>NC_083419.1:68221768-68846803 GCF_020745735.1 Hemiscyllium ocellatum | reverse complement strand
ATTGAGGATACATTAGAGGTTTGGATTAGGAATTGGGTGGCTGGAAGGAGACAGAGGTAGTAGTTGATGGATTATGTTCATCTTGGAGCGCAGTTACTAGCGGTGTACCACAAGGATCTGTATTGGGACCATTGCTTTTTGTTATCTTTATAAATGATCTAGAGGAAGGACTTGAAAGCTGGTAAGCAAGTTTGCGGATGACACAAAAGTCGGTGGAGTTGTGGATAGTGAGGAAGGAAGTGGTAGGTTACAGCGGGATATAGATAAATTGCAGAGCTGGGCGGAAATGTGGCAAATGGAATTCAATGTAGCTAAGTGCGAAGTCGTTCACTTTGGTAGGAATAACAAGATGATGGATTACTGGGCTAATGGTAGGCTACTTGGTAGTGTGGATGAGCAGAGGGATCTTGGTGTCCATGTACACAGATCTCTGAAAGTTGCCACCCAGGTAAATAGTGCTGTGAGGAAGGCATATGGTGTACTGGGCTTTATTGGCAGAGGAATTGAGTTCCGGAGTCCTGAGGTCATGTTGCAGTTGTATAAGACTCTGGTGAGGCCTCATCTGGAGTATTGTGTGCAGTTTTGGTCGCCATACTATAGGAAGGATGTGGAAGCTTTAGAACGAGTGCAGAGGAGGTTTACCAGGATGTTGCCTGGAATGGTAGGAAAATCTTATGAGGAAAGGCTGAGGCACTTGGGGCTGTTCTCATTGGAGAAGAGAAGGTTTAGGGGAGATCTGATAGAAGTGTATAAGATGATTAGGGGTTTAGATAGGGTAGATACTAAGAACCTTTTACCGCTAATGGAGTCAGGTGTTACTAGGGGACATAGCTTTAAATTAAGGGGTGGTAGGTATAGGACAGATGTTAGGGGTAGATTCTTCACACAGCGGGTTGTGAGTTCATGGAATGCCCTGCCCGTATCAGTGGTGAACTCTCCTTCTTTATGGTCATTTAAGCGGGCATTGGATAGGCATTTGGAAGTTATTGGGCTAGTATAGGCTAGGTAGGATTCGGTCGGCGCAACATCGAGGGCCGAAGGGCCTGTACTGCGCTGTATCCTTCTATGTTCTATGTTCTATGTTCTATGTTCTAATCCAACGATGTGCATGTTAGGTGAATTGGCCATGCTAAATTGCCCATAGTGTTCAGGGATTAGTCAGGGGTAAATGTAAAGTTATAAGGTAGGAGAATTGGTCTGGGTGGGTTACTCTTCGGAGGGCTAGTGTTGATGTCTTGAGTCGAAAGGCCTGTTTTTACATTGTAGGTATTCTATATTTCAGTCAAATTATTTGATGTATAACCCAATTTCATAAGTTGAGATTGCACATAAATATACTTTAAATACATGAGCAGATCGCACTTCAGGAAGATAGGCACAGCCAAAAACATCTTTTCATGCTGCAGACTTGTGGACTACAAGTTTGGTAATCTGTATGCTTAAACTACATTAATATATACATATTATATTAGGTATTTTGTTTTCATCTCAAATATATTGTACATACTTTTACTACCAGTTTCATTGTGGAAACCAAACATTAAAAACAAAGCCCGAGAAGACAATATTTCATGAAGTTCAATCACAAACAGAAAGTGTGCACACGACCCCTGCACCTGTGGATGGTTGGTGCCCTTAAATAAACATACATGGAAACAGGCATTTTGATCCTTCGAAGCAAATCTTTAAAGCATTTTAGACAGATAAGTAAAGCAAATCACACAATCATGAATTTGCACTCCCACTTTTGTCTACTGCAGACTATGGAACTGTCCAAGATGAGATGTTTTGATTTCCTCTACTGTATATGAGTTGGTTGTAGTCGAGAATGTAGTTCTGGAAAAGCACAGCAGGTCAGTCACCATCCAAGGAGCAGGAAAATTGACGTTTCGGGCATTAGCCCTTCATCAGCAATGAGGCTTGTGGGTCGGGGCTGAGAGATAAATGGGAGGGGGTGGGGTTTGGGGAAAAAGTATCTGTGAAAGTGATAGGTGGATGAAGGTGAGGGAGAAGGTGATAGGTCAGAGGGGGAGTGATAGACAGATCCGGAGGGCAGTGCCCATTTGGTCCTCACCCTCAACAACTGCTCCTTCCAATCCTCTCACTTCCATCAAACCAAAGGGTTAGCAGGGCATCTGCATGGGATCCACCCATGGCTGCCTGTTTGTCGGATATGTGGAATAGTCTATCTTCCGCAGTTACACTGGCACCAGCCCCCACCTGTATGTCTGCTACATCGATGACTGTATTGCCGCGGCCGCGTGCTCTCTCGAGGAGGTTGAACAGTTCATCAACTTTACCAACACCTTCTACCACAACCTCAAATTCACCTGGACCATCTTGAAAACCTCCCTTTCCTTCCTGGCTCTCTCCATCATTCTCTCTGATGACTGTCAAACCACAGATAGATACTACCAGCCCACCGACTCCCACAGCTACCTGGAGAGACCTTCTCCCACCTTACCGCCTGTAAAAATGCTATCCCTTATTCCCAATTCCTCCGCCTCTTCCACATCTGTTCCCAGGATAACCAAATCCACCTCCTTCTTCCACAATTGCAACTTCCCTTCCCACATGGTTGACAAAGCCCTCCAATGCATCTCCTCCACTTCACATACCACCACCCTTGAACCCCCATCCCTCCCAACGCAACAAGGACAGAACCCTCTGGTCCTCATCTTCCACTCCATCAAATATACAACGCATCATCCATTGCCACTTCTGCCACCTCCAAATGGACGCCACTACCAGAGATATATTTCCCTCCTCACCCCTATCAACATTCCGAAAAGACCATTCCCTCTGCAACAAAACCCAAACCCCACTCTTGGCCCTTTCCCTGCCACCACATGAAGTGCAAAACCTGCGCCCACACCACTCCTTCCACATCTGTGAGAAATTTACCAATGTTATCTACTGCATCTGTTGCACCCGGTGTTTTTTCCTCTCCACTGGGGAGACACAATGCCTTCTTGCAGATTGTTTCAGAGAACATCTCTGGGACCCCTGCACCCACCAAACCCACAGCCCCGTGGCTAAACACTTCAAGTCTCCCCTCCCACTCTGTCAAGGACATGCAGGTCCTGGGCCTCTTCCACCACCAAACTGTTGCCACCCAGCGCCTGGAGTATGAACGCATCATATTGAGTGTCCTTGATAAGTACGTACCTGTCAGGCAGGGAGGAAAGGTTCGTGTGAGGGAGCCGTGGTTTAATAAGGAATTGGAATCCCTTGTTAAAGGGAAGAGGCGGCCTATGTAAAGATGAGGCATGAACTATAGGCCAGTGAGTCTTACCTCTGTTGTGGGCAAAGTCTTAGAGAGAATTGTAAGGGATATGATTTATGAACATCTGGATAGGAATAATGCGATCAAGGATAGTCAGCATGGTTTTGTGAAGGGCAGGTCGTGCCTCACAAACCTTATTGAATTCTTTGAGAAGGTAACTAAGGAGGTGGATGAGGGTAAACCGGTTGATGTGGTGTATATGAATTTTAGTAAGGCGTTTGATAAGGTTCCCAATGGTAGGCTACTGCAAAAAATACGGAGGTATGGCATTGAGAGGGAGTTGGAGGTTTGGATTAGGAATTGGCTGGCTGGAAGAAGACAGAGGGTAGTAGTTGATGGTAAATGATCATCTTGGAGTGCAGTTACAAGCGGTGTTCTGCAAGGATCTGTTTTGGGACCATTGCTGTTTGTCATTTTTATAAATGACCTGGAGGAGGGGCTAGAAGGTTGGGTGAGCAAGTTTGCGGATGATACGAAAGTAGGTGGAGTTGTTGACTGTAGTGTACAAAGTCCCATGCAAGGACTGCACAAAACACTACATAGGACAAACAGGAAGACAGCTAACAATCCACATCCATGAACACCAACTAGCCAGGAAACGACACGACCAGCTATCCTTAGTAGCCATACACTCAGATGACAAACAACATGAATTTGATTGGGACAACACCACTATTATAGGGCAAGCCAAACAGAGTACAGCCAGGGATTCCTAGAGGCATGGCACTCATCCACAAATTCCATCAATAGACACATCGATCTCGACCCTATATACCAGCCACTGCAGCAGACAGCAACTGACAACCGGAAGCGGTAGATTCAAACCACTATAAATGCCGGAGGAATCAGCACGAAGCGCTTCACAGGAGGCTCCCAAGCACTGAGGATGTCACCTAGAAAGGGGACGAAACTCCCCGCTCGGCGAACAGAACCACAATAACGAGCACCCGAGCTACAAATCTTCTCACAAACTTAGAACCACTACAGTTTGGAAAGTTTTCATTTGGCTCATAGAATGTGCATTGACTCTCCAAAGAACATCCCACCCAGACCCAGGCCCTACCATTTACCCACATTCACTATTACTAATCCATCTAATCTATTTTTTGGTGGGGTGGAGGTGCAGGGTAAACTTCAGCACCCTAGCAGACACCCACACAGATACAGATAGAATATGCGAACTCCATGGTCTCAAGACTGGAATGGAACTTAGGTCCTAGGCACTGTGGGGCAGCAGTGGTAACTACTGAGCCACCATGTTTGTTTTCCAATAAAAAGCTTCTCACTGTTGTTGTGAAACAAAAGGCGTTTTTTTTTCCTATACAGTGAACTATTTATTATTGCAATAGCAGGGGAAAGGAAATGCGGCTTTAGAGTCAGGAGTAATGCAGAAAGAAGTGGTAGTACTTACATTGCAGGGCAGGAGGCATTGAAAGGATTAGAGCTTGCATCAAAGTATGGGAGTTTAATTTTCCAAAAATATACTGGGACTGTCATAGTGTTAAGGGCTTAGATAGGGTTAAATTTATTAAGTGCATTTAATAACGTTTCTTCAAGCAGTATGCAGAACACCCTACTCGTAAAGGTGCAAATTTCAACTTTCTCTTGGAAAATACGGCAGGACAGGTGACTGAGGTGACAGTGAGGGTGCACTTTGGACCAGTGAGCATAGAATCCCTACAATGAGGAAATAGGCTCTTTGGTCCAACAAATCCACATTAACCGAAACCCATTCCCTACTCTTTTCTCGTATATTTACCCCTGACTAATGCACCTAACCTCCACATCCCTGAACATTATGGCAATTTAGCATGCCCAGTTCACCTAACCTGCACATCTTTGGATTGTGGGAGGAACCGGAGCACCCGGAGGAACCCATGCAGACTCGGGTAGAATGTGTAAACTCCACACAGTCACCTGAGGCAGGAGTCGAACCTGGGTCTCTGGCCCCGTGAGGCATCAGCACTAACCACTGAGGCACCGTGCTACCCTATGATCCCATGTGACGTGGAGTTTGCATATTTTTTCCGTGTCTGTATGGATTTCGCTGGGACCTTGGACAGAAGTGAGGGGAGTGTTGTGGGTGCAGGTTTTGCACTTCCTGCAGTGGCAGCGAAATGTGCCAGGAGTGGGGTGTGGGCTAGTGAGGGACGACTAGGATTCCATGCGATCCAACCTTCCACAGCAGCCTACCATGTGGAACCTTATCAAAGACCTTATGGAAAATCATATATTCTATAACTACTGCCCTGCCTTTACCAATCTTCCTGATCACTTCATCAAAGAACTCTAACAAATTTGTGAGGCATGATCTCCCCTGCGCAAAGACATGCTGACTATTCCTAATCAAACCCTGTCTTTCCAAATGCATGTATAGCCTCTCTCTGAAAATTTTCAACAGCAACTTACCTACCAGAGATGTTGAACTTCCTGGCCCATGGTTCCTAAGTTTTTCTTTGCAGCCCTTCTGAATAAGGGCATAACATTTGCGATTCTCGACTCCTCTCGGACCTCACCAATGGCTAACGATGATGCTACATTATCAGCCAGGTTGTGCACAATTTCTTCTCTAGCTTCTTGCAGTATTCTTGAATAAATCTGGTCAGGACCAGGAGATTTATCCACCTTCATGCATTCAAATACATCCAACACTTCCTCCCCCAATAACTTGCCCACATTCCTCAGACTTCATGTCTTTCTCAATGGGAAACAGAGAGGAGAAATTTTCATTGACAACCTTTCCCATTCCTGTGGTTCTACTTAAAGAGACTCTCTGGATTCATTCTAATCTTCTGAGGCAAGGCTATCTCTGGCCCTCTTTTCACCCTACTGATTTCCTCCTCCAGTAAACTTCGGTATCCCCTATATACAGTGGAACCTTGATTATCCAGCATGTGATTATCTGAATATCGGATTATCTGGCAGGATTGCAAGGCCCCAATGCTTGGCTAAACTATGTTATCTGACAGGATGAAGGGCTTATGCCCGAAAAGTCGAATTTCCTGTTCATTGGATGCTGCCTGACCTGCTGCACTTTTCCAGCAACACATTTTCAGCTATGTTATCTGACATTCAATTAACCGAATGAATTACTCCCTGTCCGTGTCCTTCAGATAATCGAAGTTCTTCTGTACCTCCAGGGATTCACTTGATCCCACCTACCTGTACCTGAGCCATACCTCCTTTATCTGGTCAAAGCCTCAATATGTCTGATCTACCTGGGTTCTCTGTTCCTGTCAACTTTACCTTTCACTCTCACAGGAACATATTGTCCTTGAACTGTAACTATCTCACTTCTAAAGGCCTTCCACTTGCTAGAGGTACCTTCACCTGCAAACAACTACTCCAACCCTTGCAAGCTCCTGTCTAATTCCATCCAAACTCATCTTGCTCTAATTTAGAATTTGAACCTGTGGACCAGTTTTGCCCCTCTCCATAACTATTTTAATATTAATAGAATTATGGTCACTGGTCCTAAAGTGCTCCCCTAATGTCACCTCAGTCACCTGTCTTGCCCTATTTCCCAAGAGCAGATCCAGTTTTGTCCGTTCCCAAATAGGGCCCTCCCTATACTACTTGAGGAAACTTTCCTGAATGCACTTAAGGAATTCCACCCCATCTAAGCCCTTAGCGCTGTGGCAGTCCACGTCTACTTTAGGAAAATTAAAATCCCCTACTATGATAATCCTGTTGCTCCTGTAAATTTCCCCAATCTCCCTGCACGTTTGTTCCTCTAATTCCCGTTGACTATTTGAGGGCCGATAGTACAACCCTCATAACGTCACCGTCCCCTTCTTATTTCTCAGCTGCACTCACAAAGCCTCATGGATGATCCTTCAGTCATTTCATCTCTGATTAATTCTACGATACTGACCTTATTCAAAAATGCAACTCCCCCTCCTCTTTTCCACCACCTCTGTCCCGCCTAAAGCACCTGTAAGTGCCAGTCCTGTCCCTCGCTTAGCCATATTTCTGTAATGGCTATAATATCCCTGCAGTCAGGGCACTGCGTACAGAAGTTGGGAAGGTATGCTGCAGTTGTGCAGCATGTTGGGGACGCCACACTTAGAATATAATGTTCAGTCTCAGTCATCTTGCTATAGAATGTGCAGAAGAAATTTACAAGAGTGTTGGCAGGACTCAATGTACAGGCAGAGGTTGCACAGGCTTTGACTTACTTTTAAAGAACACTGTGGGGACCTCAGCGAGGTGTATAAGATCATGAGAGGCATGGACAGGGTGAATGCATTGTTTTTTTTCTTAGGTTTACGGAATCGTGGACTAGAGGGCATCAGTTTAAGATTGGAGGGGAAAGAATAAAAGGTAATCTGAGAGGCAACATTTTTAAATCGAGGGTGATATACATTTGGAATATGTCAGCAAAGTGTTTGCGTCGTGTACATTATGAACCTTTGAAAGGTATTTAAATAAATACATGAATAGAAAAGCTTTCAAAGGATATAGGCCAAGTGCAGGAAAATGGAGTTTACGTGAATGGACATTTTGGTCTGCATGGACCAGTTTGCACTAAAGGACCTGATTCTGCTGTAGGTCTCCATGACTAGGACTCTTTGGAATTATCATAAATTCATAGAGCATAGGAGGAACAACCTGGCAGTCTGCTGCTACAATGAGCCTTTGCTAATATTACAAGGGCCGATCAATATGAAGCACCCACTCCAGTTAATCACCGATTCAGAAGCAAACAGAACTGTGAGCTCCTAGGATTGAGTTGACGGGGAAGATTTGTGCACACTAGCACCCAACTATATAATTAAGTGTGATTTTCCATTATCTTGCCATTGCACAAAATGCTTGCTCTGCCAAAGTCTTTGTGGAGCAGCCATTATCTCAAAATGAAGTTTGGGACATGGAGCATCAGGACCTTCGTGGATCATCTCAGCAGAGACCTTAATGCCATAGCAGAATCATAGCCCAGGACCTCAAGCAGATGACTTTAAACATTTCAACCCTGAGACAGTGAGCAGAAGGTAATCTCAAAAGACTGAGAAAGCTATACATTCTTCTGGAATGGTAAATCTGAGGAAGAATGTTAACTACATGGTATTGGCTTTGCCATAAAAATCAAACTAGTTAATAATCTCAATGTTCCTTTGTAATTAGGAAAAACCTCATGAACGTGTGGACCTGAAATAACTGCACAGAGGTTTCCCGTCACCAAGTTACCTTTTATTTATTTCTGCGCACTATTCTGGCCGTGGCCAGCCAACTCAGTCACCTGAACCGAGGAGAGTCTACTCTCCTGTTTTTGATGCTGTTTTCTAGTTTCTTTTTTTTTGTTGAGATCCTAATGGCCTGGTTTTTTTTTATAATCCCATCCCCACACTCCTGCCAAACAGCAGTACAGCTAATCTCCTGGGTATACTGGTCAGCCAGGACTTCCAAAATTGGCCCAGATTAACAACTCCAATCAATGGCCATGTAGTCACATGGTCAACCTGGTTCCAATCACTATAGGACTCTAACCCAGAAGCATTGTAGCACAATCATCAGTGCATATATTCTCAATCCTAGAGGCAACATGAGATCAAGGAGGAATCCTACTTCTGCCTCAATAACTCATTGTCCTATGATCCAAAGGGAGGCAAGTTGACTCTCCTTTGTGATTTCAATGCCAGAGCTGGAAATGACACAAACTGCTGGAAAGGTTCGATTGACAAGGAAGGCATATGGAAGATAAACACCAATGGTGTTCTCCTGCTGAAATATTTAGAACGTGGCCTGATCATAACAGACACCATATTTCTTCAGTGGAAAATGCATGATCTCACAACAACACCTTTACTCTTGACATTAGGGCGGCACGGTGGCGCAGTGGTTAGCACTGCTGCCTCACAGCGCCAGGGACCTGGGTTCAATTCCCGCCTCAGGCGGCTGACTGTGTGGAGTTTGCACGTTCTCCCCGTGTCTGCGTGGGTTTCCTCCGGGTGCTCCGGTTTCCCCCCACAGTCCAAAGATGTGCGGGTTAGGTGAATTGGCCATGCTAAATTGCCCGTAGTGTTAGGTAAGGGATATATGTATGGGTGGGTTGCGCTTCGGCGGGTCGGTGTGGACTTGTTGGGCCGAAGGGCCTGTTTCCACACTGTAAGTAATCTAAAAAAAAATTAACAAATGCTTGATTATGTCATCTGAGCAAGAGACTGTCTGTACAATACACCCTCAATTTATTTTGGTGCATGGACAAAGATCCATGTGCACGAGAATCTGCTTCTGAAACTAGAAGTCAAAGTAACAACACTCCGATCATGCTGATCAGTTTGTGGAACCTAGGAGTAACTTGAAATTAGTTGCACAAGGAATGCTGGTCATGGTTTAGAAATAATGACACTGGACTAGTAATCTCAAGTCCCAAACCGATGTTCTGGATATGAATTGCACCATTGCAGACAGTTAACTCTGAAATCAATGAATAAACTTGGCTAATGCAATAATTTCACTGCTTTCAACAGTTATAAAAGCCTTATAATGCCCTTTATGGCAGAAAATCTACCATCAATTCCTGGTCTGACCTATATGCAACTCCAGACCTACAGCATTATTGTTGACTGTTGTGGTTCTGTTCGCCAAGCTGGGAGTTTGTGTTGCAAACATTTCGTCCCCTTTCTAGGCGACATCCTCAGTGCTTGGGAGCCTCCTATGAAGCGCTTCTGTGGTGTTTCCTCCGGCATAAAAGGATGTCACCTAGAAAGGGGACGAAACGTTTGCAACACAAACCCCAAGCTCAGCGAACGGAACCACAACAACGAGCACCCGAGATACAAATCTTCTCCCAAATTATTGTTGATTCCTAACTACCCTAGAAATGGCCTAGTTAGTTCGAGGACAATAAGGGGTGAGCAATAAATGCTGGTTCAGCCAGCAGCTCCCACTTTCCTTGAATAAATGTTTTACAAAACGTCACCTTTGCTGTGACCAACCAACACTTAACGTGATCTATTATCTCCATTAGCCTGCCCCCAAACAGCAGTGGTACAACAAATACTCTTGTATTTGTTAATTCATTTAATATTAATGAATTCAGGGACTCTGCAATAAATAAAACATCTACTTAGTTTAAGCCTGGCAGTGAACTAAGCAGGAGCAGGAACTATAGAACTACAGAACATGTAACAGCATTTGGTCCATTATAAACAGCAGGAGACTCAAGGTTTCTCAATCAGGAAATATCAATATCGGTTTGATGAGATCCAGGAGCTACTAAACCAAAAATACAAGGCATTCCTGAACTGGAAGTACAACCAAAACTCCACGAAAGAAAGCAGATCATAGGCAACAAAATAAAAAGGACAGAGAAAAGTGCACCAACAATTTGCCAATAGCCATGACATATGTAAGCTCTATAGCATAATCAAGACAACCTCACTCAAATGTTAGGAAGGAGACTTGTGATTTATGATCAACTTACTCTAGTTGTAATTCTGCAAAGTATATTCATTGAGTTCACAATTATTTTGTCTATGCAGACTTTAGTGCTTCTTTAATTCGCTTCACATGATGAAGAGATGGGATTGCAAATAAAATGAAGGTGATGCTCAAATGATTAATGTTGAGAGGGCCATATTTCATTTATTTCCATCTCAGTCAGATTGCAAAAACTTGACACTTGCAATATTGATGGAGTCACTCTCTCACCTCACCTCATCAGAAAGCTCTGGTATTACTAGTAAAGGTAGGCTCCTTTTTTTCACTGTGGGAACAGAGGGAAACTATATCGCAGCCATGTGTAGATTAACTTTGTTTTTATTTATTGGACAAAATTTTAAATGGCCTGAAGGATATGGACTTGGTGAGAAATCTGGGTAAATAACTGAAGATGCCCAACAAGACCATTTTCAGTGTTGGTAGCAATCAGCATTTAACAGCTAAATTTCAGACATTGAGACAAAATTCTTGCTTTTCACAGTAAAACTGGCAATTAATGCGAATTAGAATTTGAATTCCTACAGTATGGAAATAGGCCCTTTGGCCTAACAAGTCCACACCGATCCTCTGAAGAATATCCCATCCAGATCCATTGCCCTACATTTCTCCAGACTAATGCATCTCACCTAGACTTCCCTGAACATGATGGACAATTCAGCATGGCCAATTCACCTATTCTGCACATCTTTGGATGTTGGGAGGAAATTGGACCCCGGAGAAAACACATCCAGACATGGGGAGAATGTGCAAACTCATGCTCAATCGAACCGAGGTCCCTGGCACTGTGAGGCAGCAGTGCTAACCACTGAGCCACCGTGCTGCCCCATTTACTCATTGTCCTTATTAATTGTCTCAATAATATACATCTGACCATTTGCTAACAGTGAAGAAGAAGGTGACATTACTCAATAAGAATGCCTGCTCAATACTTGCATTTCCAGACTGGCAAATTCCAGGCTCCAGCTACACGCGCACATCCAGCTACACTGACATCTGGCAACTGCCAGCTTCGCAATCTCACAGCACTTCTGCTTGCACAACATTTATGAATTTTAAACCTACACTAGTATTACAAAGCTGTTGCAAGGATGTTTTGTGCACAGAGGCAGCCAACCAGATTACACATTGGGTAAGGCTATAACTCAGGGATGCTCACATGCTTTTTTTTAGCATTCAATCAGTTTGCTGCATGTGGATCTACCTGCATGCTTGCATCGTTGCTGCCTTACTTAGCCATGCCATGCCTTTTAGCGCACTGGCACTTCAACCCAAAGCCAAAAGGCTCTTAGTATTGCAATTTGACTTGCTGTTTTGTGTTGACACACTGCCATGCTATGAATGGCCTCGCCATTTATACACTTTAATTATATATGTATGAACATTAGACATTCGTAAAGGGTTCATTTGGTGCTGTAGTAGTGCCGAGTAAAAGTTCACCTGTACCTCCACACACATCATCTATTGCATCCGCTGCACCCGATGTGGCCTCCTCTATATTGGTGAGACAGGCCGCTTACTTGCGGAACGCTTCAGAGAACACCTCTGGGCCGCCCGAACCAACCAACCCAATCACCCCGTGGCTCAACACTTTAACTCCCCCTCCCACTCCACCGAGGACATGCAGGTCCTTGGACTCCTCCACCGGCAGAACACAACTACACGACGGCTGGAGGAGGAGCGCCTCATCTTCCGCCTGGGAACCCTCCAACCACAAGGTATGAATTCAGATTTCTCCAGCTTCCTCATTTCCCCTCCCCCCACCTTGTCTCAGTCGGTTCCCTCAACTCAGCACCGCCCTCCTAACCTGCAATCCTCTTCCTGACCTCTCCGCCCCCCCCCCACTCCGGCCTATCACCCTCACCTTGACCTCCTTCCACCTATCCCACCTCCATCGCCCCTCCCCCTAGTCCCTCCTCCCTACCTTTTATCTCAGCCGGCTTGGCTCTCTCTCTCTTATTCCTGATGAAGGGCTTATGCTCGAAACGTCGAATTCTCTATTCCTGAGATGCTGCCTAACCTGCTGTGCTTTGACCAGCAACACATTTGCAGCTGTAGTAGTGCCCCCTACCTCTTGACCAGGACATCTGCGGTCAAGTCCCACCTGTGTTGGAAACAAGCCATTCTCCAACAAGTCCACACCAACCCACTGAAGAGGAATCCACCCAGATCCATCCTCCTACCCTATCCCTGCATTTCTCATGAATAAGTTGATTAGAAAATATATACTCTTTGTAAAATATTTCCCCATCTATCTTTTCATTTTTCTTTAATATTAATTTATGATCTTCTATATTAGCTTCATATAGTTAAACTTATTTAAGTAAAATTGTAAGTTTCCAACTTCCGATCTTCAACAAATGAGCAAAGGAAATGTCATAAAATACGTTCTTATCTCAGCAAAGGATCGTAAAAGTAATGGATCAATAAAGCAATGGACAATTGACACTGTTAATGATCCAATCAGGCAATAATAGGGAAGTGACAAAATTTAACCATATCTTTACAGTCAATCTTAGATTGATCTCACACACAAAGAACAAAGAAAATTACAACGCAGGAACAGGACCTTTGGCCTTCCAAGCCTGCGCCGAACCAGATCGTCTATCCAAATCCGCCATCTCTTTTCTAAGGGCCTGTATTCCTTTGCTCCCTGGCCATCTGTTTAGATACAACTTAACTGACACTATCATGTCTGTCTCTACCACCTCTGCTGGCAAGGGGTTCCATGCACACTTTGCACAAAGAACTTTCCACACATATCTCCCCTAAACCTTTCCCCTCTCACTTAGAACTAGTGACCCCTAGTAATTGAATTTCCCATTCCGGGAAGAAGATTCTTGCTGTCTACTTTGTTTATACCTCTCATTATTTTGTAGACCTCAATCAGCTCCACACCTCCCTCCCTCCCCGCCAATCTCTGTCTTTCTAATGAAAGCAATCTTTATCTATTCAGCCTCTCTTCATAGAGAATGCCCACCATACCAGGAATGTCCTAGTGAACCTCCTCTATACTCTCTCCAAAGCATCCATTTGGTAATGTGGTGACCAGAACTGCACGCAGTATTCCAAACGTGGCCGAACCAAAGTCTTCAAAGAATTTTATTAAGTTGATAAGACATGAACAAAACCATGTTTCCTATCACTGATAGGTCCATTTTCTTCCAAATGGAAAGAGATCCTATGCCTAAGTATCTTCTACAGCAGCTTCCCTACCACTATTGTCAGGCTCATTGGTCTATAATTACCTGGATAATCTCTGCTCCCTTTCTTAAACATTAGCAACTCCCAGTCCTCTGGGACCTCACACATATTCAAAGATGCTGCAAAGATACCTGTGAAGACCCCAGTGATTTCCTCTCTCACTTCCCTCAGTAATCTAGGATATATCCATAGATCCATTTGGACTTGGGGACTTGTCCACCTTAATGCCATTTAGAATACCCTAAACTTCCGCTCTCCTTATGTCAACTTGACCTAGAGTAATCAAATAGCCATGTGAAAGTGAGGACTGCAGATGCTGGAGATCAGAGTCTAGACTAGAGTGGTGCTGGAAAAGTACAGCAGGTCAGGTAGGACCTGAGGAGCAGGAAAACCAACGTTTCCGGTAAAAACCCTTCATCATTTGCCCGAAACGTTTACCTGCTCCTCGGATGCTTTTCCAGCACAATTCTAATCTAGATTCTAATTAAATAGCTATCTCTAGCCTCAACATCCATCATGTGCATCCCCTTGGTGAGTACTGAAGCAAAACACCCGTTAAGGATACCACCCATTTTCTCTGACTCCATGCATAACCTTCCTCCTACGTCCTTGAGTGGGCCAATCCTTTCTGTAGTTACCCTCTTTCTCCTTATATATGAATGAAAGGTTTTGGGATTTTCCTTAACCCCATTTGCTAAAGATATCTCATAACCGCTTTTCACCCTCTAAATTCCTCGTTTCAGACTGAAAGAATATCAGTAATGTAGTACCAAAGCTTTTCTGTCTTCAGTTGCCTTATGTATGCTTCCCTTTTCTTCATAGCTAGTCTCTCAATTTCACCTGTCATTCATGGTTCCCTAATCTTTCCAATTCATCCCTCATTTTGACAGGACCATGTCTCTCCTACACTCTAATGGACCTTGAATGTGGATTTACCTTCAAAAAGCTGCTCCCAATTTACATGCCCCAGCTTCTGCCGAATTTTGGTATAGCTGGCCTTTCCCCGATCTTCCTTTAGATGTGGTGCTAGAAAAGCACAGCAGGTCAGACAGCATCCGAGGAGCAGGATGCTTCGGGCATAAGCACTTAATCCCGATGTTTCTCCGCACCACACACTCGACTCTGATTTCCAGCATCTGCAGTCCTCATTCACTCTTCCTTTAGAAGTTAAGTTAGTTTCAAAGAAACAATGATTCAATGCAGTTGAATCAACTAAACAAATGAGTTAGGTTAGTTTCATTGAATTTTAATTCAATGATTGAATGAATGCAGTTTATTTCATTGATTGAAAGCGTTAAGCTCAAGACATTGACTGAATGAGAGAAGCTCAGATCATTGAATTACTACATGCACTCTGTCATTGAATGCAGTTTGTTTCATTGTATGAATGAATGCAATTGGATTTGCGAAACAAATGAGTTAAGTTTGTTTCAATGAATCAATCGATAACGTTGACACAATGTTTGTTTAAATGCAGTTTGTTTCAGCAGTCAGTTTCATTTAATGAATGTGTGCAGTTTGTTTCATTGAATGAATGATAGAATTTTGATTCAATGACTGAATGCATGTAGTTTGTTTCAATGAGTGAATGAGTTAAGGTTGAGATTTTGAATAATTGAGAGAAGCTCTACTCATTGAATTAACACGTGCAGTCTGTTTCAATCTATGAACATGTGCAGTTTTTTTCAATGAATTGAATGCATTGTACTCGTGGCATTGAATGAATGAGAGAAGTTCTGCTCTTTGAAATAACAGGTGCAGTTTGTTTCATTTGATTTAATGAGTTACGCTTGTCACATTGAGTGAATGAGAGAAGTTCCTTTCTTTGGATTAACATGTGGTGATTGTTTCAGTGAATGAATGAGTGCAGTTTGATTCATTGAATGAAAGAATGCAGTTGGATTCACTAAGCAAATGATTTAAGTTTGTTTCATTGAATCAATGAATTAAGCTTGATTTATTGAATCAATTATTGCCGTTTAATTCAATGATTGAATGAATGCAGTTTATTTCATTGAGTGAAAGCGTTAAGCTCGAGACATTGACTGAATGAGAGAACCTCAGCTCTTTAATTGACTACGTGTTCTCCGTTTCATTGAATTAATGCATGCAGTTTGTTTCATTGTATGAATGAATGCAGTTGGATTTACGAAACAAATGAGTTAAGTTTGTTTCAAAGAATCAATGGATAACGTCTGATTCATTGAATCAATGATTGTTAGTTTGACACAATGTTTGAATGAATGCAGTTTGTTTCACTGCATGAAAGCGTTAAGCTCGAGACATGGAATAAATGAGAGAGAAGGTCTACTCATTGAAATAACATGTGCAGTCATTGCTCACAATCGTTGAATGAATGATAGAATTTTGATTCAATGACTGAATGCATGCAGTTTGTTTCAATGCGTGAATGCGTTAAGGTGGAGATGTTGGGTAAACGAGCGAAGCTCTACTCCTTGAATAACACGTGCAGTCTGTTTCAATCTATGAACGTGTGCAGTTTGTTTCACTGAATTGAATGCGTTGTACTCGTGGCATTGAATGAATGAGTGAAGTTCTACTCTTTGAAATAAGAGGTGCAGTTTGTTTCATTTGATTTACTGAGTTACGCTTGTCACATTGAATGAATGAGAGAAGTTCTCCTCATTGAATTAAGACGTGGCGTCTGTTTCAGTGAATGAATGAGTGCAGTTTGTTTAATTGAATGAGAGAATGCAGTTGGATTCACTAAACAAATGAGTTATGCTAGGTTCATTGAATCAATGAATAACGTTTGATTCATTGAATCAGTTATTGAAGTTTGATTCAATGATTGAATGTATTGCAGTTTGTTACATTGAATGAAAGCGTCAGGATAGAGATACTGTATTAATGAGAGAAGCTCTAGACATTGAATTAACAAGTGCAGTCCGTTTCATTGAATTCAAATTTGAAGTTTGTTTCACTGAATGAATGGGAAAGGCTCTACGCATTGGATGAGCACGTCTTGCAGTGAATCCATGAGTGCAGTTTGATTCATTGAATGAAAGAATACAGTTGGATTCACTAAACAAATGAGTTATGTTAGTTTCATTGAATCAATGAATAACGTTTGAATCATTGAATCAATTATTGAAGCTTGATTCAATAATTGAATGAATTGCAGTTCGTTACATTGCATGAAAATGTCAGGACAGACACACTGTATTAATGAAAGAACCTGTATGAATTGAATTAACACGTGCGGTCTGTTTCGTTGAAGTAATGTTTGCAGTAAGTCATTTCGCTGAATGAAAATGAAGTAATTCATTTCGCTGAATGAATTGGAAAACTCTACGCATTGGATTAACACGTGTTTCATTGAATGAATGAGTGCAGTTTGATTAATTGAATGAATGAATGAATGCAGTCGGATTCACTAAATAAATGAGTTGTTTCATTGAATCAATGAAATAAGTTTGATTTATTGAATCAATGATTGAAGTTTAATTCAATGATTGAATGAATGCAGTATGTTTCATTGATTGAAAGCGTTAAACTCGAGACATTGACTGAATGAGAGAAGCTCAGCTTATTAATTCACTGCGTGCACTCTGTTTCATTGAATGAGTGCACGCAGTTTGTTTCATTGTATGAATGAATGCAGTTGGATTCACGAAACAAACGAGTTAAGTTTGTTTCAAAGAATCAATGAATAACGTCAATGATAGAGAACTGTAGTCTCCGTTGATATTGTATAGAACAGCAATCCATGGGTATTGAGCATAGAACATAGAACAACAGTACGCAGAACAGGCCCTTCAGCCCTCGATGTTGCGCCAACCTGTGAACTATTCTCCGCTCGACCCCCTACACTATCCCAAAATCTAATGTGCTTATCTAAGGATTGTTTAAATCTCCCTAATGTGGCTGAGTTGACTACGTTAGCAAGTAGGGCATTCCACACCCTTACCACTCTCTGCGTAAAGAACTTGCCCCTGACATCAGTCTTAAGTCCCTCAATTTGTACTTATGCCCTCTCATACTAGGAAACAGTCTTTCACTGTCGACGCTATCTAATCCTCTGATCATCTTGTATGTCGCTATCACCCCCCCCCCCCCCCCCCACCCTTGGCCTTCTTCTTTCCAATGAGAACAGACCCAAGTCTTTTAGCCTTTCCTCTTAAGACCTTCTCTCCAGACCAGGCAACATCCTGGTAAATCTCCTCTGCACCTATTCCAATGCTTCCACATCATTCCTGTAATGGGGTGACCAGAACAATATTCCAAGTGTGCTGCACCAGCGCTTTGTATAGTTGCAGCATGATATTGTGGTTCTGGAACTCAATCCCTCTATCAATGAAACCTAACACACCGTATGCCTTCTTAACAGCACTATCCACCTGGGTGGCAACTTTCAGGGATCTATGCACATGTACTCTAAGATCCTTCTGCACATCCACACTACCAAGAATCTTTCCAGCGACCCTATAGTCTGCCTTCCTGTTATTCTTCCCAAAGTGCATCACCTCACATTTAGCTGCATTGAACTCCATTTGCCACCACTCAGCTCAATTCTGCAGTTTATCCAAGTCCCTCTGCAACCTTTAACATTCTTCCAAACTGTCCACTACTCCACCGACTTTAGTGTCGGCAGCAAATTTACTAATCCATCCACTGAGTCCTGCGTCTAAGTCATCTATAAAATTGACAAACAGCAGTGGTCCCAAAACAGATCCTTGTGGCACACCACTAGTAACCGGACTCCAAGCTGAATATTTTCCATCAACCACCACTTCTTCTTTCAGAAATCTAATTCAAACTGTTAAATCACCCTCAATTCCATGCCTCTGCATTTTCTCCATCAGCCTACCATGTGGAACCTTACCAAAGGCTTTACTGAAGTCCATATGTATACCGCGTCAACTGCCTTACCCCCATCTCTATTAGAGAGAACAGCAGTGCCTGTATATAATGGAGAGAACAGCAGTTCCTGACTATGTTAAAGAGTCAATTAAACAGTCAATGTGTATGTTGGAGAGAAGAGCAGTCCGTGTCTGGAAGATGGAGAACAGCGGTGCCTGTGTATGTTATAGAATGTCTATATTACAGAGAATAGCATTCCCTGTATTGGTTCCGGAGAACAGCAGTACGTGAGTATTTTAGAGAGAACAGCAGTTCCTGTACATCTGATAGATAACCGTAGTCTCTGCTTATATCGTAGAGAACAGCAGTCCATGTGTTTACTATAGAGAACAGCAATGCCTGTGTATATTACAGGAAACAGCAGTGCCTGTATAAAATGTAGAGATCAGCAGTTCCTGTCTATGTTAAAGAGAACAGTAGTCACTGTGTATGTTGGAGGGAAGAGCAGTCCCTGTCTTTATTATAGAGAACAGCGGTGCCTGTGTATATTAAAGAGAACAGCAGTCCTTGTTCATATTGCAGACAACTGCAGTGCTTGTTTATAGTACACAGAACAGCATTCCCTGTCCTTCTAACTGCGAACTGCAGTGTATATTAAAATGAACAGCTGTCTGTCATTTTTCATAGAGCATAGCAGTTCCTGTGTATATGAGAAAGAACAGCAGTCCCTGTGTGTATTACAGAGAACAGTCATACCTGCGAATATTATCGAGAACAGCAGTGTCTGTTTATGTTACAGAGAACTGCAGTCTCTGTCCCAATAATAGAGAGCAGCATGTAGAGAACAGCAGTGCCTACGTATATTACATGGGATTAGCAGTGCCTGTATGTACTGTAGACAACATCAGTTCCTGTGTATATCAGAGAGAACAGCAGTCCCCGTGTATATTACAGAGAACAGCATTGCCTGTGTGTATTAAAGTGAACAGCTGTCCCTTTCATTTTCATTTAGCACAGTTGTCCCTGTGTATATTAGAGAGAACAGCAGTTGCCGTGTATATTACAGAGAACAGCAGTGCCTGTGCGTATTAAAATGAACAGCTGTCCCTGTCAATTTCATTGAGTACAACAGTCTCTGTGTATATTAGAGAGAGCAGCAGTCCCCCTGTATATTACAGAGAACAGCAGTACGTGAAAATATGACAGCGTCCAGCAGTCCTTGCGTATTTGATAGAAATCTGCAGTATCTGTTAATATTGTAGAGAACAGCAGCCCATGTGTATGGTATAGAGACCAGCAGTCCACGTGTATAGCATAGTGAGCAGCAGTTCCTCTATATATCACAGAGAACAGCAGTAATGTTTATATTACAGAGAAAAGCAATCCTTGACTGTATGATAGAGAACAGCAGCCCCTGTCTTTATTAGAGAGAATAGCATCCCCTGTGTATGTCACGGAGAACAGCAGTATGTGAGTATTTTAGAGAGAACAGCAGTCCCTGTATATTTGATAGATAACCTTAGTCTCTGTTTATATTGTAGAGAACAGCAGTCCATGTATATATTATAGAGAACAGCAGTGCCTGTGTATATTTCAGGAAACAGTAGTGCCGGTATATAATGTAAAGAACAGCAGTTCCTGTCTATGTTAAAGAGAACACTGTGTACATTGGAGGTACGTTGGTCGTCAATTTAATCTTCCAAGGTCCTGACTCGACGTTCCAGAGCCTGGGCCTGACCCACGGAATATTCAGCGAGTCTTGGAGGCCACGGCTAGTTGCTCCTCCCTTCCAACTCGCTGCCTGAGTTGGAAGGAGGAGCAACTCCCCACCCCGTGTAAATTCTAGAGAGCAGCAGTGCTTGTATATAATTTAGGGCGGCACAGTTGCTCAATGGTTAGCACTGCTGCCTCACAGCATCAGGTGTGGAGTTTGCACATTCTTCCTGTGTCTGCGTGGGTTTCCTCCGGGTGCTCCGGTTTCCTCCCACAGTCCAAAGATGTGCAGGTTAGGTTAGCTGGCCACGCTAAATTGTCCATGGTGCTAGGTGCAGAGGGAAATAGGTCTGGTCGGGTTACTCTTTGGACGGTTGGTGTGGACTGGTTGGGCCGAAGGGCCTGTTTCCGCACTGTAGAGAATCTAATCTAATGTAGAGAACAGCAGTTCCTGTTTATGTTAAAGAAAACATCAGCCACTGTGTATGCTGGAGGAAGAGCAGTGCTGTCTGTATTATAGAGAACAGCGGTGCCTGTGTATATTATCGAGAACAGCAATCCTCGTCGATATAATGGAGAACAGCTGTTTCTGTGTATATTATAGAGAACAACAGTGCCTGTGTGTATTATAAAGAACATCAGTATTTACAGAGAATAGCAGTGCCTGTGTATATTCAAGTGAACAGCTGTCCCTGCCATTTTCATTGACCACAGTGATCCTTGTGTATATTACAGAGAACAGCAGTACATGTATATATTACAGAATCAAGCCCTCCACGTGTATTTGATAGAAATTGGCAGTCTCTGTTTATATTGTAGAGAACATCAGCCCACGTGTATGGTATAGAGAACAGCAGTCCATGTGTATAGTATAGCGAACAACATTTCCTCTTCATATCACAGAGAACAGCAGTAATGTTTATATTACAGGGAACAGCAGTGCCCATGTGTATTAAAGTGAACGGCTGTCCCTGTCATTTTCATTGAGCACAGCGGTCCCTGTGTATATTACAGAGAACAGCAGTACATGCATATATTACAGAGTCCAGCAGTCCCTGTATTGATGGAAATTTGCAGTCTCTACTTATATTGTAGAGAACAGCAGTCCATGCGTATATTGTAGTGAACAGCAGTTCCTCTTCATATTACAGGGAACAGGAGTGCCTGTGTATATTACAGAGAAAAGCATTGCCTCTATATATTAAAGTGACATCTGTTCCTGTCATTTCTATTGAGCACTACAGTTCCTGTGAATACTAAATAGAACAGCAGACATTGTGCATATAACAGAGTACAGCAGCACACGTGTATGTTGTGGAGAACACCACTCCATGTGTATATAATAGACAACGTCAGTACCTTTGTCTATACTTAAGAAGAGAAGTCATTATCTATGTTACATAAAACAGGTCTCTCTGTGTATATTATAGAGAACAACAGTCCTTGTTTATATTATGGAGAACAGCAATGCCTGTGTATATCACATAGAACATCAGTCCCTATATTCATTATAGAGAACAGCAGTCCCCGTGTATATTACAGACAACAGCAGTGCCTCTGTGTATTAAAGTGAACGGCTGTCCTATCATTTTCATTGAGCACAGCGGTTCCTGTGTATATTAGAGATAACAGCAGTGTCTGTGTATATTATTGAGAACAACAGGCCTTGTTTATTTTATGGAGAACAGCAATGTCTGTGTGTATCGCAGAGAACCTCAGTCGCTGTCTACATTATAGAAAACAGCAGTCCCCGTGTATATTACAGGGAACAGAAGTGCCTATGTGTATTAAAGTGAACGGCTGTCCCTGTCATTTTCATTGAGCACAGCGGTCCCTATGTATATTACAGAGAACGGCAGTACATGCATATATTACAGAGTCCAGCAGTCCATGTATTTGATGGAAATATGCAGTCTCTATTTATATTGTAGACAACAGCAGTCCATGTGTATATTGTAGTGGACAGCAGTTCCTCTTCATATTACAGGGAACAGCAGTGCCTGTATATATTACAGAGAAAAGCAGTCCCTGACTATATGATAGAGAACACCAGTCGCTGTGCATCTTACAGAGAACAGCAGTGCCTGTGTATAATATGGAAAACATCAGTCCCTACATATATTTCAGAGAACAGCAGTCCCTGGGTATATTACAGAGAGCAGCAGTGCCTGTGTACATGAGAGAGAACAGCAGTGTATGTGTATATTTTACAGAACGTCAGTCCCTGTGTGCATTATAGAGACCAGAAGACACTATCTATGTTATGTAGAACAGCAGCCCCTGTCGATATAATACAGAACATCTGTCTCTGTGTATATTAAAGTGAACAGCAACCCCTGTTTATAGTATAGAGATAGCAGTGCCTGTGTATATAACAGAGAACAGCAGTCCCTGTGTCCATTACAGAGAACAGCATTACCTCTGTATATTAAAGTGAACATCTGTCTCTGTCATTTTTATTGAGCACTGCAGCTCTTGTGTATATTAGAAAGAACAGCAGACCACGTGTATATTACAGACAACAGCAGCACGTGTGTATATTACAGACAACAGCAGTCCATCTTTATATAATACACAACGTCGTAACCCTTTGTCTATTCTTAAGAGGAGTCACTATCTATGTTATATAGAAGTGGTGTCCCTGTGTATATTGTAGAGAACAACAATCTCTGTCTAAACAA
This sequence comes from Hemiscyllium ocellatum, assembly GCF_020745735.1. NCBI lineage: Eukaryota > Metazoa > Chordata > Chondrichthyes > Orectolobiformes > Hemiscylliidae > Hemiscyllium > Hemiscyllium ocellatum. The sequence continues at coordinate 68,823,655 of NC_083419.1, read as the reverse complement.
TAGAGAACAGCAGTGCATGTGTATATTATGGGGACTCGCAGTGCATGTTTATATTGTTCAGTGTTCTTCACTTTTGGTGGTAGTTGGCGTGGTAGGAGCAACAGCGAGGGCTGACAGGAACAGCAGAAACTGTGTCTATTGTTGAGAACAGCAGTACTTTTGAAAATTATGGAGTTAAGTAATCCCTATCTACATAATAGAATGCAGTAGTCCCTGTGTATATTATTGAGATGAACAGTCTCTGCGCATCTTAGAGAGTCTCTCTCTCTCTATTCGAGAGAACAGCGGCCCCTATCTGTATTATAGAGAACAACAGTGACTGTTGTCATGATTTGGAGATGCCCGTGTTGGACTGGGATGTACAAAGTTAAAAATCACACAACACCAGGTTATAGTCCAACAGGTTTAACTGGAAGCACACTACCATTCGGAGCGACGCTCCTTCACCAGTCCCTGTGTATAGCATAGAGAACAACAATCCCGATGCGTATTATTGAGAAGAGCAATCTCTGCGTATATTGGAAAGGACACCAGTCCCTGTTTTTATTATGGAGATCAGTAGTCCCTGTCTACATAATAGAAAACAGCAGTCCCTGGATATGCTATTGAGAACTGCAGTATGTGTGATAATTAGTGAGAACAGCAGTTCCTGTGTATATTGAAGTGAACAGCAGTCTCTGTATATATTGAAGAGAACAGCAGTCCTTGTGAGAAAAGAGGTCCCTGTGCATATTATAGAGGACGCAGACCCTGCCCTTTTTACAGAGAACAGGTGTCATTGTCGACATTATAGTCAAGAGCAGCCCCATCTACATAGTCGAGAACAGCAGTGCCTGTGTGTATTATGGAGATCAGCAGTCGCTGTCTATATAATACAGTCATGATTTGGAGATGCCGGTGTTGGACTGGGGAGAACACAGTTAAAAATCACACAACACCAGATCATAGTCCAACAGGTTTAATTGGAAGCACACTAGCTTTCGGACCGATGCTCCTTCATCAGGTGATAGTGGAGGGCTCGATCTTAACACAGAATTGATTGCAAAAATTTGCAGTGTGATATAACTAAAATTATACATTGAAAAATTGATTGTCTGTTAAGCCTTTCATCTGTTAGAATACAGTGACAGTTTCACTTCTTTCATGTGTAAATCACAAAACCCTTCTTTTTAAAGTTGCACTCTCGGGTAAACTGCTAGTAATGGTGATAGCTAGATAATATGTTGAAGGTGTTGCCCCCCCCCCACCCCGTGTTCTCTTCTATGACCTGATGTTTAGATTGATTCTAATGTAATAAGTGAGATAACAGTGTTTTAGATAAATTCATGCAGTTTTTGAGCTCAGAGTTCTACATGAATATATGTAGTTTTTGAGCAAAGTGCCATGTAACTCTGCAAGTACAAATTCACCCCACAAAATATATGTGTGCATGTGGGTCTTTGTCTGTCTGTGTGTCTCGGATGGGGTTGTGAGCGTGAGAAAGTGTGTGTGTGTGCGCGTGTGTGTAGTGGGTGCAGAGTGTCTTAAGTCTGCGAAGGGGTGCATGTGTGAGCGTGGGAGTGTGTGTGTCGTGTGTGTCTATAAGGGTGTGTGTGGGTGTCTGTGTGCGCGTCTGTGTGTACCTGTGTCCGTGTGTATGTGAGAGTGTGTGTGTGTGTGTGTGAATATCTGTGTGTGTGTGTGTGTGTGTGTAGTGCAATGGTGATCTCCTGTAATGTGACATGAACCCAAGGTCCCAGTGCATACCCCGGTACACACACAGACAAAGACCCACATGCACACATATATTTTGTGGGGTGAATTTGTACTTGCAGAGTTACATTGCACTTTGCTCAAAAACTACATATATTCATGTCGAACTCTGAGCTCAAAAACTGCATGAATTTATGTAAAACACTGTTATCTCACTTATTACATTAGAATCAATCTAAACATCAGGTCATAGACAGAGAACACGGGGTGCCAACACCTTCAACATATTGTCTAGCTATCACCATTGTTAGCAGTTTACCCGAGAATGCAACTTTAAAAAGAAGGGTTTTGTGATTTACACATGAAAGAAGTGAAACTGTCACTGTATTCTAACAGATGAAAGGCTTAACAGACAATCAATTTTTCAATGTATAATTTCAGTTGCATCACACTGCAAACTTTTGCTATCAATTCTGTGTTAATATCGAACCCTCCACTATCACCTGATGAAGGAGCGTCGCTCCGACAGGTAGTCCAATTAAACTTGTTAGACTATAACCTATTGTTGTGTGATTTTTTTATACTGTACAATACAGTACAGCAGTCCCTGCGTATATTATATAGAACAGTAGTCCCTGCAATATTATAGAGAATAGCAGTCCCTGATGATATTATAGAGAGCAGCCAACCCTGACTCTATTATAGACAACAGCAGTCCCTGTTCATATTATTGAGAATAGCAGTCCCTGCGTATAAAATAGAAAACAGCAGTCCATGGATTACTTATAGAGGACAGCCATCCCTATGTATATTATAGACAACAGCAGTCCATGTGTATATTGTACAGAACAGCAGTGCCTGCGTATATTACAGAGAATGGCGGTCCCTGTGTATATCATAGAGAACAGCAGTGCCACTGTCAAAGGTACAGGAGTCACTGTCCATATTATAGACAACAAGAATCCCTATGGAGAAGACCACTCCCTGTGTCGATAATAGAGAAAAGCAGTCCCTGTTTATATTACAGAGACCAGCAGTGCCTGAGTATATTTTGAAATCAGTATATCCTATCGACATTGTAGAGAACAGCAGTCCTGGCGTATATTAGAGAGAACAGCAGTCCCTGTCTACATGAAAGAAAACACACAGTTCATGTGTCTCACATAGAGGACAACATTGTCTGTATATATTAGAGAGAACAGCAGTGTGTGTACGTGATAGACAGAACAGCAGTGCCGGAGTATTTTAGAGAGAACATCAGCGCCTGTTTTTACAGAGAATAGCAGTGCCTGATTATATTATGGAGAACAGCAGTGCCTGTATGGTTTCGAGAGAACAGCCATCCCTGTGTAGTTTATAGAGAACAGACTGCCTGTATGGTTTTGAGACAACAGCAGTTCCTGTTGATATTATAGTGAACAGCTGTCCCTTTCTTTATTATAGACAACAGCGTCCCTTTCTGAATTAGAGAAAATGGCAGTATCATGCAGAGAACAGCATACCCTGTCTATATTATAGTGAACAGCAGATCCTGTTGATATTATGGTGAACAGCTGTCCCTGTCTTTATTATAGATAAGAGCAGTCCCTTTCTGGGTTAGAGAAAACGCCAGTACCCGTGTAGCATGCAGAGAACAGCATACCCTGTCTATATTAAAGTGAACAGCAGTCCCTGAGGATATTATAGAGAACTGAAATGCCTCTGTACGTTAGAGAGAACAGCAGTCCCTTGTGTACATTTCAGAGAAAAGCAGCCAATGTGTATGTTATGGAGAACAGCAGTGCCTGTGTAAATTAGAGAGAACAGCAGTCACTGTGTACAGTGTAGGGAACAGCAGTGCCTGTGCGTATTACAGACTGTTCTTCATTTTTTTTCGGTGGTAGTTGAAGTGGGAGAAGCAACTGCGAGGAGTAGACGGTAGGAGGAAAAAGATATAAAACTCCCGTCAGAGGTTCAGCCTTCTTTGCTTATTTTTCAGCAGCAGTTGAAGTGGGAGCAATGAAAGCGAGAACCAGATGGCCAACAGGAAGGTAAATTTTAAAACTTATAAAAGCTTACTTCAGGAGTTCAGCGTTCTTCATCTTTCTTCGGTGGTAGTTGGGGTGAGAGGAGCGACAGCAAGGAAAAGAAGGCTGACGGGACCAGCAGTCCCTGTGTCTGTTGCAGAAAACAGTCGTCCCTTTCTTTCGTAGAGAGAACAGCGTCCCTGCATATATTATTGAGAACAGCAGTCCCTGTGTTTATTAGAGAAAACAACAATCCCCGTGTGTTTTAAAGAGAACAGCAGTTCCTGTGCATATTATAGAGAATGGCAGTCCTTGTGTATATTACAGAGAATAGCAGTGCCTGTGGATATTACAGAGAACAGCAGTGCCTGTTTATAATATAGACAACAGCAGTCCCTGTCTGCATTATAGAGAACAGCACTGCTTGTGTGCATTATAGAGAACATCATACCCTCTGCATAAGGTAGAGAGCAGTAGTCCCTGTGTATTATGTGGAGAATAGCAATGCCTGTGTATATTATAGACAACAGCAGTTCCTGTCTATATTATGGAGAACAGGAGCCACTCTGTATATTGTAGAAAACAGCAGTCCCTGTCTGTATTATAGGGAACAGCACACCCTGTATACTTTAGAGAACAGCAGTGCCTGTTTATATTTATAGAGACCAGCAGTTCCTGTCAACATTATCGAGAACAGTAGTCCCCGTCTCTATGTTGGAGATCAGCAGTGTCTTTCTATATTGTAGAGAACAGCAGTTTGCGTGCATATAGAGTGAGCAGCAGTTGTTGCGTATATTTTAGAAGCCAGTGGTCCCCGTCTATATAGCGGAGAATAGCCGTCCCTGTCCATTTTATAGAGAAAAGCAATCCCCGTGCACATTATAGAGTCTCTATCGTTATTATAGAGAATATGAGTTATTGCCGACATTATAGACAGGAACAGCCCTGTCTATATAGTAGAGAACAGCAGTGTCTTTGTATATTATCGAAAACAGCAGTCCCTGTGTATATTGAAGTGAATTATAGAGAACAGCAGTCCCTGTGTAAGTCACAGAGAACAGCAGTGCCTGTATATATTGCAGAGAATGGCTGTCTCCCAGTAGAGAACAACAGTGCTACTGTCTATGATACAGAATAGGAGTCACTGTCTATATTACAGAGAACACGAGTCCCTGTGTCTATTATAGAAAAGAGCAGTCCATGTTTATACTACACAGTGCCCGAGTATATTATGGCAGTCGGTGCCGACACAGTGGAGAACAGCAGTCCTGGAGTATGTTCGAGAGAACAGCAGTCCCTGTCTACACTGGAGAGAACAGCAGTTCATGTGTCTCATATAGAGAACAGCATTGCCCGTGCATATTAGAGAGAACAGCAGTGCGTGTGTGTGTGTGTGTGATAGAGAACAGCAATCCCAGCATTTATTAGAGTGAACAGTAGTGCCTGTTTATATTACAGAGAATAGCAGCCTCTGACTAGATTATGGAGAACAGCAGTTGCTGTGTAGTTTCGAGAGCACAGCAGTCCCTGTCAATATGACAAAGAACAGCTGTCCCTGTCTATATCATAGGCAACAGCAGTCCCTTTCCGGATTAGAGAAAATGGCAGTACCTGTGTATCATGCAGAGAATAGCATACTCTTGCATAAGAGAGAACAGTAGTCCCTGAGGATATTATAGAGAACTGTAGTGCCTGTGCATGTTGGAGAGAACAGTCCCTGTCTGGATTAGAGTAAATGACAGTACCTGTGTATCATGCAGAGAACGGCATACGCTGTCTATATTAGAGAGAACAGTAGCCCCTGAGGATATTATAGAGAACTGCAGTGCCTGTGTACATTGTAGAGAACAGCAGTGCCTGTGGGTATTACAGAGAACAGCAGTGCCTGTGGGTATTACAGAAAGTTCTTCATTATTTTCTCAGCAGTAGTTGGATCAGCGAGAACCAGATGGCCGATGGAAAGGTAAAGGTAACAGTCGTCCCTTTCTTTTGTTCAGAGAACAGCAGTACCTGTGTACATTATTGAGATCGGCAGTCACTGTCTACAGTTGAAAATGCGTTGCTGGTTAAAGCACAGCAGGTCAGGCAGCATCCAAGGAATAGGAAATTCGACGTTTCGGGCATAAGCCCTTCATCAGGAATGAGGAGAGGGTGCCAAGCAGGCTAAGATAAAAGGTAGGGAGGAGGGACTTGGGGGAGGGGCGATGGAGATGTGATAGTTGGAAGGAGGTCAAGGTGAGGGTGATAGGCCGGAGTGGGGTGGGGGCGGAGAGGTTAGGAAGAAGATTGCAGGTTAGGAGGGCGGTGCTGAGTTGAAGGAACCGACTGAGACAAGGTGAGGGGAGGGGAAATGAGGAAACTGGAGAAATCCGAGTTCATCCCTTGTGGTTGGAGGGTTCCCAGGCGGAAGATGAGGCGTTCTTCCTCCAACCGTCGTGTTGTTATGTTTTGCCGGTGGAGGAGTCCAAGGACCTGCATGTCCTCGGTGGAGTGGGAGGGAGAGTTAAAGTGTTGAGCCACGGGGTGGTTGGGTTGGTTGGTCCGGGCGTCCCTGAGGTGTTCTCTGAAGCGTTCCGCAAGTAAGCGGCCCGTCTTCCCAATGTAGAGGAGGCCACATCGGGTGCAGCGGATGCAATAGATGATGTGTGTAGAGGTACAGGTGAACTTGTGGCGGATATGGAAGGATCCCTTGGGGCCTTGGAGGGATGTGAGGGAGGAGGTGTGGGCGCAAGTTTTACATTTCCTGCGATTGCAGGGGAAGGTGCCGGGAGTGGAGGTTGGGTTGGTGGGGGGTGTGGACCTGACGAGGGAGTCACGAAGGGAGTGGTCTTTGCGGAACGCTGATAGGGGAGGGGAGGGAAATATATCCCTGGTGGTGGGGTCCGTTTGGAGGTGGCGGAAATGACGGCGGATGATGCGCTGCATACGGAGGTTGGTGGGGTGGTAGGTGAGAACCAGTGGGGTTCTGTCTTGGTGGCGGTTGGAGGGGCGGGGCTCAAGGGCGGAGGAGCGGGAAGTGGAGGAGATGCGGTGGAGGGCATCGTCGACCACGTTTGGGGGGAATCTGCGGTCCTTGAAGAAGGAGGCCATCTGGGCTGTGCGGTGTTGGAACTGGTCACTGTCTACATCTAGAGAACAGCAGTTCCTATATATATTATAGAAAACAGCAGTTCCTGTGTGTAACATAGTGAACAGCAGTCCATGTCGATGTTTTGAGAACTGCAGTCCCTGTGTATATTGCAAACAGCAGTGTCTGTGTATATTACAGAGAACAGCAGTGCTTGCATACAATACAGAGAACATCAGTCCGTGTGTAAAATTTAGAGAACAGGAGTCACTTGTCTATGCTATGGAGAACTTCATGTCTATATTTTGGAGAACAGCAGTGCCTATGTATACTGTAGAGAATAGCAGACCCGTGTATTGTCTGGGGAACAGCAGACAATAGAGAACAGGTGTTCCTGTGTACTTTAGGGAGAACAACATTCCTTCTGTCTATTCCAGAGAACAGCAGTCCCTCTTGATATTTTCATGGACAGCGGTACCTGTATATATTATAGAGATTAGCAGTTCCTGTCTACAGAACAGGGATTGAAGTTCTCTATAATATAGACAAAGACTTCTGTTCTATGTCACATACACAGTCAATGCTGTTCTCTGTTATATACCCAGGGACTGAATGTTTTCTATAAAATACACAGGGACTGAATGTTCTCTATAATATGTACATGTACTGCTATTTTCTATATAATGCACAAGAACAGCGTTTCTCCATACTATACACAGGCACTGCTGCTCTCTGTATAATTCACAGGCACTGCTGTTCTCTGTAATATACACATGGTCTGCTGTTCTCTCATTATACGCAGGAACTGCTGTTCTCTGATTGTACACAGGATTTGCTCATCTCTCTAATGTACAGAGGTACTGTTGTTTTTTCTAATATACAGAGGGAATACTGTTCTCAATAACATATGTAGGGACTACTGTTCTAGAAAATATAGACAGGGATTGCCGTTCTCTATAATATCCAACACACAAGAACTGTTGTTCTCTCTAATATGCAATGGGAATGCTGTTCTCCATAACATTCACAGATATTGCTGTTCTCTATTATATAGACAGCGACAGCTGATTATAATACAGACAGGGGCTACAGTTCTCTCCGATAGAAACAGGGTCTGCTGTTGTCTATAATGTGGACAATGACACCTGTTCCGGTAATATTGACAGGGACTGTTATTCCCCTTATTATACACAGGAACAGCTGTTCTCGGCAATATACACAGGCTCTGCATTACCCTATAATACACACAGGGATTGCTGTTCTTTGTAATATACATTGGGACTGGTGTTCCCTAGAACTATCACAGGCACTGCTATTCTCTACTATGTAGAGAGTGACTGCTGTTTTCTATAATATACACAGGGACTGCTGTTCTCTATAATATACCCAAGGGCTGCTGTTGTAAAATTATGTAGATAGGGACTTCCGTGTTCCATAGTGTACACAGGTACTGCTGTTCTTTATAATATTGACAGATGCTGGTGTTCTCTAGAACAGACACAGGAACTGCTGCTCTCTTTCATATCGACAGGGACTGCTGTTCTCTACCATATAGACGGGGACAGTTGTTCTCTTCATTAAAAGCAGGACCAGCTGTTCTCTACAATGTAGAGTGGGACTGGCGTCTCTGTGAAATACACAGAGACACATGTTCCTGCTCCTCCGATGCTGCCTGACCTGCTGTGCTTTTCCAGCACCATTCTGATCTCTCTCTCCCTCTTCTTGAGAATGTAGACAGGGCCTCCTGTTCTCGAAGTAAACTCGATGACTGCTGTTCCTTATTCTATTCACAGGCAATGCTGTTCTCTTAAATGTTCACGGGGCTGCTATTCACTTTAAAATACACAGGGAATGCCGCTGTCCATTATATAGACAGGTACTGCTATTCTCTACAATATACACAGGCTCTGCTGTTCTCTATAATATACACAGAGAATGTCGTTCACTATCTTAGACACTTTCACCGCTGTTCTCTGTCACATACAAGGGCACTGTTTTTCTTTGTAATATACACAGGGACTGCTGTTCTCTATAATATAGACAGGGATTGCTGTACCTTATAATATACACTGTTTACTATAACACACACAGGGACTGCCGGTCTTTCTAATATACATAGGGACTGCTGTTCTCTATTATGCAGACAGGTGACTGTTGATCTCTATAATACACACAGTCTTCGTTGTTGTCTATAATATAGACAGGGCCTGCTGTTCTCTATATTCTATGCAGGAACTACTGTTCTCAAAAATATACACAGGTACTGCTGGTCTCCATGGTATACACAGAGACTGCTGCTCTCTGTAACATAAACAGGCACTGCTGTTGTCTATAATATACACAGGGACTGTTGTTATCTTTTCTATACACAGGCACTGTTGTTCTCCCAGCGACTGGTATTCTCGACAATATACAGAGAATGCTGAACCCTTTTAAAATTTATCTTTTTGTTGGACCTTTGATTCTCGCTGACACTCCTCCCACTCAAAATGCCGCCAATAAAAAGTGATGAATGCTGAACTCCAGAAGGCAGCTGTTACATCTTTTGAAATTTACCTGCCCATCGGCTCTCTAGTCCTCACTGTCACTCCTACCACGCCAACTGCCGCAGAAAACATGCTGTCATTTTCACAGGCACTACTGTTCTCGATAATGTACACAGTGACTGCTGTTCTCTCTAATATACACAAGGACTGTTGTTCTCTATAACATAAATAAGCATTGCTGTTCTCTATAATATAAACAGGGACTGTTCTTCTCTAGTATACACACAAGCACTGCTATTCGTTATTAAATAGACAGTGACTACTGTTATGCATAATACATAAAGGCACCTCTGTGCTTTATAATACACACAGGAACAGCTGTTCTCTGTAATATACAAAGGGACTGCTATTCTTTATGACATACAAAGGGGCTGCTGTTCTTTTCAATATACACTGGGACTGCTCTTCACTAAAATATACACAAGGACTGCTGTTCTCCATAATATACACAGGGAATGCTGTTTTCTGTAATATATACTGACACTTCTGTTCTCTTCAATGTACACAGGCACTGTTGTTCTCTATAATGTAGACAGGGACTGCTGTTGTGTCTAATATACTCAGGGATGGCTGTTCTCTCTAGTATAGACAAGGATCACCCCATCCTCAAATTTACCTGGACCATCTCAGACTCCTCCCTTCCCTTCCTAGACCTCTCCATTTCTATCTCAGGCAACCGAATCAACATGGACATTTACTATAAACCGACTGACTCCCACAGCTACCTAGACTACACCTCCTCCCACCCTGCCCCTTGTAAAAACGCCATCCCATATTCCCAATTCCTTCACCTCTGCCTCATATGCTCTCAGGAAGACAGATTCTAATACCGAACCTCCTTCTTCAAAGACCGCAATTTCCCCCCAGAGTGATCGACGATGCTCTCCACCACATCTCCTCCATTTTCCGCTCCTCCACCCTTGAGCCCTGCCCCTCCAATCGCCACCAGGACAGAACCCCACTGGTCCTCACCTACCACCCCACCAACCTCCACATACATTGTATCATCTGTCGTCATTTCCACCACTTCCAAACGGACCCCACCACCAGGGATATATTTCCCACCCCTCCCCTATCAGCGTTCCGAAAAGACCACTTCCTCCGTGACTCCCTCATCAAGTCCACACCCCCCCACCAACCCAACCTCACTCCTGGCACCTTCCCCTGCAAACGCAAGAAATTCAAAACTTGCGCCATACCTCCCCCCTTACTTCCCTCCAAGGCCCCAAGGGATCCTTCCATATCTGCCACAAATTCACCTGCACCTCCACATACATCATTTACTGCATGTGCTGCAACCAATGTGGCCTCCACTATATTGCGGAGACAGGCCACCTACTTGCGGAATGTTTCAGAGAACACCTCTGGGACACTGTAGGGAATCTAATCTAATCTAAAAAGAACTTTCAAAAGCTGATTGGGAGCAGAGGTTCGCAGGTAAAGAGACAGCTGGAAAATGGGAAGCCTTCAGAAATGAGATAGCGAAAATCCAGAAAAAGTATTTTCCTGTTAGGGTGGTAGGTATAGGGAATGCTGGATGACTAAAGAAATTGAGGGTTTGGTTAAGAAAAAGAAGGAAGCATATGTAAGGTATAGACAGGATAGATCGAGTGTATCCTTAGAAGGGTATAAAGGCAGTAGGAGTATACTTAAGAGGGAAATCAGGAGGGCAAAAAGGGGACATGAGATAACTTTGTCAACTAGAATTAAGGAGAATCCAAAGGGAATTTACAAATACATAAAGGACAAAAGGGTAACTAGAGAGAGAATAGGACCCCTCAAAGATCAGCAAGGCAGCCTTTGTGTGGAGCCGCAGAAAATGGGGGAGATACTAAACGAGCATTTTGCATCAGCATTCACTGTGGAAAAGGATGTGGAAGATATAGAAAGTAGTGAAATAGATGGTGACACTTTGCAAAGTGTGCCTATTACAGAGGAGGAAGTACTGGATGTCTTGAAATATATAAAGGTGGATAAATCCCCAGGACCTAATCAGGTGTACCCTAAAACTCTGTGGGAAGCTAGGGAAGTGATTGCTGGGCCTCTTCCTGAGATATTTGTATCATCGATAGTCACAGGTGAGGTGCTGGAAGACTGGAAGTTGGCTAACATGGTGCCAGTCTTTAAGAAAAGTAGTAAGGACATGCCAGGGAACTATAGACCAGTGAGCCTGACGTCGGTGGTGGGCAAGTTCTTGGAGGGAATCCTGAGGGACAGGATGTACATGTATTTGGAAAGGCAAGGACTGATTAAGGATAGTCAACATGGCTTGCTGCATGGGAAATCATGTCTTACAAACTTGATTGAGTTTTTTGAAGAAGTAACAAAGAGGATTGATGAGCGAAGAGCCGTAGATGTGATCTACATGGACTTCAGAAAGGCGTTCAACAAGGTTCTCCACTTGAGATTGGTTAGCAAGGTTAGGTCTCATAGAATACAGGGAGAACTAGCCATGTGGACACCGAACTTGCTCAAAGGTAGAAGACAGAGTGTCGTGGTGGAGGATTGTTTTGCAGACTGGAGACCTGTCACTTGTGAGGTGCCACAAGGATTGGTCCTCTACTTTTTGTCATTTATATAAATGATTTGGATGCGAGCAGAAGAGATACAGCTTTAGATTAGAAGTTAGTAATTTGCAGATTGGAGGTGTAGTGGACAGCAAAGAGGATTACAACAGGATCTTTGATCAGATGAGCCAATGGGCTGAGAAGTGGCAGATGGAGTTTAATTCAGATAAATGTGAGGTGCTGCATTTTGTGAAAGCAAATCTTAGCAGTACTTACACACTTAATGGTAAGGTCCTAAAGAGTGTTGCTGAACAAAGAGACCTTGGAGTGCAGGTTCATAGCTCCTTGAAAGTGGAGTCGCAGGTAGATGGGATAGTTAAGAAGGCATTTGGTATGCTCTCCTTTATTGGTCAGAGTATTGAGTACAGGAGTTGGGAGGTCATGTTGCGACTGTACAGGACTGTTAGGCCACTGTTGGAATATTGCATGCAATTCTGGTCTCCTTCCTATCAGAAAGATTTTGTGAGACTTGAGAGGGTTCAGAAAGGATGTTGCCAGGGTTGGAGGATTTGTGACCTAAGGGGCAACCTTTTCACTCAGAGGGTGGTACGTGTATGGAATGAGATGCCAGACGAAGTGGTGGAGGCTGGTACAATTGCTACATTTAAGAGGCATTTGGATGGTTATATGAATAGGAAGGGTTTGGAGGGATGTGGGTCAGGTGCTGGCAGGTGGAACTAGATTGGGTTGGGATATCTGGTCAACATGGACAAGTTGGACTGAAAGGTCTGTTTCTGTGCTGTACATCTCTATGACTCTACTATTTTGCATTGTAACAACTGGGACTGCTGGTCACTGTAATAAACACAGGGAATTCTGTTCTCTGCATAAAGTCAGAGACACTGATTCTACAATAAAGGATTCCTGTTGTCTATGATAAATAATCACACTGCTGTTCTTTTTAATAAAGACAGGGATGTCTGTTGTTGATAATAAAGACATGGACTGCTGATATCTTTAAAAAAAAAGACAGGAACTGCTTTTCGCTTTCATAAAGGTAGGGACTGCTGTTGTCTATAATATACACAGGGATTGTGGTCTATCACTTATACAGGCACTGCTGTTCTCTTTCATAACAACAAGGACAGGGACTGCAGTTCTTTATAACAAAAACAGCATTCTCTGTTGTCTGCAACAAAACAGGGATGGCTGATACTCACAATAAAGACAGGAATTGCTGTTCCCTATCAGAACAACAGAGACTGCTGGTCAATATAATAAAGACAGGAACTAATGTTCTCTACAATAAAATCAGAGACTGTTGTTATCTACAATAAAGAGATACACTGCTGTGCCCTGTAATAAAGGCAGACTTCTGTTGTTTATAATAAAGACAAAGAATGCTGTTATCACTCATAACGACAAGTTGCAAGGGAATTCTGTTCACTGTAAAATGCACAGGGACTGCTATTCTCTAATAATAAAGGAAGGGATTATTTTTCTCTATAATAAGGACAAGGACTGCTGTTTTCTTAAAGAAAGTCAAGAACTGCTGTTTTCTGTCATTACAAATGATGTTGGATTGAAGAGGACAAAGCTAAAAATTACACAACACCAGGTTATCGTACAACAAGTTTATTTAGAAGAACTAGCGATTGGAGCGCTGCTCCTTCATCAGGTAGCTGTGGAACTGGACCATAAGACACAGAACTTATAGCAAAAGATTACAGTGTCATGCAGCTGAAATGATATATTGGACGAACCTAGATTGCTTTCATCTTTAAGAATGGGTTGCAGTTTTCTGTTCATTAAAATGTAAATCCCAGAAGACAGAACATAGAACATTACAGCACAGTACAGGCCCTCTGGCCTTTGATGTTACACTGACCTCTGAAACCAATCTGAAGCCCATCTTTCCTACACTATTCCATTATCATCCATATGTTTATCCAATGACCATTTAAACACCCTTAAAGCTGGTGAGTCTACTATTGTTGCAGGTCCTTACTACTGAATAATAAGACAAATGAAAGAAAAATAAATGTCCGGTAACCTCGTACAATAGAGGCATAGAGAACATTCCACGTCCTTACTATTCTCTGAGTAAAGAACCTACCTCTGATAGCTATCCTATATCTATCACCCCTCAGTTAAAAGCATTGTCCCTTGTGCTAGTCATCCCCATCAGAGGAAAAAGACTCTTACTGTCCACCCTATCTAGTCCTCTTATCATCTGGATGCCTCTATTAAGTCACCTCTTAACCTTCTTCTAACTAACAAAAACAGCCTCAGGTCCCTCAGCCTTTTCTCACATGACCTTCTTTCCATACCAGGCCACATCTTGGTAAATCTCCTCTGAACCCTTTCCAATGCTTCCACAACTTCCCATAATGCGGCGATCAGAACTGTACTCAATACTCCAAGTGTGGCCATACCATAGTTTCATCCAGTTGCAACATGACCTCATGGCTCCAAAACTCAATCCTTCTACAAATAAAGGCTAACACACCGTACGCCTTCTTAACAACCTTAAAAACCTGGGTAACAGCACATAGACACTGAAATCTCTCTGCTCATCTACACTACCAAGATCCTTACCATTAGCCCAGTACTCTGTATTCCTGTTACTTCTTCCAATTTACTCACCTCACATCTTTCTGCATTAAACTCCATTTGCCATGTCTCAACCCACCTTATCTATGTCCCTCTGTAACCTGCAAAGTCCTTCTGCACTGTCCATTACCCCACTGACTTTAGTGTCATCTGCAAATTTTCTAACTGTGGGAGATTTGTTATAACCCAAGCAGCCATTTTGTCACATATTAAAGCCTGGGACCCATTTTAATTTTCATATTAGTGTCTGCTTCTACGTTCCCAGTGAGGTGGCTGACCTTGTCACCATATTAGCAGCTGATAGTGAACTCTTTTTCAGCATGGGAATGTTCTTCTTTTACAAGAATCTATTATTATACTAACATTTGCTTATCAACTACTAACCAGCACTGTCCAGACTGGGGCTAGTGACTGGGCCAATTGCCCACTTACTCATTATAGTTCAATTAACAGTTTGCTAATTGTTAAATGATTGCAATCGATGTAACCACGCAACTCTCTATCTTGTAGGAGTGACTTGTAACCATTAGGTCAACTTGTCTCTCCCCGTGAGCTCACGAATATAACAGTCAATAATTCAAGGTGTTTGTGGCATGAGTCATTTTCTTTAATTTGGATCGATATGTGAGAAACAAAGCTCACTCACTTGCAATAATTTCAGTCCGAGACAAGATCTGAATCAGTAGTGCCCTTTATTGGGTGTGATATCCACAAGGCAGGGACAAAACACACTGAATTCAACAAATACTCAATATTTATATAATTTAGTTCCTACATTTTTTTTCTTATTTGATTGTTTCCACCCCGTTTACATCCTCCACTTCCCTAAGACCGGTACCCATTACTTCTGTTTATCTCGTGTCTTATCCGGTCTTGTCTGTGAAATAAATGCTCATTCCTGTTCTCAAGGCCATTTGCCCTCATCCTGCTGTGGGCACATCCTTGCCTTACCATTATCTACTCCTTCCATCTGTGCTGCCCCTCTCAGCATCTTATCACTAAGCCCTTTTAATTGAGGTTTGTTCCTGTGTTGCTGTAAAAGTGGGAAACAGATGTTTATACCTATTGTTTATACAGGTCTGTCTTCACAGCATCTTACCACTGAGCCTGTATCATTTCTATCATTGTCTTACAGTCCCATTTCTTTCTTGCATGCATTTTTAGCTAATACAAAAAAACAATTATGCATTTCCTCCACACTGATGTGAGTTCATTCACCTTGTATCAGAAATTATAATTGAGAATTGCAGAAGTAACATTAATTTACCATATCCCACAGATATGAGTGAGTCTAAGGTTGAATATTTTCGTACCAATCCCCGACACTAATCCATCCTTTTACACTTGCGTCCAGGTCATTTATAAAAATGACAAACAGCATTGGACCCAAAATACATCCTTGCAGTCCACCACCGGTAACTGAACTCCAGAAAGACCATTTCCCATCAACCACCACTCTGTCTTCTTTCAGATAGCTAATTTCTGATCCAGCCCACTAAATCACCCTCAATCTCATGCCTCCATATATTCTGCAATAGCCTACTGGGGGAATCTTATCAAATGCTTTACTGAAGTCCATATATACCACATCAACCGCTTTACCCTCATCCACCTATTTGGTCACCTTGTCAAAGAGCTCAATAGGGTTTGTGAGGCACAACCTACCTTTCACAAAACTGTGTTGACCATTCCTCACCAAATTATTCCTTTCTTGATTATTATAAATCACATCTCTTAAAATCCTTTCCAACACTTCACCCACAACTGAAGTAGGGCTCAAAGGTCTATAATTACTGGGGTTGACTATATTCCCCTTCTTTAGCAAGGGAACAACATTTGCTATCCTCCAGTCTTCTGGCACTATTCCTGTAGACAATAATGAAATAAAGATAAAAACCAAAGGCTCTGCAATCTCTTCCTTAGGTTCCCAGAGAATCCAAGGATAAAACCCATCTGGCCCAGGGGACTTATTGATTTGTACACTTTCCAGAATTGCTAACACTGCCTCCTATGAACCTCAATCCCATCTAGTCTCTCAATATTGTCCTCAATAACGTTATCTTTTTCCTGTGTGAATACTGATGAAAAATATTTGTTTCGTGCGTCTCCTATCTCTTGGACTCCACGCACAACTTCTCACTACAGGCCCTAATCTAAACTGATCCCTAATTTAAGGTTTTATAAAAAGAAGCTGACATTTCAGATCAGACAATGCATTAAAGATGTGAGGTTAGAGTCTGCCTGTATCCCAATCTTGAGGCAGACTGGTTCTATTTCCAAAGTGGAATTTATAAAATATTACATGGATTGACTGCTTGCATTGACTGCCTGTAGATTGAGCACTTTTTGGGTAAAATAGAATGTATTTGCAAATATAATTCTGCAAATACAAATTCACCCCATAGACTTATATGTATATGCACGTGCATGACAGAGAGAGAGAGAGAAGATGTGTGTGCATGTGAGTCTGTGCATGTGAGTCCATGTGAAAGAGTGTGTGTTTGCGCGTGTGCATGCTTGCTAAAATGTGTGTGTGAGTATAATGGAGTATAAGGCTGTAAGGGGTATGTATGTGGGTGTGAGTGTGGGGGATGTAGGTGCGTGTATGCAAGAGAGAGTGTGTGCATGCAAGAGGGTCTGCGTGAGTATGTAAGATTGTGTGTATATGTGCCTGTGTGTGTGTGAAAGAGTGTATAATGCATGGGTGTCATCTGCAGTGTGACATGAACCCAAGGTGCCGATTGAGGTAATCCACATGGATACTAAACTTGGCTATCAGCCTCTGCTTGGCCACTCTGCGCTGTTGCCTGTCCCAAAGTCCGCCATGGAGGATGGTCACCTGAAGATCCGAGGCTGAATGTTCCTGACTGCTGAAGTGTTCCCCGACTGGGAGGGGACATCCCTTTCCGTTGTTTGTTGTGAGGTGTGCATTCATCTGTTGTCATAGTGTCTGCTTGGTCTCACCAATGTACCGTGCTTCAGGGCATCCTTGCCTGCAGCAAATGAGACAGACGATGTTGGCTGAGTCACTTGCCACGTACATAGTGAGTGGTGTCCCCACATGTGATGCTGGTTTTCATGTCGACACACTGACACATCTTGCAGTAGTTGCCATGACAGGGTTGTATGGTGTCCTGGTTGATGTTGTCTTGAAGGCTGGGTAGTTTGCTGTGAAAAATGGTCTGTTTAAGGTTAGGTGATTGTTTAAAGACAGAAGTAGAGGCAGAGGGAGGTGTTGGCGAGGTGGTCATCCTCATCAATAATGTGTTGCAGGCTGCGAAGAACATGGCACAGTTTTTCCATTCCCAGAAAGTAATGGACAGCGAAGGGTACCCTATCAGTTGCATCCCATGTCTGTCTCCTGAATAGGTCATTACAGTTTCTCACTGTGGCATGTTGTAACTGGCAATTGATGAGCTAAGTATTGTACTCTTTTCTTATGAGGGCTTCCTTGAGCCCCTTCAGGAGTCTGTCACATTCCTCCTCATCTGAACAGATCTTGTGCATTCCTAGTGTTGTCCATATGGGATGTTTAGGGTGGAAGCTAGATAAGTGTAGCATCATGAGGTTATCTGGGGGTTTGCGGCAGAGTGAGGTGCTGAGGTTGAAGAGTGTGGTGCTGGAAAAGCACAGCTGGTCAGGCAGCATCTGAGGAGCAGGAGAATCAATGTTTTGGGCATCAGCCCTTCATCAGGAATGAGGTTTGTGGCCCAAGGGGGCTGAGAGGTAAATGGGAGGGAGTAGGGCTGGGGAGAAGGTAGCTAACAAAGCGATAGGTAGATGTGGCTGTGGTAGCACCCTCCAGGTCATCTCTTCAGCCCTGAAGCTGTTCAGCCACAACCTTTGGGCCACAAGCCTCATTCCTGATGAAAGGCTGATGCCAGAAATGTGGATTCTCCTGCTCCTCGAATGCTGCTTGACAGGCTGCATTTTTCAAGTACCACACTCCTTGACTCTGATCTCCAGCATCTGCAGTCTTCACCTTTTCCAGAGGTACTGAGGTATCTGTCCTTGATGGAGATGCGTGTGTCCAAGAATGAGGCAGATACTAAAGAGTTCTCTATGGTAAGTCTGATGGTGGGAAGAAATGTGTTGATACCATTGTGCAGTTGTTTCAGAGACTCCTCACCATCCAGAAGAAGAAAATGTTATCAATATAACTGCTGTAAAGTGTTGGTTGGAGGTCTTGTGCAGCAAAGAAGTCTTGTTCGAACTTGTAAATGAAAATATTGGCATATACAGGTGACCCCACTACACTATACATTCTCTCACACATACACACAAGCACACACACATGCATACCCTTACACTTTCACACACTCATGCAGACACTCTCTCATACAGATGCTCATGCACACACACATACACCTCCCACCCCCATACTCACATCCTCTCACAGGCTTATATTCCATCACACTCAAACACACACTTTACCAAGTATGCACACATGCAAACATACACTCACACATTCACGAGCACACATTCATCCTCACTCTCTCACACATGCACGCATGCACACACATATACGTCCAGGGGTGAATTTGTGTTTGCAGAATTATATTTGCAGATACATTTTATTTTGCTCAAAAAGCGTACTATCTGCAGGCAGTTAATGCAAGCAGTTAATCTATGTAATATTTTATAAATTCAACTTTGGAAATAGACTCAAGACTGGGATACAGACAGACTCTAACCTCACACCTGTCATGTATTGTCTGAGCTGAGATGTCACTTTTTTTATATAAAACCTTAAGTTATCTTGACTTAAAAGAAGTTCTAGGAATTGCATATTAATGAACCAAAACCTGCAACCCATTCTAAAAGATGAAAGACTTAAAACTAAAATGATCAAAAGATCATTTTAGCTGCCTGACACTGTAATCTTTTGCTATAAATTCTGAGTCTTATGGTCCAGCTCCATAACCACCTGATGAAGGAGCAGCACTCTGAAAGCTAGTGTTTCCAAATAAACCTGTTGGACTATAACCTGGTGTCTTGTGATTTTTAAATTTATAACAAAGAAAACATTCTCTGTTCTCTATAATAAAGACAGGGACTTTGTTCATCACAATAAAGACAGGGACTGCAGTTCGCTGTTAGAACAATGGGGACTGCAGGTAACTGGAATAAATACAGGGACAGCTGTTCTCTCCAATAAATAAAGGGACTGTTGTCATAGAACATAGAACATTGACATAAAACCTAGAATTGTACATCATAGTACAGGCCCTTCAGCCAAGACATTATGCTGAGCATTTATTTTAATCTCAAATGAACCTAACCTACACACCCCTCAATTTACTGCCATCCATGTGCTTGTCCAGTAGTAGCTTAATTGTTTCTGACTCGACTATCATGCTGGCTGTGCATTCCAGGCAGCCACCACTCTCTGGGTAAAGAACCTACTTTGGACATCTCCCCTTACCTTCCTCCGATCATCTTAAAATTATGACCCCTTGTGACAGTCATTTCTGCCCTGCCCTCTATCTACCAACTCTATCTGGGCCTCTCATCATCTTGTACACCTCTATCAAGTCACCTCTCTTTCTTCCTTTCTCCAGTGTGAAAAGCCCTAGCTTACTGAACGTCTCTTCCTAAGACAAGCCCTCCAATCCAGGCAGCATCCTTGGAAATCTCCTCTGCACCCTCTCTAAAGTATATACATTCTTCCTATAATTAGGCAAGCAGAACTGGACACAATATTCCAAGTGTGGTCTAGAACATAGAACATAGAACATAGAACATAGAACATAGAACAATACAGCACAGAACAGGCCCTTTGTTGTGCCGAACATTTGTCCTAGCTTAAGCACCCTATCCATGTACCTATCGAATTGCCGCTTAAAGGTCACCAATGATTCTGACTCTGCCACTCTCACAGGCAGCGCACTCCATGCCCCCACCACTGTCTGGATAAAGAACATACCCCTGACATCCCCCTTATACCTTCCACCCTTCACCTTAAATTTATGTCCCCTTGTAACACTCTGTTGTACCCTGGGAAAATGTCTCTGACTGTCTACTCTATCTATTCCCCTGAACATCTTATAAACCTCTATCAAGTCACCCCTCATCCTTCACCATTCCAATGAGAAAAGGCCTAGTACTCTCAACCTATCCTTGTATGATCTATTCTCCATTCCAGGCAACAGCCTGGCGAATCTCCTCTGCCCCCTCTCCAAAGCTTCCACATCTTTCCTAAAGTGAGGCGACCAGAACTGCACACAGTACTCCAAATGTGGCCTTACCAAGGTCCTGCAAAGCTGCAACATCAAAACCAGGGTTTTATAATGCTGCAGCAAAACTCTATGGCTTTTAAACACAATTCCCTGTTAATGAAAGTCAAAACACTTTCTTATTGCCTTCTTAACAACCTCATCAACTTGAATGGTAATTTTAAGGGATCAGCTTACATGGACACTGAGATCCTGCTGTTTCTCCACACTGCCAAGCATCCTGTCTTTAACCCTGTAATCAGCATTCAAATTCGACCTTCCAAGATGAATCACTTCGTATTGATCCAGGTTGAACTCCATCTGCCAATTCTCAGCCCAGATCAGCATCCTGTCAATATCTTGTTGCAGCCTGCAACAGCCCTCAACACTATCTACAACACTACCAACCTTTGCGTCACTGGCAAACTTACTAACCAACCTTTCCACTTCTTCACGCAAGTCGTTTATAAAAGCTACAAAGAGCAGAGGCCCAAGAACAAAACCCTGAGGTCCACCACAGGTCACCAACTTCCAGGAGGAATGCTTTCTATCCACTACCACTCGTTGCCTCCTTTTGGCCCGCCAATTCTGTATCCAGACAGCCAAACTCCCCTGTATTCCCATATCTTCTAAACGTTCTAAATGAGCCTACTGTGGGGAACCTTATCAAATGCCTAAGTGAAATCCATAAACATCACGTCCACTGCTTGACCTTCGTCAACTTGTCTCATCACATCCTCAAAGAACTCAATAAGGTTTGTGAGGCATGACCTGCCCCTCACAAAGACATGCTGACTACCTTTAATCAAACTATGTTTTTCCAAAGAGTCATAAGTCCTCTCTCTCAGAATCCTTTCCAATACCTTGCCATCCACATATGGAAGGCTGACTGGTCTCTAATTCCCAGGGATTTCCCTATTCCTTTTCTTGAACAGAGGAGCAACATTCGCTTCCCTCCAATCATCAGGTATGACTCCCGGGGACAGTGAGGATGCAAAGGTCTTCACCAAAGAGGCACAGCAATCTCATTCCTCGCTTCCCATATATTGCTTGGATATATCTGGTCCGACCCTGGGAACTAATCTATCTTGATGCTTTCCAAGAATTTCCACACATCCACTTTATTAATATCAATCTGTTCAAGCCTATTAACCTGATCCATGATGTTCTCACTATTAACAAGGTCCCTCTTTCTAGTGAATACTGAAGCAAAAAAGCTCATTTAGGCCCTCCCCCATTTCTTCAGACTCCAGGCACATGTTCCCTCCACTATCCCTGATCAGCCCCACCCTCTCTCTCTGATGCTTGTCTTATTTCTCATGTAAGTGTAGAATACCTTTTGGTTTTCACTAATCCTTCCTGCCAAGGCTTTTTTGTGCCCCCACCTAGCTCACCTCATTCCATTTTTGAGTTTTTTCCTAGCTATCCTGTAATCCTCTAAAGCTGTGCCAGATCCTCGCTTCGTTAACCATAAGTAAGTTTCCTTCTTCTTCTTGTCGAGAAGCTCCTCTTTTGTCTTCCAAGGCTCCATGGGGCAAAGGTATCGAACACTCGGTATAGGTGCTCCTTAAACAGCCTCCACATTTCTGTTATGCATTTCCCATAGAACAATTGTTCCCCAATTTATACTCCACAACTCCTGTCTAATTTCCTCTCCCCCAATTAAACACCTTTCCATACTGCCAGTTCCGATTCCCCTCTATGGCTATGGTAAAGGTGAGGCAATTGTGATCACTGTCACCAAAATGCTCTCCCACCAAGAGATCTGCCACCTGGCCTGGTTCATTGCCTAGCACCAAATCCAATATGACCTCTCCCATTCGGTTTATCTATATTTTGAGTCAGAAATCCCTCCTGGGCACAGCTGACAAAATCGGGTCCATCCAGACCATCTGCACTGAGGAGATTCCAATCAATATTGCGGAAGTTGAAGTCACCCATCTCAACAACTCTGTTACATTTGCACGTTTCCAAGATCTGCTGTCCAATCTGTTTTTCCAGCTTTCTGCTGATATTGAGGGGTGGAATGTGACACTCAGAGGGTAGGGAGTGGGAATTAATGATTATAAATCTTGTTCCTCATAAATTCTTGACCACCCAAAGTTTCTGTTGACCCTGACAGGACTGTTGATAAATCATGAGATTAAGCATGTCAATAATAATCTTATATTAAGTTGGATACATCTTGGACAGGATCAAATCAAAAGGACAATTAATTTCTGTGCACACTTTTAAGATTGTTTGATCATTGCAGAGGAGACTAGCAAGTGAAAAGACCATCATCATGATGGGGGTGAGTTATCTGAACTCAGTGCCTTCATAAGAGGAGAGTGGGCAACAGCCTAAAGAAAGGCTAGAACTCATGCTATCAGGAATAGTGCATCAGTTGCAGGGAGGCTTCCAGATTATACAAACAAACAGAGAATTAACCCCAGGAATTAACTCCAGTCAATAGCAAGAGAAATAGTGAATCAGTCCCAGCAAGTGTTCAAGAGAATGGGAAATGGATCACAGACCAGTCTGAGTAGACTAAAGCTGAAGCTGTAAAGAATGTGATGGAAGCTAAGAATAGGGCAGAGAGATGACAAAATAGAGTCTACCATAAACAAAATGTGGAAGATGGAAATTCACTGCAGAGGGGGAAAGATCTCATGCTTTTTCTGGCAGAGCAGGTCTTGTGGTCTGCAATATCTGGGCTTTTGTGAGATTGTCTCAAGTGAACGCATTGGCAATATACAGCTCCCTTTGGAATCTCTTGGACTCAGTCATTAAGCTGGGGTCTAAATTGAGGACAGCTACAGAAAGAAACATATTTTCAGTGTTCACCCTTTCAAGACAATTCAAGATGTTATACACTTCAATCGAGTCACCCCTTCCTCTTCTGAACGCCAGTGGAAGCAAGACCAGCCTATCCATATATTCTCATTCCAGTTATAAATCTAGTAAACTTCCTCTGAACCAATTCTAATGCATTTACAAAACTTTGTTAAATAAGGTGACCAATACATAGAACATAGAACAATACAGCACAGAACAGGCCCTTCGGCCCACGATGTTGTGCCGAACATCTATCCTAGATTAAGCACCCTATCCATGTACCTATCCAATTGCCGCTTAAAGGTCGCCAATGATTCTGACTCTACCACTCCCACGGGCAGCGCATTCCATGCCCCCACCACTCTCTGGGTAAAGAACTCACCCCTGACATCTCCCCTATACCTTCCACCCTTCACCTTAAATTTATGTCCCCTTGTAACACTCTGTTGTACCCGGGAAAAAAGTTTCTGACTGTCTACTCTATCTATTCCTCTGATCATCTTATAAACCTCTATAAAGTCACCCCTCATCCTTCGCCGTTCCAACGAGAAAAGGCCGAGAACTCTCAACCTATTCTCCATGCCAGGCAACATCCTGGTAAATCTTCTCTGCACCCTCTCCAAAGCTTCCACATCTTTCCTAAAGTGAGGCGACCAGAACTGCACACAGTACTCCAAATGTGGCCTAACCAAAGTCCTGTACAGCTGCAACATCACTTCATGACTCTTGAATTCAATTCCTCTGCTAATGAACGCTAATACACCATAGGCCTTCTTACAAGCTCTATCCACCTGAGTGGCAACTTTCAAAGATCTATGTACATAGACCCCAAGATCCCTCTGTTCCTCCACCTGACTAAGAACCCTACCGTTAACCCTGTATTCCGCATTCTTATTTGTTCTTCCAAAATGGACAACCTCACACTTGGCAGGGCTGAACTCCATCTGCCACACCTCAGCCCAGCTCTGCATCATATCTAAGTCCCTTTGCAGCCGACAACAGCCCTCCTCACTGTCCACAACTCCACCAATCTTCGTATCATCTGCAAATTTACTGACCCACCCTTCAACTCCCTCATCCAAGTCATTAATAAAAATTACAAACAGCAGAGGACCCAGAACTGATCCCTGCGGAACTCCACTTGTAACTGGGCTCCAGGCTGAATATTTACCATCTACCACCACTCTCTGACTTCGACCGGTTAGCCAGTTTTCTATCCAATTGGCCAAATTTCCCTCTATCCCATGCCTCCTGACTTTCCGCATAAGCCTACCATGGGGAACCTTATCAAATGCCTTACTAAAATCCATGTACACTACATCCACTGCTCTACCCTCATCCACATGCTTGGTCACCTCCTCAAAGAATTCAATAAGACTTGTAAGGCAAGACCTACCCTTCACAAATCCGTGCTGGCTGTCCCTAATCAAGCAGTGTCTTTCCAGATACTCATAAATCCTATCCCTCAGTACCCTTTCCATTACTTTGCCTACCACAGATGTAAGACTAACTGGCCTGTAATTCCCGGGGTTATCCCTATTCGCTTTTTTGAACAGGGGCACAACATTCGCTACTCTCCAGTCTCCTGGTACCACCCCCGTTGACAGTGAAGACGAAAAGATCATTGCCAACGGTACTGTAATTTCCTCTCTTGCTTCCCACATAATCCTAGGATATATCCCGTCAGGCCTGGGGGACTTGTCTATCCTCAAGTTGTTCAAAATGTCCAACACATCTTCCTTCCTAACAAGTATCTCTTCTAGCTTACCAGTCCGTTTCACACCCTCCTCTTCAACAATACGCTCCCTCTCGTTCATAAATACTGAAGAAAAGTATTCATTCAAGACCTCTCCTATCTCTTCCGACTCAATACACAATCTCCCACTACTGTCCTTGATCAGACCTACCCTCGTTCTCGTCATTCTCATGTTTCTCACATACGCATAAAATGCCTTGGGGTTATCCTTGATCCTATCCGCCAAGGATTTTTCATGCCCTCTCTTAGCTCTCCTAATCCCTTTCTTCAGGTCCCTTCTGGCTATCCTGTATCCCTCCACTGCTCAACCTTATGTAAGCCTCCTTCTTCCTCTTTACTAGACATTCAACCTCCCTCGTCAACCAAGGCTCCCTCACACGACCATTTCTTTCCTGCCTGATAGGTACATACATATCAAGGACACGTCGTATCTGTTCCTTGAAAAAGTTCCACATTTCCACCACATCCTTCCCTGACAGCCTATGCTCCCAACTTATGCTCCTCAAATCCTGTCTTACAGCATCGTAATTTCCCTTCCCCCAAATGTAAAATCTACCCTGTTGTGCGCACCTATCTCTCTCCATAACCAAGGTGAAAGTCACAGAATTGTGGTCACCATCACCAAAATGTTCACCCACTAACAAGCCCATCACTTGTCCCGGTTCATTACCGAGTACCAAATCCAATATGGTCTCCCCTCTGGTTGGACAATCTACATGCTGAGTTAGAAAAGCTTCCTGGACACACTGCACAAACACCGCCCCATCCAATCTACTTGATCTAAAGAGCTTCCAATCAATATTTGGGAAGTTGAAGTCACCCATGACTACGACCCTGTGGCTTCTGCACCTTTCCAAAATCTGTTTCCCAATCTGTTTCTCCACATCTCTGCTGCTATTGGGGGGCCTATAGTAAACACCCAACAAGGTGGCTGCACCTTTCCTATTTCTGACTTCAGCCCGTACTACCTCCAAAGGCAGATCCCCCTCAAACTTCCTTTCCGCAGCTGTTATACCATTTCTAATTAGCAATGCCACCCCCCTCCTTTTTTACCACCCTCCCTAATCTTACTGAAACATCTGTAACCAGGAACCTCCAACAACCATTCCTGTCCCTCATCTATCCACGTTTCCGTGATGGCCACAACATCGTAGTCCCAGGTACTGATCCACGCCTTAAGTTCACCCACCTTATTTCTGATACTCCTTGCGTTGAAGTATACGCACTTGAGCCCATCTCTGTGTCCGCAAGTATTCCCTGTCAGTGCTATCTTCTCCACAGCCTCCCTACATTCTTGGACATCCTGACAAACAGCTAGCTTACTTGCTGGACTACAAGTCCGGATCCCATCCCCCTGTGCACAGAGTATTTGAGATGAGGTCTGACTAATGCCCTGTAAAATTGAAACATAACATTTTTATACTTGTATACAATTCACCTCTAAATTGGAAACACTGGACGCAATAAGGGAAAATATGTTGATGTTTAAATTGTTTATTTACAATGTTCACAGCATTACACTCAAGTACTCAGATTTATGAAGCATATGAAAGTGACTATTCTTGATCATTAAACACAAAATTGAAATGTTTGCAACTCAGGGAATCCACATAATCAGCTCAAATTTTCAGCTCTGTCCCACTAACAACTCTTTTATATAGTTTTTACCAGCCCTGTTTTCATTCAATGTTATTCTCACCTTCCTTTCAAATTTTATTTAAATGTTGAGTACAGGAGTTGGGAGGTCATGTTGCGGCTGTACGGAGCATTGGTTAGGCCACTGTTGGAATATTGCGTGCAATTCTGGTCTCCTTCCTATCGGAAAGATGTTGTGAAACTTGAAAGGATTCAGAAAATATTTACAAGGATGTTGCCAAGTTTGGAGGATTTGAGCTATAGGGAGAGGCTGAACAGGCTGGGGCTGTTTTCCCTGGAGTGTCGCAGGCTGTATAGAGGTTTACAAAATTATGAGGGGCATGGATAGGATAAATAGACAAAGTCTTTCCCTTGGGGTCAGGGAGTCCAGAACTAGAGGGCATAGGTTAATGGTGAGGGGGAAAGATATAAAAGAGACCTAAGGGGCAACTTTCTCATGCAGAAGGTGGTACGTGTATGGAATGAGCTGTCAGAGGATGTGGTGGAGCCTGGTACAATTGCGACATTTAAGAGGCATTTGGTATATGAATAGGAAGGGTTTGGAAGGACCTGGGCTGGGTGGTAGCAGGTGGGACTAGATTGGGCTGGGATATCTGGTCGGCATGGACAGGTTGGACTGAAAGGTCTGTTTCCGTACTGTGCATCTCTATGACTCTATTCCATGTCATTGATTTACACATCTTGACCTGTTAAACAAACAGTTTGGGTGACATCTGTTGTAAGACTATGAAGTACATTCTCACACTGATGAGAATTTGTTTTTATTTTCTACTTGCCCATATTTCCTTATGACAGATTTCACTTCAGGGCTAGTCTTTGATTACAATTGTTTATATCATGTTACAGATCCCCAACCCTCCCTCTTCTCCCACACTATTGTGAAGCTGGAATTCTAATCAAGAGCTGACCTCAACACTGGCTATCGAGTAAAATGTAGAACCATATGAACATAGGATTTGAAGATTTAGAAGACTTCATGATTTGTTACTATGCCTAACCTTAAATGGAAGGAGTAACAGGAATGCAGAGTACTGGGCTAATGGCAAGATTCTTGGTAGTGTGGATGAGCAGAGACATCTCAGTGTTCAGTTACATACATCTTGAAAGTTGCCACCCATATTGATAAGATTGTTAAGAAGGCATATGGTGTGTTTTCTTGGTTGAGGGAGTGAGTTTTGGAACCATGAGATCATGTTGCAACTGTACAAATCTCTTCTTTGGCCACATTTGGTATATTGCATACAGCTCTGGTCACCACATTATAGGAAGGATATGGAAGCTTTGGAAAGGGTTCAGAGGAGATCTATTACGATGTTGCCAGGTATGGCGGGCAAGTCTTACAAGGAAAGTCTGAGTGACTTGAGGCTGCTTTCATTAGAGAGAAGAAAGTTGAGAGGTGACTTAATTGAGACATATAAGATAATCAGAGGATTAGATAGGTTGGACAGTGACAGCTTTTTTCCTCAGATGGTGATGGCTAGCACGAGGGGACATAGCTTTAAATTGAGGGGTGATAGATATAGGTCAGATGTCAGAGATAGTTTCTTTACTCAGAGAATAGTAGGGGCGTGGAACACTCTGCCTGCAACAGTAGTAGACTTGCCAGCTTTAAGGGCATTTAAATGCTCATTGGATAGGCATATCGACGAAAGTAGAATAGTGTAGGTTATATGGGCTTCAGATTGGTTCCACAGGTTGGCTCAACATCAAGGGCCGATGTGACTGCACTGTAACGTTCTATGTTCTATCTCAGAAAGAACAGGAACCAATAATCTTTTTAATATAGCAACCCATTTGCTAACAAAAGCTTGACACCAGCATGCTTAAATTTCATTATGCAGAAACTATACTGTCATACCCTGTGAAGATATTACATTTCCAACTTTCAAACACAGACTGTGTCCAATGCTGATTTTAAAAGTTGGTCAAAATGCAAAGAAGCCAAAGTTCACGAGTCTTCGTGATTTCTGCATAAAATAATTAACTCATGTTTGAACTTCTGAAAAGTCATTCAAATGTTAATGCCAACAGGTGGAAACTCCTGCCTTGAAGACATTTAAAATGTCAAACCATTTGTGAATTTTACACCTCTGGGTATTTATCAAAACTCAAAATCCAAATGCAGGACTGCAAGCTGAACACAGTTGCAGTGACACCATTATGGTCAGGTGGCCAGCAGTAGGAATGGCTGCTGGATTGTTTAAGAGCTACAATCAAGCATGCTGGAATTTTGGTCAAACTAATGTAAACTCTGATCTCAGTTAAATGGCAGCCAGGATATGTTGTGAACTGCAATTTTCTGCATTGACCAAATAAGATAAATGGTCTCTCGACATGCTGCCATCGCTTAAATGGAGAATGGAATATCGCTGTTTATGATTTATTGTAAACATTTGCAAGTTATTTACCAATAAATTCCATGGGCTGGGATTAAATAATGTGATTCATTGACTGAGTGCCAGAGATCTTTCTGGAATGGAGCACAACTTCAGATAAGTTAATAGAACAAAGGAAATTTCCCGGAGCTGTAGAAGCTTTCCAGATCAAATCTGAGATCCATGTGGGCCTGAAGTCATTTCCATGAGGACAACCTGCACGGAGAGCAAAGTTAGTCCCTTCAAGTGACTTGAAGTAGCATTTGATTCAAGACAAATGTGTAGATTTAAACTCAGACTTAGGGTTAAATGTGAATTAAGTAAAATAAGATAAAGTGAAGTTAAGTGAAATTATTTAGAGTTGAAGTTATGTTAGATGAAGTGAGAAATAAATTTTGCAATGAATATATGTTTTATATAGAGTACTGGCACTTAAAAGGTTAAACAAAGAAGGGTTTGCTTAATTAATTGGACTCAGTTCCCTGCCTTTTGACAGACACACAAGGGAATACATATGTAAAAGGTTTGAGGACTCCTTTACTGGCAACACCAATTTACCACAAGGTGTGATCATACACAATCTCTTTCATTACATAGCAATAATTTCTAAGTTTGAATCATGGAGAACAGAAATGAAGATAAATAGCCCCTCCATTGCTTCCTGGATTTATGTCTTAATTTTCAAGATGGCTGCAGGATCGGCAGCATTCCGCAGCTGACCTTGCAGCCAGGTCTGCTCATGCGCACCATGGAGATGGCACCGTGCAGTGGAGATAGCTGCATCCACACTATCTTTTGCGACCATGTGATTGAAACTAGCGTCAAATAACAAATCCTAATCCTTCAAGAACCAGCGAGAGAGTAGTCAGGAAATGAACAAGAGGGATAATTCATCCTGTAAGAATAATTAGATTCAGACTTATTTAATATTGTCACATGTACCTAAATACAGTGAGAAGTGTTGTTTAGCGTGTTATTCACAAAATTTCACCACACTCCAGCACCATTTTGGATCTGTTTAAATAGCAAGAGATCATAGCAATAGTTTTGGCATTTTGCTGAGTTGGTGTCTGTCTAATGGTTCAGCTCCCACTTGGCTATTTACTGAGATCTTTTTGGCTCTCCTTCCTATTGCTGAATACCAGACATGTCTTGGTTCCAAGCTCCATCTCCACTGCTCATGCCACTCTTGAGGCCATATCTGAGCTGTAGGCAGACACAGGCCTGTGCATAGTGTTTGTTCAGGGCTCCTCCTCTACTGCCACTGGAGCTGGTCATCAACCTGGGCCAGCCATCAGTCTGGGCCCAAGAGTCGCTGAACACGTGAACATGACAATGTGGAGAAAAACATGAAGAAAGACAATAATACGACTATAGTGGCAAGAATATGAATGAAGAGTGTGGATGCAGCTATCTCCACTGCACGGTGCCTCTCCATGGGCACATGAATAGACCTGGCCGCAAACTCAGGAGAGAAATACTGCCAATCCTGCAGCCATCTTGAAAATTAAGACGTCAACCCAGAAAGCAATGGAGGGGCTACTTGTCCTCATTTACAAGGATTTATCTTTGCAGAAACTCAACCATAGTTTTGTCTGGAAATACAGGGGCATCCATCTTCCATTTATTCAAAGATCACATTCAGGCCTGCAGTGAGTGCATATCAAGGGACTAAATTTAAACTATTTCTGGTAATAGCCTAAAATGCTTCGCCTCAAGAATCTATTTAGTTTGCGTGTGAAAAAGAGACAGTAGTATGTGGAGTGAGAGAGTGTAATGAATGAGAGAGTGTGAGGAGTGACAGTGTGAGGAGTGGGAGTGTTTCATTGTGTTTACATTTCAGAGGGCTGTGTGAATAAACATTACTTTCTTTTTGGTAAAAATCTAAGTCTGCTTCATATTAATTATCAAAAATCACAACCTCAAGGAGGTTTAGAAAAACACTCCCTCTGATCCACAATTCACAATGAACTGAGAGCTGAGATGTGGAGGTCGATATGTGCGATCTTCTGAGAGATCCTTTGCACTTTGACCCAGCAGTTGGTGGTGTTGATGGTAGCCATGATTTGCAGCCCATTTGAAAAGATGAAAGACTTAACAGCAATCTAGGTTTGTTCAATGTGTAATTTTAATTGCATGACACTGTAATCTTTTGTTATAAATTTGGTGTCTTATGATCCTCTTCCAAAGCTTCCTGAAGGAGCACTGCTCTGAAAGCTAGTGCTTCTAAATAAACCAATAGGAATATAACCTGGTGCTGTGTGATTTTTAAATGAGAGCTGAAAAGTAGGGGAGAAATGATTCCATTATCTCTGATGCGTAACATGTCTGAAAAGATTCTTCTTACTATATAAAAAATATAAATCAACTTTTGAGATCATTATGATGCTCAGTGACTCATTAACCACAACCGAAAGGTCAATGAAATAAACAACATCCCACAATTATTAGTTACGCATTAAAGAATTTAAAGCTCCAATTCAAGATACAGCATAGCAGCACACAGGAAAAATAAAGATAACAGTAAGGTTAAAGCTATAAAATGGGATGCTATCTCTTCTGATTACACATTTATCTAAGATTCTTTGTCATGTTAGATTCCACTCCTCCAGTTTTTTAAATTTAGTTATGTCGGCAGGGAGGCACAGTTGCTCAGTGGATAGCACTGCTGTCTCAGTGCCAGTAACCTTGGTTTGATTCCAACCTCAGGTGACGCTCTGTGTGGAGTGTGCACATCCTCCCTGTGTCTGTGTGGGTTTCCCCTGGGTGCTCCGGTTTCCTCCCACAATCCAACGATGTTCAGGTTAGGTGAATTGGCCATGCTAAATTGCCCATAGTGTTCAGGGATTAGTCAGGGGTAAATGTAAAGTTATAAGGTAGGAGAATTGGTCTGGGTGGGTTACACTTCGGAGGGCCGGTGTAGATGATTTGAGCCGAAGGGCCTGTTTTTCCATCGTATGTATTCAATGTTTCAGTCTAATTATTTGAAATATAACCCAATTTCATAAATTGAGATTGCACATAAATATACTTTAAATACATGAGCTCTCAGATAGCACTTCAGGAAGATAGGTACAGCCAAAAACATCTTTTCATGCTGCAGACTTGTGGACTACAAGTTTGGTAATCTGTATGCTTAAACTACATTAATATATACATATTATATTAGGTATTTTGTTTTCATCTCAAATATATTGTACATACTTTTACTACCAGTTTCATTGTGGAATCCAAACATTAAAAACAAAGCCCGAGAATACAATAAGTGGATTGTTTCATGAAGTTCAATCACAAACAAGACTGAAAGTGTGCACACGACCCCTGCACCTGTGGATGGTTGGTGTCCTTAAATAAACATACATGGAAACAGGCATTTTGATCCTTCTAATAAAATCTTTAAAGCATTTTAGACAGATAAGTAAAGCAAATCACACAATCGTGAATTTGTACTCCAACTTTTGTCTACTGCAGACTACGGAACTGTCCAAGATGAGATGTTTTGGTTTCCTTGACTGTATATGGGTTGGTTGTAGTCGAGAATGTAGTTCTGGAAAAGCACAGCAGGTCAGGCAACATCCGAGGAGCAGGAAAATTGACGTTTCGGGTATTAGCCCTTCATCAGGAATGAGGCTTGTGAGTCGGGGCTGAGAGATAAATGGGATGGGTTGGGGAAAAGTATCTGTGAAAGTGATAGGTGGATGAAGGTGAGGGAGAAGGTGATACGTCAGAGAGGGAGTGATAGACAGATCTGGAGGGTAGTGTCCTTTTGGTCCTCACCCTCAACAACTGTTCCTTCCAATCCTCTCACTTCCACCAAACCACCTGCATGGGACCCACCCATGGCTGCCTGTTTGTCGAATATGTGGAATAGTCTATCTTACGCAGTTACACTGGCACTAGCCCCCACCTGTAAGTCTGCTACATTGATGACTGTATCGCCGCGGCCGAGTGCTCTCTCGAGGAGGTTGAACAGTTCATCAACTTTACCAACACCTTCTACCAAAATCTCAAATTCACCTGGACCATCTTGAAAACCTTCCTGGCCCTCTCCATCACTGTCTCTGGTGACTGTCAAACCACAGACAGATACTACCAGCCCACCGACTCCCACAGCTACCTAGACTACACCTTCTCCCGCCTTACCTCCTATAAAAATGCTATCCCTTATTCCCAATTCCTCCGCCTCTGCCACATCTGTTCCCAGGATAACCAAATCCACCTCCTTCTTCCACAATTGCAACTTCCCTTCCCACATGGTTGACAAAGCCCTCTAATGCATCTCCTCCACTTCACACACCACCACCCTTGAACCCGATCCCTCCCAACGCAACAAGGACAGAACCCCTGGTCCTCATCTTCCATCCCATCAAACTCCACATACAACGCATCATCCATTGCCACTTCTGCCACCTCCAAATGACGCCACTACCAGAGACATATTTCCCTCCTCACCCCTATCAATATTCCGAAAAGACCATTCCCTCTGCGACAACCTCGCCAGATCCATACCCCACTCCTGGCCCTTTCCCTGCCACTACAGGAAGTGCAAAACCTGTGCCCACACCACTCCTCTCCAAGGGATCCTTCCACATCTGTCAGAAATTTACCAAAGTCATCTATTGCATCCATTATACCTGGTGTGGTTTCCTCTCCACTGGAGAGACAGGACGCCTTCTTGCAGATCATTTTAGAGAACATCTCTGGGACACTGCCAAACCCACTGCCCCGTGGCTAAACACTTCAACTCCCCCCTCCCACTCTGTCAAGGACATGCAGGTCCTGGGCCTCCTCCACCACCAAACTGTTACCCCCCACCCAGTGCCTGGAGTAGGAACGCATCATATTCAGCCTTAAATGTGGATTTCAACAGCTCCCTCATTTCCCTTCCCCCCACATTATCCCAGTCCCAAGCCTCCAACTCAGCATTGCCCTCCGGACCTGTCCATTAATCCCTGCTCTGACCTATCAGCTTCTCCCTCACCTTCATCCCCCTAGCGCATTCTCAGCTACTTTTCCCCAAACCCCAACCCCTCCCATTTATTTCCCAGCCCCGACTCACAAGCTTCATTCTGATGTTGGGCTTAAGCCTGAAACGTCGATTCTCCTGCTCCTCCGATGCTGCCTGACCTGCTGTGCTTTTCCAGCACTACACTCCCGACTCTGATCTCCAGCGTCTGCAGTCCTCGTTTTCTCCATGGGTTGATTGTAGCCAATACATAAGGCAGTAAAAAGGCAACTCAGTAATGCTCATCAGGCATTTAGTTTGAGGATAAGATATATATATGCAATGCAGATCATCGTAGTTCCTGTAATGCTTCCATTCAATACAAACAAATTGACAGAGGGGCATCGTTATTGCCTTTATAAATAATTATTTGAGGTGATTGATGGACTGCACTTATGATGCACGGAAATCACTGAATTGAAGAGTTGTGGTCTTTCCAATCTTGCCATTTTCATCAAAAACCTTCAATGTATTATCTTCTCAAAAAGTTTTCATAATTCCAATAACTCAATGCCTGTCCAGTTTCCATGCCTACAGAGAGGCTGTCTATATAAAACTGAAGGAGCAATGATAAAGAGTGAGACAAGCAGTGAAGATTAAAATGGATTAACGGTATGGGAATGCACTTGTGAAAAAAAGTGATTCCAGCAGCAAGGATAAAAGCGATGCAGAGGGAAGGTGACCATAATAATGGTGGAGTTAGAAAGAGCAAGGTAAAATAATTGCAAAACCAGCTGGGAGCGACCATTGCCTCCAGAAATCAATGGCGGTTAGTTCATAACTCAGTTTCTCTTACTTCAAAAACATAGAATCATAGAACCACTACAGTTTGGAAAGTTTTCATTTGGCTCATAGAATGTGCATTGACTCTCTAAAGAACATCCCACCCAGACCCATGCCCCACCCTATACCCACATTCGCTATTACTAATCCGTCTAATCTATTTTTTTGGTGGGGAGGGAATGGGGAGGAGGTGCAGGGTAAACTACAGCACCCCAGCAGACATCCACACAGATACGGGTAGAAAATGCAAACTCCTCGGTCTCAAGACTGGAATTGAAGTTAGGTCCTAGGCACTGTGAGGCAGCAGTGGTAACCACTGAGCCACCATGTTTGTTTTCTAATAAAAAGCTTCTTGCTGTTGTGAAACAAAAGGCATTTTCTTCCTATACAGTGAACTATTTATTATTGCAATAGCAGGGGAAAGGAAATGCGGCTTTAGAGTCAGGAGCAATGCAGAAAGAAGTGGTATTAATTACATTGCAGGGCAGGAGGCATTGAAAGGATCAGAGCTTGCATCATAGTAGGGGAGTATAATTTTTCAAAAATAGACTGACACTGCCATAGTGTTAAGGGCTTAGATAGGGTTAAATTTATTAAGTGCATTTAATAATGTTTCCTCAAGCAGTATGCAGAAGGCTCTACTTGCAAAGGTGCAAAATTCAACCTCCTCTTGGGATTTACGGCAGGACAGGTGACTGAGGTGACAGTGAGGGTGCACTTTGGACCAGTGACAATAGAAGCCCTACAGTGAGGAAATAGGCTCATTGGCCCAACAAATCCACACTAACCCTCCAAAGAGTAACCCACACAAACCCATTCCCTACCTTTTTCTCATATATTTACCCCTGACTAATGCACCTAACCTCCACATCCCTGAACATTATGGGCAATTTAGCATGTCCAATTCACTAACCTGCACATCTTTGGATTGTGGGAGGAAACTGGCGCTCCCGGAAGAAACCCACGCAGACCCGGGGAGAATGTGCAAACTCCATACAGTCACCTGAGGCTGGAGTCGAACCTGGGTCCCTTGCGCTGTGAGGCATCAGCACTAACCACTGAGGCACCGTGCCGCCCTATGACCCCACGTGCCGTGGAGTTTTGCATATTTTTTCCGTGTCTGTATGGATTTCGCTGGGGCCTTGGACGGAAGTGAGGGGAGTGGTGTGGGTGCAGGTTTTGCACTTCCTGCAGTGGCAGGGAAATGTGCCAGGAGTGGGATGTGGGCAAGTGAGGGTCCAGTAGGATTCCATGTGATCCTACCTTCCACAGCAGCCTACCATGTGGAACCTTATCAAAGACCTTACTGAAATCCATATATTCTACATCTACTGCCCTGCCTTTACCAATCTTCCTGGTCACTTCATCAAAGAACTCTAACAAATTTGTGAGGCATGATCTCCCATGCACAGACATGCTGACTATTCCTAATCAAACCCTGTCTTTCCAAAAGCATGTATATCCTCTCTCTGAGACTTTTCAAAACTAACTTACCTACCAGAGATGTTGAACTTCCTGGCCCATAGTTCCTAAGTTTTTCTTTGCAGCCCTTCTTGAATGAGGGCGTAACATTTACTGTTCTCATGTCTTCTGGGACTTTACCCATGGCTAACGATGATGCAACAATATCAGCCAGGGCCTGTGTAGTTTCTTCTCTAGCTTCTTGCAGTGTTCTTGAATAAATCTGGTTAGGACCAGGAGATTTATCCACCTTCATGCATCCAAATACATCCAACACTTCCTCCCCCACTAACTTGCCCACATTCCCCAGTCTTCATGTCTTTCTCCATGGGAAACAGAGAGGAGAAATTTTCATTGACAACCTTGCCCATTCCTGTGGTTCTACTTAAAGAAACTCTGAATTCATCCTAATCTTTGAGGCAAAGCCCCCTTTTAACCCTCCTGATTTCCTCCTTCAATAAACTCCTGTATCCCCTATATACAGAGGAACCTTGATTATCCAGCATTTGATTATCTGAATATCTGATTATCTGGCAAGATTGCAAGGTCCCAATGCTTGGCTAAACTATGTTATCTGACATTCAATTAACCGAACGAAATACTCCCTGTCCGTGTCCTTCAGATAATCGAGGATCCTCTGTACCTCCAGGGATTCACTTGATCCCACCTGCCTGTACCTGAGCCACACCTCCTTTATCTGGTCAAAGCCTCAATATCTCTGATCAATCTGAGTTCTCTGTTCCTGTCAACTTTACCTTTCACTCTCACAGGAACATATAGTCCTTGAACTCTAGCTATCTCACTTCTAAAGGCCTTCCAATTGCTGGAGGTCCCTTCACCTGCAAACAACTACTCCAACCCCTGCAAGCTCCTGTCTAATTCCATCCAAACTCATCTTGCTCTAATTTAGAACTTGAACCTGTGGACCAGTTTTGCCCCTCTCCATAACTATTTTGAAACTAATAAAATTATGGTCACTGGTCCTAAAGTGCTCCCCCAATGTCACCTCAGTCACCTGCCTTGCTCTATTTCCCAAGAGCAGATCGAGTTTTGTCCCTTCCCAAGTAGGGCCCTCTCTATACTGCTTGAGGAAATTTTCCTGAATGCACTTAAGAAATTCCACCCCATCTAAACCCTTAGCAATATGGCAGTCTAAGTCTACTTTAGGAAATTTAAAATCCCCTACTATGATAATCCTATTGCTCCTGTAAGTTTCCCCACTCTCTCTGCGTTTGTTCCTCTAATTCCCGTTGACTATTTGAGGGCCGATAGTACAACTCTAATAATGTCACCGTCCTCTTCTTATTTCTCAGCTGCACTCACAAAGCCTCATGGACGATCCTTCAGTTATTTCATCTCTGATTAATTCTACGATACTGACCTTATTCAAAAATGCAACTCCCCCTCCTCTTTTCCACCACCTCTGTCCCGCCTAAAGCACCTGTAAGTGCCAGTCCTGTCCCTCGCTTAGCCATATTTCTGTAATGGCTATAATATCCTTGCAGTCAGGGCACTGCGTATAGAAGTTGGGAAGTTATGTTGCAGTTGTGCAGCATGTTGGGGACGCCACATATAGAATATAGTGTTCAGTTTCAGTCATCTTGCTATAGGATATGCAGAAGAAATTTACAAGGGTGTTGGCAGGATTCAATGCACAGGCAGAGGTTGTACAGGCTTTGACTTTCTTTTAAAGGACGCTGTGGGGGGACCTTATCGAGGTGTATAAGATCATGAGAGGCATGGACAGGGTGAATGCACCTTTTTTTCCTTGGTTTCGGGAATCGTGGACTAGAGGGCATCAGTTTAAGATTGGAGGGGAAAGAATAAAAGGGAACCTGAGAGGCAACATTTTTAAATCAAGGATGATGTACATATGGAATATGTCAGCAAAGTGTTTGCGTCGTGTACATTATGAACCTTTGAAAGGTATTTGGATAAATGCATGAATAGAAAAGTTTTCAAAGGATATGGGCCAAGTGCAGGAAAATGGAGTTTACGTGAATGGACATTTTGGTCTGCATGGACCAGTTTGCACTAAAGGACCTGAAATTATCATAAATTCATAGAGCATAGGAGGAACAACCTGGCAGTCTGCTGCTACAATTAGCCTTTGCTAATATTACAAGGGCCGATCAATATGGAGCACTCACGCCAGCTAATCACCGATTCAGAAACAAATAGAGCTATGAGCTCCTAGGATTGAGTTGACGGGGAACATTTGTGCACATTAGCACCCAACTATATAATTAAGCGTGACTTTCCATTATCTTGCCATTGCACAAAATGCTTGCTCTGCCAAAGTCTTTGTGGAGCAGCCATTATCTCAAAATGAAGTTTGGGACATGGACCTTCGTGGATCATCTCAGCAGAGACCTTAATGCCATAGCAGAATCATAGCCCAGGACCTCAAGCATATGACTTTGACATCTCAACCCTGAGACAGTGAGCAGAAGGTAATCTCAAAAGAATGAGAAAGCTTCTTCTGGAGTGGTAAATCTGAGGAAAAATGTTAACTACATGGTATTGGCTTTGCCATAAAAATCAAACTAGTTAATAATCTCAATGTTCCTTTGTAATTAGGAAAAACCTCATGAACTTGTGGACCTGAAATAACTGCACAGAGGTTTCCCGTCACCAAGTTATCTTTCATTTATTTCTGCACACTATTCTGGCTGTGGCCAGCCAACTCAGTTGCCTGAACCGAGGAGAGTCTTTGTTTTTGTTGCTGTTTTTTGGTTTCCTTTTTTTTTTGTTGAGATTCTAATGGCCTGGTATTTTTTTTTAATAATCCCATCCCCACACTCCTGCCAAACAGCAGTACAGCTAATCTCCTGGGTATACTGGTCAGCCAGGACTTCCAAAATTGGCCCAGATTAACAACTCCAATCAATGACCTTGTAGTCACAACAAGGTCAACTTGGTTCCAATCACTATAGGACTCTAACCCAGAAGCACTGTAGCACAATCATCAGTGCATATATTCTCAATCCTAGAGGCAACAGATGAGATCAAGGAGGAATCCTACTTCTGCCTCAATAACTCATTGTCCTATGATCCAAAGGGAGGCAAGTTGACTCTCCTTTGTGATTTCAATGCCAGAGCTGGAAATGACACAAACTGCTGGAAAGGTTCGATTGGCAAGGAAGGCATATGGAAGATAAACACCGATGGTGTTCTCCTCCTGCTGAAATATTTAGAACGTGGCCTGATCATAACAGACACCATATTTCTTCAGAGGAAAGTGCATGATCTCACAACAACACCTTTGCTCTCTACATTAGCAAATGTTTGAGTATGTCATCATCTGAGCAAGAGATTGTCTGGACAATACG
Organism: Hemiscyllium ocellatum; assembly: GCF_020745735.1. Taxonomy (NCBI): domain Eukaryota; kingdom Metazoa; phylum Chordata; class Chondrichthyes; order Orectolobiformes; family Hemiscylliidae; genus Hemiscyllium; species Hemiscyllium ocellatum. The sequence goes on along the minus strand of NC_083419.1, from coordinate 68,783,824 downwards.
CTCTCAATTTATTTTGGTGCATGGACAAAGATCCGTGCGCACGAGAATCTGCTTCTGAAACTAGAAGTCAAAGTAGCAACACTCCGATCATGCGGATCAGTTTGTGGAACCTAGGAGTAACCTGGAATTAGTTGCACAAGGAATGCTGGTCATTGTTTAGAAATAATGACACTGGACCAGTAATCTCAAGTCCCAAACTGATGTTCTGGATTTGAATTGCACCATTGCAGACAGTTAACTCTGAAATCAATGAATAAAGTTGGCTAATGCAATAATTTCACTACTTTCAACAGTTATCAAAGCCTTCTGGTTCACTAATGCCCTTTACTAATGATGGTAGAAAATCTACCATCAATTCCTGGTCTGACCTATATGCAACTCCAGACCTACAGCAATATGATTGACTCTTAACTACCCTAGAAATGGCCTAGTTAGTTCGAGGACAATAAGGGATGAGCAATAAATGCTGGTTCAGCCAGCAGCACCCACTTTCCTTGAATAAATGTTTTACAAAATGTCACCTTTGCTGAGACCAACCATCACTTAATGTGGTCTATTATCTCCATCAGCCTGCCCCAAAACAGCAGTGGTACAACAAATACTCTTCAGAACATTTTCAGGGACTCTGCAAAAAATAAAACACCTACTTAGTTCATGCCTGGCAGTGCTCAATGAGCAGGACCTATAGAACATGCAACAGCATTTGGTCCATTATAAACAGCAGGAGACTCAAGATTTCTCAATCAGGAAATATCAACATTGGTTTGATGAGAAATGACCATGAGATCCAGGAGCTACTAAACCAAAAGTACAAGGCATTCTTGAACTGGAAGAACAACGAAAACTCCAAGAAAGAAAGCAGGTCATAGACAACAAAATAAAAAGGGCAGAGAAAAGTGCACCAAAAATTTGCCAATAGCCATGACACATGTAAGCTCTATAGCATAATCAAAAAAAACCTCCCTAAGTATTCGGAAAGACACTTGCAATTTATGATCAACTTACTCTAATTGTAATTATGCAAAGTACATCGAGTTCACAATTATTCTGTCTATGCAGATTTTAGTGCTTCTTTAATTAGCTTCACATGATGAAGAGATGGGATTGCAAATAAAATGAAGGTAATGCTTAAATGATTAATGTTGAGAGGGCTCTATTCTTTTTATTTCCAAATCAGTCAGATTGCAAGAACTTGACACTTTCAATATTGATGAACTCACTCTCTCACCTCACCTCATCAGAAAGCTCTGGTATTACTAGTAAAGGTAGGCTCCTTTTTTTCACTGTGGGAACAGAGGGAAAATAAATCGTAACCATGTGTAGATTAACTTTGTTTTATTTATTAGACAAAATTTTAAATAGCCTGAAGGATGTGGACTTGGTGAGAAATCTGGGAAAATAACTGAAGATGTCCAACAAGACCATTTTCAGTGTTGGGAGCAACTAGCATTTAACAGCTATGTTTCAGACATTGAGACAAGATTCTTGCCTTTCACTGTAAAAATGACTATTAAATTGAATTCCTACAGTGTGGAAATAGGCCCTTTGGCCTAACAAGGCCACACCGATCCTCCAAAGAATATCCCATCCAGATTCATTACCCTACATTTCCCCAAACTAATGCATCCCACCTAGACTTCCCTGAACATGATGGACAATTTGGCATGGCCAATTCACCTATTCTTCACATCTTTGGACCTTGGGAGGAAACTGGACCCCAGAGGAAACCCATCCAGGCACTGGGAGAATGTGCAAACTCCACACAGGCAGTCATCCCAGGATGGAATCGAACCCAGGTCCCTGGCACGGTGAGGCAGCAGTGCTAACCACTGAGCCACCGTGCTGCCCCATTTGCTCATTGTCTATTAATTGCCTCAATAATACACATCTGACCGTTTGCTGACAGTGAACAAAAAGGTGACATTACTCAATAAGAATGCCTGCTCAATGCTTGCATTTCCAGGCTGGCAAATTTCAGGCTCCAGCTACACACACACACACACACACATATGACACTGACATCTGGCAACTGCCAGCTTCGCAATCTCACAGCACTTCTGCAATCTACTTGCAGCACATTTATGAATTTTAAACCTACACTAGTATTACAAAGCGGTTGCACAGAAGTAGCCATCCAGATAACATATTGGGTAAGGCTATAACTGAGGGATGCTCACTTGCTTTCTTAGCATTCAATCAGATTGCTGCATGTAGATCTACCTGCATGCTTGCATCATTGCTGCCTTACTTAGCCATGCCATGCCTTTTAGCGCACTGGCACTTCAACCCAAAGCCAAAAGGCTCTCAGAATTGCAATTTGACTTGTCCTTTTGTGCTGACACACTGCCATGCTATGAATGGCCTCACCATTTATACACTTTAATTATATACGTATGAACATTAGACATTCGTAAAGGGTTCATTTGGTGCTGTAGTAGTGTCCCTACCTCTAGACCAGGACATCTGCGGTCAAGTCCCACCTGTGTTGGAAACAGGCCATTCTCCAACAAGTCCACACCAACCCACTGAAGAGGAATCCACCCAGATCCATCCTCCTACCCTATCCCTGCATTTCTCATGAATAAGTTGATTAGAAAATATATACGCTTTGTAAAATATTTCCCCATCTATCTTTTCATTTTTCTTTAATATTAATTTATGATCTTCTATATTAGCTTCATATAGTTAAGCTTATTCAAGTAAAATTGTAAGTTTTGCTTAAATAAGTAAACACCAATGAAGCAAAAACTGATTCTCTTGTTTCAATTGCAAGAATATTGCAGCATCCAACTTCTCATCTTCAACAAATGAGCAAAGGAAATGTCATAAAATACATTCTTACCTCAGCAAAGGATTGTAAAAGTAACAAAAAACAAACGATAATAATGCACATCATTCTTTTTATTCCCACGGCTGACGTTGATAATGTTGATGGATCAATAAAGCAATGGACAATTGACACTGTTAATGATCCAATCAGGCAATAATAGGAAGTGACAAAATTTAACCATATCTTTACGGTCAATCTTAGATTGATCAAGAACAAAGAAAATTAAAACGCAGGAACAGGCCCTTTGGCCTTCCAAGCCTGCGCCGAACCAAATCCTCTATCCAAATCCGCCATCTATTTTCTAAGGGTCTGTATTCCTTTGCTCCCTGCCCATTCATGCATCTGTTTAGATGCAACTTAAATGACACTGTCATGTCTGTCTCTACCACCTCTGCTGGCAAGAAGTTCCATGCACACTTTGCACAAAGAACTTTCCATACATATCTCCCCTAAATCTTTCCCCTCTCACTTAGAACTCGTAATTGAATTTCCCACTCTGGGAAGAAGATTCTTGCTGTCAACTTTGTTTATACCTCTCAGTGTTTTGTAGATCTCAATCAGCTACCCCCCAATCTCTGTCTTTCTAATGAAAACAATCCTTATCTACTCAACCTCTCTTCATAGAGGAGAATGCCCACCATACCAGGAATGTCCTAGTGAACCTCCTCTATACCTTCTCCAAACATCCATTTGGTAATGTGGTGACCAGAACTGTACGCAGTATTCCAAACGTGGCCGAACCAAAGTCTTCAAAGAATTTTATTAAGACATGCACAAAACCATGTTGCCTATCACTGATAAGCCCATTTTCTTCCAAATGGAAAGAGATCCTATGCCTAAGTATCTTCTACAGCAGCTTCCTTACCACTATTGTCAGGCTCATTGGTCTATAATTATCTGGATTATCTCTGCTCCCTTTCTTAAACATTAGCAACTCTCCAGTCCTCTGGGACCTCACCCGTACTCAAAGATGCTGCAAAGATACCTGTTAAGAGCCCAGTGATTTCCTCTCAGTAATCTAGGATAGATCCAAAGATCCATCTGGACTTATACACCTTAATGCCATATAGAATACCCTAAACTTCCTCTCTCCTTATGTCAATTTGACTTAGAGTAATCAAATAGCTATGTGAAAGTGAGGGCTGCAGATGCTGGAGATCAGAGTCTAGACTAGAGTGGTGCTGGAAAAGCACAGCAGGTCAGGTTGGACCCGAGGAGCAGGAAAACCGACATTTCCAGTAAAAACCCTTCAACTTTTGCCCGAAACGTTGATTTTCCTGCTCCTCGGATGCTTTTCCAGCACCACTCTAATCTAGCTTCAACATCCATCATGTCCCTCCCCTTGGTGAGTACTGAAGCAAAATACTCGTAACGAAACTCACTCATTTTCTCTGACTCCACGTATAACTTTCCTCCTTTGTCCTTGAGTGGGCCAATCCTTTCTCTAATTACCCTCTTGCTCCTTATATATGAATGAAAGGCTTTGGGATTTTCCTTAACCCCATTTGCTAAAGATATCTCATAACTGCTTTTAGCCCTCGTTTCAGATTGGAAGAATATCAGAAATGTAGTAGCAAAGCTTTTCTGTCTTCAGTTGCCTTATGTATGCTTCCTTTTTCTTCATAGCTATTCTCTCAATTTCACCTGTCGTTCATGGTTCCCTAATCTTGCCAATTCTATCCCTCATTTTCACAGGAGCATGTCTCTCCTACACTCTAATCGACCTCGAATGTGGATTTACCTTCAACAGCTGCTCCCAATCTACACGCCCCAGCTTCTGCTGAATTTTGGTATAGTTGGCCTTTCCCCCATCTTCCTTTAGATGTGGTGCTAGAAAAGCACAGCAGGTCAGACAGCATCCGAGGAGCATGAGAATTGATGTTTCGGGCATAAGCCCTTAATCCTGATGTTTCTCCAGCACCACACTCTCGACTCTGATCTGCAGTCCTCATTCATTCTTCCTTTAGGATCACTCTCGTCTTTGTCCATGAGTATTCTAAAATGTACGGAATTGTGATCACTATTCCCAAAGGAATCCCCTACTGAAAGTTTTACCACCTGGCCAGGCTCACTCTCCAACACCAGGTCCAGTATGGCCCCTTCCTGGGTTGGACTATTTACATGTGCTCTAGAAACCCCTTCAGGATGCTCCTTACAAATCCCGCTCCAATTAGACCTCGAACACTAAGTGAATCCCAATCAATGTTGAGAAAATTAAAATCTCCTATCACCACCACCCTGTTGCTCCTATATCTTTCCATAATCTGTTTACACATTTGTACCTCTATCTCAAGCTCACTGTTGGGATGCCTGTAGGACAGCCCCAGCATTTGGGGCTATTTCTGAGCTCTGCCAATATTGCCTCACTGATCAAGTGCTCCATAATACCCTCCTTCAGCACAGCTGTGATATCCTCTCTGGCCAATAATGCAACTCTTCCCCCCCTTTTACCTCCCTCTCTATCCCACCTGAAGGACCAATATCCTGGGATATTTAGTTACCAAGCATGCCCTTCCCTCAACCAAGTCTCAGTGATATCAATAACATCATTCTCTCAGGTACTAATCCAAGCCCTAATTTCAGATGTCTTACCTACTATACCTTGAGCCAATAGAAATTAGCCCTACCTAAGTCAATCAGAATAATATCATTTTCCAAGCCACAACCCTCAGCACATTTGAATTAATAAGTAATTATTTTCAGTGGCCAAAGCCCATGGCAAATTTGAAATTGAAGGTCACAAAGTCTGCAATAGAGTCAGACTCGGTTCAGAAGACACCAGAGATGTTGGAGAGACTCAGAGACAGAGTGTAGATTGCATGCCCCAAGTCAAACCTGGAAACAAGTATCAGTATATGCCAGTAAAGTTGCTGCCTCTGCTTTACGAAATACTTTGTCAAGAGAAATACGCACCAGATTGTGCTTTAACCATTCAGGCACCAGACAATGGGACTTGAGTAAAATTATAATTCAAAACGTACACAAGCAATGGCCTATTCCATTGAGAGCTAAGAACTAAATGGCTCTCATCAAGGATACAGAAGCAGTCAGTATCGTTGCATGGAGCACATCAAGGTGCCCTGGACTGCTTGAATTCAGAAACTTTCATGAAGCTGTCAGCTATCTCAAACATCCATGAAAAGTCCAAGTGGAGGTCAAATGCAAACAATAGAAGGAGCATGAGGAAATCCAAACATCCTACCCAATTCCTCTTCAAACCCCACATGTGTGAGGATGCGTAGATCCTACATTTCACTTTGAGCTATCTCAGCACCCAGAGTAGAAAACAGTCAGGTTCTGCTGATCTAATGTCAGGAAAATCCAGTAACCATTGGACAGAAGTGCTTATTTTGTGCGACTGACTGTGTCATTGGAGTGATTTGTGAGTTTAATCCCTATGTCTGTCCCTGGGAATTTCCCTCAAAGGTGGGAATAGATCAGGTATCTCTTTAAAATGTGACCCTTCCCTAATTTTCAGCCCGGTGCCACTTACACCATCTGGGCCAGCAAAATTAAGCCCACAGCCTTTGGTTCTTGTCAAAACCTTGCTCTCCAGCCAATATCTCCATCACTTTGAAACTGAATCAGTCTATTCTTCAAGTTCCAAAACTGATCAAGTGCTCCATAATACCCTATTAGATTCCATATTAGATTCAGGCATAAACTGTATTTCTTTCCACAAATGCTGCCTGACCAGCTGAGTCTTTCTAGCAGTTCCTATTTCTATATTATGACCATTTAGTTATCCAATATTCAAAGATTAGAAGAATCCTGACTTATTATAACTAATTTTTAACTTAATTATTCTGTCCATTAAGGTGCAATATGGAATTGGTTTCTGCCTTGACACAATGACAAAGCTCTGCTCAATGTAATGCTGTCTTGGGGCCAATAATAAGTTTATTTGAATCTTTGTCCTTCATATTTATTATTGGGCTTATAAGTGATAAACAAAGACATATAACACAAATCAAGAAGATTGCTGTGCTTCACAAATTAGAACAGAAGGTCAATGCTCCAAGCTGATGTCACCAGCAGGAATTTCACCCTCCAACCATGACACCAGGAAATTGTGAGCTATGTGACTGCAATTCCCAGAATTGCAGAGCAACACAATGAGGCACCCAAGCAGAATTGCAACATTACATTCTAAAATGTTTGTCTGCATTATGAACATAATAAGAACAAGTAACTTCTAAAATATATCAAAGTACAGTTACAGAGGTGCAATATCTGTGTTGTTCACCATGGATGTAAATCATGCTAGTATACAGTTTTTTAAAAATGGAGGATTTCCGATCCCTAGTAATTAATTCTGATGTTTACGTCTATAAATAGAGAAGCCACAAATTTTCAAACACGTGACCAGGACGTTCCACTTGAAGAACACGTTTAAAAGTTTATTTGAACGGGTAGTCCTTGTGATTAATACACCTAAAATATAAAGAGAATAAAGTTAGAGATATTTCTAATAATTCAAGAGGCATTATAAGAATTCCTCATACCGAATGGATTTTACTTGCAGTGAATGAACAATACATTTGAACAGCTTCTCAAAATTTTTGATGGATTAATTGGCTTAGTGATAGGAGACAGATTGAATCTAGAAGGCTGTTTACATTACTGGAGGCTGGTGTGTAGTGGCATACTATAGGGATCAGTGATGACCCCTTTTTGTTTGTAATATGCATAAATATAGATGGGAATGCGGGATGGGTGATAGTTTACAACTGACACAAAGATTGGCCAGGTGGTTGACGGTGAGGAAGGTGTTTTAGATTAGATTAGACTTACAGTGTGGAAACAGGCCCTTCGGCCCAACAAGTCCACACCGACCCGCCGAAGCGAAACCCACCCACACCCTTACATTTACCCCTTACCTAACACTAGGGGCAATTTAGCATGGCCAATTCACCTGACCCGCACATCTTTGGACTGTGGGAGGAAACCGGAGCACCCGGAGGAAACCCACGCAGACACGGGGAGAACGTGCAAACTCCACACAGTCAGTCGCCTGAGTCGGGAACTGAACCCGGGTCTCAGGCGCTGTGAGGCAGAAGTGCTAACCACTGTGCCACCGTGCCGCCCACGGTGTTATGTTGCAGAAGTATATAAATGGATTGGTGAGACAGGCAGAACAGTGTCAACTGGAATTTAACCCTGATAAATGTGAGGAGATGCAATTTGGAAAAGGGAACAAGACAATCAAGTACTCAATGAATGGCAAGATACTAGGAACGTCAGAAAAACACAGGAATCAGAGTGCAACTGTCATACAGCAGGATATTGTCTGGGATTGAGCATTTCAATTTTGAAGAGAAGATGGATAAGCCTGGATTGTTTTCTCTGGAGTAGAGTACATTGCCTGGGGACCTTATAAAGATGTCTAATACTTTGAGGGGCATATAGAGGGTGAATAGAAATCAGCTGTTCCCCTTAGTTGAAGAGTCATTAACAAGGGGACATAAATTTAAAGTGAAAGGCAACAGGTTTAGATGGGATCTAGAAAAACGCTTTCATCCAGAATTTGTGGGGGGCCGAGACCACAATGCCTGGGAGGGTAGTTGAAGCAAGAAATCTCACAACCTTTAATAGGTACTTGGTTGAACACTTTAAGCGTCATAACATTCAAAGCAATGGGCTTAGTGCAGGAAGTGAGACCAGTACAGGTAGAAGTATATTTTGCCAATACAGGCTGACTACATTGGACAAACAGGCAGAAAACTCGCCACCAGAATACAGGAACATCAACTAGTCACAAAACGACATGACCCACTCTCACTAGTATCCTTATATACGAATGAGGAAGGACACCACTTCAACTGGGACAACACATCCATCCTAGGTCCAATCAAACAGAGACATGCAGGGGAATTCCTAGAAGCATGGCATTCCAACCGGAACTCTATCAACAAACATAATGACTGGGATCCCACTTACCACCACTTGAGAAAAAGAATGGGAAATGACCATACCATAGGAAATGACATTGTCAACCCAAGGAAACCCAGACATTTAAATAGAAAGTGGGCTACACCACCAGTGCTTCATTCGGAGGCTCACTGAAGACGTTACCTAGTTGGGTGATGAAACATCTGAGAATGAACCTTCCAACTACATCCAGAACCTCACCTTGAGCTACAAGTCTTCTCAAAACTTGCTCACAATGAAGTTTCTTTAAGGGCAGCACTGAACCAGGAGGTGGCAGTTATTGACAATAACAATTCATTAAGTGAAATAAAGGTAAATAGAGAACAGCAGAAAGAAAAATAGAAAAACATTTCATTCCTTCAGATCTTCAACAGTGAACAATCTGGAGGGATGAAACTCTCTGTATACGTTAAGTTTTATTCCTATAGAGAGATTGCTTAACAATGGCTAAGATTTATCACACAAGGATACTTATACAAAAATAGACATATTTAACAATTTCAGATCATGTTAGCACATATACGTAAGTGCAGCAACTTCACACAATGTCTTTGAACAATTAAGTTTCCTGGCAAAAATCGATGTGCACGTGTAGTTACCAAAAGTTTTTTTGTTGATCTTCACCATTATGTTTACTGTAAAATCCAGCCCATTGTTAGAATAATAACTCCACTTCCCATCTTTAAATTGATAGATACATTTATACCTCCTTTCCATCAAAGGGAAGTTTTGACTGAACCATGCACATATGGTCATCCCAGAATACCTTTTAGTATACTTAGTTTACTGACTTCAATTGCAGCAGTAACAAACATTAAGATTTTTTTTTAGAAAATAAGAACTGATTTTAAAAAAATGGGGAAGACTATTCTGTTCTTCAAACTGTTCTGCCATTAAATTACATCATGGTTAATTAATATGTAAGGGCTCAAAGCTATAGGTGCTCGATTATAGATAGAGGACTGCTTAACATAGGAAGAGTAGAGATAGTTGGAACATTTTTAAGTTGGCCAGATGCCATCAGTGGACTGCTGCAATGATCAGGAGAAAGTGAGGACTGCAGATCCTGATGAAGGGCTCCTGTCCGAAATGTCGATTTTCCTGTTCCTCAGATGCTTCCTGACCTGCTGTGCTTTTCCAGCACCATTCTATCTTGTCTCTGCTGCAATGGTCAGTTCTGAGGACAGGTCACCTGACCTGAATGGCAAATTCTGATTTCTATCCACAGATGCTGCCAGACCTGTTAAGCTTTTCCAGCAATTTGTGTTTTGGTTTCTGATGAGCTCTATGCTTCAGCTATGAACAATCCTTACAAGTTACTTTAAAGAAACTTATTTCATGGAATCACTTGCAAGGCCGATATCTGTCCCTATTTACTTGGAGTTGGTGGTGGAGAGCCCCCTTACTGAAGCAAAAAAATCCATTTGTAAATGCTTGCTCTGGCATAGATGTAAAGGTGGTTCAGTTTGTAGCTTTCCTGTGCTACTGTGGTAGGGTAAATCACTGGGCTCAGCAGCCAGTCAAGTCACAGGTGCTGAAGCTATCAGTTGGAAAGAACAGCTGGGGAACCTGAGATTACCAAAGAGCACATCATGGTAGTTCCATGAGAATTTGGCACACACTTTAATGATCCTCTGATGCTGGTCATATACTAAAGGCATGAAATTATTTCTGGTTGACTGATTATTTCAAGTGCTTTTGAAACCAAAAAGTGCCAAATTCCAACCCTTACATAAAGTCATTAAGTTTAGATCAGTGCAAGTTTTTTTTTAGGACTAGATTCTGTTCAGTGAGGAAACAGGCTCTTCGGCCCAGCCAGCCCACACTAACCCTCCGAACAGAAACCCACCCAGACCCATTTCTCTCTGACTAATGGACCTAACACTATGGGGCAATTTAGCATGGCCAATTCACCTGGCCTGCAGGTCTTTGTCATTGTGGGAGGAAACCAGAGCACCCGGAGGTGTGCAAACTCCACACAGATAGTCACCCGAGGTTGGAATCGAACCTGGGACCCTGGTGCTATGAGGCAGCAGTGCTAACCGCTGAGCCACTTTTCATGCAGCTGAGATCAGGCTTGCAGTTTCACCTTTTATATTGCATCCATTAGGTCAGTGTCAGCCTTAGATGCCTTCTCAATGTACATTCACCTGCTTCAAGCTGCCAGTGTTACAGACAAGAGCACACAACTCACTCACTAGTTGTCTTGTGCCAGATCTATGGAGATTGCCTATTATATTTGCAATCTGCCCTGAAGGCTCAGAGGTGGGCAAGATCACATTAGGTGAGGTGAGATGGGGCAAAAGTCATGCATCGCGATGAGGCAAACTTCTGTTCCTCAAATGTATTCATTAGCTTTCTTAGGTAAGCCAAGGATGGGTCATTCTCACTGAGATTTTGTTATTGAACATATTGAAGTATTTTTGTAAAGGCTTCCTGTTGTTTATGTATTTAACCTATCGCACAGTCATAGAAACAGACCCTTTGGTCCAAGTCATCCAAGCCAACCAGATATGCTAAATTAGTCTAGTCCCATTGGCCAGCATTTGACCTGTATCCCTCCAAACCCTTCCTATTCATACACCCATCCAGATGCTTTTAAATGTTATTGTACTGGCCTCCACCACTTCCACTGGTAGATCAGTCTGTACTTGCCACCACCCTCTGCGTGAAAAAGTTGCCTCATATCCCTTTTAAATCTTTCTCCTCTCACCTTAAAACTATGCCCTCTAGTTTTGGATTCCACTACGCTGGGGAAAAGACCTTTGTTCTTCATCCTATATATTTGCCTCATGATTTTATATATGTCTATAAGCTGACCCCACAGTCTCCAATGCTTCAGGGACAACAGTCCCAGCCATTTCAGCATCTCCCAATAGGTTAAACCCTCCAACCCTGGCAACATCCTTGTAAATCTTTTCAGAACCCTTTCAAGTTTCACAACATCCTTCCTTATATCAGAGACACCAGAACTGAACACTGTATTCCAAAAGTAGCCAAACCAATTTCCTGTACAGCCACAACCTGACCTCCCAACTTCTTTACTTAATGCACTGACCAATGCCTTCTTCAGTATTCCATCTACCTGTGACTCCACTTTCAAAGAACTATGAATCTGCACTCCAAGGTCTCTGTTCAGGAACACTCACCAGGACCTTATCATTAAGTGTACAAATCCTACCCTGATTTGCCTTTCCAAAATGTTGCACCTCACATTTATATAAAATAAACTTCGTCAGCCACTCCTTGGCCCACTGGCCCATTTGAACACGATCCCATTATACGTGGTCACGTTCTTGACTAATCTTGGTATCAACTGCAAACTTACTAACCATACCTCCTATGTTCCCATACATTTACAAGTATCCCCTGCTATCCAAAAGTAAAGCATTCCAAGGAAAGTTTTCATAAACCAAAAGTGGCGTAAAGCGTAGGTGTTTCATTTATATGGGAAAAATTTTGCCATTTTCTGTAAAAGAGAACATCCTCTTCTGATTCACAAAAACAGTTCCTAATGTAGGTATTTTATAAAAGTGAAGTGCTTAAAATGAACATTCAAAAAAGTAGGGGATTCCTGCATTTAAATGACAAAAAGGAGATGACCCAGCACTAATCCTTGTGGCATGCTGCTGGGCAGAGGCCTCCAGTCTGAAAAGCAACCCTCAACCATCACCCTCCATCTCCTCCTTCGAGTCAGTTCTGCATCCAAATTGCTAATTCTCGCTGTATTCCATGTGAGCTAACCTTGCTAATCAATCTACCAGGTAGAACCTTGTCAAATGACTCACTGAAGTCCGTACAGATCACATCCATAGCTCCGCATTCATCGATCCTCTTTGTTACTTCTTCAAAAGATTCCATCAAGTCAGTGAGACATGGTTTCGCATGCAGAAAGCCACTTTGATTATCTCTAATCACTCCTTGCCTTTCCAATTACTTGTAAATCATGTCCCTCAGCGTCCCCTCCAACAACTTGCCCACCACTGGTGTCAGGCTCACCAGTCCATAGTTCCCTGGCTTTTCCTTACCACCTTTCTTAAATAGTGATACCATATTAGCCAACGCCCAGTCTTCCAGCACCTCACCTGTGGCTATTCATAATACAAATATCTTAGTAAGGGGCCCACTAATCACTTCTGTTGCTTCCTGAAAAGTTCTAGGGTAAACCTGATCAGGTCACAGAGATTTATCCTCCTTTATGCTCTTTAAGATGTCCAGCACCACCTCCTCTGTAATAGCTACATCATTCAAGATGTCGTTACTTATTTCCGAAGTTCTCTAGTTTCCAAATCCTTCTCCAAAGTAATCACTGATACAAAATACTCATTCAATTTCTCCCCATCTACAGCAGCTCAACACACAGATGGCCTTGTTGATCTTTAAAGGGCTTTATTTTCACCCTGGTTACCCTTTTGTCCTTCACATATTTGTATAATTCCATTGGAATCTCCTTAACCCTATTTGCCAAAGCTATCTCATGTTACCTTTTTGCCCTCCTGATTTTCCTCTTAAGTATACTCCTATTGCCTTTCTAATCTTCAAGGGATTCAGTTGATCCTCGGTGTCAACACCTGACATTTGCTTCCTTCTTTTTCTTGACCAAAAGCTCAACCTCAGTCACTTTCGCCATCCAGCATTCCCTATAACTACCTGCCTTGCCTTTCATCCCAACATGAACATACAGTCTCTGGCCTCTTGTTACTTTATTTTTGCAGGCTTTCCACTTCCCAGCTGTCCCAGTTTTCAGCAACTCTTTCCTCATTCTGTGCGATTATTATTGTTTCTATGTAAGTTTCTTTTCAACTTGTGGATGTTAGTTTCAACCTTAAATCACATTTAACCAAATTACAATCACTGTTTTTATAAATTAAAAGAAACACAAGGTCTAAAACAGCTTCTTCTCTAGCTCATTCCACAGTTGATTGTTCCTGAATCTATCTTGACAGTGCTCTACATCATCATCCAGACTACCTTTCATGATCAGCCTACGCAAAGATTCAAATACTTTATAATGATTACATTTAGTCACTTGGTAGTGAAGAACTTGCCTATTGATGACAAAAGAAAAGAGACATGCCATCTATACTTTTCATCTATTATTATTAAAATTCTAGGAGTAGCTTGAATACGAATGGCTTGTGTTTCAAGACTGAAAGATGTGCCTATCTGTCTGATGGAAGTGACAAACAATTGAACAATAATCAAGAAGCTCAATTACCCTTATTTAACCCTATGTTTTTGCAATGTTTTTTGGCTGAGAGTCACTGACATGATCCAGACCAACAGTACAAACCAGTCCAGGAATTTCCAGTCGCAAATGAGGTGAGCAGTGGTTTTCTATTGGGATAGCCAGAACCAGACTGAACCATGATGCAAGTTACAGGTAAAACAAGTTATATTCAGCGTCCTCGCGAGCCCAAATGCCGTTTGCCAGCCCTGATAGGGTTGATTGGAACCAGGATACCCACTGGCGGCGGAACCTACCTCATGTACCTACCCGTTGACCAATGCTGGACAACCTTTTCCCGAGGGGATCCTGAAAATGGAGACAGGCAGGCTCCAGCATTTCACCTTTGAGACTGGCAACAGGGGCAAATGCCTGGCCCTTGCTTTAACTGTTTAAATGTGGCCAATGGGGAGTAATGTGTCTTTAACATTACCTCGGAGCTGACGTTGGGAATCAACAGGCTTTCACCCTATCAAAAGGAAAATCTACTAATATACACTGACTCTTCATTGTGCTTTTAATATGATCCACAATTTTGGAGCCTTGTGGGAACATTGAAGATTTTTAACTCCCAAGGGGGGGCAGCATTATAATAATGCTATTTTGTCCAATCAATCTGACAGTTATCAAGATATCTGGCTCATGCTGATGAAACTGATACTATTTCTAAAGTAATAGGCAAGTATATGCAGCTGCCAAACAAGGCTGCCATACGCCCCAAACTTCTAATCCCATTGAGTCACCAACAAAACCCGTTTAGACACAGTACATGGATTGGTATGCCAGAGCTGGGTAAGATGCAAAAATCGTGGGGGAGTGATACCAGTTCTGTTCTGTGCCAATTCACAATGTAAAGGTTGATTTCTCCAATGCTTACTGACTGTAATCATATGGATTTAGTGTTTGGATTGTTTTCAATATGGTTTTGAAATTTGGAAGTAATTTGTAAATTTCCATTTCTGAAATAATTACTGGCACTTTATACTACAATATACTACTGACTGAATTATCAAGTGATTTGATTTCATACTTGGACGCTCAGCCTAAATATCTTTACTTTGTGTATGGAGCTTGTAAGAATGCACACTAGTTGATTTGATTTATTTTTGGATTGGGCTGTTGGACCTAAGAAGGAGTGTCTGGCTGAGCTATTATCTTCACGTAGATATTTAATACTGAACAGTGATGGTTTATAATTTTAAGATTGTACCAATATCTAAATTCTAGGGTTAGCTCAATATTAGAAAAAATTCAGTGTGGTTTGAAAGCTTTGTGTTACATTACCATAATTTGGGAACAGCATTGCCCTCCAGCCTATATTCACTACCAACTTTTCTGCTCAAAATCACCATCAGGTTTCTACAGTTAATTCTATGTACCGTTAACTAAAGCTGTAGATCGAACCATTTCATTGGGCACAAGGTTAATATTTTTTGTTAAAAAAGAGAATGCAATATATTGCAGAACTAATCTTAGTTTTAGATAGTATAGATTTTTTTTAGTGGCAAAACTTCAAAAAGTACTACATCCCAGCAAAGCTGAATTCATAAAAATAGGTTGGCTTAATTCACCCATGTCTGCGCTTTTACATATAAAACAAGAATATAATGGGGAGGAAGGGAGTCTCGAGTGCATAATTTAAAATGAATGAGCTTTTTGCCATTATGGACAATATATTTACTCCAGTGGGCTATTTGAGTTTGACTAATTTGAGAATTATTTGTTTCAAAATTGCTCTTAGGGTTTCTAGCCTGCTGAAGAGCACAAACTATGGCCTCAACTAAGGTACCTCCGGCAATACTCAGACCAGAATATGGGTGACCTCTACGAGATTAGTTTGTGTTACTTCTTTGCTGCTGCCTATTTTAATTGAATATATGTATATTGTATATACTTATACACAAGGAGGGAATGGCTTATACTTTATTACAATGGACACTTCACGGTCTCCAACCTTGCAAGGGGGGAGATGATTAAGATCGAACTTGACCTGCTGTGTGGACTTGCCATTGCCAGCATTCGTGCACAAGAAGGGACAGTTTACCTGTGCGATCCTGCACAAACAGAGACTGTGTACCAACTATGCCTGGAAGATGCTCTTGTGTGTGTTAAAAGACTGAATGTTGCCAAGAATAACTTTTACCATGGTCAACTGCATAAAAATTAACAGTTCATTTACAGAACAAGTCTAAATGGTCTTTACCATGTAAAGGTGTTGTGTGCCAGTTTGATTACATTTGTACTATGGGCATCCCTGATAAGCCTTATCCTCTTTCAGATAGACCACGGAGTAAAAGAGACAAAGGGGGGGTGCTTTTAGAAACCCATAATAAAATCTTTGGAGAGGATGAAGTAATTTGTTACGCCCTTACTTCAGTAAGAGACTCACTGACCCCTTTTATCCTTCCAAATCCTAACATGGGGGGTATGGAATAGTACTAAAGTATTTACAGGACATAATATCTTTCAGTTATTACCTATCCACCTGTTACTTGTTTATGAACCTCCTCCAATAAATCCGCAATATCCTATCCAAATTACTACAAGGGTAAGGAATGGCAGTGCGCTTACGTAAGAGTGCCTACATGTTTTTTCCTGTGCTATGATTAAATGTATTAGTCGCCACTGCTTTTCTGAAGGACCTTGCATCTCATTTGTACGCCTTAACGAAAAATGCATTCTTATTATCACTGGAATTCAAACTCTATGTGGGAGTGGGTAACAACACCCACCTTCATTATGATACCCCTAACGGCACTAATATTTTCCCAGTTATTGTAGGGGAAGAACCATTTTTGGATGTTGACCATGTTTCTTACCAAGAAACTCACCTCATTAGTACTGCATGATTTTCACCCTCAGCACCCAGGGCCAAATAATGTAATCAAGGATTATCCACATAACCCAGGAAGTCACTAAAATAGGCCTGCATCTTACTCCTCTATTGCCTATGCTAAACCTGAATATATTTTTTTCAGTTATAATAAGGCAACTACCTTGTCCTGAATAGAGCAAGTTGTCCTCAAGCCGTAGCTTGGACATTATTTCCAACTCCTGTTCCCTGTCCAATTACAAGGCAATGAAATTATAATTCCCCTTTTAAACATGCAGTTTCTCTTGACTTCTGTGCAGAATGAAAGAACCCAAAGGCCATATCAAGAAGTAAAACACACTTATTGGCATATGCAGCTCTTAGTATTCTTACATTAGGAGAGTCTTTAAGAATTATTAGTCATCAAAACCATAATTATCTCATAATTATTCTCACGGGGAGAATGTGCAAACTCCACTCAGTTGCCTGAGGTGGGAATTGAACCCGGGTCGCTGGCGCTGTGAGGCAGCAGTGCTAACTACTGTGCCACCGTGCCGCCCACAAGGGGAAACAACAATTTATGCCTTCAGAAGAACCATTCTGATTGGTTGGCAAATGGATTCCGATCAGTAGAGCTAGTGTCATGTAAAATGGACCATGGGAAATAGTTTAAATGTTTAGGAAAGTTGACTCTGGTCAGGGCCACAGGGAATGAACCAGAGAATGCCTCCAAGCTGAAAAAAGGCACAATGCATGGTCAGTAATAACACAAATATTACCAGGATGCTGTAATCAATTCAAAAATGAAGTTCTGTGTATAAATTTATAAATTTTGGTGCCAACGTGATGCCAAGTTTGTAAGATGTAAATATAAAATGATATATTGCTCTGCCTATACACAACTGATGTACTCAACCAGATCCTATTTACAAAACTTAGAACAAATTACCAATTGTAAACTCATATCTGTTGTTGGACAGACTTGCAAAATGATCTCAAATGTGCTCAGAACTACACCAACAACTAATTTAAGATCATCAATCAGAGTAGCAGTGTGGCTCTGTCATGCAAGCTAGAAGTCATACACATTCAAAAGCAGAGTCCTGTGCTTTGCAAACAGAAAAAAACACATCCATGCTTGCCACATTTGCGTTTCTGGAATAGGCATTCGCTGTGCATTCTCCAAGGTAATGCCTCTACCAATCAAATTCAACTTGCCAACTAATCAAACACACCCTTCTCATGTAAATATTATTTGTTGTTCTACTTGGAGGTTTGTATTCTTGCAATTCTGCCATAATAAGTGCCAAATCAATAGTTTCAGCAGCATGACCTTTTTTTTCAGCAATACTCAGTGACAAAGGTATTGTGATAATTTGCAAGTTAAAAAGAAAGCAATGCTTCCTTCTCTTCTGCATCAAACCTCTGCCTTTACCCCTATTTACAAAGCAGTCATTCCCTGATCATTGTGTTGCACACACAACTATTCAAATATTTGCATCAAAAATTAAATGAGAATAGTCACTTTGTTAATAATAGCTCACCAATGAAATGGGCAGCATCTCCAGTTCCTGTTTAACAAAAGGATAGTCTTCATTTCTTCATCACTCAACTTAAAATCAAAAACCTGCATAAAAGCACAAAACTATCTTTATAATGGACACAAGGCCTACAAAAACAAGGTAAAGCACCACACTATCACTAAGAGCAAACAAAGAATGTTTTAACTGGGGGCCCATTTTTTAAAAATTCAAGCATGCCAGCAAAGCTATTCAGTAATCATGGCATTTCAGGCTTCAAAACAGGGATCCGAAGATGGCCGGTTTCCTATGTTTTAAATCCCAAATTTCTCTCATCTAATTCAATTTAATATCTCTGGTACAGAGTGAAGAAATTTCAAGCCGGTATCTTACCAACAAATTTCAGTCCTCCTCAGCCACTATGTCTTAGAATTTAAGATTCCCCATCACCAAGGCTCACATACCTTAAAGTTTTCCCAAATGCGCTTTTTGGTAACAGACTTTGGAATTACAACCAAACCTCTCTGAATCTGAAAACGGATCAAGACCTGAAAAGAAAAGTCACACGCAATTAGGGTAAGTACACTTCAAACTACAAAGAGTGAAGGACAATTACACTGACTCTTGGAGGTCTACATTGTAATCAAGCTGCCAGGAGGCAAGTAGTCTGGGATGAAATATCTGCGTGCCTGAAGAAGTGGCAGAATAGGAGGATTTGCTGCAGCAAGTGGCAGCTTTCAAACTATCTGTACAACGAGTTTTCATCTGCTGAGGGACCCATGGTGTTTTGGAAAGAACTTAATGAACTAACTCCACAGAGACCAATATCCTGTCACCAAGTCACCCTTTATACTTGGCCATAGTACTTGGCCAGCACAGTGGCTCAATGGTTAGTACTGCTGCTTCATTGCATCAGGACCCCCTGTTCGATTCGACCCTCAGGTGACTATCTGTGTGGAGTTTGTATAATCTCCCTGTGTCTGCTCTGGTTTCCCCTCATCGTCCAAAGATGTGAAGGTTAGGTGAATCAGCCATGGTGGTTCCGGGTTACAGGAGTGGCATGGGGGTCTGGATGGGACGCTCTTCAGAGGGTCAGTGTAGACCTTATGGGCTGAACGCTACTTCCATAGAGATTCTACAATACTTGACATTGGTCCAGCTTCATCACAGCCAGCTCTCAGAGTGAACAGAATCTTTGCCACACCCGTTATTGTTTTTCATCTTTTCTCTCTCCTACTGTACATGGGTTCTGAGCAGCCAGCTCAGAGCCTGTCCATACAATGAGGAGAATCTCTGAATCTTGTGCTTATTTTATCCGATACCACCCGTGGTGTGTGTGTGTGTATATGTGCAGTGACTCAGTAAAGACATCTTATGCAAATAATGTTGTTCAATATTTCCACCACCAGGAAAACACCCATGTGGCCGGTGAACCAGTAGCAAGCAAAGCACAGTAAAGGCAATGCTTAGCCTCTCCTGTTTTTTTTCTCTTTTATTTCGTTTTGTACACTGGCTGTGGTCAGTCCCCTGAACTGAGAAGATTTTAACTCCCCTGTTAATTTTCTTTTGTTCTCCTGTATTGTGTGTGTGTAAGTGCAGGGACTCAGCAAAGACACCATTGTGCAAATAATTTTATTCAATACTCAATATTCAAAACTTCATCCCCTGAAATAAAGTGTCTCTCTTGATTAGAAGAATCTTGTGTCCAACATTCCTGATGCTGTTTTTCCTTCCCACACCCCCCCACCCCAGGTCCAGAGGCTTCTCCCCATTAGCAAGTCTGCTGGAGCTGTCCCTGTAGTGCATGAGAGGTAGCTCAATAATCAAACAAGAACCGGGACAGTTTGGTGAATGGTATGGAACTATCCCTATATGCCAAATGCCATTCGATTTTAGGAAATATTCAAATTTCTTACTGGGAAATTATGGCCCATTGTCTGTGACCAACACTTCCAGGTGTCCATGTATTTCAAAAGATGCTCAGTTTTTCTATCATCATCCCCATGTTTGGCAAATGAATTCTGTACATATTCATTGTGGACATCCTTTCTGTGATTGAACAAGAACATTGTGCCCACGAAAGAGTTGGCATAGTCAGCATGTGACCATGTCCAACGTTCACCTGGCCATTCCCCACAAGTGTAGGAGAAGCTGCTGGAATCATTTCTGTCCTTGTTGGTACTCAGGACACTGTCCCACCAACATGGTTACGTCTGCATCAATCTTGGTCACCAGACATAACTTCTCAACAACATCTTCATTTGGACACCCCTGAATGACCCTGGTGGAGTTTAGCCAGTATCTAGCAGCAAGCTTTGCTCAGGCTAATTGCTCTTGCATCCCATAATAAAATGCCATTCTCTACAGTGATTTGGTCTCATCAAGTCCAGAAAGGTTTCACTTCTGGTTGTGATTACCCTTTTGTTTCCCCCATCACTACCAGCTATGTTAGCTTTGGCAGGATGGGATCTTGTCATGTCCATAGTCTGATATTGTCAGCAGTGACTGCAAGTGTGACCAGAAAGTTTGAAACCAAAATGGACTCTCCTCCTGATACCAGCCAGGGATGAGTCAAGACATCAGCATTTGTTTCATGGGCTCCCAGATGGTGTTCTGCCTTGTAACTGTATGCATTTAGAATGAGCACCCACTGCTGAATTCAACCTGACCATACAGTCAGCATGGCCTTGGCCTCTAAGTACAGCTAACAAATGTGTGTGGTCTGTTACTATTACAAATTTACACCTGTAAAAGGTATAGGTGGCATTTTCTCACACCAAAGACGACCACCAAACCTTTCAGAACATGGAACACTCGATGATGTGCCAACCTTTTATCCTACTCCTGAGATCAAACTAACTGACAGACCCTACATTTTACTATCATCCATATGCCTAAGAGTTGCTTAAATGTCCCTAATGTATCTGATTCTACTACCACTGCCGGCAGTGCATTCCACGCACCCGCCATTCTCTGTGTAAAGAACCGGCCTCTGACATCTCCCCTAAACTTTCCTCCAATCACCTTAAAATAATGCCCCCTCATGATATCCATTTCCACCTGGGAAAAGTCTCTGGCTATCCACTCTATCTGTGCCTCTCATCATCTTGTACACCTCTATCAAGTCACCTCTCATCCTCTTTGCTCCAATGAGAAAAGCCCTAGCTTCCTCAACCTTTCTTTCTAAGACCTGCCCTCCAATCCAGGCAACATCCTGGTAAATCTTCTCTGCACCGTCACGAAAAGCTTTCACATCCTTTTTGGTAATGAGGTGGCCAGAACAGAATACAACATTACAAGTGTGGCCTAAACAGGGCATTATAGAGCTACACTATTATAGCCTCCTGGCTCTTAAACTCAAACCCTTTGCTAAGGAAAGACAACAGACTTCTTAACAACTCTATCAACTTGGGTAGCAACTTTGAGAAATCTATGGACATGGACCCAAAGATCCCTCTGCACACTGCCAAGAATCCTGCCCTTAATCTTGTAAGCTGCATTCAAATTCAACCTTCCAAAATGAATCACTTCACACTTTTCCAGGTTGAACTCCACCTGACACTTATCAGCCCAGCTCTACATCCTGTCAATGTCCTGTTACACTATCCACAACACCATCAACCTTCGTGTCATCAGCAAATTTACTAACCCATCCTTCCACTTCCATCCAAATCATTTATTAAAATCACAAAGAGCAGAGGTCCCAGAATAGATCCCTGCAGAACACTACTGGTCACCAAACTCTTGGCTGAATACTTTCCATCTATTACCAGCCTCACTCTTGTGAGGCATGACCTGCCCCTCAAAGCCATGCTGAATATCTCTGATCAAACTATGCTTTTTCAAATAATCATAAATCCAGTCTCTCAGAATCCTGTCCAATAACTTGCCTGTCACCGACGTAAGACTGACTGGTCTGTAATTCCCAGGGTTATCCCTATTTCCTTTCTTGAACAAGGGAATAACATTTGCCACCCTCCAATCATCTGGTACTACTCCAGTGGACAGTGAGGATGCAAAGATCATAGCCAAAGGTGCAGCAATCTCTTCCTTTGCTTCCCCTAGAAACCTTGTGTGTATCCCATATGGCCCAGGGGACTTATCTACCCTCATGTTTTTCAAAATCTCCAGCACATCTTCCTTAACATCACCTGTTCAAGTGGTTCAGCCTTTTTTGTGCTGTCCTCACAAATGATAAGGTCCCTCTCACTTGTGAATACTGAAGCAAAGAATTCATTAAGGACCACCCCCACCTCCTTCAATTCCTGCACCATTTCTCTCCACTATCCCTGATCGACCCCACCCTCACTCTAGCCACCCTCTTCCTTCTCTATCTGGGCCCACTTGCTTTCTGCATCAGTCAGCGCTATTGGGTGTTCCTCTCCACTGGGCCATCTGTGAGGCAACACTACCCGATACCATACAGGGAGGCGTTACATAGCAGCACAAGATCACAGTGTGCCAACACCTTAGATGGCGACAGCTGCATCTTTTCTTCCCTAAAAGCTACATCTCGACTACGACCCCTTCCAAAGCTGACCCTTTTTCAATAGCATTTGTAAGGATACCAGGATGGAGGACAGGTTACACATGGATTTTCTGTAATAATTCACCAATCTAAGGAAAAAAATAAGCTCCGATACAGACATGGGAGCCAGAGTACCTTTGATCACTCTCTGTAGTCCAAGTAGGTCACTTCTAAGGCATACACCTGTCTCAGTGAAATGTCTAAGAATGTCTAAGTTCCCCAAGTACTTTTTGTCGGTCTTCCCTGTCATTAGCATATTAGATAAATAGTGACCTGGGACGGACTTCGTAAAATGTTCTCCATTGTCCACTGAGAAATGCCACAGGTTGGCTATATCTAAAATAGATGTGTTGTTTATTGGTACAAATCCTTAGGTATTAATTGTAGCATACAATCCTCATCCAATCGCAATAGCTTTATGAAGAACAGTCATCACCTCTCCACTCCACCAGCACCGCACCGTTCCCCCCCCCACCCATCCAGCTTTGCGTACGAGTCCCGTATGTGAGGTAATTGATTATTTATCCAGGTGCAAGCAATGTTTTCCTGAAGAAAATGTTAACTGTTCGGCTGAGGTTTGGCTTTGTTTTGGGTTTTTGTAGTGGGCTGACCTAGAATCCCTCTGTTCCCAATAAGTCCTGAACGAGATTATGCAATTGCCTCTACTCAAGTGGTGTCCCCCAACCTCAGTCGGCCTGGTGATGGCATCCTCTTCCATTACCAGTAAGTCCATCCCTGTTAATCACAAGCTCTATTTCCCGAACTTGCTAATGATAAAGCCAGTCACAGAGCCAATTTGAAGTCTAGTTGGGCTTCAGTTGATGGGCACTTTTGCACAGTTACATAATTAATCCCACATACCAAGTTGGCGTCTCAGCCTCTTATTTAGGGTTAAACCAAATGACGTGCCTCTGCCTGTCATCTTAACCTTGTCAAAAATCCTGAAACAAATTTCCCTGGTTCTCAAACAGCCGAGTAAACATCTCAGAATTAGTGGAGGCTTGGGGTCATAATGTTCAACTAAATCCACCAACTCTTGAAAAGGTTTTAGTATCAGTACCTCAGGAAATTTTAGGCTCCTAATAACCAAAATAGCTGTTGGACCACAAGCTGCCAGGAGAATGCTTTGTTGCTTTTCATCTGTCCCAATGCCATTCACCCAGAAAAAAATGATGCATTTTTTCCCACACTGGGCCAAGTCTTTGAGAGCAGGAACAAATGGGTAAAGCTTCCCAAATAATGACATGATGCCAGAAATGCTTACCCCAACTCAAAGACGACTGGTGTGAGCAATTGTCTTTAGGAACGTATTTATTCTCTCGTTGTCATTGAAATAACTTCACAGAAGCTGGTATCCCATCACCAAGTCACCCTTTAGTTACACGTGCATAGTACTTGACACAGCTTCATCAGTCAGTTCTCACAGTGAACAGAACTTCTGACACTCCTGTTTATATGTCAGCCAGGGCTCCATGACTGAACCAGGTGAACAGTCCCAGAGAACCATTGCTGACTCTATAATCACTACACTCTAGAATTCCCTTCCATTTAAATTTGAATGCTGGAATCAAAAAAAGAACCAGTGGCAACATCAGAAAAGTAGCAGAAAACAATAAAGCCAATGTTTCTTCCTTTCCACAATATATATCAATATGCCCATCTGTTTTCAGCCAAAACTTCTCTCTGGAAAAGGAGAACTTAAAATCATATTCCTGAGTACAATGTTGAATGCATGGAGCAGGAAAATCGACGTTTCAGGCAAGAGCCCTTCTTCAGGAATGAGGAGAGTGTGCCAAGCAGGCTAAGATAAAAGGTAGGGAGGAGGGACTTGGGGGAGGGGCATTGGAAATGCGATAGGTGGAAGGAGGTTAAGGTGAGGGTGATAGACTGGAGTGGGGGTGGGGGCGGAGAGGTCAGGAAGAAGATTGCAGGTTAGGAAGGTGGTGCTGAGTTCGAGGATTGGGACTGAGACAAGGTGGGGGGAGGGGAAATGAGGAAACTGGAGAAATCTGAGTTCATCCCTCGTGGTTGGAGGGTTCCTAGGTGAAAAATGAGGCGCTCCTCCTCCAGCCGTCGTGTTGCTATGGTCTGGCAATGGAGGAGTCCAAGGGCCTGCATGTGGAGTGGAAGAGGGAGTTGAAGTGTTGAGCCATGGGGTGGTTGGGTTGGTTGATCCGGGTGTCCCAGAGGTGTTCTCTGAAACGTTCCGCAAGTAGGCGGCCTGTCTCCCCAATATAGAGGAGGCCACATCGGGTGCAGTAAATGATGTGTGTGGAGGTGCAGGTGAATTTGTGACGGATATGCAAGGATCCACCCCCAGTCCGGCCTATCACCCTCACCTTAACCTCCTTCCACCTATCGCATTTCCTTCGCCCCTCCCCCAAGTCCCTCCTCCCTACATTTTATCTTAGCCTGCTTGGCACACTCTCCTCAATCCTGAAGAAGGGCTCATGCCCGAAACGTCGATTTTCCTGCTCCTTGGATGCTGCCTGACCTGCTGCGCTTTTCCAGCAACACATTTTCAGCTCTGATCTCCAGCATCTGCAATCCTCACTTTTCTCCTATAATGTTGAATGTCAGGAATCAAGGGAACAAAATCAGAAAGCCTCTGTCGTTTGCATGGCACTCAAGGAACACCCAAAGGAAGTGACTGTACAGCCAGAAATCCAAAGCCTAATATATTCAAAGAGTTGATAGTCAAATAGCAAATTACGACAAACAGATAAACACTTCTTTCTAGAGAAATGCCTGCTTGCAAGGATAAACAATAGCATTCATCCATACAGACTGTCAAAGTAGTAAAAAGGCAGCAATAAACCAGTCGTTACAAATATCAAAACAAGCTGTCCTACAAAGATGCAAACAAAGAACTAGTGTAGACCATTCAGACCTTCAAGCCTACCCTGCCATTCAGTATGATTGTGGTTGATTAGCTTTTAACATCAACTCCACATTCCACATCTCCGATTATCTGTCATCCCCTTTGGTAACCAAGCAGCTATCTACCTCGGCCTCTGCCTCCAGCTATCTTCTATCAGTGTTTTACCCATTACATCATGGGTGTCTGTTGTCAAAAATAACCTTTGACATGGCATCAAAGTATCTTCTAAGTGTAATATCTCTACACTGACTCCCTTTTATTCCCAACATAAATTATTTCTTCAGAAGATCTCTAATACATTTGTAAAATATGCTTTCCCTTTGACTTAGAATGCAAATGAGCCAAAGCACAAAGTAGCAGGATTCTATTCACTGAATCATACAAATAATAGATCAGATATACATCCACTTAGTGTTTCAATCATCTGCTCATTCTCAACCCTTTAACGCTTCTCTTCTCTACAAATCATGTTATAATTTTATGCATGAAGTGAGATGAGGAGAAATTTTACTCAGTTGTCAGAATTTGCAATGTGCTGCCAAGGACAGCGATGGAGGCTAATTCCATAAAAGGTTTCAAAATGGAGCTGGATGTATATTTGATAGTGATGAATATAGAGGGCTACGCAGAAAGGGCTGGTGAATGGGCCTAGTTGGATAGTTGTTTTGGGAACTGGTAAAATATGATTGTCCAAATGCCCTTCTCCTGTGCCATAAAATTCTATGATTCTATCACATCAGAAGTGACTATGTCTGACAAAAGACCCTAACTTAAACAACAGGAATTTGTAACATTGCAGAACTACAAAACAGATTTAGCCTTTATCAATACATAATGTATAAGTTACAATTTAATTGAAGATGTTTCTGAAAAGATGAACATCTCAAGGTGGGAGGTTACACTCTAATGATGAGAAATTGATTCTAACATTGTCCTACATGCTGGAGGACTTGAGCTTAAGTGGTCAAAATTGAAGTTTCATGGTAGCTAGAATATAAGTGGAGGCAACTTTCATTTCTATAGAAGCACTGAAATTTGAGTTGCTGAAAAATTACAATTAATAGTAAAATAAAACTACAGTCATAACAACATAAGAAATAGGAGCAGGAACAGGCTATATGGTCTTTTGAGCTTCCTCTGCTATTCAATGAAATAGCAGGCCAGGTGTTAGACTTGGAGGTAGGTGAGCACTTCGGGGACAGTGACCACAACTCGGTGACTTTTACTTTAGTGATGGAGAGGGATAATCGTGTGCCGCAGGGCAAGAGCTATAGCTGGGGGCAGGGAAATTATGATGCAGTGAGGCATGACTTAGGATGTGTGGATTGGAAAAACAGGCTTCAAGAGAAGAACACTAATGAGATGTGGGGAGTGTTCAAGGAGCAGCTACTGCGTGTCCTCGATAGGTATGTACCAGTCAGGCATGGTGTAAAGGGCCTTGTGAGGCAGCCGTGGTTTAGTAAGGAATTGGAGTCCCTTGTGAAAGGGAAGAAGGCGGCATATGTAAAGATGAGGCGTGAAGGTTCAGTAGGGGCGATTGAGAGTTATAAGGTAGCCAGGAAGGAGCTAAAGAGGGAGCTAAGAGAAGCGAGAAGGGGACATGAAAAGTCTTTAGCTGGTAGGATTAGGGAAAACCCAAAGGCTTTCTATAGGTATGTCAAGAATAAAAGGATGACTAGGGTAGGTATCGGTCCAGTCAAGGATAGTAGTGGGAAGTTGTGTGTGGAGGCGGAGGAGATTGGAGAGACATTAAATCAGTACTTTTCATCAGTATTCACTCAGGAACAGGACACTGTTGCTGATGTGAATATGGAATCACAAATAATTAGAATGGATGCCCTGGAAATATGCAGGGAAGAGGTTTTGGGAATATTGGAAAGGATGAATATAGATAAGTCTCCTGGGCCTGATGGCATTTACCCCAGGATCCTATGGGAAGCTAGGGAGGAGATAGCAGAGCCATTGGCCTGGATTTTTATGTCGTCGTTGTCAACAGGAATAGTACCAGAGGACTGGAGGATAGCGAATGTGGTCCCATTGTTCAAGAAAGGGAGTAGGGATAGCCCTAGCAACTATAGGCCAGTGAGTCTGACTTCAGTGGTGGGCAAAGTCTTAGAGAGAATGGTAAGGGATAAGATTTATGAACATCTGGGTAGGAATAACGTGATCAGGGATAGCCAGCATGGTTTTGTGAAGGGCAGGTCGTGCCTCACAAACCTTATTGAGTTCTTTGAGAAGGTGACCAAGGAAGTGGATGAGGGTAAAGCAGTAGATGTTGTGTATATGGATTTTAGTAAGGCGTTCGATAAGGTTCCCCATGGTAGGCTAATGCTAAAACTTCGGAGGTATGGCATTGAGGATACATTAGAGGTTTGGATTAGGAATTGGCTGGCTGGAAGGAGACAGAGGGTAGTAGTTGATGGATTATGTTCATCTTGGAGCGCAGTTACTAGCGGTGTACCACAAGGATCTGTTTTGGGACCATTGCTTTTTGTTATCTTTATAAATGATCTAGAGGAAGGACTTGAAAGCTGGGTAAGCAAGTTTGCGGATGACACAAAAGTCGGTGGAGTTGTGGATAGTGAGGAAGGAAGTGGTAAGTTACAGCGGGATATAGATAAGTTGCAGAGCTGGGCGGAAATGTGGCAAATGGAATTCAATGTAGCTAAGTGCGAAGTCGTTCACTTTGGTAGGAATAACAAGATGATGGATTACTGGGCTAATGGTAGGCTACTTGGTAGTGTGGATGAGCAGAGGGATCTTGGTGTCCATGTACACAGATCTCTGAAAGTTGCCACCCAGGTAAATAGTGCTGTGAGGAAGGCATATGGTGTACTGGGCTTTATTGGCAGAGGAATTGAGTTCCGGAGTCCTGAGGTCATGTTGCAGTTGTATAAGACTCTGGTGCGGCCTCATCTGGAGTATTGTGTGCAGTTTTGGTCACCATACTATAGGAAGGATGTGGAAGCTTTAGAACGAGTGCAGAGGAGGTTTACCAGGATGTTGCCTGGAATGGTAGGAAAATCTTATGAGGAAAGGCTGAGGCACTTGGGGCTGTTCTCATTGGAGAAGAGAAGGTTTAGGGGAGATCTGATAGAAGTGTATAAGATGATTAGGGGTTTAGATAGGGTAGATACTAAGAACCTTTTACCGCTAATGGAGTCAGGTGTTACTAGGGGACATAGCTTTAAATTAAGGGGTGGTAGGTATAGGACAGATGTTAGGGGTAGATTCTTCACACAGCGGGTTGTGAGTTCATGGAATGCCCTGCCCGTATCAGTGGTGAACTCTCCTTCTTTATGGTCATTTAAGCGGGCATTGGATAGGCATTTGGAAGTTATTGGGCTAGTATAGGCTAGGTAGGATTCGGTCGGCGCAACATCGAGGGCCGAAGGGCCTGTACTGCGCTGTATCCTTCTATGTTCTATGTTCTATGTTCTATAGCTGATCTGATGTTCGTTTCACTTTTCCTTTATCCTCATATTCTTAAGTTCCGTTAACACTCAGAAATTCACTGGTCTCAGTCGAAGGAGCACCACTCTGAAAGTTTGTACTTCCAAATAAACCTGTTGGACTATAAGCTGGTAAAAGAATTTCAAAGCACAACTCTTTAAACAAAGAACATCGCATCTTAGACCTAAATAGCTGGAATTTTATTGTGATTGCGGCCCCCAATATCTTAGACATGACCAATGGGGGAAATATCCACCCATGCCTAGATCGTGTGTTCCAATTTGTATGTTTAATTCTTGTGAGCTCCTTGACTTATGTTAATCAATCTTCACAAGTTCATCCCTCATCCCATTCCATTTTGGGTTATTGCCATGAATTAACCCATCATAAATACTCACACTTTTAAAACATTATTCTAAGAAACATGAGTTTAATCAATCAGCAATTACATTATATAATGCTAAACAACTACTATTGCTATTGTACTCAAACCAGGGTCTCATTGCTGCAAACTTAACAAATGTTCACATACTTGTGCTGTTGATTTACCATGCTGACATGCTATACGCTTGAGTTTAGGATCCTGGAGAAGTATAGGGTCATCTTTCTTTATCCTAAAACAATGAAAGTAAACCAGATTACTGAAGTTTGCAAATTTCCAGGAAGTAAAACCTGACGAATGTGATTCACAATTGAAAATCCATGATACAAATTAGTTGCTGACTGGCAATGAGTAACTCGGAGAAAGTGAGGACAGCAGACGCTGGAGATCAAGGTCAAAAAGTGTGGCACTCGAAAAGCACAGCCGGTCAGGCAGCGTCCCAGAGCAGGAAAGTTGATGTTTCGAGCATGATAAAGAGCTCATGCTTGAGATGTTGACTCTTGCTCCTTAGATGCTGCCTGACTGGGTGTGCTTTTCCAGCACCACACTTTTCGACACTGGCAATGAGTAATTGGCAACGTTAATACTGTTCCAAAAATACCATTTAGAGTCATACATCTTACATCAAAGTACAAAGGGATCTGGGAATGCTAGTTGAGGATTCTCTAAAGGTAAAACATGCAGGTTGAGTCTGTGATTAAGAAAGCGAATGCAATGTGGTCATTTATCTCAGGAGGGTTGGAATATAAAAGCACCGTTGTGCTACTGAGACTTTATAAAGCTCTGGTTATGCCCCATTTGGAGCACTGTGTCCAGTTTTGGTCCCCACATCTCAGGAAGGGCATAATGGCACTGGAATGTGTCCAGCGGAGATTCACACGAATGATCCTTGGAATGGTAGGTCTAACATAAGAGGAACGGCTGAGGATCCTGGGATTGTATTCATTGGAGTTTAGAAGATTAAGGGGAGACTTAATAGAAACTTACAAGATAATACACGGCTTGGAAAGTGTGGACGCTAGGAAATTGTTTCCGTTAGGCGAGGAGATTTGGAGCCGTGGACACAGCCTTAGAATTAGAGGCAGTAAATTCAGAACAGAAATGCGGAGACATTTCTTCAGCCAGAGAGTGGTGTGCCTGTGAAATTCATTGCCGTGGAGTGCAATGGAGGCCAGGACGCTAAATGTCTTCAAGGCAGAGATTGATAAATTCTTGATTTCACAAGGAATGAAGGACCAAGGGGAGAATGCGGGTAAGTGGAGTTGAAATACCCATCAACCATGATTGAATGGTGGAGTGGACTCGATGGGCCGAATGGCCTTACTTCCACTCCACTGTTTTATGGTCTTAATAATGAAACATTCTTTTCTACAAACGAGAACAACTGATTCTGGGCGAACTAATGACATTATTCCTTCCAGGGTGTCTTACCAAAACTTACAGGGCTCTGTGAAAAGAATGAGACAGTGTCACAAGGTTAATTGATCTTCCAGTGAGTTACACAGATACAACAGGTCAAAAAAATCCCTCCTTCACTGTAACAATTGTCTGATTTGAACCTACAGCAAAATATGATTGGCACAATGATCATGGATTTCAGTGCAGCAAGATCAGAGTTCAAACATTTAGTGTGAATGAAAATTTGCTGCAGGGGGATGGAGAGGTTTCATTTTAACTTACAATATGAATTGCCTCAAACTAATGTGATACATAATGATATTGGAGGCACTATAATATGTGGAGGCAGCACAGCCTCATGGTCTGGGGTCTGCGGGCACAGACTGAAACTTAAATACTTATGGTCACTTAAACTCAACAACAACACTTCTTTTTTACTCTTTCAGATTTGTATCTAGGTACTTGCACCTAATATGGTGCCATTAAATGCAGCCATTGTATAAACATTTCACTGTACTCTTGTAGTCCAGTACGGAATCACATTAGATTAGACTTACAGTGTGGAAACAGGCCCTTCGGTCCAACAAGTCCACACCGACCCGCCGAAGCGAAACCCACCCATACATTTACCCCTTACCTAACACTACGGGCAATTTAGCATGGCCAATTCACCTGACCCGCACATCTTTGGACTGTGGGAGGAAACCGGAGCACCCGGAGGAAACCCACGCAGACACGGGGAGAACGTGCAAACTCCACACAGTCAGTCGCCTGAGTCGGGAATTGAACCCGGGTCTCAGGCGCTGTGAGGCAGCAGTGCTAACCACTGTGCCACCGTGCCGCCCACATGTGACAATAACAAATATTCTTTAATATTTTGATGACCTTTCACTTTGAAGTGGTCCAGAAAAAAACTTTTGATTTGTAAAAAAAACCTTATAGGGAGTGAGCCATTGTTTGAAACAAAATAAAGTCACCTACTATGCACCAATTATGAGAAGCCTTCAAAGAAGAAATAGTTCAGGTAGGAACTAGACAAATTCCCCAGAGACATAAAGCAAAGGGCATCCAAAGCAGAGAGTAGAAATAAAATTATTTGTTTTAAAACAAAAGTATAAGAGGCATAAAAGTAATTTTCTACACTGGTAAACATTCCAGAAAAATGGGTTAAATCCCACCATGACAGATGATGTAATTTGAACTCAATACAAATCTGGAGTTAAATACTAGCCTAATGATATCTGTGTAGCCATTGTTGATTGTTGTGAAATCCACCTTGTTCACTAATGTCCTTTACAGAAATATAAAGGACCATCATTTTCTGGTCTGGCCTACATGTGATTCCAGCAATGCAGTTGACTCTTAACTGGCCTCTGGTCAAGTAGGGATTAGCAATAAATATTAGCTTGGCTAGGAATGCCAACACCCTATGAACAAATAAACACCAATAATAAAAGGAAATTCAACGATAGGAGGGGCCAATTTCAGGCCAAATAACATATGTATCCTTGGAGGTGGAGTTTATGATTTATGTAGCAAAACAGTACTTTTCAAACTTGGTCACCCCTGAGGAGAGTTGCCAAATATTGTGTTTGTTCCAACAAGGCAAAACCATATTTAAGGACCTGGATGGTATACACCATGCCAAAGAATTTGGAAATGACAAGTACACCCGATCTACTACTCCACTCCAAAAGAAGCCATAACTATTAACTACAACATAGGTCTGCTCTCCTCAATCACTAGGCTACTCTCTTGACACAAAATCCCAAAACTACAAAAAGTACAGACAGATGCAAAATATTTTAATATAAACAACTGAGGAGCAGATTTTTTGAACTACATTATGTGATGATTAATGAGTCTATATCTTAGATACCATGGTCTAGCTGGAGATCCCAGTGGGCTATAGGCAGTCACAACAATGTTGTTTGAATGGCAATAGGCGATCAGATCTTCTTGAGTCAGGTAAGGGTGGCATTCAATCTATTAAAGCAACCAGAACAAGTCATGGATTAGTTTTACAGAATGAAGCATTGCAGACCCGTGAATGCAATTGGAAAATGGTAGTGAAAATCTGTAATCCAATAATTTAAAAAAAAACTACCTGGTTAACTGCAGGTTTGCATTTCAAATTTGGTTTCTTCAAGATCCGGTCAATCTGATCTTGATTAAAGTTGGATACTCCTATAGCTTGAACCAATTTTTCATCAACTAAATCTTCCATTGCCTGTGAATGAGTATCATCTTGCTCTTAATTCCTACTTTAATTGACAAAAATGATAATACGAGATTAAGACAAGGAATCGTCAGTACATAGTGACACTTAGTGAAGCTTAAGTCGATGGATCAGCCTATCAAAAGTGGGGGTGAGTGGTAAAAATATTTACCATTAGTTATTCTTCTAATTAACAATGATTTCAGAAAATAAGCACCAGTAACAAAACCATATGACCAAATCAAATACTTACCTCCCAAGTGTCAAGAAAATCAGTGTCACTTGGTATTATCAAATCATTCTCATCCAAAGGAAAATTCTCATCACCAGCCTAGAATTAAGAAAAGAATTCTGAACATTTTGTTTATAAACCTATAAAAGACAATTCAGGCACAAAGAAGGATTAAAACCAAAGAAAAATTGCTGTGAAATAATGGCAAATGTTGGTGATTGGAAGAAAGGATATACTTATTGGTAAGCACCTAAGAAACACCAGTCCAAATGTTTTACGTCTTGCAACATGTTTCAAATCAGCAAGATGGGTCTCAGTAACTTTAGATATATAGCACACAGTGGCTTGTTGAGGCACAGGTTTATCATGCCTCATCTGATCTTCCCCCATGATAAAATACTTTTATGGTACTTCACTGCTATCCATAACATACATTGGTTCAGTCTTCCTTCTGTCACAATCAATATCCCACCATCATCCTACTCTAGGTGGAGTTAAAGACATACATTACCCTCAACCTCATGGCCACCCCTGAGTGCAGCTGTATCACATTGCCTCAGTATGCAAACACCAAGGGCCACCACATTCTACCTCTCTGGTGATGCAAAGGATCAGTCAGGTCATGCTGCCACACTTGCAATATTCCACGTAATTGGATTGTGCTGGATCATCCATCTCTTTTGGAGAAGTTTTACAAAAGAACACCTCTGACCATGAGTTGAGTATTCAGCACATAAAACTCTGAAGACTCAATGGGGAGAAAGAAGAAGGCAGATGCTGTTGGCTGGTTCCCTGAGCAGACCAGAGTCATTTTGGCAGAATGGATCATCACTAGAACAGACCAACTAGCATTAAAACATAGGTTGACTGGCAATGAAAACACCATTTCTGGTTAAATCCTTCCTACATGCCTAAAGTCTCACCCTTTTCACATAGTGCCCCAAAGTCTCAGTAGAAGGAGAAACTGTTGCCCTCTTCTTGTGGATTTACACAACAAATTAAGGCATCTTATTAGCTTTACTAATTACTTGTTGTACATGTATACTAACGTGTTGTGATTCATACATTAGGGTGCCCATTTCAAAACCTTTTCAAAAAAAATTCTTTCTTCAAAAATGGATAATTACACATTTTCTCATATTGCCAATTACCTGATCTTTGCCCACTCAATTAACCTACTGTTTTACAGCCACTTATAGTTTCTTCACAACTTACTTTTGTGTCCATTGTTATACAGGTAGTTCTGTGTTAATGTGCATAAGTAGCATGATTTGGCTAGAGCTTTGCTAAGAATTAGAAAATAGTATTTTCGAGAATGCTTCCCTCCGTTGCCAATAGCCTGATTCCAGCAGGGATCAGTTCACGTGCTTTGTTCTGTGCATGCGTTGATGTCCACACCATTCTGCACGTGTCGGTGTCCGTGTTGTTCCACGCATGCACATTGCCAGTACCGGTATTTGTACTGTTTTGCATATGTACTGTTCTGCATATGAAGGTCAAAGGTTATCAAGGGAGTTGAGAATGCAAATTTGAGGTTATAACTGGATCAGCCATGATCTGATTGACTGGTGGAACAGGCTTGAGGCCTGAATGGCTTCCTCCTGTTCTGTATCTTGTTTGTATGCTAGGGATAAACCTTGACAAAAACCACAACATCTCTCCAGCCCATTTCACCAAGGCACAATCCACAAGAAGAGGACAACACTCTCTCAGCAGAGCAGGTAAGGGCTGTTTGGCAGTGGCTGCTTGAAGGCTTGGTGATGTTTGTTTAACAGTTTAAATATGAAATTTTTTTTAAAAAAAGCACGGAACGGACCCAGAAGCTGGTGTAGCGCAAGCTTACCTGGGTAAGTTGTTTTCCTATAAAGGCGCGCAGGAGAGGAACCCGAGGCACTACAGGGGTAGAGCCTCCCACCCGCCCTCCTCTCACCTAATAATAAGACCCGTTGTGGTAAGAAGGTAACCGCTGCATTTTGTTTATTCTCGTGTTTAGACCTAGTTTTTTTTTTTAAGGGTTACTTGTTCCCCTCAAGAACAAGTATACCATTTTGGATACTTGTGGGGGGGATGACTTACCAGGGGTAAGCAATGGGGTTCAGGCCTCTGGCATGGAGCTTATCCCCGTTGTTCAGAAGGGAAGGATGGAGAAGAGCAGAGCAATAGTTATTGGAGACTCGAGGGTTTGGGGCACAGATAGGTGGTTTTGTGGGGGCGAGAGAGACTCATGTTTGGTATGTTGCCTCCCAGGCGCAAGGGTACGTGATGTCTCTGACCGTGTTTTCCGGGTCCTTAAGGGGGAGGGGGAGCAGCCCGAAGTCGTGGTCCACATTGGCACCAATGACATAGGTAGGAAGAGGGATGAGGATGTTAGGCAGGCTTACAGGGAGCTAGGTTGGAAGCTCAGAGTTAGAACAGAGTTGTTATCTCTGGTTTGTTACCCGTGCCACGTGATAGAGAGTCAAGGAATAGGGAGAGAGAGCAGTTAAATGCGTGGCTACGGGGATGGTGCAGGAGGGAGGGATTCCGTTTTCTGGATAACTGGGGTTCTTTCTGGGGAAGGTGGGACTTCTATAAACATGATGGTCTACACTTGAACCTGAGGGGCACCAGTATCCTTGGAGGGAAGTTTGCTAGTGCTCTTTCGGGGGATTTAAACTAACTCTGCAGGGGCATGGGAACCTAGACTGTAGTTTTAGGGTGCAGGACCTGGAGTGTAGGGAGGTTAGGAACCAGGCATCAATCTCGAAGGAGGGGGCCTGTAAACAGGAAGGTGGCTTGAAGTGTGTATACTTCAATGCAAGAAGTATACAAAATAAGGTAGGTGAACTTGCAGCGTGGGTTGGTACTTGGGAGTTCGATGTTGTGGCTATTACGGAGACATGGGTAAAACAGGGACAAGATTGGTTGTTGCAGGTTCCAGGGTTTAAATGATTTAGTAGGGTCAGAGGTGGGGGTAAAAGAGGGGGAGGCGTGGCATTGCTTGTCAAAGATAGTATTACAGCAGTGGAAAGGACGATGGATGAAGACTTGCCATCTGAGGTAGTTTGGGCTGAGCTTAGAAATAGGAAAGGTGAGGTCAGCCTGTTAGGAGTTTTCTACAGGCCTCCTAATAGTCCTAGAAATATAGAAGAAAGGATTGCGAGGATGATTCAGGAGAAGAGTGAAAGTAATAAGGTGGTTGTTATGGGGGACTTTAACTTTCCAGATATTGACTGGGAAAGCTATAGCTCGAGTACATTAGATGGGTCGGTGTTTGTCCAATGTGTGCAGGAGGGTTTCTTGACACAAAATGTAGACAGGCCAACAAGAGGTGAGGCCATACTGGATTTGGTTCTGGGTAACGAACCAGGCCAGGTGTCAGAATTGGAGGTATGTGAGCACTTTGGGGACAGTGACCATAATTTAGTGACTTTTACTCTAGTGATGGAGAGGGATAAGTGTGCACTACAGGGCAAGAGTTATAGCTGGGGGCATGAAATTATGATGCGGTGAGGCATGACTTAGGATGCGTGGCTTGGAAAAGTAGGCTTCAAGGGAAGGGTGCAGTCGATATGTGGAACTTGTTCAAGGAACAACTACTGAGTGTCCTTGATAAGTATGTACCTGTCAGGCAGGGAGGAAGGGGTCGTGTGAGGGAGCCGTGGTTTAATAAGGAATTGGAATCCCTTGTTAAAGGGAAGAGGGCGGCCTATGTAAAGATGAGGCATGAATGTTCAATTGGGGCGATTGAGAGTTATAAGGTAGCCAGGAAGGATCTAAAGAGAGAGCTAAGAGCAGCAAGGAGGGGACATGAAAAGTCCTTGGTTGATAGGATTAGGGAAAACCCAAAGGCTTTCTATACGTATGTCAAGAATAAAAGGATGACTAGGGTAGGAATAGGTCCCGTCAAGGATAGTAGTGGGAAGTTGCGTGTGGAGGCTGAAGAAATTGGGGAGACACTGAATGAATACTTTTCGTCAGTATTCACTCAGGAACAGGACATTGTTGCCGATGTGAATATTGAGTCACAATTAATTTGAATGGATGGCTTTGAGATATGTAGGGAAGAGGTGTTGGAAATTCTGGAAAGGATGAAAATCGATAAGACCCCTGGGCCTGATGGCATTTATCCTGGGATTCTCTGGGAAGCAAGGGAGGAGATTGCAGAGCCATTGGCCTTGATTTTTATGTCCTCATTGTCTACAGGAATAGTGCCAGAAGACTGGAGGATAGCAAATGTGGTCCCCTTGTTCAAGAAGGGGAGTAAGGATAACCCTAGTATCTATAGGCCGGTGAGTCTTACCTCTGTTGTAGGCAAAGTCTTAGAGAGAATTGTAAGGGATAGGATTTATGAACATCTGGATAGGAATAATGTGATCAAGGATAGTCAGCATGGTTTTGTGAAGGGCCGGTCGTGCCTCACAAACCTTATTGAATTCTTTGAGAAGGTGACTAAGGAGGTGGACGAGGGTAAAGCGGTTGATGTGGTGTATATGGATTTTAGTAAGGCTTTTGATAAGGTGCCCCATGGTAGGCTACTGCAAAAAATACGGAGGTATGGCATTGAGGGGGAGTTGGAGGTTTGGATTAGGAATTGGCTGGCTGGAAGAAGACAGAGGGTAGTAGTTGATGGTAAAGGTTCATCTTGGAGTGCAGTTACCAGCGGTGTTCTGCAAGGATCTGTTTTGGGACCACTGCTGTTTGTCATTTTTATAAATGACCTGGAGGAGGCACTAGAAGGTTGGGTGAGCAAGTTTGTGGATGATACGAAAGTCGGTGGAGTTGTTGACAGTGAGGAAGGATGTGGCAGGTTACAGCGGGATATAGATAAGCTGCAGAGCTGGGCAGAAAGGTGGCAAATGGAGTTCAATGTCGCTAAGTGTGAAGTGATTCACTTTGGTAAGAGTAACATGAAGATGGAGTACTGGGCTAATGGTCGGATACTTGGTAGTGTGGATGAGCAGAGTAGGTGGGCTTGGATTGGCGCAACATCGAGGGCTGAAGGGCCTGTACTGTGCTGTATTTTTCTATGTTCTATGTTCTACAATAGTTTCTCCCTTCCACAGAGATCTTGGGGGCAAAATGTGAATAGGGTGAGAATTTAGGAATGTGGGAAGGATTTGACTGAAGTGCTATTTACATCGCTAGTCAAACTATGTTTTAGTTTTAGTTGGTCTGTTCTAGTGATGATCCATTCTACCAAAATGACTCTGATGGTCTGCTCAGGGAACCAGCCAATAGCATCTACTTTCTTCTTTCTCCCCACTGAATCTTCAGGATGTTATGTGCTGAACAGTGCCTGATCAACTCATGGTCAGAGATGTTCTTTTGCAAAACTTCTCCACAAGGGATGGATTATACAGCATGACCCATCTATGCCTACTCTCTGCTTCTTCCTAGCAAAGCAGTCAATCAATTAGCAAAAAGAGGAACAGGGTTGTGAGATGGATGGTGTCAGGCTTCTTAAGTATTGTTGGAATTGCACACATTAGAAATGTAGAGACTATTGAGGTCAGGCAACACCTGAGTAGCAGGCAAATTTATGTTTCAGGCACAAGCCCTTCACCAGGTAGGGCTTATGCCCGAAACGTCGATTCTCCAACTGCCTGGCCCGCTGTGCTTTTCCAGCACTATACTTTTGACTCTGATCTCCAGCATCTGCAGTCTTCACCTTCTCCATGTAGGGATTATTCCATTACATTCCTGACTTGTGCCTTATCGATGGTGGACAGACTTTGGGGAGTCAGGAAGTGAGTTACTTGCTGCAGTATTCCTAGCTTCTGACCCACTCTTGTGGTCACCGTATTTATATAGTGATCTTAAAAAGGGGTTGCTGGAAAAGTGCAGCAGGTCAGGCAGCATCAAAGGAGAAGGAGAATCGGGCATAAGCCCTTCTTCAGGAGAAGGCGAATTGACGTTTCGGGCATAAGCCCTTCTTCAGGAATACTTCTCCTTTCTTGCTGCCTGACCTGCTGCGCATTTCTAGCAACACATTTTTAAGCTCTGATCCCCAGCATCTGCAGTCCTCACTTTCTCCGTATTTATATAGTGAGTCCAGTTCAATTTCCGGTTCAAAGTAACCCCCAGAATAGTGACAATGGGGATTCAGTAATAGTAATGCCGTTGAATTTCAAAGGGATGATGATTACATTTTCTTTTGTTGGAATGGTCATTGCCAGCCATGTGTGTGTTTCTCGATCCAAACCTGGATATCTTCTAGGTCTTGTTGCATTTGAATATGGACAGCTTCAGCATCTGAGGAATCGTGAATTGTGCTGAACATTGCACAATCATTGCCGAACATCTCCACTTATGACTTTATGATGGAGAGAAGGTCATTGATGAGGTAGCTGAAGATGGTTGGGCCTGGGAACTGATATCCTGGAGCTAAGGTAAGTGACCGCTAGTGACCACAACTATGTTCCTTTGTGCTATATTGGGCAAACCCAGAAAAGTTAACTATTATCTAGACAGTATCTTTAAACTATGATTGATGATCGTCTGTCCACTACACAATAAGTGCTGAAAATTGCATACCCCTCATAGGGTGCATAATAACAAAAGAAACATGTCAGTTTTTAGATTAGAATTAATCTAAACATCATGGCATAGACAGAGAACACAGGGGACTAACACCTTCAACATATTGTCTAGCTATCACCATTGTTAACAGCTAACCCGAGAATGCAACTTTTTAAAAAAAGATTTTGTGATTTACAAATGAAAGGAGTGAAACTATCAAATGTTCAATGTATAATTTCAGTTATATCACACTGTACATTTTTGCTATAAATTCTGTGTGTTAGGATTGAGCCCTCCACTACCACCTGATGAAGGACCGATGCTCCGAAAGCCAGTGTGCTTCCAATTGGACTTGTTGGACCATAACCGGGTGTTGTGTGATTTTTAACTTTGATTTTTTTTTCAGTTTTTTTGAATGCTAATGAAACAAGATGATTAAAGATCTTATATTAGTAAAATACAATGACAGTAATCCATGATACATCCTCATTCAGCCAGGTATTCCTTGAATCATGGTGTAGGTTAAAGTGACAGTGAAAGAATGGTGATATAATTCCATGTCAGGATGGAGAGCGGCTTGGAGGGGAATTTGCAGATTGTGTTTCCTACACATCTGCTGCTCTTGTTTTTCTAAAGGTAATGGTCATTGATTGTCAGGATGCTTTCAACAGCAGTATTGGTTAGTTTTTGCTGTGCGTTTTGTACATTGAATACATTGCAGCTACTGAGCATAGGCGATGAAGGGAATAGATATTGCAGGTGATAGATGAAATACCAATGAAGTAAGCTGTTTTGTCATTGATAGGGTTGAGGGTTACAGAATTGCTGGAGCTGCACTTATCCAAGCAAATGAGCAGTACTCAATCACACATCCAACTTGTGCCTTGTCCTTGGTGGAGTTTGTTCTGTGAAGTCAGGAGATGGGTTACTCACCATATGATTCTAATCCAGTGTTTTTATGTTGATTCAGATCAATTCAGATCAGTGTTAATCTCAGAGATGTTGGCAATGGGATATTTAGAGATGGTGATGCAATCAGAGGGCAACGGTTGGATTCTCTCGGAGATGGTCATTGAATGGCATATATCTTGCACAAATGCTGCTTGCCACTCATGAATCCAAGCCTAGAAGTTGTCCTGCTGTTCTTGCAATTGAAGATGAAATGCTCCAGTAGCTGAGGAATCACCAAAACCATTGTGTAATCATTAAGGAATATCTCTCATACTGATCTCACAACGGAGGAAATGTCATTGATTCAGCAGCTGAAAGATGGTTGGGCCAAGGACACTACACTGAGGATCTCCTGGAACATGTCCTGTAGCTGAGATGTTCGATTTCCAATCATCACAACTATCTTTCTTTGTGTCGGGTATGACTCTAACAAGATAAGAGTTGATGGGAATTGAGGAATAACTGCAGTTTTGCTTTGGCTTCTGAAATCTCACAAACAGCAAATTGTTGACCCCACCATTTTCCTTCTGAAATTCAACCCTTTTGTTCATGTTTGTAAGGAGCTCATGGGCATAGCAGAACCCAAACTGACAAGTGAACAGAGTATTGTTGAGAAAGTTTTGATAATGGAGAGTAGACTGATGAGGCTTTTTATGGACAGGAGAGATCTAGGTAATTTCTACAGGAGATTTTGTGTTCAAAAATTGTGGAAATCAAATTACTGGAAAAACTCAGCAGGTCTGGTAGTATCTGTTGAGAAAAAGCAGACTTAATATTTCAGGTCACATGAGAGCTTATACAACAGTCATACAAATTCCTGAGGATCATATAGCTTAAAATTTTCAGGACAGTTGGTGCAAGTATTTCAAAATTTGTTCACGGGTTGTGATTAGGAACAAGCTGCCCGAGTGAGGGACAAAGCAGATCCAAGAGTAACTTCCGAAAGGGAAAAATAGATTAATGCTTAAAAAAAAGGAAACATATGCAGAGCTATGGTAGCAAAGAATCAAAGAGCAAGTTGGAAGGACATTCAATAGAATCACAGGATCATCACTGCACAAGGAGAACATTTAACCCATAGCTGCACTACTCCTGCATGAGCACTGGCTCAGCGCCATTCTTCTAACTTGTCTTTATAACCTTGAATATTGTTTCTATTTAAATAATAATCTAATGCTCTGATTACAGTGTGATGAAAGCAGGTTCAAATGAGGCAATGTATTAACTAACCTTTATTTGGAATTCTCACATTCTGAC
Source organism: Hemiscyllium ocellatum (assembly GCF_020745735.1). Taxonomy (NCBI): domain Eukaryota; kingdom Metazoa; phylum Chordata; class Chondrichthyes; order Orectolobiformes; family Hemiscylliidae; genus Hemiscyllium; species Hemiscyllium ocellatum. The sequence goes on along the minus strand of NC_083419.1, from coordinate 68,741,703 downwards.
TTGATAGTCATAAGTGTCTGGAAGAGGTTCTTTGTTGCATTTGCCCAACAGCTTGCCTTGCTGCTCATTGTTGTCACAAACCCACACAGCGTGCTCTTCCTGACTCACCTCATGCATGATGGACGTGCTTTGGTTTGGGCTGGCTTCACTTCCTTCACAATGCACCACCATTTGGTAATAACATAATGACACAAGATTACAAACAGGATGGCCTTCACCTGAACCAGAGGGATACGAATAACCTGGGGGAGATATTTGCTAATGCGGTTCAGGTAATTTTTAAACGAATTCAGCAGGGGGGGATGGTAACCTAAATTGTAGTTCAAGTGTACAGGAGATTGAAAGCAGTGAGGTCAGTATTAACGTTTCAAGGTTACAAGACGACACCGGTGAGCTAGAAGTGGGTTTGAAGTGTGTCTACTTCAATGCCAGGAGCATGCGGAAAAGGTGGGTGAACTTGCAAGATGGGTTGGTACCTGGGAGTTTGATGTTGTGGCCATTTTTGAGGCATGGGTAAAGCAGGGATAGGAATGGTTACTGCAGGTTCCAGGATTTAGATGCTTTTGTAAGAACAGAAAAAACGGGTTGTGAGTTGGTGGTGGTGTGGGGAGGGGTGATGCGGCACTGTTAGTCAAGGACAGTATTAGGATTGCACAAAGGACATTTGAGGACTCCTCTACTGAGCTAGTATGGGCCGAGATTAAGACAGGAGAGGTCACACTGTTAGGAGTTTTCTATAAGCCTCTGAATAGTTCCAGAGATGTAGAGGATAGGATAGCAAAGATGATCCTTGATAGGAGCGAGCGTGTTAGGGTAGTCATTATGGGGGACTTTAACTTTCCAAATATTGACTGGGAATACTTTAGGTGGGCCAGTTTTGTCAAATGTGTGCTGGAGGGTTTCCTGACGCAATATGTAGACAGGCCAACATTAGATTCGTTACTGGCTAATGAATCTGGCCAGGTGTTAGATTTGGAGCACTTTGGTGATAGTGACCATATTTCGGTTATGTTCACTTTAGTGATGGAAAGGGATAGGTATATAACGTAGGGCAAGAGTTATAGCGAGGGGAAAGACAATTATGATGTGATTTAGGATGCATAGGATGGGGAAGGAAGCTGCAGGGGGTGCGCACAATTGAAACATGGAGCTTATTCAAGGAACAGCTACTGCAGATCCTTGATAAGTATGCAGCGATCAGGCAGGGAGGAAGTTGCTGCGCGCAGGAGACGCATGGTTTACTAAGGAAGTTGAATCTCTCGTCCAGAGGAAGAAGGCAGCTTATGTTAGGATGAGATGTGATGGCTCAGTTGAGGCATTCAGAGTTACAACTTAACCAGGAGAGATCGAAAGAGAAAGCTCAGAAGAGCCAGGAGTCTTTGGTGGATAGGATCAAGGAAAACCCCAAGGCTTTCTACAGGTAATATCATGAATAAAAGAATGACTAGTGTAACATTACGGCCAGGAGACAGTGAGGTCTGCAGATGTTGGAGATCAGATCAGGCAGCATCCAAGGAGCAGGAAAATCGATATTTCCGGCCGGACCCCATCATCAGGAATTATGGCCAATCAAGGATCAGAGTGGGAAATTGCGCTTGGAGTCAGAGGAGATAGGGAAAGCGCTAAATGAATACTTTTTTTGTCAGCATTCACAGGAGAAAAAGACAACTTGGTCAAGGAAAATACTGAGGTAGAGGCTACTAGACTAGATGGGATCTGCTCTCCTCAGTCTTCTGGCACTATTCCTCTAGACAATGACGACATAAAGATCAAAACCAATGGCTTGGCACTCTCCTCCCTGGCATCCCAGAGAATCTTAGGATAAATCCCATCGGCCCAGGGGACTTATGTGTTTTTACACTTTCAAGAATTGCTAACACCTCCTCCTGTGAACCTCAATCCCATCTAGTCTAGTAGCCTGTATCTCAATATTTTCCTTGACCACATTGTCTTTTTCTACATAATGTTTCTTGTATTAGGACCAATTTGCTTTCGAAAATATACACCAAAGTTCAGCTCTGTATGACCAAAATAAACAGGTACCTCTAATACTGTCAAGTCACTCCTTTATAAGATTTTTGCAATTCTTTAGTTAGCATCAATTAGCAGTTGCTCACACTGGCTCTTGCCAAGTGTAACTTTGAGAAGGTCTTCAACTTCATAATCAAAGTATAGATCAAGAGGAATATCTTGATCATTGTGCAACTTGGGTAACATGCTCAGGGTACCAATTGTAAATCACCCTGTTGCATCCACAGGCAAGAGACAATGAATGAAAGTTATATCTCTGAAAATAGCTGGAATTGAAGAGAATTAAAGACTTACTATTAAGTTATAGCCTACCTTTGCCTGCTTATGACTAAGATAAATAGTTTTTAAGATATGAACTCCAAAGAGAACTCATGGAGACAGCAAGCAGAAAAACTGACTGTACAGCATAAGTAGTTAGCAACCACACTGTCAAGTTAACAGTGCTTGTTAAGTTTAAGTTATTTACATACAATGGAATTGAGTTTTGCCTTAAAAAATCTCATTGCTAATTCTGTTGGTTAAAATGAGATATTAGGCTCTCTCTTGACATGAAAAGAATGGGATAGTAATAAATACCTGGAGTCCCTCGAGACTGAAATGAAACCGCTCTCATATCCCAAGCTTTTAAAATCAATCAATTTTATGTGCAATACAGTGAATACATCTGAGACAACAAGAACTTTACTCAAGAGGTAACAAGTCTAAGTATAAGTGAAAAATGTAGCAAAATATCAGAGTTGGAAACTATACCTTGAATCCCATTGGCCAGTGAATAAGGTAGAGGTCCACATATTCCAGATTCAGGTCAGACAGTGTTTTACAACAAGCCTCTTTCACTTTATCTTTTGCATGAAAAGTGGACCAGAGCTAATAGGACAACAGAAAGTAGTATTAGCACAATGTCAAGATCAATGCATCAAAAATAAATTGCTCTTTTAACCTTCTCCCAACATCCTCTCAGACAACTCATTTTCTTCTCTAAAGTGTGGAATTCCTCTATAACAGATATTAATATTTTGGAGGAAGATAAAAGGGCCTAACATTTAATGGGAGAAAATGATTTTTTTTTGTCAAAACAATTTTTTTTTTATAATCCTTTTGTGTGTCACTAAAATTCAACATTTACTGTTCATCTTCAATTGCCTTTGGGTAGTAGGTGTGGTGTAGGTACATCCAGAGTGCTAACCAGATTAGGTTCTAGGACTTTGACCCAGAGACAGTGGAGGGCTGGTAACATGGTTGTGTTAAGGTGGTGTGTGGTTTGTAGGGGATCTTGCAGGTTGCAATGGTTCCATAGATCAGCTACACTTGTTCTCCTATGCAGTGGAGGTCGGCCACAGATTTAGAAGTTAGATCAGATTAGATTAGATTAGATTACTTACAGTGTGGAAACAGGCCCTTCGGCGCAACAAGTCCACACCGACCCGCCGAAGCGCAACCCATCCATACCCCTACATTTACCCCTTACCTAACACTACGGGCAATTTAGCATGGCCAATTCACCTGACCCGCACATCTTTGTGACTGTGGGAGGAAACCGGAGCACCAGGAGGAAACCCACGCAGACACGGGGGAGAACGTGCAAACTCCACACAGTCAGTCGCCTGGGTCTCTGGTGCTGTGAGGCAGCAGTGCTAACCACTGTGCCACCGTGCTGCCCAAAGTTGCTGTTGGAGAAGTTCTCCTTTGGTTGTATATAGTACATGCTGCTGAATTGTGGCGGAAGGAATGAATGCTTAAGTTTGTTAATGACTTTCAAAACTCTCCATTTTACCTTACTGACAATAAAGAGGTCTTTACGCTTTACTGCTCCTTCCTTAATCTTCTGGTGTATAGCTTCACCCACTTCTTTCTCATTCTGATAAATGTATGCGCAATCAATGTAACGATATCCTATGGAAATGGCGTCCTTCACTGCTTCAACCACTTGACCTTTTAGGGACTGAACAAAATATTCATCAGAATCAAAATGAAACTAAAAGCAAAGAATGTCTGGAACACAGGTGAACATTTGCGTGTAATCTTTCCCATCACTTTTCAACTGTCTCTTTTTCTCAAGATAATGCCTGTTCACACTCAGCATACTTCATCAATCTCTGCAAACATGCAATCTGCCTTGTATACACATGCCTAACATATTTCATCTGTGACTCCAAACCTTTACACATTCATTGTCTCCTTCTCTTAGCCCCACTTGAAATTTATCCATCTCTTCTAGCCCAAATACCATTCTCATTCAAAATTCGTAACTCTATCGGAAAACATTCATAATTTCTTACACACTCCCATCTCTCCTGCCAGTAACCTCACAATGAACACATTCCTCATCTCAGTACCATCTCAGCCATGATCATATTGAATGGCGGTGCAGGTTCGAAGGGCAGAGTGGCCTACTCCTGCACCTATTGTCTATTGTCTATTATCTCGTACATCTATCCCAGCCTCTGATTGCAAACACTATTTTGAACACATAATTCCCAGCCATTGCACATTCAACACCTCCCTGCCACAGGCAATAGTGCTGTGTTGACTGCATTAGTAATCCACAGCGCCAGGCCAACATTCTGTGATGCCAACTCGAAGAACTACACCACTGAAGCCAGATGCCAACTCGAAGAATAACCGCTTCAAACTGTCTACCACCCTCCCCCACTCCAACCTCTCAACCTCATAACGTGCAGCCTCCACTCCCTCTGCTCCAATCCAACCTCACCATCAAACCAGCAGATAAAGGGGGTGCAGTGGTAGTCTGGCGCACTGCTGAAGCCAGGTACCAACTCCTCCTACCGCCCCCTCAAACATTACCCCACCCCCCCCATCACCAAACCATCATCTCCCAGACCCTACAGAACCTCATCATCTCAGGAGATCTCCCACCCACAGCTTCCAACCTGGTAGTCCGGGAACCTGCACCGCCTGATTCTACCGCCTTCCCAAGATCCACAAGCCTGACCACCCCAGCTGACTCATTGTCTCAGCATGCTTCTTCCCCACCAAACTCATCTCCACCTACCTCGATACTGTACTATTCCCCCCTCGTCCAGGAACTCCCCACATACGTTCGAGTCACAACCCATGCCCTCCACCTCCTCCAAGACTTCCGTTTCCCCGGTCCCCAACACCTCATCTTCACCATGGACATCCAATCCCTCTACAGCTCCATTCGCCATGACCAGGGCTGCCAAGCTCTCCGTTTCTTCCTCGCCCAACCTCCCCTTCCACTGACACCCTTATTCGTTTGGCTGAACTGGTCCTCACCCTTAATTTCTCCTTCGAATCCTCCCACTTCCTCCAGACCAAAGGGATAGCCATGGGCACCCATATGGGCTGCAGCTATGCCTGTCTCTTTGTCGGCTATGCAGAACAGTCCATCTTCCGTAGTTATACCGGCACCACTCCCCACTTCTTCCTCCGCTACATTGGTGAATGCATTGGCGCCACACGAGGAGGTTGAGCAATTCATCAACTTCACTAACACATTCCACTCCAATCTCAAATTCACCTGAACCATCTCTGACACCTCCCTCCACTTCCTGGACCTCTCCATCTCCATTAATGACAACCAACTTGACACTGACATTTTTATTTACAAACCCACCAACTCTCACAGCTACCCTACTATCTGCAAAAATTCCATCCCGCATTCCCAATTCCTCCACTTCCGCCGTATCTGCTCCCAGGAGGACCAGCTCCGCCACAGAACACACAAGATGGCCTCCTTCTTTAGAGATCGCAATTTCCCTTCTCACGTGGTTGAAGATGCCTCCAACGCATCTCATCCACATTCCGCATCTCCGCCTTCAAACCCCACCCCTCCAACCGTAACAAGGACAGATTCCCCGGTCCTCACTTTCAACCCCACCAACCTTCGCATAAACCGCATCATCCGCCGACATTTCCACCACCTCCAAACGGACCACACCACCAGAGATATATTTCCCTCCCTACCCCTTTCTGCAAAGACCGCTCCCTCTGTGACCACCTGGTCAGGTCTATGCCTCACAATAAACCACCTTCCGTCCTGGCACCCTCCCCTGCCATGCAGGAATTGCAAAACCTGCGCCCATACCTCCTCCCTCACCACCAACCAAGGACCCAAAGGAGCCTTCCACATCCATCAAAGCTTCACCTACACATCCACCAATGTCATTTATTATATTCGCTGTTCCTGATGTGGTCTCTTCTATATTAGGGAGACTGGACGCCTCCTCACAGAGCACTTCAGGGAACATCTCCAGGACACCTGCATCAATCAACCCCACCAGCCCGTGGCCCAAAATTTCAATTCCCCGTTCCATTCTGCTGAGGACATGCACGTCTTTGGCCTTCCTCCACCATCGCTTCCTCACCACCTGATGCCTGGAGGAAGAACCCCTCATCTTCCACCTCGGAACACTTCAACCCCATGGTATCAATGTGGATTTCACCAGTTTCCTCATATCCCCTCCCTCCACCTTACCCAAGTTCCAACCTTCCAGCTCAGCACTGTCCTCACTATCTGTCCTACCTGCCAATCTCCCTTCCAACCCATCCACTCCATTCTCCCCTCTGACCTAACTCCTCCATCCCCACCCTCATTCACCTATTGTACTCTTTGCGACCTTCCCCCCCCCCCCCCCCCACCCAATTTATCTCTCCACCCTGGAGGTTTCCTGCCTCTATTCCAGACGAAGGGCTTTTGCCTGAAACATCGATTTTCCAGCTCCTCAGATGCTGCCTGACCTGCTTAGCTTTTCCAGCACCACTCTGATCTAAATTCTGGTTTCCAGCATCTGCAGACCTTACTTTTGCCTAACATTCTGTGAACCCAGGCTTCAATATCATCATGATAGATGGTAAAATTTGATATCAATTAAAACATTTGGAAATGAAAAGTTGGCCTAATAACCTCCATGTAACCACTGTCAATTATTATAAAATTTCATCTGGTTCAATAACTCTTTAGAGAAGAAAATAGGCCATTCCCACTTGGTCTGGCCTACATGTGACATCAGACACACAGCAATGTGTCAGTGTCATACACCAGTGAAGAGGCCCTTTGACCTATCTACTCTAGACCCACTTTCACTCATTGGCTGATAGCCTTAAATGTTATGACATTTCAATTGCTTATCCACATACATTTTTTTAAAGACAAACTGTTAGGTTTTCTGCCTCTACTACTTTCCTAGCAGTGCATTCTAGATTCTTACCACCCACTGGAGTGAAATAACTTTTCTTCAAATCCCCTCTCAACCTCCCACCCTTCCCCCTTAAAATTATACCCCTTCATTACTGACCCTTCAACCAAAGGAGAACAATTGCTTTCTATTTACCTTGCCATGACCCTCAATCTTACATACCTTAAACCAGGTTTCCCCTCAGTCTTCTCTGCTCTAAAACAAAACACAAGAAGCACAGTTTGATAAAGAGCTTATGTTTGAAATGTTGACTCTGCTCCTCGGATGCTGCCTGAGTGGCTCTGCTTTTCCTGCACCACTTTTTTTTTTACTCTGATCTCCAGCATGTGCAGTCCTCACTTTCTCCTAAAACAAAAGATATCCAAAGCTTTTCCATCTTGTCTTCATAGCTGAGATGCTTCATCATAGGCAACATCCTGGTGAATCTCCTCTACACTCCCTCCAATGGAATCACAACCTTTCTCTAGTGAGGTGGCTAGTTCTGCACTCTGTACTCCTGCTGAACAAAGAACACAACACAAGAACAGCACTTTCAATCCACCAAGTCTGCACCAGCACATTTTGCCCTTCTATATTAAAACTGTCTTCACTTACAGGATCTGTATCCCTCTATTCCCTTCTCATTCATGTATACATCTAGGTGCTTCTTGTATGCGACTATTGTGTATGCTTCCACCACCAACTCTTGCAGCACGTTCCGGGGACTCACCACCCTTTACGTGTAAAACGTACCTCGTACATCTCTTTTAAACTTCTCCCCTTGCATTTTGAACCTGTGTCCCCTAGTAATTGACTCCTCCAGCCTGGAAAAAGGCTCATAGCTTCCACACTCTTCATTCCATTCACAATCTTAGAAATTTATATCAGATCACCCCTCAGCCTCCCGTGTTCCAGTGAAAACAAACCCAATCTATTCTACTTTTCTCATAGATAAAATCCACCATAACTGACAACATCCTAATAAACCTTTTCTGTACTCTCTCCAAATTATTCACATCCTTCTGGTGACCTGAAACGTATGCAATATTCCAAGAGTGGTCTAACCAAAGTTCTTTAAAGCTGAACCATAACTTGTCTATTTCTATATTCAATGCCCATTCCAATGAAGGCAAGTATGCCAGAAGCCATTTTTACTACCTTATCTACCTACGCTGCCACCTTCAGTGATCTGTGGAACTTCACAGCTAAATCTCTCCGCATATCAATACTCCTAAGGATTCTGCCATTCATTGTATAATTTCCACCTGTACGTGACCTTCCAAAATGCATCACCTCATAGTTGTCTGGATTAAACTCCATTTGCCATTTTTCAGACCATGCATCCAACTGATCCATATCCTGCTGTATTCTCTAACAATCCAACTCACTGTCTGCAACTCAACCAATCTTTGCATCATCCATAAACTTATTGATTATAGCAGCTACGCTTTCCTCTAAATCATTTATGTAGATTATATCAGAAGTCCCAGCACTGATCCCTGTGGAACACCGCTTGTTACAATTCTCCATTCTGAAATGCTATCTTCTATCTCCTCTAAGTAAGCCAGTTCTGTATCCATCTTATCAGCTCACCCTGATACCATATGACTTTACCGTTTGTACCAATCTGCCATGAGGGACTTTATCAAAGGCTTTACTGAAGTCAATGTAGGTAATTTCAACTGTTTTTCCCTCAATCATCTTCACCACCTTCTCAAAACCCTTAATCAAATTAGTGAGGTATGACCTCCCCAGCACAAAAGTGTGCCGTTTATCACTAAACAGTCCATTTCCTTCTAAATGCTGATAGATCTTATCCCTGACAAGCTTTGCCAATAATTTTCTTAACACTGACATGACGCTCACATGCCTGTAATTTCCTGGATTATCCCTGTTACCCTTTTTAAACAACATTAGCTATTCTCCAGTCCTCTGCAACCTAACCTGTAGCCAGAGCATACAAAGATGCCTGTTAGTGCTCCAACAATTTGTCCTGTTGCCTCCCACATTATTCTGGGATAGATCCCATGAAGACTCCGGGATTCATTTACTTAATACTTTTCAAGATGCACAACATCTTATTCTTTTTAATAACAACTTGGCTTAGAAATTCAAAACTGCCTTCCCAGAGATCATTCCTCCATATTTCATTCCCTTTTGATGAATACTGATACAAAGCCTAACAGAAGTTCTATTCAGCTCAAACATAACCTCCTTGCTCTTATAACCTGTGCCACAACTGAAAAAGGCAAACATCCCAAATGTCTTCCTATCTAACCTGTCCGACTACCTTCAGGGATCTGTGGACAAGCACCTTAAGATTCCTTTGTTCCTCTGAGCTTTCTACTGTCCTGTCATTCATGGACAACTCACCCAATGTGTAGTTGGAAGAGTAACATCACCTCAAATTTATCAGGGTAAAATCCATCTGCAACTGATCTGCCCATCGGATCAACCTTCTTCCTCATTTTTAACTATCCAGCCAATTTTTGTCTTCTGAAAACCTTCGCACAATTTTCCTCATATTTCCCCTCTTCTTATTTAGACACATACTGTGGTGTGCCACTGGACACCAGGCTCCAGTCACACCAAAAGTCTTCTCCCACCACTCTGTTTCCCACCACCAAGCCAATTTTGGATCCAAACTGCCAAGTTATCCGAATGTGGGTTTCTGGTCAAAGATGTAGATTTCCGATCACCACCTCAAAGAAAGGTTACCGAATTTGTTGGGCATGACCTCCCTCTGACAAAATCTTGCTGACAGTCTCTGATCAAACCTTGTCTCTCCAGTGGAGATTAATTATCTTCGTCAGAATTTTCTCTAACACGTTTCTCACTTTTCTGTAATTCCCCTAGGTTACTCTATCACGATTCTTGAAATGTGGAACCGCATTAACTGTCCTCTAATTCTCTGGGCACCTCCCTTGAGGCCAAAAGGGAATTAAAAATTTGGGTCAGAGTCCCTGTAATTTTCTCACATCCCACAGCATCTTGGTCGACTGTTAACAGCCGTGTGAAATGACTAAATAAGCAATTCAGTTTTGGTCAATTAGGGAGGGGCAATAAATGCTAACTTATCCAGTAATGCCAGATCCCATGACTAAATAAAAAAAATCTATGTTTGAATACATCTCTCTGAAAGTGTGTTTTCCCTTGTTTCCTGATACTCAACAACCTCACTTAGAAAGATTAAGAAAGTGTTGACAGGTTTAGTCCTGCCTTCATGAAACAGGATACAACTTGAGTTTCCTGAAAATCTATTCTTGGTCCTTTGCTTAATAATATAGATCTCCAGTACCAACTCATTATTATTTACTTGTTACCTTCAACTCTCGCCCACCTACATGTTGGCTGCATATCTAACACTGAGACATGAACAAAATTGAAATTTCGTCCAACTAATCCAAAAGGATAAAATGAAAAAAAAAAGGTTAGTAATATTCAGATCAGGCAGATGCTGTGGAGAAAGGAACATAATTAGCATTACTTAACAATGATCTTTTCTTTTTCTACCTCCTAAAGATGCTTCCTGACCTGCTGAGTATTTTCTGCACGTTGATTTACATCTGATTTTTCGAGCATCTGCAGTATTTTGTACTTATATCAGAATAACACAGGTCAATTTTGATCATCAATATGTCTGCTCCCCAGTTACATCATTCCTGGCTGCCTTTTTCAGTACACTAAATATGGAATCCCATCATTGTGGAGATTACATCTGTAGTAGCCATTGTTATTTTTAATCTCTTCAATTGAAATGGTGAGGCACAGTTAATTTCTTGGAACAATTTTTTATAAAAAAGTCATTTGCGGATGTCAGCGCTGCTGACTAGGCCAGCAGTTGTTGTCCTTGAGAAGGTGATGACAAGCGGCCTTCTTGAACTGCTGCAGTCTATGTGCTTTTGAAACTGCATAGCAATTGATGCAACTGATTGGCTTACTAGGCCATCTCCGAAGGCAGTTGAAAGTTAACCACACTGCAGTCACATATAGGCCAAAGCAGATAAAGACAGCAGATTTCCTTCTGTGAAGGGCATTAGTGAATCAAATAGGGTTTTCCAACAACCAACTGTGATTTCGTGGTCATCATAAGTTTAATGAATATCTGGAATGGAGTTAAAATTTCATCATGTGCCATGGCAGGATTCAAACTTACATTACCTGAGTTTCTGGATTGATAGTCTACCAACAATATCATTTTTAAAATTAATTCTTGGGATGTGGGCATCACTAACTGGCAGCATTTCTTGTCTGCCCATAGTTCCCTGAAGTAGTGGTGGTGAGCTACCTTCTAGAACTGCTGCAGTCCACCTGCTGTGGGTTGACCCACAATGCCATTAGGGAGGGAATTCTAGGAGTTTGACCCAGTGGCAGTGAAGAAACAGAAACAATGTCCAAGTTGGATGGTGAGTGGCTTGGAGAGGAACTCGCAAGTGGTGGTGTTCACAGGTATCTGTTATCCTTGTACTTCGAGATGGAAGCAGGCATGAGTTTAGAAGGTGTTGTCTGAGGATCTTTGGTGAATTTCGACTGTGCATCTTGTAGACAGTACACACCAGTACTACTGAGCATTGATATTGAAGGGAGTAGATGTACTAAGGGGTTGGGTACCAAGCTTCTTGTGTTGTTAAGAGCTGAACCCATCAAGGCAACTGGAGAGCAGTCCATCACACTCCTAATTTGTGCCTGGTGGACAGGTTTTGGGGAGTCCGATGCTGAGTTACTCACCACAGTATTCTTCGCCTCTGATCTGCTCTTACAGCTGCTGTGTTTAAGTGGCAAGTCCAGTTGAGTTACTGGTTAATGGTAATTTCAAGGATGCAAGGTTTGTGAAGGTTTGTAGCTTACGTTCAGGTTTAGGGTGAAGGTTTGCTTGCTGAGCTGTAGGTTTGATATCCAGACCTTCATTACCTGGTTAGGTAACATCATCAGTGACAGGTTATAGTCCAACAGGTTTAATTGGAAGCATACTAGCTTTCGGAGCGATGCTCCTTCATCAGGTGAAGGAGTGTTGCTCTGAAAGCTCGTGTGCTTCCAATTAAACCTGTTGGACTATAACCTGGTGTTGTGTGATTTTTAACTTTGTACACCCCAGTCCAACACCGGCATCTCCAAATCATCATCAACGATGACCTCCAAATGAAGTGAAGCTGTTGTCTCCTGCCAGACATGCCAGAGAATTCCTCGAGGCCTGGCACTCCAACCACAGCACCCTAAACAAACACATAGATCTAGATACCATCTATCATCCTCTCAGAAAATGAACAGGAAATGACATCACCACAAACCCCAGGAACCCCATCCCGGACAAACATATAAATAGAAAGCAGGAGACAACAGCTTCGCTTCACTTGGAGGTTGCCACTGATGATATTACCTAGCCAGGTAATGAAACATCTGGATATCAAACCTACAGCTCAGCAAGCTAAATTTCAAGGATGTTAATAGTGGAGGTATTCAGTGATGGTAATAACATAGAACATTAAGGGGGAAATTGTTAGAATATCTGTCATTAATGATGGTCATTGCCTGGCATTTTTGTATGTTGTGAGTGTTATTTGCCATGTGAACATGGAATGCTCAGTATCTGAGTCGTCACGAATGGAATTGAACATTGTTTACACATTGGCAAACACCTCCATTTCTGACCTGATGGTGAAGCAGCTGAAGGTAGTTGGGCCTAGACACTGTCCTGAAGAACAACTGCACAGATGTCCTTGAGCTGAGATAACTGACAGCCAATAACACAAACATCTTCCTACCTGTGAGCTATGACTCTAACCATTAAAGAGTTTGCCCCTGATATCACTGATTCCAATTTTGCCAGGGCTCCTTGATACTCTGCTCAATCAAATGCAGCCTTGATGTCAACAGCTGTCAATGTCATCTTATTTCTGGAATTCAGCTCTTATGTCCATATTTCAACCAAGGGTGTAATGAGGTCAAGAATGGAGTTGCCCTGGTAGAAACCAAACTGGCTGCCACTGTGCAAGTTAATGCTGAGTAGATGCTGCTTGATAGCACTGTTGATGACACCTTCCATCACTTTACTGATGAGATCAGACTGATGGGCTGGTAATTGGATAGGTTAGATTTATTGTGCTTGAAGAAGATGCCATTTGCTTCCTTCACTCCTCACACCCCACCTCTAACTCCATCACTTCTTGCAGTTCTACCTCTTGTCCTGTCCTCATGATACCCCCTGACCCTCCCTTTCTGATTTGATTGACCTGCGGGCAGCAAAAGAATTTACCCCGTCATCCTTGGTTTTTGTCCTTGGTTTTTTTTAAACCCAAAAGTGGTCATAAAGGCAGAGATGCTAAAATGTCTACTTTAACAGTGGCAGAGGAATGGCTAGTTCTCCCAGTTGAGGTTTTCTTCTAGTTTGATTCAGTTTTAACAGGGAGAAGCTGATGGTTCAGCTGTAGCAGAGAAGCTGCTGCAATCGAGAGAAAGTTTCCAAGCTTCAGCAGATGATTCTCTCTGAAATTTCTCCTGCCTGGAAGAATCTGTGTCAGAAGATATCATAAAGACAGGACGAGAGGTAGAACTGCAAGAAGAGAGGGAGTTAGAGGTGGGGGTGAGGAATGAAGGACGAAAGAATCCAGGGGGTTCTGAAGGATTTCAGAACCAGTATTTTTTAACACCCAAAAGAAAAAAGTTTCTGTAAGGCACAAGTGAGACAAAGAATGAAATGGAACAGGGAACTAGGATAGCTTTGAGACAGTAACGCAGTGCTGATGGAGAAGTTAACAGCGTGCATGTATTGGAGAATTAGCACAGAGTATGATCTCAGGATGTGGTGTCCTAGGAGTGCTATCTGTTTCAGAAATCCCTGTAAATCTTGCTGGGCGGATTGGATTGGGAGCACAAAGGTGAATTGTCAATTGGAATCCAAGTCGTGTAAAGCAGAACCAAAGACAGAGGCAGTCAAAAAAGGAAAGATGCAGTGGTGAAAACTACTTTTAATAAACACTTTATCTAACATTACAAGAGAAATAGAAAACAGTGAATGTAAACAAACAAGCTGTAGAATTAAAATGGAATCCCATCAGAGAGAAGACAAGAACTTTAAATTGGACTTCTCTGGAAAACCAATTAACGCTCAAATAAAACCAATACTAAATGCTGAAAATAAGCACAACTACTGATCTCTCGCATATGAAGTGCCTTGGGCACGTTTCAGTATAGAAGAAGAGGGGTAAATTCATACCCAAACACAGCATCTTGGTCTTCCCCAATGTGCTTTGGCAACAGCTGCCCCAAGTTTTAGTGCATACCTCCGCCCATTGTCGTGGACCTTGAAATGTGCCAGCCTCATTCCTGATGAAGGGCTCGAAATGTCAACTCTCCTGCTCCTCAGATGCAGCCTGACCGGCTGTGCGTTTCCAGGACCACACTCTTCGTCCCTGATCTCCAGCATCTGCAATCCTCACTTTATTTTTGAAATGTGCCAGACTGCAACACTCGGTTGGGGTCAACTCCATGTTCTGGAAGACCAGCAATGTTCAAGCAGACCAAAGTGCATAGTCGAGCATCACGGAGATGCTCGAGATGAACCTTGACAAAAACTACTGCATCTTCCTCCGGCCTTCCTGTGCAAAGGCACATTCCAGAGGAGATGTGTGACAGTCTGAACGTCCCCATAGCCACTTCAAGGACAGTGTGTGCTGGCGCAAGATGACTAGGAGTACATAAAAGGTATCCTCTGACCACTTGCCAAGCGATGTCTTGATGCTTGTACTAAATTCTGGTGACGAGGCATTATGCCAAATGACTTTGACAGTCTGCTCACAGAAGCATTCAACAGGATTCACTCCTTCTTTTTCCCTCAGGGTCTTGAGGACACTATGTGCTAACCACTTCCTGATGGACTTATGGTCAAAGGTGTTTCTCTTTGCAAATATCTCTTTGCAAAGGACAAGTAATACAGAAAAGTCCAACTACCTCCATAGCAGAGAGGCCAGTCTGACTCTTTGCGACACCAGGGAAAGGTAGAACTTCAGTATGTACTGAAACTTAGTGTTTGCATACAGAGGGTCCTCACACAGCTTGATACAGCTGCATACCAAGGTGGCCTTCAGGGTGAGGGCAACATTGGGTATGTTCTAAAGGTAGAAAAACCTCCTGGTCCCGATGGAATGCATTCCAGGGTACTAAAAGAGATGACAAGAGAAATAGCAAATGCACTTGTGATAATTTGTCAAAATTTGCTGGGCTCCGGGGTAGTTCCAGCAGATTGGAAAACAACAAATGCGATGCCACTGTTTAAGTAGACAAAAGATGGGGAATTACAGACTGGTTAGCTTATTTTCTGTAGTGGGGAAAATGCTTGAATCTATTATTAGGGAAGAAGTAGCAAGATATCTAGATAGAAATTGCTCTGTTGGGCAGACACAGCATGGGTTCATGAAAGGCAGGTCACGCTTAACTAATCTATTGGAATTCTATGAAGACATTACAAGCATGATGAACAATAGGGACCCAGTAGATGTGGTGTATCGAGATTTCCAAAAGACATTTGACAATGTGCCACACAAAAGACTGCTGCATAAGATAAAGATGTATGACTTTATGACTAATGTATTAGCATGGATCGAGGATTGGTTGAATAACAGGAAGCAATGAGCGGAGATAAAGCCATGCTATTATAGTTGGTGATCAGTGGCTAGTGGTGTGCCTCAGGGATCAAATTTTTGGACTGCAATTACTCTCAAATTTACATAGAAGATTTGGAACTGGGGACGACGTGTAGAATGCCAGAGTTTGTGGATGACACAAAGATGATTGCTACAGCAAAGTGAACAGAGGACTGTGGAATTTAGCAAAGGGACATAAATGGTTAAGCGAGTAAACAAAGGTGTGGCAGATGGTGTACAATGTTTATCAATGTAAAGTCATCCATTTTGGTAGGAAAGACAGTAAAAAGGACTATTATTTGAATCGTAAACAATTGCAGTATGCTGTTGTACAGAGGGACGACCTAGGTATCCTTGTGCATAAAGCATAGAAGGTTGGTATGCAGTCGCCACAGGTAATTAAGAAGGCAAAAGGAATTTTGTCCTTCATTGCTAAAAGGATTGAGTTTAAAAGCAGGGAGGTTATGTTGCAGCTGCATAGGTTGTGAATGAGATCACATCTGGAGTACTATGTGCAGCTTTGGTCTCCTTACTTGAGAAAAGATATACAGGCATGAGAAGGGGTGCAGAGGAGGTTCAGTAGGTTGATTCCAGAGTTGAGGGGGTTGGCATGCGAGGAAAGACTGAGTAAACTGGGATTATATTCATTGGAATTTAGAAGAGTGAGGGGGGACCTTATAGAAACATAAAATTATGAAGGGAATAGATAAGATAGAAGTAGAGAGATTGTTTCCACTGGCGAGTGAAACTAGGACAAGAGGGCATAGTTTCAAAATAAGAGGGAGCAGATTTAGGATGGAATTGAGAAGTAACTTCTTCACCCAGAGGGTTGTGAATCTGTGGAATTCCATGCCCAGAGAAATAGTTGAGGCTTCCTCATTGAATATTTTTAAATCTAAAATAGATAATTATTTTGAATAGTAAAAGAAATTAAGGGTTATAGTGAAAGGGCAGGTAAGTGGAGCTGAGGCCTCGAACAGAGCATCCATGATCTTATTGAACATACCCAGTGTTGCCCATCCATTTCTTATGTTCTTCCCCCTGTTTATCCAGAGATTTTGTATACAGAGCTCCTACAGAACCATTCTATCTGAGGCTTCCAGATGAAACGGAAGATGACTCTGGTGATTGAAACAGCAAGTTTTGGGGGATGGGCCAGACCTGTGCTACGTCCAACATCTTTTTAACTCACAAAGGAGAGACAGTAGTGCTCCCAAAGGACCAGTTTCTGCTTCATTTTGGCGATGTACTCCCCTGGCTCCTCTGAACCATATTCCAAGTACCTTCATGTAATCTGTCCTGACGGTGAAGGGAATGAAGGATTGGTCAGCCCAATTCCCAAAGAAAATTGACCTTGCTCTTGCCCCGATTTACCTTAGCACCTGAGACCAGTTCAAACTGGTCACAGATGCTCAGGAGTCTGTGTACTGACAGTAGATCTGAGCAGAAAATGCTGTCATCCATGTACAGAGAGGCTTTCACCTGCTATTCTCCACTGCTTGAAACAGTCACCCCTCTCAGGCTTGCATCCTTCCTAATGGACTCAGCAAAGGCAAAGGCAGGAGAGAATGGGCAGCCCTGCCTGACTCCAGATCTGATCATGAAGCTTTCTGATTCCCACTGGTTGATTGAGAACATGCTAACGATTTTTGGGTAGAGCAGTCAGATTCAATTGCAAATTCCCTCCACATAGCCAATTTCAGACAGCATGTCTCATTTGTCCATTTGTGATATCCTGTCATAGGCCTGATCCAGACTGATGATGCTGGCATCCAGCCCCCTCTGTCCTGCATGTAGGCAATCACATCCCTGAGGAGCGCAAGATTCTCAGACATTGCCCTGTCTGGTACAGCACAGGTTTGGCTCAGGTGAATCACTGATCCCACAGCAGACTTGATCCTGTTGGCGATGGCTTTAGACAGGATTTTGTCATCTGCATTCAGCAATGATATTGCTGCAGTGATTCACCTGATCCAAGCCCCCTGTGAATTTATAAATGGCTAAGGTCACCCCTCAACCTCTGACACTACAGGGAATATAACCCTCAATGAGGGTGAATCCAAAGAGGTTATTAAAGTATATTAAAGGAAAAAGATTGTTTTTCATAATGTAATGGAAAATTAACAAATTTTACATTTACTGTGAAATTTGAAAGAGAATAAGTTTCAAAAATTTAATGTTGTGCTGAGCTTTGTAAACAATATTTTGATGAGGTTTGCAGCCAGCTTGTCTCTGTTTGAATTTTGTAAACATTCAACTTGACCTTGCGACAGTCAACTCAACGAAAGCTGTTATGTCCAAGACTAGGGGATGAGAGAATAACAACTTGAGTTTTCCCAGTCTTTGCCCCTGAGAGCATGATAAGAAACAACATAAGGCAAGTATCTGAATAATACTCAGGCATCCCTTACATTGAGGCATCTAGCTGAATGTACTGGGCCAATTCTGCAGAATTTAAATAAAGCTCCTTTCTTTGCTCTTGCTAACAGTTGAGTCAAGTCTATTTAATTTCCACGACAAAGGAGCAAGAGGGTAACTACAGAAAGGGTTAGCCCACTGAAGGACAAAGGAGGAAAGGTAAGCATGGAGTCAGAGAAAATGGGCAAGATTCTTAACGAGTACTTTACATTGATATTCTCTGAGGAGAGGGACATGACGGATGTTGAGGTTAAAGGATAGATCTTTGAGTACTCTAGGTCAAGTTGGCATAAAGACAGAGAAAGTTTAGGGTATTCAAAAAGACATTAAGGTAGACAAGCCCCCAGGTTACTGAGAGAAGCGAGAGGAATTAGCTGGGATTTTAACAGATACCTTTGAACCATCCTTGAAGACGGTGAGGTCCTGGAGGACTGGAGAAATGCTCATGTTGTTCCTTTGTTTAAGAAGGGCAGCAAGGATACTCCAGGTAATTATAGACAGGTGAGCCTGATGTCAGTGGTAGGGAAGCTGCTGGAGAAGATACTGAGGGAAAGGATCTATTCCCATTTGGACGAAAATGGGCTTATCAGTAATGGGCAGCATGGTTTTGTGCAGGGAAGGTCATTGGACATATTAGAATGTACAAAGGTGGATAAATCTCTTTGTTTTGATCAAATATTTCCAAGGATATAGCAAGAGTCTAGAGAAGAAATTGCAAGGGCCCTGGCTGATACTTTTGCATCATTGTTAGCCACGGGGGGTGAGTTTTTGGAAGAATGAAGGGGAGTGAATGTTGTGCAACTATTCAATAAGGGCTAGAAGAAAAACCTGGGAACTATAAACCAAGTTAGCCAAACATATGTGCTAGGCAAGTTACTTGAGAAGATTCTGAGATAAGATTTACATGCATTTGGAAAGGTAGGGTTTGATTAGGAATACTCAGCATGGCTTTGTGCAGAAGAGATCATCCCTCACAAATTTGTTAGAGTTATTTGATGGTCAGGCAGCATGGAGGAGCAGGAGTGTCAAGATTTGGATATAAGCCCTTCATCAGGATCCTGATGAAGGACTTATGCCCGATCCGTCGACTCTCCTGCTCCCTGGATGCTGCCTGACCTGCTGTGCTTTTCCAGCACCACACTCTTTGACTCTGATCTCCAGCATCTGCAGTCCTCACTTTATCCTAGACCTCTTTGATCAAGTGACCTGGAAGGTTGAAGAGGGTAAAGTGGTGAATGTAGTCTACGTGGATTTTAGTAAGGCCTTTGATAAACTTCCACATGGTAGGCTGCTCTGGAAGGTTAGATCACATGGAATCCGAGGGAAGCTGACAAATTGGATACACAATTGACTTGATGGAGAAAGCAGATGGTAACAGTGGAAGGATATTTGTTGAACTTGTGACGAGTTGAGTGCCTCAGGGGTTGGTGCTGAGCCAGTCAGTGTTTGTTATCTGTATCAATGATTTGGATGAGAATGCACAAAGACATGCTTATTAAGTTTGCAAATTACACTAAAACAGGCAGTCTCGTGGACAGTGAAGATGATTATCAGAAATTGCAGTATTGAGAAAGTTTATAACTTGCCCTTAAACATTTAGACTAAAATGCAACTTTGAATTATAGAACACATTTACTGCACACTAGAAAAATGGACAGGCAGGAAGGGTAAGAAAATTAAGAACACTTGCCTTAACATCAGTGAATCTGTATAAACAGGACACTGAGTGATAACATTCACAACTGTTTCTTTGTGAAGTTAATAATAATGTTTGATTCGGACCTCGAAACGAAATTCAGTATCGATTAACTTCTCTCCCGAATTATCATCTTTCTCTATTTTCTGTCTAGTTCAGAATATGCAGTGCTTTCGTTAACTTTTTGTGCTTGTGACAGTACAGCTTTTGTAAACTTGTGTATAAAGGTAGTCTGTTTGTGATGGTACAACAGAATAGCTTGCCAGGGTTCTTGAAGGAAGAACAATGTCTTACTGTTTTTGGTTATTAGAATCCAGTTAGCCTGGTATATAGGTAGTGTTATGTTATATCAGTGATGCTATTAATAAATAAAGGGAATGATTAAAATTAAACTAAACTATCTGTAAGAGTTTTTTTTATTCCGAGCGACCAAAAAGTACAATCTCCAGGATGAACCAAGAGAGGCTTACAGGTTGAGTTCACAAGGAATTCCTTGGGCCGTCTCAAATCTGTACTTTATCAGTATGACCTTGAACAGCTGGGGCAGTGGGCTGAGAAATGGCAAATGGAGTTTAATATAGATAAATGTGAGGTCTTGCATTTTGGGAAGTCAAATCAAAGCAGGGGTTTCATAGTGGATTGTAGGGTCTAATGAGTGTAATGGAAGAGAGGGACCTTGGAGTTCAAATACATGGTTCACTGAAGGTGAAGTGACAGGCAGACAGTTGAGAATGATGCAGGCCCGTGTACCAAAACCAGTCAGAGCATTGCGTATAGAAATTATATTTCCCCGGCCTCTGGAATTGCTGGCCGCCATTAGTCATTTGGCTGCTGCAGCTACCATCCCCATGGCGATTGATGACGTCACTTCCGCCCCCATCATGGCTGCTTCCACAGCCACTTCCATCCCTCTCAATTCCTCATGCATCACAAATGACATCATTTCCGCCCCTCACATCATCGCTGAAGTCACACGCTCAGTGACTTCCGCTCCCCCCACTGCCCTAGTTGCCACCACTTCCATCCCCACCAACGCCACTCACCTGCATTCTGCTGACACCCCCCCCACAGATCCCACTGTCACCATCCCTGTCCCACTGAACCCTGAGTAGAACATCACTCCTGCTCATGACTCCACCCCCATTTCCTGACGACCACACCCACTCCCAGCTCACACCTGCACCAGGTCCTAGCTCCCAGCCCTGCTGAGTTTTCTCCAACCCCCCAGACCTTCCCCTCACTGAGTACGAACGATCAGTCCTCAGCAAAGATCTCACCTTTATCCCCCTGCGTCCACACATCAATGAACTTAATACACGCTGTGACGTTGTACACTTCTTCCACCGTCTCCGCGCTTACTTTTACAATCAGGACTCTCGCCCACCTTCCAAGGACTGCTTTGCCCGCTTCCAACACACTCCAAGTACCTGGGCACCCCGTGCTGGCCTACTACCTGCCCTCGATCTCTTCATTTCCAATTGCCGCCGAGACATTAACCGCCTCAACCTGTCTACCCCCCTTCCCCACTCCAACCTCTCACCCTCACAACGCGCAGCCCTCCACTCCCTCTGCTCCAATCCCAACCTCACCATCAAATCAGCAGATAAAGGGGGTGCAGTGGTAGTTTGGAGCACTGAACTCTACACCGCTGAAGCCAGACACCAACTCAAAGACACTTCCTCCTACCACCCCCCTCGACCATGACCCCATCGCCCATCACTAAACTGTCATCACCAAGACCATACAGAACCTCATCACCTCAGAAGATCTCCCACTAACAGCTTCCAACCTCAGTCCAAGAATCTCGCACCGCCCGATTCTACCTCCTCCCCAAGATCCACAAGCCTGACCACCCTGGCCAACCCATTGTCTCAGCATGCTCCTGCCCCACCGAACTCATCTCCACCTACCTTGACACTGTCCGATTCCCCTCGTCCAGGAACTTCCCACATACATTGAAGACACCATCCACGCCCTCCACCTCCTCCAAGACTTTGGTTTCCCCAGCCCCCAACGCCTCATATTCAACATGGATATCCAATCCATCTACACCTTCATCCGCCATGACCAGGGCCTCCAAGCCCTCCGTTTCTTCCTCTCTCAACGTCCTCAATAGTACCCTTCACTGACACTCTCATTTGTTTGGCTGAACCGGTCCTCACCCTTAACGATTTCGCCTTCGAATCCTCCCACTTCCTTCAGACCAAAGGGGTAGCCATGGGCACCAGTATGGGCCCCAGCTATGCCTGTCTCTTTGTTGGCTACGTAGAACAGTCCATCTTCCGTAGTTACACCGGCACCACTCCCCACCTCTTCCTCCGCTACATTGATGACTGCATTGGCGTCACCTCGTGCTCCTGCGAGGAGGTTGAGCAATTCATCAACTTCACCAACACATTCCACCCTGACCTTAAATTCACTTGGACCATCTCTGACACCTCCCTCCCCTTCCTGGACCATCTCCATTAATGACAACTGACTTGTCACTGACATTTTTTACAAACCCACAAACTCCCACAGCTACCTGGATTACCTCTTCCCACTCTACCTCCTGCAAAAATGCCATCCCGAATTCGCAATTCCTCTGCTTCCGCCGTATCTGCTCCCAACACAAAACACACCAGATGGCCGCCTCCTTTAGAGACCGCAATTTTTCTTCCCACATGGTTAAAGATGCCCTCCAACGCATCTCATCCACATCCTGTATCTCTGCCCTCAGACCTCCCCCACCCCGAATCGTAACAAGGACAGACCCCCCCCCACCCCCGTCCGGTGCTCACTTTCCATCCTACCAACCTTCGCATAAACCACATCATGCGATAACATTTCCGCCACCTCCAAATGGACCCCACCACCAGGGATATAATTCCCTCCCCACCCATTTCCGCTTTCAGCAAAGACAGTTCCTCAGTGACCACCTGGTCAGGTCCACGCATCCCAACAACCCACCCTCCCGTCCTGGCATCCTCCTCTGCCACCGTAGGAATTACGAAACCTGCACCACACCTCCATCCAAGGCCCCAAAGCAGTCTTCCACATCCATCATAATTTTACCTGCACATCCACCAATATCATTTGTTGTATCCGTTGCTCCCAATGCAGTCTCCTATACATTGGGGAGACTGGACGCCTCCTAGCTGAGCGCTTTAGGGAACATCTCAAGGACACCCGCACCAACCAACCCATCACCCTGTGGCCCAACATTTCAACTCCCCCTCTCACTCTGCCGAGGACATGCAGGTCTTGGGCCTCCTCCACCACCGCTCTCTCACTGCCCGACGCTTGGAGGAAGAATGCCTCATCTTCTGCCTTGGAACACTCCAACCTCATGGCACCAATGTAGATTTCACCAGTTTTTTCATGTCTCCTTCCCTCACCTCAACCCAGCTCCAACCTTCCAGCTCAGCACTGCCCTCATGATCTATCCTATCTGCCTATCTTCCTTTCCACCTATCCACTCCACCCTCCTCTCTGACCTTCATCCCCACCCCCATTCACCCATTGTACTCTTTGCTACCTTCCCTCACCCTTCTCTCTGACCTATCACCTCCATCCCCACCCCCATTCACCTATTGTACTCTATGCTGCTTTCTCCACCCCCCCCCCCCCCCCCCCATTTATCTCTCCACTCTGAAGGCACCCTGCCTCTATTTCTGATGAAGGGCTTTTACCCGAAACGTCAATTTTCCTGCTTCTCGGATGCTGCCTGAACTGCTATGCTTTTCCAGCACCACTCTAATCTAGACTCTGGTTTCCAACATCTGCAGTCCTTGTTTTTTTACCATATAGAAGTTATGTTGCAATTTGCACAAATGTTGGTGAGGCCACACTTGGAGTATTGTTTTCAGTTTTGGTCACCTTGCTATTGAAGTATGTAATTAAATTGGAAAGAGTGAAGAAGAAACTTACAAGGATGTAGCCAGAACTCAACAATCTGGGTTATAAGGAGAGGTTGTACAGTCTTTAGAGCATATGAGATTGGGGGGGGGGGGGGAAGAATTTATAATAGTGCATCAGGTCATGAGTAGTGTGGATAGGGGGAACACATTCAGTCTTTTTCCCAGGTTTGGGGAATCGAGGACATCAGTTTAATATAAGAGGGGTCAGAATAAATGGTCCGAGGGGAAAGATTAAAAGAGCACCTGAGGGGCAATTTTTTTTACATAGAGGGTGGCACACAAATGGAATGAGCTGCCAGCAGAAGTGGTTGAGGTGGGTAAGTTAACAACATTTAAAAGGCATTTGGACAAAACGACGAATAGGAAATGTTTAGAAGGATATGGACCAGGTGCAGGGAAATGGGGTTAACGTGGATGGTCAGAATGGACCAGTTAAGGCCAAAGGGCCTGTCTCTACACTGTCAGACACTATGACTCTATGAGCACATTAAACAATATCGTTAATTCATTCAATCATCTCGAAATCTTGGTGAATGTAAACCCATTTACTTCTGGAAGCTTCAAACAAAATCACATCATACACAATTCTGTATTTAGAGAGTAATTACAAGCGTCCTCGGTAAGATTTGGCATTTGACAGCGTCATACAACTTTGGTAAAGACCCTAACGTCCCCTCCCTCACCTGCCAAGTGCCCAGACCGATCATAGGGATACAAACTTCACTATTCAGGCGAAGCGACATTGTCCTTCAGACAAAACAAAACCGCCTGAAATTTCCAACAACTGCTCCGCGCGAGCCGCCCGTTGCTGTTTTCAAATCGCTGAAAGCTCGAACCACCTCCTGGGCGGGGACAGCGCCTGATTGGTCAGGATTCATTGTCAATCACAACCCTGGCGGTAGCTCCGCCCCATTTACCCCGGCCGCGGGTCTTCATTCTGATCGGGTTTGTTAGCTGGGACGGGATGGATCGTGACTCTGAGCTGGGTGAGGGGACTGGGTAAAAACAAGGACTGCAGATGCTGGAAACCAGAGTCTAGATTAGAGTGTGTTGGAAAAGCACAGCAGGTTAGGCAGCATCCGAGAAGCAGGATAATCGACGGTTCTCATCAGGAAGAGAGGCAGAGTGCAGAGATAAATGAAGGGGGGGGGAGGGAAGAAAGTAGCATAGAGTACAGTGGGTAAGTGAGGGAGGGGATGAAGGTGATAGGTGGAAAGGAAGATAGGCAGGTGAGGCAAGTCATGGGGACAGTGCTGACCTGGAAGGTTGGAGCTGGGGAAGGAGAAATGAGGAAACTATTGAAATCCACATTGATACCCTGGGGTTGAAGTGTTCCGAGGCAACAAGATGAGGCGTTTTTCCTCCAGGTGTCTGGTGGTGAGGGAGCAGTGGTGAAGGAGGCCCAGGACCTGCATGTCCTCGGCAGAGTGGGAGGGGGAGTTGAAATGTTGGGCCACAGGGTGGTGTGGTTGATTGGTACGGGTGTCCCAGAGATGTTCCCTAAAGCGGTCTGCTAGGTGGCGTCCAGTCTCCCCAATATAGAGGAGACCACATCGGGAGCAACGGATACAATAAATGACATTGTTTGACGTGCAGGTAAAACTTTGATGGATGTGGAAGGCTCCTTTAGGGCCTTGGATGGAGGTGAGGGAGGAGGAGGTATTGGCGCAGGTGTTGCAATTCCTGTGTTGGAGGGGAAGTTGCCAGGATGGGTGTGTGGGTTGTAGATGGGCATGGACCTGACCAGGTAGTCACAAAGGGAAAGGTCTTTGCGGAAGGCGAAAAGGGATGGGGAGGGAAATATATCCCTGGTGATGGGGTCCGTTTGAAGGTGGCGGAAATGTCGGCGGATGATTTGGTTTATGCAAAGGTTGGTAGGGTGGACGGTGAGCACCGGGGCATTCTGTCCTTGTTACGGTTGGAGGGGTGGGGTCTGAGGGCAGAGGTGCGGGATGTGGACGAGATGTGTTGGAGGGCATGTTTAACCACGTGAGAAGAGAAATTGCGGTCTCTGAAGAAGGAGGCCATCTGGTGTGTTCTGTGGTGGAACTGGTCCTCCTGGGAACTATATACAGCGGAGGAGGATGAATTAGGAATACTGGATGGCATTTTAGCAGGAGGTAGGGTGGGAAGAGGTGTAATCCAGGTAGCTGTGGGAGTCAGTGGGTTTGTAAAAAATGTCGGTGTCAAGTTGGTTGTCATTAATGGAGATGGAGAGGTCCAGGAAGGGGATGGAGGTGTCAGAGATGGTCCAGGTAAATTTAAGGTCAGGGTGGAATGTGTTGGTGAAAGGGACTGGCCTGTCTTGACTGCAAGCTGTAGTTGGGGGTGGGGTGTATAGTTGATTCTTATGGGTGGGGTGTCTTCACTCCAAGCAGGTGGCATGTTTGCACTTGGCTTGGGGTGTGTCATAGAAGGATGTACAATGTTAAAAATCACACGACACCAGGTTATGGTCCAATAGGTTTATTTGGAAGCATTAGCTTTCAGAGTGCTGCTCCTTCATCAGGATAACCACCTGGTGAAGGAAGAGTGCTCCCAAAGCTGGTGCCTCCAAATAAACCTGTTGGACTGTAACCTGGTGTCCTGTGATTTTTAGCTTTGTACACCCCAATCCAACACCAGCATCTTCAAATCATGACTGTCATAGAAAGAGTCATATAGTCCTACAGCATAGAAACAGGCACTTTAGCCTAAATTGGTCCACGCCGATCAAAATGTCCATCCATTCTAACCCCACTTCCCTAAACTTGGCCCATATCCTTCTAAACTTTTCCCATCCATTTATTTGACTAAATGCCTTTTAAATGTTGTTAATGTACCCACCTCAACCACTTCCGCTGGCAGATCATTCCATATCTGTACCACCCTGTGTCTAAAAACGTTGCCCCTCAGGTGCTCTTTTATTCTTTTCCCTCTAACCTTAACTGGATGCCCTCTCGTCCTCGATTCCCCAGTCCTGGAAGAAGACTGAGTGCATTCAACTGATCCATGCCTCTCATGATCTTATACACTTGTTCAGTCTCCTACACTCTCAGCAAAAGAGTCATAGCTTGTCCAACCTTTCCCTATAACACAGACCTCTGAGTCCTGGGAACATCTTTGTAAATTTCTTTTGCACTCTTTCCAGTTTAATAACATCCTTCCTATAGCAAGATGACCAAAACTGAACACCGTACTCCAAGTGCGGCCTCACCAATGTCCTGCATAACCAACTGCAACATAACTTCTATATTCAATACCCTGACTGGCAAAGGCCCTGATACCTTTGACTCCACTTTCAGAGAACTGCGTATTTGAACCCCATGGTTCCTCTGATCCACTGCATTCCTTAAGGCCCTACTATTCACCATGAAATACCTGCCTTGATTTGACCTTCCAAAATGCAAGTCCTCACATTTATCTATATTAAACTCCATTTGTCATTTCTCAGCCCACTTCGCCAGCTGGTCAAGGTCCTGCTGCAATTTCTGATAACCTTCCCCATTGGCCATGGTACAGCCTATTTTAGTGTCATTTGCAAATTTACTAATCATGTCTTGTGCATTCTTATTGAAATCATTGATACAGATAACAAACAGTAATGGGTCCAGCACTGACCCCCGAGGCACTCCGCTAGTCACAAACCTCCAGTCCGAGAAGGATCCTTCCACTCTTACCCTCTGCTTCCTACCATCAAGCCAATTGTGTATTCAATTTGCCAGTTCTCCCAGAATTCCATGCGATCTAACCTTCCAGAGCAACCTGCCATGTGGAACCTTATCAAAGGCCTTACTGAAATCCATATAGACCTCACTTACCACCTTACCATCTTCAACCTTCCAGGCCACTTCATCAAAGCACTCTTAACAAATTTGTGAGGCATGATCTCCCACACACAAAGCCATGCTGACTACTCCTAACCAAACCTTGTTTTTACAAATGCATGCACATCTTATCTCTCAGAATCTTCTCAAGTAGCTTACATACCAGAGATGATAGGCTTATTGCTCTTTAGTGCCCAGGTTTTTCTTTGCAAGCCCTTTTTGAATAAGGGCACAACATTCGCTCCCCTCCATCTTCCGAGATATCAGCTGTGCCCAACGATGATGCAAAAACATCAGCTGGGCCCCCGCAATTTCTTCTCTAGCTTCTTGCAGTGTTCTTGGATATATCTGGTCCAGACGAAGAGATTTATCCACCTGCATACATTCTAATACGTCCAACACTTCCTCTACTGTGATATATACTGTTCAGAAGATATCACCACTAACTTCCCCAAGTCTTAATGTCTTTCTCCACAGTAAACACAGAGGAAAAGTATTCATTGAGGACCTCAGCCATCTCCTGTGGTTCTCTGGAACCATATGCAGTTTGGTCCTTGTGGTGTCCTGTTCTCTCTCTAGTCATTCTTTTTCCTTCGATATACTTAAAGAACTTCTTTAGATTCTCCCTAATCTTCTCAGCCAAGACTACCTCATGCCTCCTTTTCTTCCTCCTGATTTCCTTCTTCAATAAACTCCCATATCCCCTATACAGCTCCAGGATTCTCTTGATCCCAGCTGCCTGTACTTGAGTCATGCCTCCTTCTTGTTTCTGGTCAAAGCCTCAATATCTCTTGTCAACCAGGGTTCTCTGTTCCTGTCAACTTCTCACTCTCACAGGAATATATAGACCTTGAACTCTAGCTATCTCACTTCTACAGGCCTTCCACTTGCTGGAGGTCCCTTTGCCTGCAAACAAACTACTCCAATCAACCCCTGCAAGCTCCTGTCTAATTCCATCCAAACTCACCTTGCCCCAATTTAGAACTTGAACCTGTTGGCCAGTTGTGTCCCTCTCCATAGCTATTTTAAAATGAATAGAATTATGGTCACTGGTCCTAAAGTACTCCCCCAATGTCACCTCAGTCACCTGTCCTGCCCTATTTCCCAAGAGTAGATCGAGTAGATCTCTTCCCAAGTAAATTGCATGCCCCAAGTCAAACCTGGAAACAAGCATCAGTATATGCCAGTAAAGTTGCTGCCTCTGTAAAGAGAGATACTCGCCAGATTGCACTTTAACCATTCAGGCATCTGACAATGGGACTTGAGTTATAGTTCAAAACATACACAAGCAATGACCTATCCCGTTGAGAGCTAAGAACTAAATGGCTCTCATCAAGGATACAGAAGCAGTCAGTATTGTTGAATGGAGCACATCAAGGAGCCCTGGACTGCTTGAATTCAGAAACTTTCGTGAAACTGTCAGCTATCTCTAGCATCCACGAAAAGTCCAGGTGGGCAAATGCAAACAATAGAAGGAGCATGAGGAAATCCAAACATCCTATCCAACTCCTCTTCAAACCCCTCATGTGTTAGGATGTGTAGATCCTACATTGTACTTTGGCACATCTCAGCATCCACAACTCCAGAGTAGAAAATCATATCAGCATATCAGGTTATGCTGATCTAATGTCAGGAAAATCCTGTAACCATTGGACAGAAGTGCTTATTTGGGGCTACTGACTGTGTCAGTGGAGTGATCTGTGATTTTAATCCCTATGTCTGTCCCTGGGAATTTCCCTCAAAGGTGGGAATGGATCAGGTATCTCTTAATGTGACCCTTCCCTAATGTTCAGCCTGGTGCCACCTACACCATCTGGGCCAGCAAAATTAAGCCCACAGCCTTCGGTCCTTATCAAAACCTTGCTCTCCAGTTAATATCTCCACCACTTTGAAACTGAATCATTCTCTTCTTCAAGTTCAAGGAGTTATATTAGACTCAGGCATAAACTGTATTTCTTTCCACAAATGCTGGCTGACCAGCTGAGTCTTTCCAGCAGTTCCTATTTCTATATTATGACCATTTAGTTATCCAATATTCAAAGATTAGAAGAATCCTGACTTATTATAACTAATTTTTAACTTAATTATTCTGTCCATTAAGGTGCAATATGGAATTGGTTTCTGCCTTGACACAATGACAAAGCTCTGCTCAATGTAATGCTGTCTTGGGGCCAATCATAAGTTTATTTGAATCTTTGTCCTTCATATTTATTATTGGGCTTATAAGTGATAAACAAAGACATATAACACAAATCAAGAAGATTGCTGTGCTACACAAATTAGAACAGAAGGTCAATGCTCCAAGCTGATGTCACCAGCAGGAATTTCACCCTCCAACCATGACACCAGGAAATTGTGAGCTATGTGACTGCAATTCCCAGATTTGCAGAGCAAAACAATGAGGCACCCAAGCAGAATTGCAACATTACATTCTAAAATGTTTGTCTGCATTATGAACATAATAAGAACAATTAACTTCTAAAATATATCAAAGTACAGTTACAGAGGTGTAACATCTGAGTTGTTCACCATGGATGTAAATCATGCTAGTTTTTTTTAAAATGGAGGATTTCCGATCCCTAGTAATTAATTCTGATGTTTACGTCTATAAATAGAGAAGCCATAAATTTTCAAACACGTGACCAGGACATTCCACTTGAAGAATACGTTTAAAAGTTTATTTGAACGGGTAGTCCTTGTGATTAATACACCTAAAATATAAAGAGAATAAAGTTAGAGATATTTCTAATAATTCAAGAGGCATTATAAGAATTCCTCATACCGAATGGATTTTACTTGCAGTGAATGAACAATACATTTGAACAGCTTCTCAAAATTTTTGATGGATACCAGAATTAATTGGCTTAGTGATAGGAGACAATTGAATCTAGAAGGCTGTTTACATTACTGGAGGCTGGTGTGTAGTGGCATACCATAGGGATCAGTGATGACCCCTTTTTGTTTGTAATATGCATAAATGTAAATGGGAATGTGGGATGGGTGATAGTTTACAACTGACATAAAGATTGGCCAGGTGGTTGACGGAGAGGAAGGTGTTACGTTGCAGAAGTATATAAATGGATTGGTGAGATGGGCAGAACAGTGTCAATTGGAATTTAACCCTGATAAATGTGAGGAGATGCAATTTGGAAAAGGGAACAAGACAATCAAGTACTCAATGAATGGCAAGATACTAGGAACGTCAGAAAAACACAGGAATCAGAGTGCAACTGTCATACAGCAGGATATTGTCTGGGATTGAGCATTTCAATTTTGAAGAGAAGATGGATAAGCCTGGATTGTTTTCTTTGGAGTAGAGTACATTGCCTGGGGACCTTATAAAGGTGTATAATATTTTGAGGGGCATATAGACGGTGAATAGAAAGCAGCCGTGCCCCTTAGTTGAAGAGTCATTAACAACAGGGCATAATTTTAAAGTGTAAGGCAACAGGTATAGATGGGATCTAGAAAAACGCTTTCATCCAGAATTTGTGGGGGGCCGAGACCACAATGCCTGAGAGGGTATTGAAGCAAGAAATCTCACAACCTTTAAAAAGTACTTGGATGAACACTTTAAGCGTCATAACATTCAAAGCTTAGTGCAGGAAGTGAGACTAGTACAGGCAGAAGTATATTTTGCCAATACAGGCTAGATGGTCTTAAGGACCTCTTATTTACTGTATGATTCTATGCTTCCGCTGACTGCAAAACCATCCAAAAAATTATGGCATGTCCACATAGCATTTAGGACTGATGTGACTACAGCAATCAACCATTTGTCCTCACAATCGCAAATGAAGTTTTGGATGTAGGTTTGCTCACTGAGCTGGAAGGTCCATTTTCAGACATTTCTTCACCAAACTAGGTAACATCTTTAGTGAGCCTCTGAATGAAGCATTGGTGGTGTAGCCTACTTTCTATTTATATGTTTGAGTTTCCTTGGGTTGGTGATGTCATTTCCTGGGCTGACATCATTTCCTATGGTGATGTCATTTCCCATTCTTTTTCTCAGGCAGTGATAAATGGGACCCAAGTCAATGTTTTAGTTGATAGAGTTCCAGTTGGAATGCCATACTTCTAGGAATTCTCGTGCATGTCTTTGTTTGGCTTGTCCTAGGATGACTACATTGGACAAACAGGCAGAAAACTTGCCATTGGGATACAGGAACATCAACTAGCCATAGAACAACATGACCCTCTCTCATTAGTATCCTTACATATGGATGAGGAAGGACACCTCTTCGACTGGGACAGCACATCCATCCTAGGACAAACCAAACAGAGATACGCACGAGAATTCCTAGAAGCATGGCTTTCCAATCGGCACTCTCTCAACAACACGTTGACTTGGATCCCATTTACCACCCCCTGAGAAAAAGAATGGGAAATGACATCACCATAGGAAATGACATTGTCAACCCAAGGAAACTCAGACATATAAATAGAAAGTGGACCATACAACTGGTGCTTCATTCGGAGGCTCACTGAAGACGTTACCTTGTAGGGTGATGAAACATCTGAGAACGAACCTTCCAACTCAGCGAGCAAACCTACATCCAGAACCTTACCCTGAGCTACAAATCTTCTCAAAACTCGCTAACAATGAAGTTTCTTTAAGGGCCAGCACTGAATCAGGAGGTGGCAGTTATTGACAATAACAATTCATTAAGTGAAATAAAGGTAAATAGAGAACAGCAGAAAGAAAAATGGAAAAATATTTCATTCCTTCAGATCTTCAACAATGAACAATCTGAAGGGACGAAACTCTCTGTATATGTTAAGTTTTAGTTGTATAGAGAGATTGTATAACAATAACTAAGATTGACGAAGGGCTTTTGCCCGAAATGTCGATTTTACTGCTCCTTGGATGCTGCCTGAACTGCTGTGCTTTTCCAGCACCACTCTAATCTAAATTAAGATTTATCACAAAAGGGTACTTATACCAAAATTGACACACTTAACAATTTCTAGGAACATTAGTGCATATACATAAGTGCAGCAACTTCACACAATGTCTTTAAACAATTAAGTTTCCTGTCAAAAATCTGTGTGCACGTGTAGTTCTCAGAATCAGATGCTGTTGAGCTTTTCCAGCAATTTCTGTTTTTGTTTCTGATCACCATTATGTTTACTCTAAAATCCAGTCCATTGTTAGAATAATAGCTCCACTTCCCCTCTTTAAATTGATAGATACATTTATACTTCCTTTCCATCAAAGGGAAGTGTTGACTGACCATGCACATATGGTCATCCCAGAATACCTTTTGGTATATTTAGTTTACTGACTTCAATGCAGCAACAGACATTAACATTTTTTTAAAAAAATAAGAACTGATTCAAAAAATGGGGAAGAAAGACCATTCTATTCTGCCATTAAATTACATCATGGTTAATTAATATGTAAGGGATCACAGCTATAGGTGCTAGATCATAGATAGAGGACTGTTTAACATAGGAAGAGTAGAGATAGTTGGAACATTTTTAAGTTGGCCAGATGCCATCAGTGCTGCAATGATCAGGAGAAAGTGAGGACTGCAGATCCTGATGAAGGGCTCCTGTCCGAAACGTCGATTTTCCTGTTCCTCAGATGCTTCCTGACCTGCTGTGCTTTTCCAGCACCATTCTAATCTTGTCTCTGCTGCAACGGTCAGTTCTGAGGACAGGTCGCCTGACCTGAACAGCAAATTCTGATTTCTATCCACAGATGCTGCCAGACCTGTTGAGCTTTTCCAGCAATTTGTGTTTTGGTTCTGATGAGCTCTATGCCTCAGCTATGAACAATCCTTACAAGTTACTTTAAAGAAACTTATTTCATGAAATTACTTGCAAGGCCGATATTTGTCCCTATTTACTTGGATTTGGTGGTGGAGAGCCCCCTTACTGAAGCAAAAAAATCCATTTGTAAATGCTTGCTCAATTCTGGCATAGATGTAAAGATGGTTCAGCTTGTAGCTTTCCTGTGCAACTGTGGTAGGGTAAATCACTGGGCTCAGCAGCCAGTCAAGTCACAGGTGCTGAAGCTATCTGTTGGAAAGAACAGCTGGGGAACCTGAGATTACCAAAGAGCACATCATGGTAGTTCCATGAGAATTTGGCACACACTTTAGTGATCCTCTGATGCTGGTCATATACTAAAGGCATGAAATTATTTCTGGTTGACTGACTGCAAGCCTGATTATTTCAAGTGTTTTTGAAACCAAAAAGTACCAAATTGCAGCCCTTACATAAAGTTTAAATCAGTGCAAGTCTTTTTTTTTTAAGATTAGATTCCCTACAGTGTGGAAATACGCCGCCAACCAGACCCATTTCTCTCTGACTAATTGACCTAACATGATGGGGCAATTTAGCATGGCCAATTCACCTGACCTGCACATCTTTGGACTGTGGGAGGAAAATGGAACACCTAGAGGAAACCCATGCAGACACATGGAGAGTGTACAAACTCCACACAGACGGTCACCCAAGGATGGAATTGAACCTGGGACCCTGGTGCTGTGAAGCAGCAGTGCTAACCACTGAGCCACTTTTCATGCAGCTGAGATCAGGCTTGCAGTTTCACCTTTTATATTGCATCCATTAGGTCAGTTTCAGCCTTAGATGCCTTCTCAATGTACATTCACCTGCTTCAAGCTGCCAGTGTTACAAACAAGAGCACGCAACTCACTCACTAGTTGTCTTGTGCCAGATCTATGGAGATTGCCTATTATATTTGCAATCTGCCCTGAAGGCTCAGAGGTGGGCAAGATCACATTAGATGAGATGAGATGGGGCAAAAGTCATGCATCGCGATGAGGCAAACTTCTGTTCCTCAAATGTATTCATTCGCTTTCTTAGGTAAGCCAAGGATGGGTCATTCTCACTGAGATTTTGTTATTGAACATCGTGAAGTTTTTTTTAAAGGCTTCCTGTTGTTTATGTATTAAACCCATCGCAGACCCAGAGTCATAGAAACAGACCCTTTGGTCCAAGTCGTCCAAGCCAACCAGATATGCTAAATTAGTCTAGTCCCATTGGCCAGCATTTGACCCATATCCCTCCAAACCCTTCCTATTCATACACCCATCCAGCCTTTTAAATGTAATTGTACTAGTCTCCACCACTTCCACTGGTAGATCAGTCTGTACTTGCCACCACCCTCTGCGTGAAAAGTTGCCTCATATCCTTTCTAAATCTTTCTCTTCTCACCTTAAAACTATGCCCTCTAGATTTGGATTCCACTACACTGGGGAAAAGACCTTTGTTCTTCATTCTATATATTTCCCTCATGATTTTATACATGTCTATAAGCTGACCCCTAAGTCTCTAATACTTCAGGGAAAACAGTCCCAGCCATTTCAGCATCTCCCAATAGGTTAAACCCTCCAATCCTGACAACATCCTTGTAAATCCTTTCAGAACCCTTTAAAGTTTCACAACATCCTTCCTATATCAGAGACACCAGAACTGAACACTATATTCCAAAAGTAGCCTAACCAATGTCTTGTACAGCCACAACTTGATCTCCCAACTTCTTTACTTAATGCAATAACCAATAAAGACAAGCAATGCCTTCTTCAGTATTCCATCTACCTGTGACTCCACTTTCAAGGAACTATGAATCTGCACTCCAAGGTCTCTGTTCAGGAACACTCACCAGGACCTTATCATTAAGTGTACAAATCCTACCCTGATTTGCATTTCCAAAATGTTGAACCTCACATTTATATAAATTAAACTCCATCTGCCACTCCTTGACTCACTGGCCCATTTGAACACGATCCCGTTATATGTGGTAACGTTCTTGACTATCTACTACACTACTAATCTTGGTGTCAACTGCAAACTTACTAATCATACCTCCTATGTTCACATACAAATCATTTACAAGTATCCCCCGCTATCCAAAAGTAAAGCATTCCCAGGACAGTTTTTGTAAACCAAAAGTGATGTAAATCTAGGAAAAATTTTGCCATTTTTGTAAGAGAAAATTCTCTTCAGATTCGCGAAAACAGTTCCTAATGTAGGTATTTTATGAACTGGCGTAACGTGAACATTCAAAAAAGTAGGGGGTTCCTGCATTTAAATGACAAAAAGGAGATGACCCAGCACTAATCCTTTAGATTAGATTAGATTAGACTTACAGTGTGGAAACAGGCCCTTCGGCCCAACAAGTCCACACCGACCCGCCGAAGCGCAACCCACCCATACCCCTACATTTACCCCTTACCTAACACTATGGGCAATTTAGCTTGGCCAATTCACCTGACCCACACATCTTTGGACTGTGGGAGGAAACCGGAGCACCCGGAGGAAACCCACGCAGACACGGGGAGAACGCGCAAACTCCACACAGTCAGTCGCCTGAGTCGGGAATTGAACCCGGGTCTACAGGCGCTGTGAGGCAGCAGTGCTAACCACTGTGCCACCGTGCCGCCCTTGTGGCATGCTGCTGGGGAAAAGGCCTCCAGTCTGAAAAGCAACTCTGAACCACCACCCTCCAACTCCTCCTTCGAGTCAGTTCTGCATCCAAATTGCTAATTCTCGCTTTATTCCATGTGAGCTAATCATTCTACCAGGTGGAACCTTGTCAAATGACTCACTGACGTCCGTACAGATCACATCCATCATTTCGCATTCATCGATCCTCTTTGTTACTTCTTCAAAAGATTCCATCAAGTCAGTGAGACATGGTTTCGCATGCAGAAAGCCATGTTGATTATCCCTAGTCACTCCTTGCCTTTCCAATTACTTGTAAATTATGTCCCTCAGGGTCCCCTCCAACAACTTGCCCACCACTGGTGTCTGGCTCACCAGTCCATAGTTCCCTGGCTTTTCCTTACCACCTTTCCTAAATAGTGACACCATATTAGCCAACCTCCAGTCTTCCAGCACCTCACCTGCGGCTATACATAATACAAATATCTCAGTAAGGGGCCCACTAATTACTTCTGTTGCTTCCTGAAAAGCTCTAGGGTAAACCTGATCAGGTTACAGAGATTTATCCTCCTTTATGCTCTTTAAAATGTCCAGCACCACCTCCTCTGTAATAGCAACATCATTCAAGATTAGATTACTTACAGTGTGGAAACAGGCCCTTCGGCCCAACAAGTCCACACCAACCCGCCGAAGCGCAACCCACCCATACCCCTACATTTACCCCTTACCTAACACTACGGGCAATTTAGCATGGCCAATTCACCTGACCCGCACATCTTTGGACTGTGGGAGGAAACCGGAGCACCCGGAGGAAACCTCAGCAGACACGGGGAGAACGTGCAAACTCCACACAGTCAGTCGCCTGAGTCGGGAATTGAACCCAGGTCTCTGGTGCTGTGAGGCAGCAGTGCTAACCACTGTGCCACCGTGCCGCCCAAGATGTCGTTACTTATTTCCGAAGTTCTCTAGTTTCCAAATCCTTCTCCAAAGTAATCACTGATACAAAATACTCATTTAGTTTCTCCCCATCTACAGCAGCTCAACACATAGACGGCCTTGTTGATCTTTAAAAGGCTTTATTTTCACCCTGGTTACCTTTTTGTCCTTCACATATTTGTATAATTCCATTGGAATCTCCTTAACCCTATTTGCCAAAGCTATCTCATGTTACCTTTTCGCCCTCCTGATTTTCCTCTTAAGTATACTCCTATTGCCTTTCTAATCTTCAAGGGATTCAGTCGATCCCTGGCGTCAACACCTGACATTTGCTTCCTTCTTTTTCTTGACCAAAAGCTCAACCTCAGTCACTTTCGCCATCCAGCATTCCCTATAACTACCTGCCTTGCCTTTCATCCCAACATGAACATACAGTCTCTGGCCTCTCGTTACCTCATTTTTGAAGGCTTTCCACTTCCCAGCTGTCCCAGTTTTCGGCAACTCTTCCCTCATTCTGTGCAATTATTATTGTTTCTATGTAAGTTTCTTTTCAACTTGTGGATGTTAGTTTCAACCTTAAATCACATTTAACCAAATTACAATCACTGTCTTTATAAATTAAAAGAAATACAAGGTCTAAAACAGCTTCTTCTCTAGCTCATTCCACAGTTGATTGTTCCTGAATCTATCTTGACAGTGCTCTACATCATCATCCAGACTACGCAAAGATTCAAATACTTTATAACGAATACATTTAGTCACTTGGTGGTGAAGAACTTGCCTATTGATGACAAAAGAAAAGAGACATGCCATCTATACTTTTCATCTATTATTATTAAAATTCTAGGAGTAGCCTGAATACGAATGGCTTGTGTTTCAAGACTGAAAGATGTGCCTATCTGTCTGATGGAAGTGACAAACAATTGAACAATAATCAAGAAGCTCAATTACCCTTATTTAACCCTATGCTTTTGCAATGTTTCCTGGCTGGAGTCACTGACATGATCCAGACCAACAGTACAAACCAGTCCAGGAATTTCCAGTCGCAAGTGAGGTGAGCAGTGGTTTTCTATTGGGATGGCCAGAACCGGACTGAACCATGATGCAAGTTACAGGTAAAACAAGTTATATTCAGCATCCTCGCGAGCCCAAATGCCATTATGCCAACCCTGATAGGGTTGATTGGAACCAGGATACCCACTGGGGGCGGTAACTACCTCATGTACCTACCCGATGACCAATGCTGGACAACCTTTTCCTGAGGGGATCCTGAAAATGGAGACAGGCAGGCTCCAGCATTTCACCTTTGAGACTGGCAACAAGACATCAAAATAAAACCCAGGGGCAAATGCCTGGCCCTTGCTTTAACTGTTTAAATGTGGCCAATGGGGAGTAATGTGTCTTTAACATTACCTCGGAGCTGACGTTGGGAATCAACAGGCTTTCATCCTACCAAAAGGAAAATCTACTAATATACACTGACTCTTCATTGTGCTTTTAATATGATCCACAATTTTGGAGCCTTGTGGGAACATTGAGGATTTTTAACTCCCAATGGGGGGGGAGGGGGTAGCATTATAGTAATGCTATTTTGTCCAATCATTCTGACAGTTATCAGGATATCTGACTCATGCTGATGAAAATGATACTGTTTCTAAAGTAATGGGCAAGTATATGCAGCTGCCAAACAGGCAGCCATATGCCCCAAACTTCTAATCCCATTGGGTCGCCAGCAAAACCCGTTTAGACACAGTACATGGATTGGTATGCCAGACCTGGGTAAGATGCAAAAATCGCGGGGGAATCATACTGTCTGTTCAGTGCCGA
Organism: Hemiscyllium ocellatum; assembly: GCF_020745735.1. Lineage (NCBI taxonomy): Eukaryota > Metazoa > Chordata > Chondrichthyes > Orectolobiformes > Hemiscylliidae > Hemiscyllium > Hemiscyllium ocellatum. The sequence goes on along the minus strand of NC_083419.1, from coordinate 68,702,877 downwards.
TTCACAATGTAAAGATCGATTTCTCTGCTGCTTACTGACTGTAATCGTATGGATTTAGTGTTTGGATTGTTTTCAATATTGTTTTGAAATTTGGAAGTAATTTGTAAATTTTCATTTCTGAAATAATTACTGGCACTTTATACTACAATATACTACTGCCTGAATTATCAAATGATTTGATTTCATACATGGACGCTAAGCCTAAATATCTTTACTTTGTGTATGGAGCTTGTAAGAATGCACACTGGTTGATTTGATTTATTTTTAGATTGGGCTGTTAGACCTAAGAAGGAGTGTCTAGCTGAGCTATTATCTACACGTAGATATTTAATACTGAACAGCGATGGTTTATAATTTTAAGGTTGTACCAATATCTAAATTCTAGGGTTAGCCTAATATTAGAAAAACATTCAGTGTGGTTTGAAAGCCTTGTGTTATGTTACCATAATTTGGGAACAGCATTGCCCTCCAGCCAATATTCATCACCAACTTTTCTGCTCAAAATCACCATCAGGTTTCTACATTTACTTCTAAATACTGTTAACTAAAGCTGTAGATCGGGCTATTTAATTGGGCACAATGTTAATGTTTTTTGTTAAAAAAAGAGAATACAATATATTGCAGAACTAATCTTAGTTTTAGATAGTATAGATTTTTTTTAGTAGCAAAACTTCAAAGGGTATTACATCCCAGCAAAGCTGGATTCATAAAAATAGGTTGGCTTAATTCACCCATGCCTGGGCTTTTCCATATAAAACAAGAAAATAATGGGTAGGAAGGGAATCTCTAGTGCATAATTTAAAATGAATGAGGTTTTTGCCAGTATGGGCAATATATTTACTCCAGTGGGCTATTTGAGTTTGATTAATTTGAGAATTATTTGTTTCAAAATTGGTCTTAGGGTTTCTAGCCTGCTGAAGAGCACAAATTATGGCCTCAAATAAGGTACTCCCGCAATACTCAGACTAGAACATGGGTGACCTCTACCAGATTAGTTTGTGTTACTTCTTTGCTGCTGCATATTTTAATTGAATATATGTATATTGTATGTACTTATATACAAGAAGGAAATGGTTTATACTTTATTACAATGGACAATTCGCGGTCTTCAACCTTGCAAGGGGGGAGATGATTAAGTAAAAAATGAGGTCTGCAGATGCTGGAGATCACAGCTGAAAATGTGTTGCTGGTCAAAGCACAGCAGGCCAGGCAGCATCTCAGGAATAGGGAATTCAACGTTTCGAGCATAAGCCCGTCATCATGATTAAGATTGAACTTGACCTGCTGTGTGGACTTGCCATTGCCAGCATTCGTGCACAAGAAGGGACAGTTTACCTGTGCGATCCTGAGCAAACAGAGACTGTGTACCAACTATGCCTAGAAGACGTTCTTGTGTGTGCCAAAAGACTGAATGTTGCCAAGAATGACTTTTACCATGGTCAACTGCATAAAAATTAACAGTTCAATTTCCAGAACAAGACTTACCATGTTGTGTGCCAGTTTGATTACATTTGTACTATGGGCATCCCTAATAAGCCTTATCCTCTTTCAGATAGACCACGGAGTAAAAGAGACAATGGGGGGATGCTTTTAGAAACCCATAATAAAATCTTTGGAAAGGATGAAGTAATTTGTTATGCCCTTACTTCAGTAAGAGACTCACTGACCCCTTTTATCCTTCCAAATCCTAACATTGGTGGGGTATGGAATAGTACTAAAGTATTTACAAGATGTAATATCTTTTAGTTATTACCTATCCACCTGCTACTTGTTTATGGACCTCCTCTAATAAATCCGCAATATCCTATCCAAATTACTACAAGGATAAGGAATGGCAGTGCGCTTACGTAAGAGTGCCTACATTTTTTTTACCCTGTGCTATGATTAAATGTATTAGTCGCCACTGCTTTTCTGAAGGACCTTGCATCTCATTTGTATGCATTAACGAAAAATGTATCCTTATTATCACTGGAATTCAAACTCTACGTGGAGTGGGTAACAATACCCACCTTCATTATGATCCCCCTAACGGCACTAATATTTTCCCAGTTTTTGGAGGGGAAGGACCATTTTTGGATGTTGACCATGTTTCTTACCAAGAAACTCACCTCGTTATTACTGGATGATTTTCACCCTGAGCATCCAGGGCCAAGTTATGTAATCAAGGATTATCCACATAACCCAGGAAGTCATAAAGATAGGCCTGCATCTTACTCCGAAGGTCCCTCTATTGCCTATGCTAAACTTGAATATATCTTTTTCAGTTATAATAAGGCAGCTAACTACCTTGTCCTGAATAGAGCAAGTCATCCTCATGCCGTAGCTGTAGGAACACTATTTCCAACTCCTTTTCCCTGTCCAATTACAAGGCAATGAAATTATAATTCCCCTTTTAAACATGCAGTTTCTCCTGACTTCTGTGCAGAATGGAAGAACCCAAAGGCCATATCAAGAAGTAAAACACACTTATTGGCATATGCAGCTCTTAGTATTCTTTCATTAGGAGAGTCCTTAAGAATTATTAGTCATCAAAACCATAATTATCTCATTTGTGGACTCACAATTTTGGGAAATGAAACAACTGCTGTCTTAATAGAAATTAGGGACATGCTTTCAGAATTGGGCCTATTTGCCCAACAAAACTGATTACATACTTGCAAATGAAGGTGGATTTTGCATTATAGTTAAAGGAAAATGCATTATGAGGGTCACTGATCTTTTTGAAAACATTACTAGACATATTGATAATATTCACACTTTTGTCAACCAAATGAACGAAGGTGCAGGATGGGAAGATTGGGGTTTTGGCTCATGGTACAACTGATTAATTAATATGTCTTTGTATAGTGCTATTGTTTTAATTGGTCTTTTTGTTGGTATTGCTATAGTTAAGCTTATTATTGCTAAAATATTAACTTCTATTGACAATATTAGTTCCATCCAGAAAATGCTTCCTCTTTACTTTAAATCATGATGAGGAAACATCATTGGCTGCCCTTGATTCCCCTTCAGAGGTAGAGGAAGTATGGCAGTCTTTTGCTGCCATTGAATTGGATTAATTTGATCCATGCCTTTATAGTGTGGTCATAGAATGACCAAAGGGGAGAATGAGGATCTAAAATTTGAATTTAGGCAACAAAAATATGTAGATTTTTATTATAACAAAATGTCTTCTTGATTTGAAGGAATACTGTAAAATGGCCTGTGAATCATACTGCTGATTTGCAGAATTAAGTTGTAGTTCAAAGATCAGAGGACAATGAACACTGACACATTAATTGACCATTTGAACTAACCTTGACCTGATACATGGCATGACAATTTAAGTAAATAAGATATCCTTCTTAAAGAAAATACCATTGGATTAGCCTGTCTTCAATCATATCAGCGTTTCGAGCATAAGCCTTTCATCAGGAATGAGGAAAGTGTGTCCAGCAGGCTAAGATAAAAGGTAGGGAGGAGGGATTTGGGGGAGGGGCGATGGAGATGTGATAGGTGGAAGGAGGTCAAGCTGAGGGTGATAGGCCGGAGTGGGGTGGGGACGGAGAGGTCAGGAAGAAGATTGCAGGTTAGGAAGGCGGTGCTGACCTGGGGGGTGCAGTGAGAAAGGGACTCACTGAAATCCTTGTAGAGGGAGGAAGAGAGCTTCTTCAAGAAAGGCATCCCTGCAAGAGGATTCGCAGTAGGTTAAAATCTTTGAGGAGAAAGTGAGGTCTGCAGATGCTGGAGATCAGAGCTGAAAATGTGTTGCTGGAAAAATGCAGCAGGTCAGGCAGCATCCAAGGAACAGGAAATTCGACGTTTCGGGCATAAGCCCTTCATCTGACCTGCTGCGCTTTTCCAGCGACACATTTTCAGCTCTGATCTCCAGCATCTGCAGACTTCACTTTCTCCTCGAAGATTTCAACCTACTGCGAATCCTCTTGCAAGGATGCCTTCCTTGAAGAAGCTCTCTTCCTCCCTCTACAAGGATTTCAGTGAGTCCCTCTCTCACTGTACCCCCCAGGTCAGCACCGCCTTCCTAACCTGCAATCTTCTTCCTGACCTCTCCGCCCCCACCCCACTCCGGCCTATCACCTTCACCTTGACCTCCATCCACCTATCACATCTCCATCGCCCCTCCCCCAAGTCCCTCCTCCCTACCTTTTATCTAAGCCTGCTGGACACGCTTTCCTCATTCCTGATGAAGGGCTTATGCCCGAAACGTCGAATTTCCTGTTCCTTGGATGTTGCCTGACGTGCTGTGCTTTTCCAGCAACACATTTTCAGCTCTGATCTCCAGCATCTGCAGACCTCACTTTCTCCTTCAATCATATCACCATATTACAGTTGATTGGACTTTCTTTTGTAATTAAGAACCCTTTGCCAGGAAATATCATTAGATTAACTTGCTGTAAATCATGTCACCTTATTATATGTGATTGGTTTTTCTTGTGATTAAGGTTGTACTATTACTAAAAACATATAAATAATGTGTAATTTTCAAATGTAATTGCGCAACTTCACCACAGAACATAGAAGCTTCAATCTCTGTGTTTCTGGATAGAATTGCATCAAGGTACCTTAATTCAATAAACTAATGACCCTTGTTTTTTGAATAGACCGCATTTGGCGATTCTTTTGACTGATCTCGAATCAAGAGGCCCCTCTTGAGAGGTCATAGATCTTCACAATCACTGTCTTTATAAATTAAAAGAAACACAAGGTCTAAAACAGCTTCTTCTCTAGCTCATTCCACAGTTGTTTGTTCCTGACAGTGCTCTACGTCATCATCCAGACTACCTTTCACGATCAGCCTATGGGAAGATTCAAATACTTAATAATGATTACATTTAGTCACTTGGTAATGAAGAACTTGCCTACTGATGACAAAAGAAAAGAGACATGCCATCTATATTGTTCATTTCCCATTCATCCAAAATTGGTTTCTTGCATTTATCCTCAGTACAGTACAGCACAGTATAGGCCCTTCGGCCATCAATGTTGTGCCGGCCGTTTATCCCACTCCAAGATCAGACTAATCTACATTCCCTATCTTCAATGCGCCTATCATCCAAAATGTGCTAAATGTCCCTAATGTATCTGTCTCTATTCCCACTGCCCCCACCACTCTCTGTGTAAAGAATCTCTGACATCTCCCCTCAGCCTTCCTCCAAATTATGTTAAAATTATTGCCCCCTTGTGATAGACATTTCCACCATGGAAAAGTCTCTGACTATCCACTCTGTCTATGCCTCTCAACATCTTGTACACCTCTATCAAATCACCTCTCATCCTTCTTCACTCCAATGAAAAGGTTTCTTTTATCATTTTCACCTTCTCTCAGGGCTGCTAGTTTAATATTGCATGACAATTTATTGTTTCAGCCCAAGTAAGGCAAAGACTACACCAAATTAACTATTTACCTTCAGTATCATTTAATTAGAAAAATTGTGTTTAATCCTGGTCCTAAAAAGGACTGTTTTTGATATCTCATTAAAATGGCGATTGGTTACTTTTCATACGTGTCTCCAAATTTAACAATTGAGGAACATTCATGTGGAGAGTTTGTGTCTGCACTGATGCTGTTAGGCCTGATGAGTTTCTCAAGCATTTAACAAAGGAAAACAACAATTTATTTCTTCAGAAGAACCATTCTGATTAGTTGGCAAATGGATTCAGATCAGTAGAGCTAATGCTATGTAGAATGGACCATGGGAAATAGTTTAAATGTTCAGCTTTTATTCAAATCATACCAGGAAAGTTGACTCTGGTCAGGGCCACAGGGAATGAACAGAGAATGCCTCCAAGCTGAAAAAGCCACAATGCATGGTCAGTAATAACACAAATATTACCAGGATGCTGTAATCAATTCAAAAATGAAGTTCTGTGTATCACATAGATAAGCAATACAATTTTTAAATTTCGGTGCCATTATGATGCCAAGTGCGTAAGGTGTAAATATCAAATGATATATTGCTCTGCCTATACGCACCAGGCAGCGTACTGATGTACTCAACCAGCTCCTATTTACAAAACTTAGAACAAATTACCAATTGTAAACTCATAACTATTGTTGGACAGACTTGCAAAATGATCTCAAATATGCTCAGAACTACACCAACAACTAATTTAAGATCATCAATCAGAGTAGCAGTGTGGCTCTGTCATGCAAGCTAGAAGTCATACACATTCAAAAGCAGAGTCCTGTGCTTTGCAAACAGAAAAAAACACATCCGTGCTTGCCTCATTTGTGTTTCTGGAATAGGTATTCGCTGTGCATTCTCCAAGGTAATGCCTCTACCAATCAAATTCAACTTGCCAACTAATCAAGCACACCCTTCTCATGTAAATATTATTTGTTGTTCTACGTGGAGGTTTGTATTCTTGCAATTCTGCCATAATAAGTGCCAAATCAATAGTTTCAGCAGTATGATTTTTTTTTCAGCAATACTCAGTGACAAAGGTATTGTGATAATTTGCAAGTTAAAAAAAAGCAATGCTTCCTTCTCTTCTGCATCAAACCTCTGCCTTTACCCCTATTTACAAAGCAGTCATTCCCTGATCATTGTGTTGCACACACAACTATTTAAATATTTGCATCAAAAATTAAATGAGAATAGTCACTTTGTTAATAATAGCTCACCAATGAAATGGGCAGCATCTCCAGTTCCTGTTTAACAAAAGGATAGTCTTCATTTCCTCATCACTCAACTTAAAATCAAAAACCTGCATAAAAGCACAAAACTATCTTTATAATGGACACAAGGCCTACAAAAACAAGGTAAAGCACCACACTACCACTAAGAGCAAACAAAGAATATTTTAACTGGGAACCCATTTTTTAAAAATGCAGGCATACCAGCAAAGCTATTGAGTAATCATGGCACTTCAGGCTTCAAAACAGGGATCCCAGGATGGCCAATTTCCTATGTTTTTAGATTAGATTAGATTCCCTACATGCGGAAACAGGCCCTTCAGCCCAACCGACCCTGCGAAGAGTAACCCACCCAGACTCATTTCCCTCTGATTGATGCACCTAACGCAACAGGCAATTTAGCATGGCCAATTCACCTGACCTGCACATCTTTGGACTGTGGGAGAAAACTGGACCTCCCAGAGGAAATTCACGCAGACACAGGGAGAATGTGCAAACTCCATACAGTCACCCAAGGCTGGAATTGAACCTGGGACCGTGGTGCTGTGAGGCAGCAGTGCTAACCACTGAGCCAACATGCCACCCCTAAATCCCAAATTTCTCTCATCTAATTCAATTTAATATCTCTGGTACAGAATGAAGAACTTTCAAGCCGGTATTCTACCAACAAATTTCAGTTCTCCTCATCCACTAAGCCTTAGAATTTAGGATTCCCCTCGCATACCTTAAAGTTTTCCCAAATGCGTTTTTTGGTAACAGACTTTGGAATTACAACCAAACCTCTCTGAATCTGAAAACGGATCAAGACCTGAAAAGAAAAGTCACACACAATTAGGTTAAGTACACTTCAAACTACAAAGAGTGAAGGACAATTACACTGCCTCTTGGAGGTTTACATTGTAATCCGGCTGCAAGGATGCATCTAGTCTGGGATGAAACATCTGTCTACCTGAAGAAGTGGCAGAATAAGAGGATTTGCTGCAGCAACTGGCAGCTTTCAAACTATCTGTACAAGGAGTTTTCATCTGCTGAGGGAGCCATGTATGGTGTTTTGGAAAGAACTCTATGAACTAATTCCACAGAGACCAATATCCTGTCACCAAGTCACCCTTTATTTACATGGGCATAGTACTTGGGTGGCACAGTGGCTAGTACTGCTGTTTCACAGCACCAGGGCCTCCTGTTCGATTCCACCCTCAGGTGATATCTGTGTGGAGTTTATATAATCTCCCTGTGTCTGCTTGGATTTCCTTCACGTGCTCTGGTTTCCCCATATCGTCCAAAGATGTGAAGGTTAGGTGAATCAGCTATGGTGTTTGTGGGGTTACAGGCGTGGCATGGGGGTCTGGATAGGATGCTCTTCAGAGGGTCAGTGTAGACCTTATGGGCTGAATGCTACTTCCACACAGTAGAGATTCTATGATACTTGACACTGGTCCAGCTTCATCACAGCCAGCTCTCAGAGTGAACAGAACCTCTGCCACACCCGTTTATTGTTTTTCATCTTTTCTCTCTCCTACTGTACATGGACTCTGAGCAGCCAGCTCAGAGCCAGTCCATACAATGAGGAGAATCTCTGAATCTTGTGCTTATTTTACCCCATATCACCTGTGGTGTGTGTGTGTATATATGTGCAGTGACTCAGTAAAGACACCTTATGCAAATAATTTTGTTCAATATTTCCACCACCAAGAAAACACCCATGTGGCCGGTGAACCAGTAGCAAGCAAAGCACAATAAAGGCAATGCTTAGCCTCTCCTATTCTTTTTCCCGTTTATTTTGTTTTGTACACTGGCTGTGGTCAGTCCCCTGAACTGAGAAGATTCTAACTCTCATGAGAAGATTCTAACAAATTTTCTTTTGTTCTGTGCGTGTAAGTACAGGGACTCAGTGAAGACACCATTGTGCAAATAATTTTATTCAATACTCACTACTGACTATATCTGTCAGCTCGGGCTCATTGATTGGGGCTGTTAACCTGGTTCAATCATGGAACTCATTCTACGAAGCTCACATGGCCGACCTTGTTACAATTACTTCATCCTTTCCCCTCCAAGTTCAGGGATGCGGGCCTGTTTGTTTTCAGGATCTAATTTCTCTGACTCAGGTTTGGTTATGGTGGCGTATGTCAGACTGTAGCCAGCCTCTACTGCCTGAAGGTGAGGATGAGTTTCTTCTGGAATGCTTCAGGCCAAAAAGGTGTCAAGACTGTGGCATATGTCATGTCCATCCAAAGTTTCTTTAATGCTAGACAGAGGGAAGAGAACACATGGTTTCTGACAGCCTTTTTGGCTGTTGAGGGGGCAGGAATGTTTTGCTCTTACCCCATTTTTGTGTTTGCAGCTTTCATGTAGTTCAACTGCTTGTTCAGGACCATTTCACCGACTCAAACTTTGTACATCAAGGGACTTGACCTTGTGTCGACCATGTCTCTTACCCATGCAGGGCCATTTCATGGTTTTAGCACCAAACTTCATCCCCTGGAATAATCTGTCTCTCTTGATTAGAGGAATCTTGTGTCCAACATTCCTGATGCTGTTTTTCCTTCCCACCCCCCCAGATCCAGAAAAATCTGATTTAATCTGGTGCAGAGGCTTGTCCCCATTAGCAAATCTGCTGGAGCTGTCCCTGTAGTGCATCAGAGGTGGCTTAATAATCAAACAAGAAGCAAGACAGTTTGGTGAATAGAACGGAACTATCCTTATATGCTGAATGCCATTCAGCTTTATGAAATATCACTGGGAAATTATGGTTCATTGTCTGTGACCAACACTTCCAGGTATCTATGTATTTCAAAAGATGCTCAGTGTTTCTATCATCATCCCCATGTTTGACAAATGAATTCTGTGCACGTTCAACCACAGAGTAGATGTCCACAATGAATAAGAACATTGAGCTCATGAAAAAGCTGGCATAGTCAGCGTGTCTATAGTCACCTGGTCATTCCCACAAGTGTAGGAGAAGCTGCTGGAATCATTTGGTACTCTGGATACTGTCCTACCAATGCAGTTACATCTGCATCAATCTTGGTCACCAGACATAACTTCTCAACGACATCTTCATTTGGACACCCCTGGATGATCCTGGTGGAGTTTAGCCAGTATCTGGCAGCAAGCTTTGCTCAGGCCAATTGCTCTTGCTTCCCATAATAAAATGCCATTCTCTACAGCGATTTGGTCTCATCGAGTCCAGAAAGGTTTCACTTCTGGTTGTGAAAACTCTTTTGTTTCCCCATCACTACCAACTGTGTTAGCTTTGGCAGGATGGGATCTTGTCATGTCCATAGTCTGATACTGTCAGCGGTGACTGCAAGTGTGACCAGAAAGTTTGAAACCAAAATGGACTCTCCACTGGTGGTGTATCTACCAGCCAAGAGTGAGTCAAGACATCAGCATTTGTTTCATGGGCTCCCAGATGGTGTTCTGCCTTATAACTGTATGCATTTAGAATGAGATCCCATTGCTGAATTCAACCTGACCATACAGTCAGCATGGCCTTGGCCTCTAAGTACAGCTAACAAGTGTGTATGGTCTATTACTATTACAAATTTACATCTGTAAAAAGTATAGGTGGCATTTTCTCACAACAAAGACAACCACCAGATCTTTCAGAACATGGAACATAGAACACTCGATGATGTGCCAACCTTTTATCCTACTCTTGAGATCAAACTAACTGACAGACCCTACATTTTACTATCATCCATATGCCTAAGAGTTGCTTAAATGTCCCTAATGTATCTGATTCTACTACCACTGCTGGCAGTGCATTCCATGCACCTGTCATTCTCTGTGTAAAGAACCGACCTCTGACATCTCCCCTAAACTTTCCTCCAATCACCTTAAAATAATGCCCCCACATGATATCCATTTCCATCTGGGAAAAGTCTCTGGCTATCCACTCTATCTGTGCCTCTCATCATCTTGTACACCTCTATCAAGTCACCTCTCATCCTTCTTTGCTCTAATGAGAAAAGCTCTAGCTTCCTCAACCTTTCTTTCTAAGACCTGCCCTCCAATCCAGGCAACATCCTGGTAAATCTTCTCTGCACCGTCACGAAAAACTTTCACATCCTTTTGTAATGAGGTGGCCAGAACAGAATACAACATTCCAAGTGTGGCCTAAACAGGGCATTATAGAGCTACACTATGATAGCCTCCTGGCTCTTAAACTCAAACGCTTTGCTAAGGAAAGACAACAGACAACAGCCTTCTTAACAACTCTATCAACTTGGGTAGCAACTTTGAGAAATCTATGGACATGGACCCAAAGATCCCTCGGCACACTGCCAAGAATCCTGCCCTTAATCTTGTAAGCTGCGTTCAAATTCAACCTTCCAAAATGAATCACTTCACACTTTTCCAGGTTGAACTCCACCTGACACTTATCAGCCCAGCTCTACATCCTGTCAATGTCCTGTTGCAACCTACAACAGCTCTCTACGCTATCCACAACACCATCAACCTTCGTGTCATCGGCAAATTTACTAACCCACCCTTCTACTTCCATCCAAATCATTTATTAAAATCACAAAGAGCAGAGGTCCCAGTATAGATCCCTGAAGAACACTACTGGTCACCAAACTCTTGGCTGAATACTTTCCATCTACTACCAGCCTCACTCTTGTGAGGCATGACCTGCCCCTCAAAGCCATGCTAAATATCTCTGATCAAACTATGCTTTTCCAAATAATCACAAATCCAGTCTCTCAGAATCCTGTCCAATAACTTGCCTATCACTGACGTAAGACTGACTGGTCTGTAATTCCCAGGGTTATCCCTATTTCTTTTCTTGAACAAGGGAATAACATTTGCCACCCTCCAATCATCTGGTACTACTCCAGTGGACAGTGAGGATGCAAAGATCATAGCCAAAGGGGCAGCAATCTCTTCCCTTGCTTCCCCTAGAAGTCTTGTGTGTATCCCATATGGCCCATTGGACTTGTCTATCCTCATGTTTTTCAACATTTCCAGCACAGCCTCCTTAACATCACCTGTTCAAGCGTTTCAGTCTTTTTCATGCCGTCTTCGCAAATGACAAGGTCCCTCTTACTTGTGAATACTGAAGCAAAGAATTCATTAAAGACCTCCCCTACTTCCTTCAATTCCTGCACCATTTCCCTCCACTATCTCCCCATCCTCACTCTGGCCACCCTCTTCTTTCTCTATCTGGGCCCATTTGCTCTCTGCATCAGTCAGCACTATTGGGTGTTCCTCTCCATTGGGCCACCTGTGAGGCAACACTACCTGATACCATACAGGGAGGCATTGCATAGCAGCATAAGATCTCACTTGGGATCACAGTGTGCCAACAAAATGGAGCTGGATGCATATTTGATAGTAATGAATATAGAGGTCTACGGAGAAAGGGCTGGTGAATGAGCGTAGCTGGATAGTTGTTTTGGGAGCTGGTAAGATATGATTGTCCAAATGCCCTTCTCCTATGCCATAAAATTCTATGATTCTATCACATCAGAAGTGACTATGTCTGACAAAAGACCCTAACTTAAACAACAGGAATTTGTAACATTGCAGAACTACAAAACAGATTTAGCCTTTATCAATACATAATGTATAAACTACAAATTAATTGAAGAAGTTTCTGAAAAGATGAACATCTCAAGGTGGGAGCTTACACTCTTATGATGAGACAATTTCTCATTCTAACATTCTAACATTGTCCTACATGCTAGAGGACTTGAGCTTAAGTGGTCAAAATTGAAGTTTCATGGTAGCTAGAATATAAGTGGAGGCAACTTTCATTTCTATAGAAGCACGAAACTTGAGTTGCTGAAAAATTACAATTAATAGTAAAATAAAACTATGGCCATAACAACATAAGAAACAGGAGCAGGAACAGGCTATATGGTCTTTTGAGCTTCCTCTGCTATTCACTGAAATCATAGCTGATCTGATGTTCGTTTCACTTTTCCTTTAGCTTCATATCCCTAAATTCCATTAACACTCAGAAATTCACTGGTCTCTGTCGAAGGAGCAGCACTCCAAAAGTTTGCACTTCCAAATAAACCTGTTGGACTATATGCTGGTTGTATGATTTTTAACTTTGAAAATATTAATTAGCTGATCACTCAGAATTGCCTGGAGTAAAGAATTCCAAAGCACAACCCTTTAAACAAAGAACATCTCATCTTAAACCTAAATAGCTGGGATTTTATTGTGATTGCGGCTCCAAATATCTTAGACATGAACAATGGGGGAAATATTCACCCATGCTTAGATCGTGTGTTCCAATTTGCCTGTTTAATTCTTGTGAGTTCCATGATTTATGTGAATCAATCTTCACAAGTTCATTTCTCATCCCATTCCATCGTAGGTTATTGCCATGAATTAACCCATAAATACTGGTACTTAAAACATTATTCTAAGAAAATTAATTAAACAAACAGCAATTACATTATATAATGCTAAACATTAATACTAAACAACAACTATTGCTACTGTACTCAAACCAGGGTCTCATTGCTGCAATCTTAACAAATATTCACATACTTGTGCTGTTGATTTACCATGCTGACATCCTATATGCTTGAGTTTAGGATCCTGGAGAAGTGTAGGGTCATCTTTTTTTACCCTAAAACAATTAAAGTAAACCAGATTACTCAAGTTTGCAAGTTTCCAGGAAGTAAAACCTGAAGAATGTGATTTGCAATTGGAAATCCATGATACAAATTAGTTCATGGCTGGCAATGAGTAACTAGGAGAAAGTGAGGACAGCAGATGATGGAGATCAAGGTTGAAAAGTGTGGTCTTCGAAAAGCACAGCTGGTCAGGCAGCGTCCGAGGAGCAGGAGAGTTGATGTTTCGAGCATGATAAAGAGCTCATGCTTGAGATGTCGACTCTTGCTCCTTAAATGCTGCCTGACTGGGTGTGCTTTTCCAGCACCACACTTTTCGAGACTGGCAATGAGTAATTGGCAACTTTAATACTGTTCCAAAAATACCATTTAGAGTCATACAACTTACATTTAATAAGGAAACATCCCTTTCTACAAACAAGAACAACTGATTCTGGGGAACTAATGACATTATTCCTTCTAGAGTATCTTACTAAAACTTGCAGGGGAAAAGAATGAGACAGGGTCACAAGGTTAATTCATCTTCCAGTGAGTTACACAGATACAACAGGTCAAACGGCCCCCTCCTCCACTGTAACAATTGTCTGATTTGCACCTACAGCAGAATATGATTGGCACAGTGATCATGGATTTCTGTGCAGCATGATCAGAGCTCAAACATTCAGCATGAATGAAAATTTGCTGCAGGGGGATGGAGATGTTTCATTTTAACCTACAGTATGAATTGCCTCAAACTAATGTGATACACTATGATATTGGAAGCGCTATAATATGTGGAGGCAGCACAGTCTCATGGTCTGGGGTCTGCAGGCATGGACTGAAACTTAAATACTTATGGTCACTTAAACTCAGTAACAATACTTTTTTTCTACTCTTTAAGATTTATACCTTGGTACTTGCACCTAAGATGGTGCCATTAATTACAACCATTGTACAAACATTTCACTGTACTCCTGTGCTTCCATATGTGACAATAACAAATATTCTTTAATATTGTGATGACCTTTCACTTTGAAGTGGGCCAGAAAAAAATTTTTGAATTTTTAAAAAAACTTTATAGGGAGTGAGCCATTGTTAGAAACAAAAAAAGTCACCTACTATGCGCCAATTATGAGAAACCTTCAAAGAAGAATAGTTCAGGTAGGGACTAGACAAACTTCCCGGAGACATAAAGCAAAGGGCATCCAAAGCAGAGAGTAGAAATAAAAATATCTGGTTTTCAAAGAAAGAGTAAAAGGCATAGCAGTAATTTTCTAAACTGGTAAACATTCTGGGAAAATGGGTTAAATCCCACCATGACAGATGATGTAATTTGAACTCAATACAAATCTGGAGTTAAATACTAGCCTAATGATATTAGATTACTTACAGTGTGGAAACAGGCCCTTCGGCCCAACAAGTCCACACCGACCCGCCGAAGCGCAACCCACCCATACCCCTACATATACCCCTTACCTAACACTACGGGCAATTTAGCATGGCCAATTCACCTGACCCGCACATCTTTGGACTGTGGGAGGAAACCGGAGCACCCGGAGGAAACCCACGCAGACACGGGGAGAATGTGCAAACTCCACACAGTCAGTCGCCTGAGGCGGGAATTGAACCCAGGTCCCTGGCGCTGTGAGGCAGCAGTGCTAACCACTGTGCCACCGTGCTGCCCAATATCTGTGTAGCCATTGTTGATTGGTATACCTGGATGGTATACACCAAGCCAAAGAATTTGGAAATGACAAATACACCAGATCTGCTACTCCACTCCAAAAAAGCCTTAACTATTAACTACAACATAGGTCTGTTCTCCTCAATCACTAGGCTACCCTCCTTGACACAAAATCCCAGAACTACAAAAAAGTACAGACAGATGAAAAATATTTTAAGATAAACAACTGAGGAGCAGATTTTTCTGAACTACCATGGGGTGGCATGGTGGCACAGTGGTTAGCACTGCTGCCTCACAGCGCCAGAGACCCGGGTTCAATTCCCGCCTCAGGCGACTCTCTGTGTGGAGTTTGCACGTTCTCCCTGTGTCTGCGTGGGTTTCCTCCGGGTGCTCCGGTTTCCTCACACAATCCAAAAAAAAAATTTGCAGGTTAGGTGAATTGGCAATGCTAAATTGCCCATAGTGTTAGGTGAAGGGGGAAAAGTAGGGGAATGGGTGAGTGTGGACTTGTTGTACACTGTAGGTAATCTAATCTAATCTACATTATGTGATGATTAATGGGTCTATATCTTAGATACCATGGTCTAGCTGGAGATCCCAGTGGGCTATAGGCAGTAACAACAATGTCGTTTGAATGGCAATAGGAGATCAGATCTTCTTGAGTCAGATAAGGGTGGCATTCAATCTATTAAAGCAACCAGAACAAAGTCATGGATTAGTTTTACAGAATAAAGCATTGCAGACCTGTGAATGCAATTGGAAAATGGTTGTGAAAATCTGGAA
Organism: Hemiscyllium ocellatum; assembly: GCF_020745735.1. Classification (NCBI taxonomy): domain Eukaryota; kingdom Metazoa; phylum Chordata; class Chondrichthyes; order Orectolobiformes; family Hemiscylliidae; genus Hemiscyllium; species Hemiscyllium ocellatum. Next base: position 68,687,198 of record NC_083419.1, on the reverse strand, counting down.
TCCAATGATTTTTTTAAAAAAAATTACCTGGAGAAGTGCAGGTTTGTATTTCAAAGTCGGTTTCTTCAAAATCCGGTCAATCTGATCTTGATTAAAGTTGGATACTCCTATAGCTTTAACCAATTTCTTATCAACTAAATCTTCCATTGCCTGTGAATGAGTATTATTTTGCTCTTAATTCCTACTTTAATTGAAGAAAATAATAATACGAGATTAAGACAAGGAATCGTCAGTACACAGTGACAGCTTAAGTCGATGGATCAGCCTATCAAAAGTCGGGGTGGGGGGTAAAAATATTTACCATTAGTTATTCTTCTAATTTACAATGAATTCAGAAAATAAGCACCAGTAACAAAACCATATGACCAAATCAAATACTTACCTCCCAAGTATCAAGAAAATCGGTGTCACTTGGTATTATCAAATCATTCTCATCCAAAGGAATCTTCTCATCACCAGCCTAGAATTTTAAAAATTTCGAAAATTTTGTTTAAATATATGTTTCTGAAATCTGTAAAAGAGAATAGAGGCACAAAGAAGGATTAAAACCAAAGAAAAATTGCTGCAAAATAATGGCAAATGTTGGTGATTGGAATTAGTAAGCTTTCATCTACTTTGCATCTAACACCAGTCCAAATGTTTTATGTCTTGCAACATGTTTCAAATCAGTAAGATGGGTCTCAGTAACTTTAGATATATAGCACACGGTGGCTTGTTGAGGCACAGGTTTATCATGCCTCATCTGATCTTCCCCCATGGTAAAACACTTTTATGGTACTTCACTGCTATCCATAACATACATTGGTTCAGTCTTCCTTCTGTCACAATCAATATCCCAACATCATCCTACTCTAAATGGAGTTAAAGACATACATTACCCTCAACCTCATGGCCACCTCTGAGTGCAGCTGTATCACATTGCCTCAGGATGCAAACACCAGGGCCAGTACATGCTGAGATTCTACCTCTCTCCGGTGTTGCAAAGGATCAATCAAGTCATGCTGCCACACTTGCAATATTCCACATAATTGGATTGTGCTGGATCATCCATTTCTTTTGGAGAAGTTTTACAAAAGAACACCTCTGACCATGAGTTGATCAGGCAGTATTCAGCCCATAAAACCCTGAAGACTCAATGGGGAGAAAGAAGAAGGTAGATGCTGTTGGCTGGTTCCCTGAGCAGACCATCAGAGTCATTTTGGCAGAATGGATCATCACTAGAACAGACCAACTAGCATTAAAACATAGCTTGACCGGCAATGAAAACACCATTTCTGGTTAAATCCTTCCTACATGCCTAAAGTCTCACCCTTTTCACATAATGCCCCCAAGATCTCAATAGAAGGGGAAACTGTTGCCCTCCTCTTGTGGATTGTGCCTTGATAAAATGGTCTGGAGAGAGATGTAACGGTTTTTGTCAAAGTTTATCCCAAGCATACATACAAGATCTAGAACAGGAGTAGGGCATACAGGCCTCAAGCCTGTACTACCAGTCAATTAAATCATGGTTAATCAAGTTATAACCTCAAATTTGCATTTCCAACTCTCTTGATAACCTTTGACCTCCATGCTTAAGAAGAACCATTCCAACTCTGCCTTAAAAAGATTTAAGGATTCCGCTTCTACCGTCTTTTAGGAAAGGCGAGATTGTTTTTGATTATTATTCTCAGAGAAAAAAAATCCTCACCTGATTGGTGACATCTCAGTTTTAAATCATTGAACCCTAGTTGTAGATTCTCCCAGAAGAGGAAACATCCTCACCACATCAACCCGGTCAAGAACTTTTTCTTATTCTTCTGCACTCCAGTGGATACAAGTTTGTTCAACCTTTTCTCCTAAGGTAAATTCCTCATTCCAGGTGTCTGTTTGGTAAACCTTTTCTGAACTGTTTCAGCACATTTACATCCATATTTAAACAAGAATAACGTATACAGTACTCTAGATGAGGTCTCACTAGCAGCCTGTATAATTGAAGCATAACCTCCCTACTTTTGGAATCAATTCCTGTCACAATAAATTAATGCTTTCGTAATTACTTGTTGTGCCTGTAAACTAACCTGCTGTGATTCATACATTAGGGTGCCCATTTCAAAAGCTCTGCAATCTTTCATCATTTATGTAACTTGTTTTAAAAAAAAATTCTTCCCTCAAAAATGGATAATTACACATTTTCTCACATCATACTCCAATTACCTGATCTTTGCCCACTCAATTAATCTACTGTTTTACAGCCACTTATATTTTCTTCACCACTTACTTATCTGTCCATTGTTATACAGGTAGGTCTGTGTTAATGTGCATTTCAGTAGCATGATTTGGCTTGAGCTTTGCTAAGAATTAGAACATAGTATTTTCGAGAATGCTTCCCTCCATTGCCAATAGCCCGATTCCAGCAGGGATCAGTTCACGTGCTTCATTCTGCATATGCGCTGATGTCCACGCCATTCTGTACATGTGCCGGTATCCGTGTTGTTCCGCGCATGCACATTGCCAGTATCAGTATTTGTACTGTTTTGCATATGCACTGTTCTGCGTATGAAGGTCAAAGGTTATCAAGGGAGTTAGGAATGCAAATTTGAGGTTATATCTGGATCAGCCATGATCTTATTGACTGGTGGAACAGGCTTGAGGCCTGAATAGCCTACTCCTGTTCTATATCTTGTTTGTATGCTAGGGATAAACCTTGACAAAAACCACTACATCTCTCTCCAGCCCATTTCGCCAAGCACAATCCACAAGAAGAGAACAACAGTTTTTCCTTCCACAGAGATCTTGGGGGCACTATGTGAAAAGGGTGAGACTTTAGGCATGTAGGAAGGATTTGACTGAAGTGCTGTTTACATCGCCAGTCAAACTATGTTTTAGTTTTAGTTGGTCTGTTCTAGTGATGATCCATTCTGCCAAAATGACTCTGATGGTCTGCTCAGGGAACCAGCCAACAGCATCTACTTTCTTCTTTCTCCCCACTGAGTCTTCAGGATGTTATGTGCTGAACACTGTCTGATCAACTCATGGTCAGAGGTGTTCTTTTGCAAAACTTCTCCACAAGGGATGGATGATACAGCATGACCCATCTATGCCTATTCTCTGCTTCTTGCTAGCAAAGCAGTCAATCTGTTAGCAAAAGGAGGAACAGGGTAGTGAGCTGGATGGTGTCAGGCTTCTTAAGTATTGTTGAAATTGCACGCACTAGAAACGTAGGGACTATTGAGGTCAGGAAGCATCTGGGTAGCAGGAGAATTGATGTTTCAGGCACAAGCCCTTCACCAGGAAGGGTTTTTCTTGATGAAGGGCTGATGCCCGATTCTCCTGCTCCTCGAATGCTGCCTAACCCGCTGTGCTTTTCCAGCAATACACTCTTGACTCTGATCTCCAGCATCTGCAGTCCTCACTTTCTCCATTACATTCCTGACTTGTGTCTTATTGATGGTGGACAGACTTTGGGGAGACAGGAAGTGAGTTACTTGCTGCAGTATCCAGAGCTTCTGACCACTCTTGTGGTCACCATATTTATATAGTGAGTCCAGTTCAATTTCCTTTTAAAAGTAGCCCCCAGAATAGTGATAGTGGGATTCAGTAATAGTAATGCCATTGAAAGCCAAAGGGATGATGATTAGATTTTCTTTTGTTGTAGATGGTCATTGCCTGCCATATGTGTAGTACGGATGTTACTTGCCACTTCTCGATCCAAACCTGGATATCTTCAAGGTCTTTTTGAATTTCAATATGTACTGCTTCAGCTTCTGAGGAATCATGAATTGTGCTGAACATTGCACAATCATTGCCGAACATCTCCACTTATGACTTTATGATGGAGAGAAGGTCATTGATGAGGTAGCTGAAGATGGTTGGGCCTGGGAACTGATATCCTGGAGCTAAGGTAAGTGACCTCTAATGACCACAACTATATTCCTTTGTGCTTTCTTGGGCAAACCCAGAAAAGTTAACTATTATCTAGAGAGTATCTCTAAACTATGATTGATGATAGTCTGTCTACTACACAATAAGTGCTGAAAATTGCACACCCCTCATAGGGTGCATAATAACAAAAGAAACATGTTTGTATGACCTGGACTGTTTTAAGGAGGAATAGCAATCATGAGGAGAGATTGGACACAGTTATCAAGTCCTAAACAGACCATGTCATGGTATAGGCTGACGTTAGAGGTTTATAAAATCTTATGGGCATAGACAGGCTAAACAGCAAAGATCTTTTCCCTAGGGTGGGGGTATTTGAAACTAGGTGGCATATTTTTTAGATTCCTCATTCCTGATGAAGGGCTTTAGCCCGAAACGTCGAATTTCCTGTTCCTTGGATGCTGCCTGACCTGCTGCGCTTTAACCAGCAACACATTTTCAGGCATATTTTTTAAGTTGAGAGGAGAAAGATTAAAAAAGAGAACTGAAGAGCAGCGTTTCCACAGAGAGAGAGCTTTGTATGCAGAATAAACTAGCATTTATTGTCCAAGCCTAATATGGGTGTGGAGTCTGGAGTCACATGCAGGCCAGATTAAGTAAGAGTGGCAGTCTCCTTCCTTAAAAGGGCATCAGTGAACCAGGTGATTTTTTTTTCCCCAACAAAGCGACAATGGATTCATAATCATCATGAGAGTCTCGATTCCAAATTTTGTTATTGAATTCAAATTCCATCATCTATCATGGTAAGATTTGAATCTTGGTCCCCAGCACATTACATGGGTTGACTCTAAATTAACAGTCCAGTAATAATAGCAGAAAGCGTTTAGTAGGCTTTATTTTATTGGTGAAAATGTGTTGCTGGTTAAAGCACAGCAGGTTAGGCAGCATCCAAGGAGTAGGAAATTCGACGTTTCGGGCATAAGCCCTTCATTTTATTGGTCACAGCATAGAATACAGGAGTTGGGAGGTCATGTTGCAGCTGTACAGGACATTGGTTAGGCCACTTTTGGAATGTTACGCGCAATTCTGGTCTCCCTCCTACAGGATGGATGTTGCGAAACTTGAAACGGTTCAGAATAGAAACAGGATATTGCCAGGGTTGGAAGGTTTGAACTATAGGAAGAGGTTGAATAGGCTGGGGCTATTTTCCCTGGAGTGTTGAAGGCTGAGGTTTATAAAGGGTTTTATAAAGATTTATAAAATCATGAGGGGCATGGATATCATAAATAGAATCTTTTCCCTGGGGTAGCTCATGAAATGAGCTGCTGGAGGAAATAGTGGAGGCTGGTACAATTACAAAATTTAAAAGGCACCTGGATGGGTATATGAATAGGAAGGGCTAAGAGGGATATGGGCCAAGTTCTGACAAATGGGAGAAGATTAAGATTAAGTGGGCGGCACGGTGGCACAGTGGTTAGCACTGCTGCCTCACAGTGCCTGAGACCCGGGTTCAATTCCCAACTCAGGCGACTGACTGTGTGGAGTTTGCACGTTCTCCCCGTGTCAGCGTGGGTTTCCTCTGGGTGCTCCGGTTTCCTCCCACAGTCCAAAGATGTGCGGGTCAGGTGAATTGGCCATGCTAAATTGCCCATAGTGTTAGGTAAGGGGTAAATGTAGGGGTATGGGTGGGTTTCGCTTCGGCGGGTCGGTGTGGACTTGTTGGGCCGAAGGGCCTGTTTCCACACTGTAAATCTAATCTAATTAATTTAGGATATCTGGCATGGAAGAATTGGACCAAAGGGTCTGTTTCTTTGCTTTTCATTTCTACGACTCTATGACCACTAGGCCATTACCTCCCTAACTGGTTTGTTATGTACTTTTATGAATAGAGCATACTTCTGGCAAAGATCTTCCTGCTTCACAACCACTTCTACATAGGCCCTTCTCTTTCTTCCATCACCAAATTAGATACTTGGTTCTGAATTAAACAGTTACCAAACGTCAAGTGACAATGTTGTCTGCAAAAACAGCATTGTGCTTTCAGTTGGACTTTAAAGGATTCTGAGAGATAACTAAAGATCTCAAGAATGGCAATATATTTTCAAGCCAAGTAACACAAATTGAACAAAACTATTTAAATAAATTTGGCCTGAACAAATTCAAACAATGACACCCAGAAAATAATTCAATAAGCCCAAAATGGAACAACTGCAATAAAGCCAGAATGTGCACACAGAATGTGTCATTTATGTAAATACTGTTAGTTGTATCAAAGTAGACCTTCATTGGGATAATCTAACCATAAATCAGTAGCCTAGCAATCTAAATGTCAGGAATTCAAATCTCATACAACTTTTCTGGCCATTGTGTACACGTTCTGCTCCTGGTGATGGTGTTTCATCACCAGGAGCAGAACGTGTACATTCACACTTACAAAACCATCATCATCTCTTAAATCTCCCCTTGACATTCTTGGCGATAATCAATAACATCAATAACAACACAGTTTCTTCAACCTCCACATAAACTGAAATCTTTTGTCGATAGTAATTTGCCTGCACCCTCTCCAAGACCTGAACATGCTTCATCCAAATTGGCCATAATACAGCATCTGATGATCAAAGAACATTTAACTGGTTACGGGATAAGGGGCCACTCTGTCTATTTTCTCTCTATTCAGGTGCTTATCCAATTGCCTTTTGAAAGCCACAATTGAATCCAGTTCCACTACAGCACTTGACAGTGAATTCCAGATCCTATACACACACTGCTTAACAGTATAATTTCTTTGCTATTGTGTTTTGCCTCTCCTGAAAGAAAGCAACTAGTCCAGACCAAACATAATCTCCAACTAAACTAGTCCCACTTGCCTGCTCCTTGTCCATATCACTCCAAACCTGTCCTATTCATGTTTATTTTAAAGAACAAAGAAAACAAAGAACATTCACAGGCCAGAACAGGCCCTCCAAGCCTGAGCCGACCCAAATCTACTATCTAATCCTGTCGCCCAATTCCTAAGCATCTATATCCTTCTGCTCCCCACCTACTCATGCATCTGTCCAGTCACATCTTAAATGAATCTACCATGCCTGCCTCTACTACCTCTGCTGGTAACGCATTTCAGGCACCTACCACCCTCTGTGTAAAGTACTTGACGCATGTATTCCCCTTAAACTTTTCATCTCTCACCTTGAAAGCGTGACCTCTCGTTGTTGAATCCTTCAGCTTGGGCAAAAAGCTTATCTCTATCTACCCCTGTCTATACCCTTCATGATTTTGTAGACCTCCCTCCAACCCCCACCCGCCCCAACTCCTTTTTTCTAATGAAAACAAACCTGACCTACTCAACCTCTCTTCATAGCTAGCACCTTCCATACCAGGCAATATCCTCGTAAACCTTATCTGCACCCTATCCAAAGCATCAAAATATCTTTTAAACATTGTAATTGTACTCGTTTTCTTAGGAAGTTCATTCCAGACATGAACGACTCTCTATGTAAAAATTATGCCCCCATTTTCTTTTTTAAATCTCACTCCTCTCAGCTTAGAAATGTGCCACCTAGTCTTCAAATCACCTATCCTAGGGAAAACACACTACTATTAATTCGATCTATATACTTCTGACTGTTTTATAAATTTCTATCAGGTTGCCACTCCTACTCTCCACATTGAAAAACAATTATGATTTATTTTTCATGATTTGGAGATGCCAGTGTTGGACTGGGGTGTATAAAGTTAAAAATCACACAGCACCAGGTTATAGTCCAACAGATTTAATTGGAAGCACACTAGCTTTTGGAGCGTCGCTCCTTCATCAGGTGGTAGTGGAGGGCTCAATCATAACACAGAATTTATAGCAAACAATTACAGTGTGATGTAACTGAAATTATACATTGAAAATTTGATTGTCTGTTAAGCCTTTCATCTGTTAAAATACCGTGATAGTTTCACTTCTTTCACGTGTAAATCACAAAACCTTTTTTAAAATGTTGCATTCTCGGGTTAGCTGTTAACAATGGTGGTAGCTAGACAATATGTTGAAGGTGTTCACCCGCTGTGTTCTCTGTCTATGGCATGATGTTTAGATTGATTCTAATCTAAAAAGTGAGATAACGGAGTTCTACATGAATGCATGCAGTTTTTGAGCAAAGTACAATGTAACCCCGCAAGTCCAAATTCACCCGACAAAATATATGTGTGCATGTGGGTCTTTGCGTGTGAGTGTGTGTGTGTGTGTGAGTTTGTGTGTGTCTGTCTGGGTTGGGGGTTGTGAGTGTAAGAAAGTGTGTGTGTGTGTGTGTGTGTGTGTGTGTGCAGTGAATGCAGAGGTCTTACGTCGGTGAGGGGGTGCATGTGGGAGTGTGGGAGTGTGTGTATCTGTAACGGTGTGTGTGGGTGCCTGTGTGTGCGTCTGTATATATGTGTCCATGTATTTGTACTTTCAGGTTACATTGTACTTTGCTCAAAAACTGCATGAATTCATGTAAAACTCCGTTATCTCACTTTTTAGACTAGAATCAATCTAAACAGCATGGCATAGACAGAGAGCACAGGGGGCTAACATCTTCAACATATTGTCTAGCTATCACCATTGTTAACAGCTAACCCGAGAATGCAACTTTTTAAAAAAAGATTTTGTGAAAGAAGTGAAACTATCACGGTATTTTAACAGACAATCAAATTTTCAATGAATAATTTCAGTTACATCACACTACATTTTTGCTATAAATTCTATGTGTTAGGATTGAACCCTCCACTACCACCTGATGAAGGACCGATGCATCGAAAGCTAGTGTGCTTCCAATTAAACCTGTTGGACTATAACCGGGTGTTGTGTGGTTTTTAACTTTGATTTGTTTTTCAGTTTTTTTGAATGCTAATGAAACAAGATGATTGAAGATCTTATATTAGTAAAATATAATGACAGTAATTCATGATGCATCTTCATTCAGCCAGGTATTTCTTGAATCATGGTGTAGGTTAAAGTGACATTGAAAGAATGGTGATATAATTCCATGTCAGGATGGAGAGTGGCTTGGAGGGGAATTTGCAGATTGTGTGTCCTACACATCTGCTGCTCTTGTTTTTCTAAAGGTAATGGTCATTGATTGTCAGGATGCTTTCAACAGCAGTATTGGTTAGTTTTTGCTGTGCGTTTTGTACATTGAATACATTGCAGCTACTGAGCATAGGCGATGAAGGGAATAGATATTGCAGGTGATAGATGAAATACCAATGAAGTAAGCTGTTTTGTCATTGATAGGGTTGAGGGTTACAGAATTGCTGGAGCTGCACTTATCCAAGCAAATGAGTAGTACTCAATCACACATCCGACTTGTGCCTTGTCCTGGATGGAGTTTGTTCTGTGAAGTCAGGAGATGGGTTACTCACCATACGGTTCTAATTCAGTGTTTTTATGTTGATTCAGGTCAGTTTCAGATCAGTGTTAATCTCAGAGATGTTGACAATGGGATGTTCAGAGATGGTGATGCAATCAGAGGGCAATGGTTGGATTCTCTCGGAGATAGTCATTGAATGGCACATATCTTGCACAAATGTTGCTTGCCACTCATGAATCCAAGCCTAGAAGTTGTCCTGCTCTTCTTGCAATTGAAGATGAAATGCTCCAGTAGCTGAGGAATCACCAAAATGCTAAACATTGTGTAATCGTTCAGGAGTATCTGTCATATTGATCTCACAATGTAGGAAATGTCATTGATTCAGCAGCTGAAAGATGGTTGGGCCAAGGACACTACACTGAGGATCTCCTGGAACATGTCCTGTAGCTGAGATGTTCGATTTCCAATCATCACAACTATCTTTCTTTGTGTCGGGTATGACTCTAACAAGATAAGAGTTGATGGGAATTGAGGAATAACTGCAGTTTTGCTTTGGCTTCTGAAATCTCACAAACAGCAAATTGTTGACCCCACCATTTTCCTTCTGAAATTCAACCCTTTTGTTCGTGTTTGTAAGGAGCTCATGGGCATAGCAGATCCCAAACTGACAAGTGACCAGAGTATTGTTGAGAAAGTATTGATAATGGAGAGTAGACTGATGAGGCTTTTTATGGACAGGAGAGATCTAGGTAATTTTCTACAGGAGATTTTGTGTTCAAAAATTGTGGATGCTGGAAATCAGAAACAAAACCAAATTGTTGGAAAAACTCAGCCGGTCTGATAGCATCTGTGGAGAAAAAGCAGAGTTAATATTTCAGGTCACGTGAGAGCTTATAGAACAGTGATATAAATTCCTGAGGATCATATTGATTAAAATGTTCAGGGCAGTTGGTACAAGTATTTCAAAATTTGTTCACGGGTTGTGATTAGGAACAAGCTGCCCAAGAGAGGGACAAAGCAGATCCAAGAGTAACTTCCGAAAGGGAAAAATAGATTAGTGCTTAAAAAAAAGGAAACATTTGCAGAGCTATGGTAGCAAGGAATCAAAGAGCAAGGTAGTAGGACATTCAATAGAATCACAGGGATCTAATACTCTGATTACGGTGTGATGAAAGCAGGTTCAATTGAGGCAATATATAAACTAACCATTTGCTTTACTTGGAATTCTCACATTCTGACTTGATAGTCATAAGTGTCTGGAAGAGGTTCTTTGTTGCATTTGTCTGACAGATTGTCTTGCTGCTGATTGTTGTCACAAACCCACACAGCGTGCTCTTCCTGACTCACCTCTTGCATGATGGGTGTGCTTTGGTTTGGGCTGGCTTCACTTCCTTCACAATGTACCACCATTTGGTAATACGTAATGACATAAGATTACAGCATTGTTAGTATTACGATTGCACAAAGGACATTTGAGGACTCCTCTATTGAGAGTAAAAACGGGAAAGGAGAGGTCACATTGTTGGGAGTTTTCTATAAGCCTCCGAATAGTTCCAGCGATGTAGAGGATAGGATAGCAGAGATGATTCTTGATAGGAACAAGTGTGACAGGGTAGTTATTATGGGGGACTTTAACTTTCCAAATATTGACTGGGAATACTGTACTTCAAGTACTTCAGATGGGTCAGTTTTTGTCAAATGTGTGCTGGAGAGTTTCCTGACACAATACGCAGACAGGCCAACAAGGGTGAGGCCACATTAGATTTGGTACTGGGTAATGGACCCAGCCAGGTGTTAGATTTGGAAGGAACAGCTACTGCGGATACTTGATAAGTATGCAGTGGTCAGGCAGGGAGGAAGTTGTTGGGTGCAGGAGATGCGTGGTTTACTAAGGAAGTTGAATCTCTCGTCCAGAGGAAGAAGGTGGCTTATGTTAGGATGAGATGTGATGACTCAGTTGAGGCATTCAGAATTACAAGTTAGCCAGGAGGGACCGAAAGAGAGAGCTCAGAAGAGCCAGGAGTCTTTGTGGATAGGATCAAGGAAAACCCTAAGGCTTTCAACAAGTAATATCATGAATAAAAGAATGACTAGAGTAAGATTAGGGCCAAGAGACAGTGAGGTCTTGCAGATGTTGGAGATCAGATCAGGCAGCATCCGAAGAGCAGGAAAAGTGACATTTCCAGCCGGATGCCTTCATCAGGAGTTATGGCCAATCAAGCATCAGAGTGGGAAATTGTGCTTGGAGTCAGAGGAGATAGGGAAAGCGCTAAATGAATACTTTTTTAAATCGGTATTCACAGTAGAAAAAGACAACTTGGTCAACGAAAATATTGAGATACAGGCGATTAGACTAGATGGGATTTGCTCTGCTTCAGTCTTCTGGCACTATTTCTCTAGACAATGATGACATAAAGATCAAAACCAATGGCTTGGCACTCTCCTCCCTGGCATCCCAGAGAATCTTAGGATAGATCCCATCCGACCCAGGGGACTTATGTGTTTTTACACTTCCAAGAATTGCTAACACCTCCTCCTGTGAACCTCAATCCCATTTAGTCTAGTAGCCTGTATCTCAGTATTTTCCTTGATGACATTGTCTTTTTCTACATAATGTTTCTTGTATTAGGACTGATTTGCCTTTGAAAATATACACCAAAGTTCAGCTCTGTATGACCAAAATAAACAGGTACCTCTAATACTGTCAACCTTTATAAGATTTTTTGCAATTCTTGTAGTTGGCATCAATTAGCAGTTGCTCACACTGGCTCTTGCCAAGTGTAACTTTGAGAAGGTCTTCAACTTCATAATCAAAGTATAGATCAAGAGGAATATCTTGATCATTATGCAACTTGGGTAACATGCTCAGGGTACCAATTGTAAATCACCCTGATACATCCACAGGCAAGAGACAATGAATGAAAGTTATAACTCTGAAAATAGCTGGAATTGAAGAGAATTAAAGACTTAATAGTAAGTTGTAGCCTACCTTTGCCTGCTTATGACTAAGATAAATAGTTTTTAAGATATGAACTCCAAAGAGAACTCATGGAGACAGCAAGCAGAAAAACTGACTGCACAGCATAAGTAGTTAGCAACCACACTGTCAAGTTAACAGTGCTTGTTAAGTTTAAGTTATTTACATACAATGGAGTTGAGTTTTGCCTAAAAAAATTTCATTGCATAATTCTGTTGGTTAAAATGAGATATTAGGCTCTCTCTTGACATGAGAAGAATGGGATAGTAATAAATACCTGGAGTCTCTCCAGACTGAAATGAAACTGCTCTCACATCCCAAGCTTTTAAAATCAATCAATTTTATGTGCAACACAGTGAATACATCTGAGACAATAAGAACTTTACTCAGGAGGTAACAAGTCTAAATTAAATGAAAAATGTAGCAAAATATCAGAGTTGGAAACTATACCTTGAATCCCATTGGCAAGTGAATAAGGTAGAGGTCCACATATTCCAGATTCAGGTCAGACAGTGTTTTACAACAAGCCTCTTTCACTTTATCTTTTGCATGAAAAGTGGACCAGAGCTAATAGGACAACAGAAAGTAGTATTAGCACAATGTCAAGATCAATGCATCAAAAATAAATTGCTCTTTTAACCTTCTCCCACATTCTCTCAGACAACTCATTTTCTTCTCTAAAGTGTGGAATTCCTGTATAACAGATATTAATATTTTGGAGGAAGATAAAAGGGCCTAACATTTAATGGGAGAAAATGATTTTTTTCTCAAAACAATATTTTTAAAAATCCTTTTGTGAGTCAGTAAAAAATTCAACATTTACTGTCCATCTTCAATTGCCTTTGGGTAGTTGTGTGGTGTAGGTACATCCAGAGTGCTAACAAGATCAGGTTCCAGGACTTTGACCCAGAGACAGTGTAGGGTTGGTAACATGGTTGTGTTAATTGAATTCTCTATTCCTGAGATGCTGCTTGGCCTGCTGTGCTTTGACCAGCAACACATTTGCAGCTGTGATCTCCAGCATCTGCAGACCTCATTTTTTACTTAAGGTGGTGTGTGATTTGTAGGGAAACTTGCAGGTTGCAATGGTCCCTTAGATCAGCAACACTTGTTCTCCTATGCAGTGGAGGTTGATCACAGATTTAGAAGTTGCTGTTGGAGAAGTTCTCCTTTGGTTGTATATAGTACATGCTGCTGAATTGTGGCGGAAGGAATGAATGCTTAAGTTTGTTAATGACTTTCAAAACTCTCCATTTTACCTTACTGACAATAAAGAGGTCTTTACGCTTTACTGCTCCTTCCTTAATCTTCTGGTTTATAGCTTCACCCACTTCTTTCTCATTCTGATAAAAGTATGCGCAATCAATGTAACGATATCCTATGGAAATTGCTTCCTTCACTGCTTCAACTGCTTGATCTTTAAGGGACTGAACAAAATATTCATCAGAATCAAAATAAAACTAAAAGCAAAGAATGTCTGTAACACGGGTGAACAATTGCAATTAATCTTTCCCCCCCATCACTTTTCAACTATCTCTTTTTCTCAAGATAATGCCTGTTCACACTCAGCATACTTCACCAATCTCTGCAAACATGCAATCTGCCCTGTATACACATGCCTAACATATTTCACCTGTGACTCCAAACCTTTACACATTTATTGTCTCCTTCTCTTAACCCACTTTAAATTTATCCATCTCTTCTAGCCTAAACACCATTCTCATTCAAAATTCGTAACTCCACGGAAAACATTCACAATTTCTTACACACTCCCATCTCTCCTGCCAGTAACCTCACACATTCTTCATCTCTGTACCATCTCATACATCTATCCCAGCCTCTGATTGCAAACACTATTTTGAACACATAATTCCCAACTACTGCACATTCAACACCTCCCTGCTGTGTTGACTGAATTAGTAATCCAAAGCACCAGGCTAACATTCTGTGAACCCAGGCTTCAATATCATCATGATAGATGGTAAAATTTTATATCAATTAAAACATTTGGAAATGAAAAGTTGGCCTGATAACCTCCACGTAACCACTGTCAATTGTTGTAAAATTTCATCTGGTTCAACAACTCTTTAGGTAAGAAAATCGGCCATTCCTACTTGGTCTGGCCAACATGTGACATCAGACACACAGCAATGTGTTAGGGTCATACACCAGTGAAGAGGCCCTTTGGCCTAGCAAGTCTGTGCAGCCCTATCTACTCTAGACCCACTTTCACTCATTGGCTGATTGCCTTAAATGTTATGACATTTCAATTGCTTATCCACATACATTTTTTAAAGGTTTTCTGCCTCTACTAATTTGCTGACAGTGCATTCTAGATTTTTACCACCCACTGGAGTGAAATAACTTTTCTTCAAATCCCCTCTCAACCTCCCACCCTTCCCCATAAAATTATACCCCTTCATTACCGTCCCTTCAACCAAAGGAGAACAATTGCTTCCTATTTACCCTGCCATGACCCTCAATCTTATATACCTTAAATCAGATTTCCCCTCAGCCTTCTCTGCTCTAAAACAAAAGACAAGAAGCACAGCCTGATAAAGAGCTTATGTTTGAAATGTCGACTCTCTGCTCCTTGGATACTGCCTGACTGGCTCTGCTTTTCCAGCACCACTTTTTTTTTTTACTCTGATCTCCAGTATCTGCAGTCCTCACTTTCTCCTAAAACAAAAGATATCCAAAGCTTTTCCATCTTCTCTTCATAGCTGAGATGCTTCATCCTAGGCAACATCCTGGTGAATCTCCTCTACACCCTCTCTAATGCAATCACAACCCTTCTCTAGTGGGGTGGCTAGCTCTGCACTCTGTACTTCAGCTGAACAAAGAACACAACACAGGAACAGCACTTTCAACACACCAAGCCTGCACCACTACGTTTTGCCCTTTTATATTAAAACTGTCTTCACTTATTCCCTATTCCCTTCTCATTCATGTATTCATCTAGGTGCTTCTTGTATGCGACTATTGTGTATGCTTCCACCACCAACTCTGGCAGCACGTTCCGGGCACTCACCACCCTTGCATTTTGAAACTAGGCTGAAATTGACTCCTCCAGCCTAGTAAAAGGCTCATAGCTTCCACACTCTTCATTCCATTCACAATCTTATAAACTTCTATCAGATCGCCCCTCAGCCTCCCGTGTTCCAGTGAAAACAAACCCAGTATTTACTTTTTCATAGATAAAATCCCCCATAATTGGCAACATCCTGATAAACCTTTTCTGTACTCTCTCCAAATTATCTATATCCTTCTGGTGACCTGAAATGTATGCAATATTCCAAGTGTGGCCTAACCAAAGTTCTTTAAAGCGGAACCATAACTTGTCTATTTCTATACTCAATCCCTATTCCAATGAAGGCAAGTATGCCAGAAGCCATTTTTACTACCTTATCTACCTACGCTGCCACCTTCAGTGATCTGTGGACCTTCATCTGCATATCAATACTTCGAAGGATTCTGCCATTCACTGTATGATTTCCACCTGAACTTGACCTTCCAAAATGCATCACCTCAGATTTGTCTGGATTATGGGCGGCACGGTGGCACAGTGGTTAGCACTGCTGCCTCACAGCGCCTGAGACCCGGGTTCAATTCCCGACTCAAGCGACAGACTGTGTGGAGTTTGCACGTTCTCCCTGTGTCTGCGTGGGTTTCCTCCGGGTGCTCCGGTTTCCTCCCACAGTCCAAAGATGTGCAGGCCAGGTGAATTGGCCATGCTAAATTGCCCATAGTGTTAGGTAAGGGGTAAATGTAGGGGTATGGGTGGGTTGCGCTTCGGCGGGTCGGTGTGGACTTGTTGGGCCGAAGGGCCTGTTTCCACACTGTAAGTAATCTAATCTAATCTAAACTCCATTTGCCATTTTTCAGACCATGCCTCCAACTGCTCGATATCCTGCTGTATTCTCTGACAATCCAACTCACTATCTGGAACTCCAACAATCTTTGTATCATCCATAAACTACGCTTTCCTCTAAATCATTTATGTAGATCACACACAGAAGTCCCAGCACTGATCTCTGTGGAACACTACTTGTTACAATCCTCCATTCTGAAACCCTATCTTCTCTCTCCTCCGAGTAAGCCAGTTCTGGATCCATCTTGTCAGCTCTCCCTGATTCCATATGACTTTACCATTTGTACCAGTCTGCCATGAGGGACATTGTCAAAGGCTTTACTGAAGTCAATGTAAGTAATATCAACTGTGTTTCCCTCAATCATCTTCATCACCTCCTCAAAACCCTCAATCAAGTTAGTGAGGTACAACCTCCCCAGCACAAAAGTGTGCTGTTTATCACTAAAAAGTCCATTTCCTTCTAAATGCTGATAGATCTTGTCCCTGACAAGCTTTGCCAATAATTTTCCTAACAATGACATGACACTCACAGGCCTGTAATTTCCTGGATTATCCCTGTTACCCTTTTTAAACAACATTAGCTATTCTCCAGTCCTCTGCAAGCTCTGTAAGCTGTGGGCGGCACGGTGGCACAGTGGTTAGCACTGCTGCCTCACAGCGCCTGAGACCCGGGTTCAATTCCTGACTCAGGCGACTGACCGTGTGGAGTTTGCACGTTCTCCCCGTGTCCAGTACCAACTTATTATTATTTACATGCTACCTTCAACTTTTGCCCACCTACATGTTGGCTGCGTATCTAACATTGAGCTGCGAACAAAATTGAAATTTTGCCGAACTAATCCAAAAGGATAAAATGAAAAAAAGAAAAGATTAGTAATATTCAGATCAGGCAGATCCTGTGGAGAAAGGAACATAATTAGCATTACTTAACAATGATCTTTTCTTTTTCTACCTCCTAAAGATGCTTCCTGACCTGCTGAGTATTTCCTGCAGGTTGATTTACATCAAATTTTATACTGCAATATTTAATACTTATATCAGAATAACACAGGTCAATTTTGGTCATCAAAAATGTCTGCTCCCCAGTTACATCATTCCTGGCTGCCTCTTTCAGTACACTAAATCTGGAATCCCGTGATTGTGGAGATGACATCTCTAAAAGCTGTTGTTATTTTTAATCTCTTCCATTGAAATAGTGAGGCATAGTTAATTTCTTGGAACAATGTTTTTTAAAAAAATCATTTGCGGATGTCAGCACTGCTGACTGGGCCAGCAGTTGTTGCCCTTGAGAAGGTGATGACAAACTGACTTCTTGAATGCTGCAGTCTATGTGCTTTTGAAACTGTGTACAATTGATACAACTGATTAGCTTGCTAGGCCATCTCCGAAGGTAGTTGAAAGTTAACCACACTGGAGTCACATATAAGCCAGAACACGTAAAGAGAACAGATTTCCTTCTGCGAAGGAGAGTAGTGAATCAAATAGGCTTTTCCAACAACCAACTGTGATCTTGTGGTCATCACAAATTCAATGAATATCTGGAACGGAATTAAAATTCCATCATCTGCCATGGCAGAATTCAAACTTACATTATCTGAGTTTCTGGATTAATATCTACCAACAATATAATTTTTAAAATTAATTCTTGGGAGCAGGCTTTCCTTTATTGGTCAGAGTATTGAGTACAGGAGTTGGGACGTCGTGTTGCGGCTGTACAGGACATTGGTTAGGTCACTGTTGGAATATTGCGTGCAATTCTGGTCTCCTTCCTATCGGAAAGATGTTTTGAAACTTAAAAGGGTTCAGGAAAGATGTACAAGGATGATGCCAGGGTTGGAGGATCTGAGCTGGGAGAGGCTGAACAGGTTGGGGCTGTTTTCCCTGGAGCGTTGGAGGCTGAGGGGTGACCTTATAGAGGTTTACAAAATTATGAGGGGCATGGATAAGATAAATAGACAAAGTCTTTTCCCTGGGGTCAGGGAGTCCAGAACTAGAGGGCATAGGTTTAGGGTGAGAGGAGAAAGATATAAAAGAGACCTAAGGGGCAACTTTTTCATGCAGAGGGTGGTACATGTATGGAATGAGCTGCCAGAGGATGTGGTGGAGGCTGGTACAATTGCAACATTAAAGAGGCATTTGGATGGGTATATGAATAGGAAGGGTTTGGAGGGATATGGGCCGGGTGCTGGCAGATGGGACTAGATTGGGTTGGGATGTCTGGTCAGCGTGGATAGGTTGGACCGAAGGGTCTGTTTCCGTGCTGTACATCTCTATTACTCTATGTGGGCATCACTAACTGGCAGCATTTCTTGTCTGCCCATAGTTCTCTAAGGTGGTGGTGGTGAGCTGCCTTCTAGAACTGCCTTCTGGAACAGGTGGACCTGTTGTGGATTGACCCACAATGCCATTAGGAAGGGAATTCCAGGAGTTTGACCCAGTGGCAGTGAAGAAACAGAAACATATGTCCAAGTTGGATGGTGAGTGGCTTGGAGAGGAACTCGCAAGTGGTAGTGTTCCCAGGTATCTGTTATCCTTGAACTTCTAGATGGAAGCAGTCGTGAGTTTAGAAGGTGCTGTCTGAGGATCTTTGCTAAATTTCTACTGTGCATCTTGTAGGCAGTACACATCGCTGCTACTGAGCATTGATATTGAAGGGTATATATGTACTAAGGGATTGGGTGCTAAGCTTCTTGTGTTGTTGGAGCTGAACCCATCAAGGCAACTGGGGAGCAGTCCATTGCACTCCTAACTTGTGCCTGGTGGACAGGTTTTGGGGAGTCAGATGCTGAGTACTCTCCGCCTCTGATCTGCTCTTATAGCCACTGTGTTTAACTGGCGAGTACAGTTGAATTTCTGGTTAATGGTAATTTCAAGGATGTTGATAGTGGGGATATTCAGTGATGGTAATACCATAGAATGTTAAGGGGGGAATTGTTAGATTGTCTGTTATTGATGATGGCATTTTTGTATGCTGTGAGAGTTACTTGCCACTTGTCAGCTCAAGCCGAGATATTGTCCAATGTTGTTGCATGTGAACATGGAATGCTCAGTATCTGAGTCATCACGAATGGTGCTGAACATTTTTAAACATCGGCAAACACCCCCATTTCTGACCTGATGATGAAGCAGCTGAAGTTGTTGGGCCTAGGACACTGTCCTGAGGAACCCCTACACAGATGTCCTTGAGCTGAGATGACTGACAGCCAACAACCAGAACCATCTTCCTACCTGTGAGTTATGACTCTACCCATTAAAGAGGTTGTCCCTCATATGACTGATTCCAATTTTGCCAGGGTTCCATGATACTATGCTTAATCAAATGCAGTCTTGATGTCAAGAGCTGTCAGTGTCATCTTATTTCTAGAATTCAGCTCTTATGTACTTTTGAACCAAGGGTGTAATGAGGTCAGGAATGGAGTTGCCCTAGTAGAAACCAAACTGTGTACCACTGTGCAAGTTAATACTGAGTAGATGCTGCTTGATAGCACTGTTGATGACACCTTCCATCACTTTACTGATGAGATCAGACTGATGGGCTGGTAATTGGGTAGGTTAGATTTATTGTGCTTGATGATGATGCCATTTTCTTCCTTCACTCCTCACCCCCACCTCTAACTCCATCTCTTCTTGCAGTTCTACCTCTAGTCCTCTCCTCATGATACCCTCTGACCCTCCCTTTCTGATTTGATTGACCTGTGGACAGCAAAAGATTTTACCCCTTCGTCTTTGGTTTTTTTTAAACCAAGTGGGTAGCATGGTGGCACAGTGGTTAGTACTGCTGCCTCACAGCACCAGAGATCCGGGTTCAATTCCCGCCTCAGGCGACTGTGTGGAGCTTGCACGTTCTCCCCATGTCTGCATGGGTTTCCTCCGGGTGCTCTGGTTTCCTCCCACAGTCCAAAGATGTGCAGGTCAGGTCAGGTGAATTAGCTATGCTCAATTGCCCATAGTGTTAGGTTAGGGGTATGGGTGGGTTGCGCTTCAGCAGGTCGGTATGGACTTGTTGGGCCAAAGGGCCTGTTTCCACACTGTAAGTAATCTAATCACCTGGTAAGTAATCTAATCTAAAGAGTGGTCACAAAGGCAGAGATGCCAAAATGTCTACTTTCACAGTGGCAGCGGAATGGCTAGTTCTCCCAGTTGAGGTTTTCTTCTAGTTTGATTCAGTTGTAACAGTGAGAAGCTGATGGTTCAGCTGTAACAGAGAAGCTGCTGCAGTCCAGAGAAAGATTCCAAGCTTCAGCAGATGATTCTTGATTGAATTTTCTCTCTGAAATTTCTCCTGTCTGGAAGAATGTGTGTTTGAATTCACCTTTTGCTGGGGTGGGGTGAAGAGAGAGGAGCTGTTTATGAGATGCTATGGGAATTGAACAACACTTTACTTAAGTCGCTGTGTGGGTCATTTAAATTTTTATGATGAAGTGCTCTTGCCTGAAACATCGTTTCTCCAGCTCCTCGGATCTGCCTGACCTGCTGTGCTTCTTCAGCACCACACTCTCAACTCTGATCTCCAGTCCTCACTTTCTCCTAAGTTTTCCAATAATTAACTTATTCTAAATTCCGTTTTCTTTTGTTCATGTTTCAACTGTAGTGTTTAAATAAACTCTGTTTTGCTTAAAGCTGAGTGGCTTGACTAGGTGCATCACACCTGAAATAGCCACTGCACATCTGATTTTAAAAGAAGAAAAAGTTCGGGTCTAGGCTACCTGGTGTTGCATGATTTTTAATCGATGTATGCTATGGCAGGTTTGGGGTTATGAGGCAGAAAGCTATGGAGGGGAGTTATCCAGATGATGTCAATGACAATCTATGGTGCGCACTGCCTGGAGGAGAGGAAATACTATCTAGAAGGAAGAGACAAGAGAAGACAGAACAAGACAAGGTTGGCGCTCAGCCTCTGCAAGACAGAAACCTGCATACCAGAAATCAATGGTACCTTCCTCATCAGCAGGCTTGATAACAAAAATCAGGGTTGACCAGACAGAACAAAATCTGGCAAGGTCAGAGAGCGACAGGTTAGACTGGGCAAAAGCAGCAGAGATATTAAGGTGGCTGATGTCACAGTCCATAATGGGAAGGTTACGTGCACGTTAAATGCCAGAGGGAGGCATCCAGGTACAGGGAGAGTATTAGAGATAGGTGAAGGCTCTGAGGAGTAAGACAATTACTCTTATCCAAATAGATGCAAAGGAAGAAGAGTTCAGTAACATTTAGGTGGGTGCACGAAGGGGTAAAATCTTTTGCTGACCACAGGTCAATCAAATCAGAAAGGGAGGGTCAGAAGGTATCATGAAGACAGGACAAGAGGTAGAACTGCAAGAAGAGAGGGAGTTAGAGGTGGGGGTGAGGAGTGAAGGATGAAAGAATCCAGAAGGTTCTGAATGATTTCAGAACCAGTATTTTTTAACACCCAAAAAAAATGTTTCTGTAAGGCACAGGTGAGACAAAGAATGAAATGGAACAGGGATCTAGGATAGCTTTGAGACAGTAATGCAGTGCTGATGGAGAAGTCAACTGTGTGCATGTATTGGAGAATTGGCACAGAGTATGATCTCAGGATGTGGTGTCCTAGGAGTGCTATCTGTTTCAGAAATCCCTGTAAATCTTGCTGGGTGGATTGGATTGGGAGAACATAGATGAATCGTCAATTGGAATCCAAGTGGTGTAAAGCAGAACCAAAGACATAGACAGTCAATACAGGAAAGATGCAGTGGTGAAAACTACTTTTAATAAACACTATCTAACATTACAAGAGAAATAGAAAACAGTGAATGAAAACAAACAAGCTGTAGAATTAAAATTCACCTTACCAACACCTTCCATCCCGACCTCAAATTCACCTGGATACCAACACCTTCCATCCCGACCTCAAATTCACCTGGAGTGCTCCCACGAGGAGGTTGAACAGTTCATCAACTTTACCAACACCTTCCATCCTGACCTCAAATTCATCTGGACTGTCTCAGACTCCTCCCTCCCCTTCCTAGACCATTTCTATCTCGGGCGACCGAATCAACACAGACATCTACTATAAACCGACTGATTCCCACAGCTACCTGGACTACACCTCCTCCCACCCTGCCCCCTGTAAATACGCCATCCCAGATTCCCAATTCATTCATCTCCGCCGCATCTGCTCCCAGGAGGACCAGTTCCAATACCGTACAGCCCAGATGGCCTCCTTCTTCAAGGACCGCAGATTCCCCCCAGACGTGATCGACGATGCCCTCCACCGCATCTCCTCCACTTCCCGCTCCTCCGCCCTTGAGCCCCGCCCCTCCAACCGCCACCAGGACAGAACCCCACTGGTTCTCACCTACCACCCCACCAACCTCCGTATACAGCGTATCATCCACCGTCATTTCCGCCACCTCCAAACGGACCCCACCACCAAGGATATATTTCCCTCCCCTCCCCTATCAGCGTTCCGCAAAGACCACTCCCTTCATGACTCCCTTGTCAGGTCCACACCCCCCACCAACCCAACCTCCACTCCCGGCACCTTCACCTGCAACTGCAGGAAATGCAAAACTTGCGCCCACATCTCCTCCCTTACCTCTCTCCAAGGCTCCAAGGGATCCTTCCATATCCGCCACAAATTCACCTGCACCTCCACACACATCATTTATTGCATCCGCTGCACCCGATGTGGCCTCCTCTATATTGGGGAGATGGGCCGCCTACTTGCGGAACGATTCAGGGAACACCTCTGGGACGCCCAGACCAACCAACCCAACCACCCCGTGGCTCAACACTTTAACTCTCCCTCCCACTCCACCAAGGACATACAGGTCCTTGGACTCCTCCATCGCCAGAACACAACAACACGACGGTTGGAGGAAGAGCGCCTCATCTTCCGCCTGGGAACCCTCCAACCACAAGGGATGAACTCAGATTTCTCCAGTTTCCTCATTTCCCCTCTCCCCACCTTGTATCAGTCGATTCCCTCGAACTCAGCACCGCCCTCCTAACCTGCAATTTTCTTTCTGACCTCTCCGCTCCCACTCCACTCCGGCCTATCACCCTCACCTTGACCTCCTTCCACCTATCACATCTCCATCGCCCCTCCCCCAAGTCCCTCCTCCCTACCTTTTATCTTAGCCTGCTGGACACACTTTCCTCATTCCTGATGAAGGGCTTATGCCCAAAACGTCGAATTTTCTGTTCCTTGGATGCTGCCTGACCTGCTGCGCTTTAACCAGCAACACATTTTCAGAATTAAAATGGAATCCCATCAGAGAGAAGACAAGAACTTTAAATTGGACTCCTCTGGAACAGCAGTGGGAGCAAACAAATTAATACTCAAATAAAATCAATTCTAAATGCTGAAAAATGTGAAGTGCCTTGGGCACGTTTCAGTATAGAAGAAGAGGGGTAAATTCATACCCAAACACAGCATCTTTCAGCTGCCTGCTCCAAGCTGCTGGCAGGCTAGTGCACAGCAGTTGGAGTTCAGCACTCCATCTGGTTCCTTCTATTTTGCATTATGTTCTCTCTTCTTCCTTCTCTGTGACATCGCAAACTCCCAGCCTCAGACTCCCATCCTCACCACAGACCTGGCATGGCTGTCTTTCGGCCCAGCGTGGTCTCCCAAAGTGATTGAAATGCTGTCCTACAGCCTCAAAAGCCTTGAGGTGAAGCCCAGTACTCTAGAGCCAAGGCCTGCTGCAGACTGGAGGACACTGCCGGTGTGGACTGGTTTGGGAAAGACTTTTATTCTGAACTTATTTCTTTATTTTCTCTTTTATTCCTATGATCTGTAATGCTGGACAATTTATTGCTTTATTTTTCTATGAACCTGTAATTTGTATCCCAAAAAACCAAGGATCTCTCTTACACAAAACTAATATTTACATACATCTGAGTTGCTAGGAGGGTCCAATAACTGAATGGACCCCCATTTACCTTCAGCAGAAAAGATCGCAGACAGTGGTCTTCCCCCAATGTGCTTTGGCAGCAGCTGCCCCAAGTTTTAGTGCATCCCTCCACCCATAGTCGTGGACCTTGAAATGTGCCAGCCTCATTCCTGATGAAGGGCTCGAAATATCAACTCCCCTGCTCCTCAGATGCTGCCTAATCGGCTGTGCTTTTCCAGGACCACACTCTTCGTCTCTGATCTCCAGCATCTGCAGTCCTCACTTTCTTTTTGAAATGTGCCTGACTGCAACACTCGGTTGGGGTCAACTCCTTGTTCTGGACGACCAGCAATGTTCGAGCAGACCAAAGTGCATAGTCGAGCATCACGGAGATCAACCTTGACAAAAACTACTGCATCTTCCTCCGGCCTTCCTGTGCAAAGGCACATTCCAGAGGAGATGTGTGACAGTCTGAACGTCCCCATAGCCACTTCAAGGACAGTGTGTGCTGGCGCAAGCTGACTGGGGGTACATAAATGGATCTCACAGGTACCCTTCTGACCACTTAGTACAAGCATCAAGACATCGCTTGACAAGTTCTGGTGATGAGGCATTATGCCAAATGACTTTGATAGTCTGCTCACAGAAATATGCAAAAGGATTCACCCCTTCTTTTCCCTCAGGATCTTGAGGACGCTACATGCTGGCCACTTCCTGATGGACTTGTGGTCAAAGATGATTCTCTTTGCAAATATCTCTTTGCAAAGGACAACTAATACAGAAAAGTCTAACTACTTACGTGGCAGACAGGACAGTCCGAGCCTTTGTGACACCAGGGAGAGGTAGAACTTCAGTATGTACTGACACATAGTTTGCATACAGAGGGTCCTCACACAGCTTGATACAGCTGCATACCAAGGTGGCCTTCAGGGTGAGGGCAACATTGGGTATGTTCTAAAGGTAGAAAAATCTCCTGGTCCTGATGGAATGCATTCCAGGGTCTAAAAGAGATGACAAGAGAAATAGCAAATGCACTTGTGATAATTTTTCAAAATTTGCTGGGCTCCGGGGTAGTTCCAGCAGATCAGAAAACAACAAATGCGATGCCACTGTTTAAGGAGACCAAAGATGGGGAATTACAGACTCGTTAGCTTAACTTCTGTAGTGGGGAAAATGCTTGAATCTATTATCAAGGAAGAAATAGCAAGATATCTAGATAGAAATTGCTCTGTTGGGCAGATGCAGCATGGGTTCATGAAAGGCAGGTCACGCTTAACTAATCTACTGGAACTCTATGAAGACATTACAAGCACGATGAACAATAGTGACCCAGTAGATAGAACATAGAAAAATACAGCACAGTACAGGCCCTTCGGCCCTCGATGTTGCGCCGATCCAAGCCCACCTAACCTACACGAGCCCACTTTCCTCCATATGCCTATCCAATGCCCGTTTAAATGCCCATAAAGAGGGAGAGTCCACCACTGTTACTGGCAGGGCATTCCATGAACTCACGACTCGCTGAGTAAAGAATCTACCCCTAACATCTGTCCTATACCTACCACCCCTTAATTTAAAGCTATGCCCCCTCGTAATATCTGACTCCATACGTGGAAAAAGGTTCTCATGGTCAACCCTATTCTAAACCCCTAATCATCTTGTACACCTCTGTCAAGTCACCACTAAACCTTCTTTTCTCCAATGAAAACAGCCCCAAGTGCCCCAGCCTTTCCTCATACGATCTTCCTACCATACCAGGCAACATCCTGGTAAACCTCCTCTGCACCCGTTCCAGTGCCTCCACATCCTTCCTATAGTATGGTGACCAAAACTGCACACAATACTCCAGATGCGGCCGCACCAGAGTCTTATACAACTGCAACATGACCTCAGGACTCTGGAACTCAATTCCTCTCCCAATAAAAGCCAGTCCACCATATGCCTTCTTCACAGCACTATTTATCTGGGTGGCAACTTTCAGAGATCTGTGTACTTGGACACCAAGATCCCTCTGCTCATCCACACTACCAAGTATCCGACCATTAGCCCAGTACTCCATCTTCTTGTTACTCTTACCAAAGTGAATCACTTCACACTTAGCTACATTGAACTCCATTTGCCACCTTTCTGCCCAGCTCTGCAGCTTATCTATATCCCGCTGTAACCTGCCACATCCTTCCTCACTGTCAACAACTCCACCGACTTTTGTATCATCCGCAAACTTGCTCACCCAACCTTCTAGCCTCTCCTCCAGGTCATTTATAAAAATGACAAACAGCAATGGTCCCAAAACAGATCCTTGCGGAACACCGCTGGTAACTGCACTCCAAGATGAATCTTTACCATCAACTACTACCCTCTGTCTTCCTCCAGCCAGCCAATTCCTAATCCAAACCGCCAACTCCCCCTCAATGCCATACCTCTGTATTTTTTGCAGTAGCCTACCATGGGGAACCTTATCAAATGCCTTACTAAAATCCATATACACCACGTCTACCGCTTTACCCTCGTCCACCTCCTTAGTCACCTTCTCAAAGAATTCAATAAGGTTTGTGAGGCACGACCGGCCTTTCACAAAACCATGCTGACTATCCTTGATCACATTATTCATATCCAGATGTTCATAAATCCTATCCCTTACAATTCTCTCTAAGACTTTGCCCACAACAGAGGTAAGACTCACCGGCCTATAGTTACTAGGGTTATCCCTACTCCCCTTCTTGAACAAGGGAACCACATTTGCTATCCTCCAGTCTTCTGGCACTATTCCTGTAGACAACGAGGACATAAAAACCAAGGCCAATGGCTCTGCAATCTCCTCCCTTGCTTCCCAGAAAATCCTAGGATAAATGCCATCAGGCCCAAGGGACTTATCTACATTCACCCTTTCCAGAATTTCAAACACCTCTTCCCTACATATCTCAAAGCCATCCATTCTAATTAATTGTGACTCAATATTCACATCGGCAACAATGTCCTGTTCCTGAGTGAATACTGATGAAAAGTATTCATTCAGTATCTCCCCAATTTCTTCAGCCTCCACACGCAACTCCCCACTACTATCCTTGACGGGACTTATTCCTACCCTAGTCATCCTTTTATTCTTGACATACCTACAGTCGCCACAGGTAATTAAGAAGGCAAAAGGAATTTTGTCCTTCATTGCTGAAAGGATTGAGTTTAAAAGCAGGGAGGTTATGTTGCAGCTGCATAGGTTGTGAATGAGATCACATCTGGAGTACTATGTGCAGCTTTGGTCTCCTTACTTGAGAAAAGATATACAGGCATGAGAAGGGGTGCAGAGGAGGTTCAGTAGGTTGATTCCAGAGTTGAGGAGGTTGGCATGCGAGGAGAGGCTGAGTAAACTGGGATTATATTCATTGGAATTTGGAAGAGTGAGGGGGGACCTTATAGAAACATAAAATTATGAAGGGAATAGATAAGATAGAAGTACAGAGATTGTTTCCACTGGCAAGTGAAACTAGGACAAGAGTGCATAGCGTCAAAATAAGGGGGAGCAGATTTAGGATGGAATTGAGAAGGGTAAAAAGTGAGGTCTGCAGATGCTGGAGATCAGAGCTGAAAATGTGTTGCTGGTTAAAGCACAGCAGGTCAGGCAGCATCCAAGGAACAGGAAATTCGACGTTTCGGGCAAAAGCCCTTCATCAGGAATCATTCTTGATGAAGGGCTTTTGCCCGAAACGTCGAATTTCCTGTTCCTTGGATGCTGCCTGACCTGCTGTGCTTTAACCAGCAACACATTTTCAGCTGGAATTGAGAAGGAACTTCTTCACCCAGAGGGTTGTGAATCTGTGGAATTCCATGCCCAGGGGAGTAGTTGAGGCTTCCTCATTTAATATTTTTAAATCTAAAATAGATAATTATTTTGAATAGTAAAAGAAATTAAGGGTTATAGTGAGAGGGCAGGTAAGTGGAGCTGAGGCCATGATCAGCCATGATCTTATCGCGCTCCTATTTCTTATGTTCTTCGCCCTGTTTATCCAGAGATTTTGTATACAGAGCTCCTACAGACCCATTCTATCTGAGGGTTCCAGATGAAATGGAAGATGACTCAGGTGATTGAAACAGCAAGTTTTGGGGGATGGGCCAGACCTGTGCTACGTCCAACAATAGATAGAGCGCTTCACATCTGATAATCATGTTTTTAACTCGCAGAGAGAGTAGTGCTCCCAAAGGACGAGTTTCTGATTCATTTTGACGATGTGCTCCCTGGTCCCTCTGAACCATATTCCAAGTACCTTCATGTAATCTGTCCTGACGGTGAAGGGAATGAAGGATTGGTCAGCCCAGTTCCCAAAGAAAACTGACCTTGCTCTTGCCCCGATTTACCTTAGCACCTGAGACCAGTTCAAACTGGTCGCAGATGCTCGTGAGTCTGTGTACTGACAGTAGATCTGAGCAGAAAACGGTGTCATCCATGTACAGAGAGGCTTTCACCTGCTTTTCTCCACTGCTTGAAACAGTCACCCCTCTCAGGCTTGCATCCTTCCTCATGGACTCAGCAAAGGATTCTATACAAACATAAACAAGGCAGGAGAGAGTGGGAGCTCTGCCTGACTCTAGATCTGATCGTGAAGCTTTCTGATTCCCATTGGTTGATTGAGACTGTGCTAACAATGTTCGTGGAGAGCAGTCAGATTCAATTGCAGATTCCCTCCACAAAGCCAATTTCAGACAGCATGTCTCATTTGTGATATCCTGTCATAGGCCTGATCCAGACTGATGATGCTGGCATCCAGCCCCCTCTGTCCTGCATGTAGGCAATCACACCCCTGAGGAGCGCAAGGTTCTCAAACATTGTCCTGTCTGGTGCAGCACAGGTTTGGCTCAGGTGAATCACCAATCCCACAGCAGACTTGATCCTGTTGGCAATGACCTTAGACAGGATTTTGTCATCTGCATTCAGCAATGATATTGCTGTAGTGATTCACCTGATCCAAGCCCCTCGTGAATTTATAAATGGCTAAGGTAACCCCTCAGCCTCCAACACTACAGGGAATATAACCCTCAATGAGGGTGAATCTAAAGAGGTTATTAAAGTATATTAAAGGAAAATGATTTTTTTTTCATAATGTAATGTAAAATTTGTTAATTTTCCATTTACTGTGAAATTTGAAAGAGAATATGTGTCGAAAATTTAAAGGTGTGCTTAGCTTTGTTAACAATACTTTGATGAGGTTTGCAGCCAGCTTGTCTCTGTTTGAAATTTGCAAACATTCAATTGGACCTTGCGACAGTCAACTCAGCGAAAGCTGAAGAACTGTTATGTCCGAGACCAGAGGATGAGAGAATAACAACTTGAGTTTTCCCAGTCTTAGCCCCGAGAGCATGATAAGAAACAACATAAGGCAAGTATCTGAATAATGCTCAGGTACCCCCTACATTGAGGCATCCAGCTGAATGTACTGGGTCAATTCTGCAGAATTTAAATAAAGCTCCTTTCTTTGCTCTTGCTAACAGTTGAGTCAAGTCTATTTAATTTCCACGACAAAAGAGCAAGAGGGTAACTACAGAAATGGTTGGCCCACTCAAGGACAAAGGAGGAAAGTTAAGCATGGAGTCAGAGAAAATGGGCAAGATTCTTATGGAGTACTTTACATTGATATTCACTGAAGAGAGGGACATGATGGATATTAAGGTTAAAGGATAGATCTTTGAGTAGTCTCGGTCAAGTCGCCTTAAGGACAGAGAAAGTTTAGGGTATTTGAAAAGACATTAAGGTAGACAAGCCCCCAGGTCTTGATGGGATCTACCCAGGTTACTGAGAGAAGCGAGAGGAAATAGTTGGGACTTTAACAGATACCTTTGCAGCATCCTTGAACACGGTGAGGTCCAGGAGGACTGGAGAATTGCTCATGTTGTTCCTTTGTTTAAGAAGGGCAGCAGGGATACTCCAGGTAATTATAGACTGGTGAGCCTGACGTCAGTGGTAGGGAAGCAGCTGAAGAAGATACTGAGGGATATGATCTATTCCCATTTGAACGAAGATGAGCTTATCAGTGGTGGGCAGCATGGTTTGGGGCAGGGAAAGTTGTTGGACATATTAGAATGTACAAAGGTGGATAAATCTCTTTGTTTTGATCAGATATTTCCAAGGATATGGCAAGAAGCTAGAGAAGAAATTGCAGGGGCCCTGGCTGATATTTTTGCATCATTGTTAGCCACGGGTGAGTTTTTGGAAGAATGAAGGGGAGTGAATGTTATGCAACTATTCAATAAGGGCTGCAAAGAAAAACTTGAGAACTATAAACCAAGTTAGCCAAATATCTGTGCTAGGCAAGTTACTTGAGAAGATTCTGAGATAAGATTTACATGCATTTGGAAAGGTAGAGTTTGATTAGGAATACTCAGCATGGCTTTGTGCAGAAGAGATCATCCCTCACAAATTTGTTAGAGTTATTTGATGGTCAGGCAGCATGGAGGAGCAGGAGTGTCAATGATTTGAACATAAGCCCTTCATCAGGATTCCTGATGAAGGACTTATGCCCGAACCGTCGACTCTCCTGCTCCCTGGACGCTGTCTGACCTGCTGTGCTTTTCCAGCACTACACTCTTCGACTCTGATCTCCAGCATCTGCAGTCCTCACTTTATCATTGAGCTCTTTGATCAAGTGACCTGGAAGGTTGAAGAGGGCAAAGTGGTGGACGTAGTCTATGTGGATTTTAATAAGGCCTTTTGATAAACTTCCACACGGTAGGCTGCTCCGGAAGGTTAGATCACATGGAATCCGAGGGAAACTGGCAAATTGGATACACAATTGACTTGATGGAGAAAGCAGATGGTAACAGTGAAAGGATATTTGTTGGACTGGAGGCTTGTGACGAGTTGAGTGCCTCAGGGGTTGGTGCTGAGCCCGTGTTTGTTATCTGTATCAATGATTTGGATGAGAATGCACAAAGACATGCTTATTAAGTTTGCAAATTACACTAAAACAGGCAGTCTCGTGGACAGTGAAGATGATTATCAGAAATTGCAGTATTGAGAAAGTTTATAGCCTTAAAACTTGCCCTTAAACATTAAGACTAAAATGTAACTTTGAATTATAGAACACATTTGCTGCACACTAGAAAAATAGACAGGCGGGAAGGGTAAGAAAATTAAGAACACTTGCCTTAACATCAGTGAATCTGTATAAACAGGACACTGAGTGATAACATTCACAACTGTTTCTTTGTGAAGTTAATAATAATGTTTGATTCGGACCTCGAAACGAAATTCAGTATCGATTAACTTCTCTCCCGAATTATCATCTTTCTCTATTTTCTGTCTAGTTCAGAATATGCAGTGCTTTCGTTAACTTTTTGTGCTTGTGACAGTACAGCTTTTGTAAACTTGTGTATAAAGGTAGTCTGTTTGTGATGGTACAACAGAATAGCTTGCCAGGGTTCTTGAAGGAAGAACAATGTCTTACTGTTTTTGGTTATTAGAATCCAGTTAGCCTGGTATATAGGTAGTGTTATGTTATATCAGTGATGCTATTAATAAATAAAGGGAATGATTAAAATTAAACTAAACTATCTGTAAGAGTTTTTTTTATTCCAAGCGACCAAAAAGTACAATCTCCAGGATGAACCAAGAGAGGCTTACAGGTTGAGTTCACAAGGAATTCCTTGGGCCGTCTCAAATCTGTACTTTATCAGTATGACCTTGAACAGCTGGGGCAGTGGGCTGAGAAATGGCAAATGGAGTTTAATATAGATAAATGTGAGGTCTTGCATTTTGGGAAGTCAAATCAAAGCAGGGGTTTCATAGTGGATTGTAGGGTCTAATGAGTGTAATGGAAGAGAGGGACCTTGGAGTTCAAATACATGGTTCACTGAAGGTGGAGTGACAGGCAGACAGTTGAGAATGATGCAGGCCAGTGTACCAAAACCAGTCAGAGCATTGCATATAGAAATTATATTTCCCCAGCCTCTGGAATTGCTGGCCGCCATTAGTCATATGGCTGCTGCAGCTACCATCCCCATGGCGATTGATGACGTCACTTCCGCCCCCATCATGGCTACTTCCACAGTCACTTCCGTCTCTAACAATTCCTCATGCACCACACGCGGCATCACTTCCGCCTCCACATCATCGCTGAAGTCACATGCTCAGTGACTTCTGCGCCCCCCACTGCCGTGATCGCCCATCACTTCCACCCCCACCGATGCCACTCACTTGCATTCTGCTGACACCCACCCCACAGATCCCACTGTCACCATCCGCACCCCTCAGAACCCTGAGGGAAACATCACTCCTGCTCATGACTCCACCCCCATTCCCCCGACCACCACACCCACTCCAGTTACAGGCTCCGCCCCCACTCCCAGCTCCACACCTTCACCAGGTCCTAGGTCCTAGCTCCCAGCCCTGCCGAGTTTTCACCAACACCCCCCCGACCTTCCCCTCACTGAGGACGAATGATCAGTCCTCAGCAAAGGCCTCACCTTTATCCCCCTCCATCCACACATAAATGAATTTAATACACACTGTGACTTCCAACACTTCTTCCCCTGCCTCCGCGCTTACTTTTATAATCAGGACTCCCACCCACATTCCAAGGACCCCTTTGCCTGCCTCCAACACACTCCATCTACCTGGGCACCCCGTGCTGGCCTATTACCTGCCCTCAATCTCTTCATTTCCAATTGCCGCCAAGACATTAACTGCCTCAACCTGTCAACCCTCTCCCCCACTTCAACCTCTCACCCTCACAACATGCAGCCCTCCACTCCCTCTGCTCCAATCCCAAACTCACCATAAAACCAGCAGATAAAGAGGGTGCAATGGTAGTTTGGCGCACTGACCTCTACACTGCAGAAGCCAGACGCCAACTCAAAGACACCGCCTCCTACCGCCCCCTCGACCATGACCCCACCTCTCCATTACCAAACCGTCATCACTTAGACCATACAGAACCTCATCACCTCAGGAGATCTCCCACCCACAGCTTCCAACCTCATAATCCGGGAACCCTGCACCGTCCAATTCTACCCCCTTCCCAAGATCCACAAGCCTGACTACCCCGACCGACTCATTGTCTCAGCCTGCTCCTGCCCCACCGAACTCATCTCCACCTACCTTGACACTGTCCTATCTCACCTAGTCCAGGAACTCCCCACATACATTTGAGACACCACCCACGCCCCTCCACCTCCTCCAAGACTTCCATTTCCCTGGCCCCCAACGCCTCATATTCACCATGGATATCCAATCCCTCTACACCTCTATCTGCCATGACCAGAGCCTCCAAGCCTCTGTTTCTTCCTCTCCCAATGTTCCCAACAGTACCCTTCCACCGACACCCTAATTCGTTTGGCTGAACTGGTCCTCACCCTTAACAATTTCTCCTTCGAATCCTCCCACTTCCTCCAGACCAAAGGGGTAGCCATGGGCACCCGTAAAGGTCCCAGGTATGCCTGTCTCTTTGTCGGCTATGCAGATCTGTCCATTGTCTGTAGTAACACTGGCACCACTCCCCACCTCTTCCTCCGCTACATTGATGACTGCATTGGCGCCACCTCGTGCTCCCGCGAGGAGGTTGAACAATTCATCAACTTCACCTACACATTCCACCCCGACCTTAAATTCACCTGGACCATCTTTGATACCTCCCTCCCCTTTGTGGACCTCTCCATCTTCATTAATGATGACTAACTTGACACGACATGTTTTACAAACCCACCGATCCCACAGCTACTTGGATTACAACTCTTCCAACCCTACCTCCTGCAAAACCGCCCCATACCATATTCCCAATTCCTCCGCCTCTGCCGTACCTGCTCCCAGGAGGACCAGTTCCACCACAGAAAACACCAGGTGTCCTCCTTCTTTAGAGACAGCAATTTCCCTTCCCACATGGTTAAAGATGCACTCCAATGCAAATCATCCACATCCCGCACCTCCGCCCTCAAACCCCACTCCCTCCAACCATAACAAGAATAGAACCCACCCCCCCCCGGTCCTCACGTTCCACCCCACCAACCTTTGCATAAACCACATCATGCGACGACATTTCTGCCACCTCCAAAAGGACCCCACCACCAGAGGTATATTTCCCTCCCCACCCATTTCCGCTTTCCGCAAAGACGGTTCCCTCCATGATCACCTGGTCAGGTCCACGCCCCCCCAAACAACCCAGCCTCCCTGGCACCCTCCCCTGCCACCACAGGAATTGCAAAACCTGCACCCACACCTCCTCCCTCACCTCCATCCAAGGCGCCAAAGGAGTCTTCCACATCCAAAGTTTTACCTGCACATCCACCATTATCATTTATTGTATCTGTTGCTCCCGATGCGGTCTCCTCACGTTAGGGAACATCACCGGGACACCCGCGCCAATTAACCCACCACCCTGTGGCCCAACATTTCAACTCCCCCTCCCACTCTGCTGAGGACATGCAGGTCCTGGGCCTCCTCCACCGCCGCTCCCTCACCACCCGATGCCTGGAAGAAGAACGCCTCATCTTCCCCCTCGGAACACTCCAACCCCATGGCATTAATGTGGATTTCACCAGTTTCCTCATTTCTCCTTCCCCACCTCACCCCAGCTCCAACCTTCCAGGTCAGCACCGGCCTCATGACCTGTCTTATCTGCCTATCTTCCTTTCCACCTATCCACTCCACCCTCCTCTCTGACCTATCACCTTTATCCCACCCCCATTCACCTACTGTTCTCTTTGCTACCTTCCCCCACTCTCCTCTCTGACCTATCACCTCCATCCCCACCCTCATTTACCTATTGTACTCTATGCTGCTTTCTCCCCACCCTACCCACCCCCTCTCATTTATCTCTCCACTCTGCAGGCACCCTGCCTCTATTCCCAAAACATCAATTTTCCTGCTCCTCGGATGCTGCCTGACCTGCTGTGGTTTTCCAGCACCACTCTAATCTAGACTCTGGTTTCCAGCATCTGCAGTCCTTGTTTTTACCATATCGAAATTATGTTGCATTTGTACAGATGTTGGTGGTGAGGCCACAGTTTCAAGTATTGTGTTCAGTTTTAGTCGTCTTGCTATTGGAAGGATATAATTAAACTGGAAAGAGTGCAGAAGAAATTTACAAGGATGAAGCCAGGACTCAACAATCGGGATTATAGGGAGAGGTTTACAGGCTACAACTCTTTTGACCTACAGCATAGGGATGGGGTGGCACGGTGGCTAGCACTGCTGCCTCAAAGCACCAGGGTCTCAGGTTTGATCCCAACATAGGGTGACTGTCTGTGCAGAGTTTGCACATTATTCCTGTGTCTGCATGGGTTTCCTCCCACAGTCCAAAGATGCGCCAGTTAGGTGAATTGGTTATGCTAAATTGCCCATAGTGTTAGGTGTATTAGTCAGAGGGAAATGGTCCTGGGTGGGTTACTCTTCGGGGGGAGGGTCTTATAAAAGTGCATCAGGTCATGAACGGTGTGGATAGGGGGAACACATTCAGTTTTTTTTCCCAGGTTTGGGGAAATCAAGGACATCAGTTTAATATAAGAGAGGTCAGAATAAATGGTTCAAGGGGAAAGATTAAAAGAGCACCTGAGGGGCAATTTTTTTTACATAGAGGGTGGCACACAAATGGAATGAGCTGCCAGCAGAAGTGGTTGAGGTGGGTAAGTTAACAACATTTAAAAGGCATTTGGACAAAACGACGAATAGGAAATGTTTAGAAGGATATGGACCAGGTGCAGGGAAATGGGGTTAACGTGGATGGTCAGAATGGACCAGTTAAGGCCAAAGGGCCTGTCTCTACACTGTCAGACACTATGACTCTATGAGCACATTAAACAATATCGTTAATTCATTCAATCATCTCGAAATCTTGGTGAATGTAAACCCATTTACTTCTGGAAGCTTCAAACAAAATCACATCATACACAATTCTGTATTTAGAGAGTAATTACAAGCGTCCTCGGTAAGATTTGGCATTTGACAGCGTCATACAACTTTGGTAAAGACCCTAACGTCCCCTCCCTCACCTGCCAAGTGCCCAGACCGATCATAGGGATACAAACTTCACTATTCAGGCGAAGCGACATTGTCCTTCAGACAAAACAAAACCGCCTGAAATTTCCAACAACTGCTCCGCGCGAGCCGCCCGTTGCTGTTTTCAAATCGCTGAAAGCTCGAACCACCTCCTGGGCGGGGACAGCGCCTGATTGGTCAGGATTCATTGTCAATCACAACCCTGGCGGTAGCTCCGCCCCATTTCACGCGGCCGCGGGTCTTCATTCTGATCGGGTGAGCCTAGATTGTTAGCTGGGACGGGATGGATCGTGACTCTGAGCTGGATGAGGGGACTGGGTAAAAAAACAAGGACTGCAGATGCTGGAAACGAGAGTCTAGATTAGAGTGTGTTGGTGAAAGGGACTGGCCAATCTTGACTGTGAGCAGTAGTTGGGGGTGGGGCGTGTGGTTGATATTTATGGGCGGGGTGTTTTCACTCGAAGCAGGTGGCATGTTTGCACTTGGCTTGAGGTGTGTTGTAGAAGGATGTACAACGTTAAGAATCACACGACACCAGGTTATAGACCAACAGGTTTACTTGAAGCCCTAGCTTTCAGAGTGTTGCTCCTTCATTAGGATAACAGATCGAGTGGGTCGGTTGGAGAGACAGATAGAAGCGATTAGGAATTTGCAATAGCAACAGTATGTGATGGATTCTGGATTAGTGGTGCTGGAAGAGCACAGCAGTTCAGGCAGCATGAGGAGCAGTAAAATCGACGTTTCGGGCAAAAGCCTTTCATCAGGATATGAAGGGCTTTTGCCCGATACGTCGATTTTACTGCTCCTTGGATGCTGCCTGAACTGCTGTGCTCTTCCAGCACCACTAATCCAGAATCTGGTTTCCAGTATCTGCAGTCATTGTTTTTACCTAGTATGTGATGGAAGGCAATAATTGGAAGGGGGGGAAAGTCTCAGATACAGTCACATAGATGAGTTCACTCCAGGAAGGGCAAGAAAGGTAGGCACCAAGGGCAGGAGTCTTTGGTGGACATACCCATTTCAAACAGGTATGCTGTTTTTGAAAATGTAGGGGGTGATGGTTTCTCAGGGGAACGTAGCACGAAAAGCCAAGTTTCTGGTATTGAGACTGCCTCTAATGCAGCGAGGGGTATGTCGGCTTCCAGAGATCAATTGTGTTAGGGGATTCTGGAGTCCAAGGTACAGACAGACATTCTTGTGGCCAGCAGAGAAAAAGTAGAATGGTGTGTTTTGTCCCTAGTGCCAGGATCAAGGATGTCTCAGAGAGGGTGCAGAATGTTCTCATGGGGTAGAGGGGCCAGCAAGAGGTCATTGTCCACATTGGAACCAACAATATAGGAAGGGAAAAGGTTGAGATTCTGAAGTGAGATTAGAGAGAGTTAGGCAGAAATTTAGATTAGATTACTTACAGTGTGGAAGCAGGCCCTTTGGCCCAACAAGTCCTCACCGACCCACACCCACCCCCCTACGTTTACCCCTGCACCTAACACTACGGGCAATTCAGCATGGCCAATTCAATTAAGGGGAGAAAGTGAGGTCTGCAGATGCTGGAGATCAGAGCTGAAAATGTGTTGCTGGAAAAGCGCAGCAGGTCAGACAGCATCCAAGGAACAGGCGATTCAATGTTTCAGGCATAAGCCCTTCTTCAGGAAGGTAATTCCTGATTCCTGAAGAAGGGCTTATGCTCGAAACGTCGAATCTCCTGTTCCTTGGATGCTGCCTGACCTGTGCTTTTCCAGCAAAACATTTTCAGCAATTCAACTAACCTGCACATTTTTGGACTGTGTGAGGAAACCGGAGCACCGGGTGGAAGCCCACATAGACACAGGGAGAATGTGCAAACTCCACACAGTCAGTTGCCTGAGGCAGGAATTGAACCCAGGTCTCTGGCGCTGGGAAGCAGCAGTGCTAACCACTGGAGGTCCTCAAGGGTAGTAATATCTGGAAGACTCCCAGTGCTACGAGCTAGTGAGGGCAGGAATAGGAGGATAGAGCAGATGAATGCATGGCTGAGGAGCTGGTGTATGGGAGAAGGATTCACATTTTTGGATCATTGGAATCTCTTTTGGAGTAGAAGTGAGCTGTACAAGGAGGCCGGATTGCACCTAAATTGGAAGGGGACTAATATACTGGCAGGGAAATTTGCTAGAACTGCTTGGGAGAATTTGAATTGTAAGGTGGGGGGGGGGGGGGGGGAACCCAGGGAGATAGTGAGGAAAGAGATCAATCTGAGATTGGTACAGTTGAGAACAGAACTGAGTCAAACAGTCAGGGCAGGCAGGGACAAGGTAGAACTAATAAATTAAACTGCATTTATTTCAATGCAAGAGGCCTAACAGGGAAGGCAGATGAACTCTGGGCATGGTTAGGAACATGGGACTGGGATATCAATGCAATTACAGAAACATGGCTCAGGGATGGGCAGGACTGGCAGCTTAATGTTCCAGGATAAAAATGCTACAGGAAGGATAGAAAGGGAGGCAAGATAGGAGGGGGAGCGGTAGTTTTGATAAGAGATAACATTACAGGCTGTGCTAAGGGAGGATATTCCTGGAAATATATCCAGGGAAGTTATTTGGGTGGAACTGGAAAATAAGAAAGGGAAGATCACCTTATTG
Source organism: Hemiscyllium ocellatum (assembly GCF_020745735.1). Lineage (NCBI taxonomy): Eukaryota > Metazoa > Chordata > Chondrichthyes > Orectolobiformes > Hemiscylliidae > Hemiscyllium > Hemiscyllium ocellatum. Next base: position 68,648,702 of record NC_083419.1, on the reverse strand, counting down.
GGATTGTATTATAGACCCCCTAATAGTCAGAGGAAAATTGTGTCATTTCGTGGCTAGTTGGTGTTCATGGATGCGGATCGTTAGCTGTCTTCCTGTTTGGACACGACCAGCTATCCTTAGTAGCCACAAATGCAGATGACTAGCAACATGAATTTGACTGGGACAACGCTAGTATTATAGGACAAGCCAAACAGAGAATAGGCAGGGAATTCCTAGAGGCATGGCACTCATCCACAGATTCAATCAATAAGCACATCGACCTGGACCCAGTATACCGACGACTACAATGGACAGCTGGAACTGACAACCGGAAGTGGCAGATTCAAACCACTACAAATGCCGGAGGAATGATCACAGAAACACTTCACAGGAGGCTCACAAGCACTGAGGATGTCATCTAGACAGGGGACGAAACGTCTGCAACTCAAATTCCCAGCTCGGCGAACAGAACCACAACAGGGTTAAGGAGAATCCAAAGGGTTTTCACAAATACATTAAGGACAAAATGGTAACTAGAGCGCGAATAAGGTCCCTCAAAGATCAGCAAGGTGGCCTTTGTGTGGAGCTGCAGGAGATGGGGGAGATACTAAACAAGTATTTTACTGTGGAAAAGGACTTGGAAAGTATAGACTGTAGGGAAATAGATGGTGATGTCTTGAAAAATGTCCATATTACAGAGGAGGAAGTGCTGGATGTCTTGAAACACATAAAAGTGGATAAATCCCCAAGACCTGATCAGGGGTACCCGAGAACTCTGTTGAAAGCTAGGAAAGTGATTGCTGAGCCCCTTGCTGAGATATTTGTATCATCAATAGTCACAGATGAGGTGCCGGAAGACTGGAGGTTGGCTAACATGGTGCCACTCTTTAAGAAGGATGGTAAGGACAAGCCAGGGCACTATAGATCGGTGAGCCTGATGTCGGTGGTGGGCAAGTTCTTGGAGGGAAACCTGAGGGGCAGGATGTACATATATTTGGAAAGGCAAGGGCTGATTAAGGATAGTCAACATGGCTTTGTGCGTGGGAAATCATGTCTCACAAACTTGAGTTTTTTGAAAAAGAAGCACAGAGGATTGATGAGGGCAAAGCGGTGTACGTGATCTATATGTACTTCAGTGAGACGTTTGGCGAGGTTCCCCATGGGACACTGGTTAGCAAGGTTAGGTCTCATGGAATGCAGGGAGAACTAGCTATTTGGATACAGAACTGGCTCAAAGGTAGAAGACAGAAGGTGGTAGCGGAGAGTTGTTTTCAAACTAGAGGCCATGTGGAATGCCACATGGATCGGTGCTGGGTCCTCTACTTTTTGTCATTTATTGTAAATGATTTGGATATGAACATAGGAGGTATAGTTACCAAGTTTGCAGATGACACCAAAATTGGAAGTGTAGTGGACAGCGAGGAGGTTTACCTCAGATTACAACAGGATCTGGACCAGATAGGCCAGTGGGCTAAGAAGTGGCAAATGGAGTTTAATTCAGATAAATGCGAGGTGCTGCATTTTGGTCAGAGTATTGAGTACAGGTGTTGGGAGGTCATGCTGCAGCTGTACAAGACATTGGTTAGGCCACTGTTGGAATATTGCATGCAATTCTGGTCTCCTTCCTATCGGAAAAATGTTGTGAAACTTGAAAGGGTTCAGAAAAGATTTACAAGCATGTTGCCAGGGTTGGAGGATTTGAGCTATAGGGAGAGGCTGAACAGGCTGGGGCTGTTTTCCCTGGAGCATCGGAGGCTGAGGGGTGACCTTATAGAGGTTTACAAAATTATGAGGGGCATGGATAGGGTAAATAGGCAAAGTCTTTTCTCTGGGGTTGGGGAGTCCAGAACTAGAGGGCATAGGTTTAGGGTGAGAGGGGAAAGATATAAAAGAGACTTAAGGGGCAACTTTTTCGCGCAGAGTGTGGTACATGTATGGAATGAGCTGCCAGAGGATGTGGTGGAGGCTGGTACAATTGCAACATTTAAGAGGTATCTGGATGGGTATATGAATAGGAAGTGTTTGGAGGGATGTGGGCAGGGTGCTAGCAGATGGACTAGATTGGGTTGGGATATCTGATCAGCATGGACAGTTTGGACTGAAGGGTCTGTTTCTATGTTGGATATCTCTATGATTCTATGCTTCTAAAGCTGGTGCCTCCAAATAAACCTGTTGGACTATAACCTGGTGTTGTGTGATTTTACACCCCAGTCCAACACCAGCATCTCCAACTCATGACTGTCATTGAAGGGGGCATACAGTCCTACAGCACGGAGACAGGCCTTTAGCCTAAACTGGTCCACGCCGATCAAAATGTCCATCCATTCTAACCCCATTTCCCTACACTTGGCCCATATCCTTATGTTTCCCATCCATTTATTCGGCTAAATGCCTTTAAAGTGTTGTTAATGTACCCATGTCAACCACTTCCGCTGGCAGATCATTCCACATGCGTACCACCCTCTGTAAAAAAGTTGCCCCTCAGGTGCCCTTTTATTCTTTCCCCTCTGACCTTAAACTGATGCCCTCTAGTCCTCGATTCCCCAACCCTGGAAGAAGACTGAGTGCATTCAACCGATCCGTGCCTCTCATGATCTTATACACTTATATAAGATTCTTGCTCAGTCTCCTACACTCTCAGCAAAAGAGTCATAGCTTATTCAACCTTTCCCTATAACACAGACCGCTGAGTCCTGGGAACATCTTTGTAAATTTCTTTTGCACTCTTTCCAGTTTAATAATATCCTTCCTATAGCAAGGCGACCAAAACTGAACACTACTCAAAGTGCGGCCACACCAATGTCCTGTTCTGCAACATAACTTCTATATGCAATGCCCTGACTGACAAAGGCCAGTGTGCCAAAACATTTCTTCTCTGCCCTGTCTACCTTTGACTCCACTTTCAGAGAACTGCGTACTTGAACCCAAGGTTCCTCTGATCCACTGCACTCCTTAAGACCCGACCATTTACCATGAAATGCCTGCCTCGATTTGACCTTCCAAAACGCAATTCCTCACATTTATCTATATTAAACTCCATTTGTCATTTTTCTGCCCACTTCGCCAGCTGGTCAAGGTCCTGCTGCAATTTCTGATAACCTTCCTCATTGTCCACGGTACCGTCTATTTTAGTGTCATCTGCAAATTTACTAATCATGTCAGCTCTATTTCATGTAAGTAGATGCAATTTAATCCAACAAGCATTCCTCACTTCTTGTTGTATTCCAGTTTGACCTGTCTATTCAACTTACTGTTTCTGATTACTGTATCCCATTAAAGTCTTGCACTTGCCTCCATGATGTTGAGGATCCCACACCCCTGCCAATCTAGTTCAAATCCTCCTTTGCAGCACTAACAAACTGTTTGAGTGTGGTTGAGAGGCATACAATAAGGAGGTGAATGTTTTTGCTGTGTCTTCCGTGGCAGAAGTCTCATCCTCGATGGTACCCTCCCAATGAGTTTTTGTTTCCACTGTCTCCGTCTCCCAGCTTGAGTCTTTTTATCATCCTCTGGACTGGCTCTTGAGCATATAGTGAGTGAAATTTCCTACCCATAGGTTGGTGCAGATGATGCTGATGGTGGCTTATCCATCAAAACAAACACTTCTATGGAGAGTTCCAGCTGACTGATGAGATCGATTCATTTTTTTGCAGTCTCTTCCCCAGTTTTACCCATGTATGATACTGATCTTTTTTAAGGATAACTCCCAGAATCCATGAAGAGCTGTCACCAAAGAACTTTATGTCGACCATGTCTCCCAGTTTAATATATCTGTCGAGCAATTCTCTATCAGGGACCGTTTTCTGGGCTCCTTGTTCTCATTCTTGCAGACCAAGTTACTCACGTCATCATATGTGGCATTGACCCATAGTTGGAGAGGAGACATGCAAGCTTTGTTTCCAAAGAATCTTCAAAGAACTTTCTCAGGGTACTTTTGAATACCCACCTAGCCAAACAATTTGAGGATGGATGGTAGGGTGGTGGGGTGCCATTGTCTGTTACAAAGACCTCAGGTATGAAAGGATTGTCAGAGCTTTTCAAATACTGTTGTACTTTGTAGCAGAGGCCACTTCAGTACATGTCGGTCCATTTTGAATGTGGCATCAATAAGAATTAAGAGCCTATAATGGCCTGGAAAATTAGCACGCGATCACACTCAGGGTCTTTTTGGTCATTCTCATGTGAGCTATGAGGCTGTGGTTTTCTGGTTCTCCTGGCAAAGTTTGCACTGGTTGTCCAGATTTTCATGGCTCCTCAAGACCATTTTCATTTTAGAAATTCCTGGATGGTCATTGTGCAATTATTGAAGTTTTGGTCACAGACTTCGATGTGGGAAAACCACCCAGGCTCTCCACAAAATAATGTCTTCTTCTCTGCTCCAGTCCTGATATTTTGATATTTCGGGTTTCAACTCTTCCCTCGGACATCCTTGTGATCTACCATTTAGGATAATATGACATAGCTTTGCGAATAGGGTCCTTTAGGGTCTAAGCCTGGATTTGCTTGGCAGATCCTGGGAGAAGTGTACATGAACTTCAAAGTCATGATAATTTAATCCATCATCGGAGCTAAAGGTAGCCTGCTGGGAAGTGGCAGCTCAAGGCATCCACTTTGGCTGTATGACTCTATGCGTTTCACGGTATTTTCATAAACACCTAATAGCAGTGCCCAGCACTGGGAGGAATCATCTTATCTTCCTTGAAGAGGCCCATTAGAGGTTTGTAATCAGTTACTACTGTGCAATGCTGAATGTAGGCATGTTGATTTTTCACCATGAATACCATGGCTGAAACCGCTTTCTCTATCTGGACACATTCTTTCTGCCTCCACCATGATTGGACATTCTGACCTGTCGTCCCAACAATGTGATAATATTTCCTCTATCCCTCAGGGGGAGGCATTGCAGGTTACAATGAGTGGTCTCAGGATATTGTAATGGACTGATATGTTTGTTAACAATAGTTATTGTTTGACATTTGCAAAGGCTTTTTCTTGTGGCATTTGCAACAACCATTTCTGCTTTTTTTCAGTGGGATATGGAGGGTTCTAGCGAGGTCACCAGGTTGGGTATAAATTTCCCACAGTAACTTATGTGACCTAGAAAAGACTTCAGCTCTATTATATTCCTTAAAGTCACAGTCCTTTTTATGGCCTTTACTTTCTCTTCAACGATATGCATTCCATCTTTATCAATCCTGTCCACAAGGTACACCAACTCATTTACCTGGAACATCTTTCCCTTTTTAGCTAGACTTTAGCCACAGAAAAACATTACAAAACCTCTTCTAGCCTCTCAAAATTATCCTTTGCAGTAGCTCCTGAGCATCATTCAGATGGACTGCCATTCTGCACCCCCTTGGAGGATGTTCTCCGTTGACATTTAAAAGATGGTGCAAGCTGAAGACACCCCATAAGGCAAGCAAGTGTATTGATACACTCCTTTGTGAGTATTTAGAGTTGCAGAGCTGTACAGCATGGAAACACGACCTTCAGTCCAACTCGTCCGTACCAACCAGATATCCTAAATTAATCTAGTCCCATTTGCCAGCATTTGGCCGATAAATCCTCCCTATTCATATACCATCCAGATGTCTTTTAAATGTTGCGATTGTACCAGCCTCCACCACTTCCTCTGGCAGCTCACTCTATACATACACCACCCTCTGTGTGAAAAAGATGCCCCTTAAATTTGTTGTAAACCTAAACTCCCACACCCCAGGAAAAAGATCTTGGCTATTCACCTCAACCACACTCCTCATGATTATATAAACCTTATAAGGTCACTCTTCAGCCTCTGACCGTTCAGGGAAAATAGCCTCAGCCTATTGAGTCTCGGCCAATAGCTCAAACCTTCCAACTCTGGTATCATCCTTGTAAATCTTTTCTGAACCCTTTCAAGTTTCACAACATTCTTCCTTTAGCAGAAAAAACACAATATTCCAAAAGTGACCTAACCAATGTTCCGTATAGCCTCAACATGACCTCCCAACTCCTATATTCAATGCTTCGACCAATAAATGCCTTTTTCACGATCCTGTCTACGTGCAACTCCAATGTCTCTTTATTTAGTAACACTCCCCAGGATCTTACCATTAGGTTTATACATCCATTACCTCACATTTATCCAAATGAGGCTCATAGAGAAGTACTGCACAGAAACAGACCCTTAGGTTCATCTCATCCATACTAACCACATATCCTAAACTAATCTAGTCCCAGATAAAAATCACACAACACCAGGTTATAGTCCAACAGGTTTAATTGGAAGCACACTAGCTTTCGGAGTGTCGCTCCTTCATCAGGTGATTGTGATTACCTGATGAAGGAGCGTTCCTCCGAAAGCTAGTGTGCTCTCAATTAAACCTGTTGGACTATAACCTGGTGTTATGTGATTTTTAACTGTGTACACCCCAGTCCAACACCGGCATCTCCAAATCATAATTTAGTCCCGTTTGCTAGCACTTGGCCCATATCCGTGTAAACCCTTCCTATTCATGCACCCATCAAAATATCTTTTAAATGTTGCAATTGTACCAGCCTCCTCTATTTCATCTGGCAGCTCCTTCCATACACGCATCACTCTTTGTATGAAAAAATTGCCCCTTGTTTCCCTTAAATTAAATTCCATCTACCACTCCTCAGCCCATTGGCTTACCTGATCAAAGTCCAATTCTATTCTGAGGCAACCATCTTTGCTGTCCTCCACACCTCCAATTTTGTTGACATCTGCAAACATACTAACCATACCTCCTATGTTAATATCCAAATTATTTGTATAAATGACAAAAAGCAATGCACCCAGCACCAATCCTTGTGGCACACTGCTGGTCAAAGGCCTCCAATCTGAAAAGCAATCCTCCACCACCATTCTTCTATCTTCAATCCAGTTCTGTATCCAAATGGCTAGATCTCCTTGTATTCTCCGTAACCCAACATGCTAACCATTGTACCATGAGAACCCTTGTTAAATGTCCTACTGAATTCCAAATAGATCATATCCACTGCTCTGCCTTCATCAGATTACTTACAGTATGGAAACATGCCCTTCGGCCCAACAAGTCCACACCGACCTGCAACCCACCCAGACCCATTCTCCTACATTTACCCCTTCACCTAACACTACGGGCAATTTAGCATGGCCAATTCACCTAACCTGCACATTTTTGGACTGTGGGAGGAAGCCCATGCAGACACAGGGAGAATGTGCAAACTCCAATCGCCTGAGGCAGGAATTGAACCCGGGTCTCTGGCGCTGTGAGGCAGCAATGCTAACCACTGTGCCACTGTGCCGCCCATCTTCTTCTTTACTTCTTCAAAAGTCAAGTTGGTGAGACACAATTTCCCAGCATAAAACCATGTTGACTATCTCTAATCAGTCCTTGCCTTTCCAAATACATGTAAATCCCGTCCCTCAAGATCCTCTCCAACAACTTGCCCACCATTGATGTCAGGGTCACCGGCCAATAATTTCCTGGCTTTTCTTTTACAACTTTCTTAAGGAGTGGCATCACATTAGCCAACCTCCAGTCTGCTAGCACCTCAGCTGTGGCTATTGATGATACAAATACATCAGCAAAAGGCCCACCAATTGCTTACCTAGCTTCCCACAGAGTTCTAGGCTACAGCTGATCTGGACCAGGGGATTTAGAAAATAATTGATAAAATAAGCAGAGATATAAAAACAGTTAAAATAAAAAAAATTCAAAACTAATTAATTAAAATGAGGATGGAGGGTCAGGTGGTTGTGGACCCCATTGTGGTTCCCAGTGACCATGCCTGTAGTAAATGTTGGTTGCTGGAAGAACTCTGCCTCAGAGTCAATGAGCTGGAATCTGAGCTTCAAACATGGCAACACACCAGGGAGGGCAGAGTTACAGACAGTGTGTTTCAGGAGACAGCCACAATCCTTAGACTGCTAATTCAAATTCAGTCAGTGGTCAGGCACAAGTGGGTGTGGCATGTGAGTGAGGCAGGTAGAAGGGGCCAGGAGGAAGAGTTGCAGAAGCCTCCGCCCCTGTCCTTGTCCAATAGGTTCAAGAGTTTTGCTCCCCCTGTGGACGGGAATGGGGACTGCAAGGACGATAAGCCAACTGACTGCAGCACCATAGTGCGGGGAGCCATTTAAGTGGACGGAGAGAAGAGAAATATTGTTTTAATTGGGGATAGTATAGTTAGAGGTATGTTCTCTGTGACCAGGATCAAGAGTCCCAAAGGTTGTGTTGCCTGCCTGATGCTTGGGTTTGAATATCTCATCTGGGCTACAAAGGAACTTGAGGTGGGAGGGTAAAGATCCTGTGGTCATGGCCCACATAGGTAAAAACAGCACATGTAAGGCAGAGATGTTGCTAAGGGAATATGAACAGTCAAGAGCTAAATTAAAAATGGCAGGGGTGTTGGGGTTCAGCTGGAAAGGAAATTAGAAAACGGACATGTGGCTGCAAGGGGATCAGGGTTGGGAGCTAAATATTCAGGGATATAGACACAGAACATTACAGCCCTCATTCGGCCCTCGATTTTGCACTGACCTGTGAAACCAATCTGAAGCCCATCTAATCTACACTCTTCTATTATCATCCATATGTTTATTTAATGATCTTTAAATAGCTTTAAAGTTGCCGAGTCAACTATTGTTGCAGGCAGGGAATTCCACACCCCTACTACTCTCTGAGTAAAGAACCTACCTCTGACATCTATCCTATATCTATCATCTTTCAAAGCTATGTCCCCTCATGCTAGCCATCCCCATCTGAGGAAAAAGACTCTCACTGTCCACCCTATCTAATCCTCTGATCATCTTGTATGTCTCTATTAAGTCACCTTTTGCACCCTTTCCATTGCTTCCATATCCTTCCTATAATGCAGTGACCAGGCCTGTACGCAATACTCCTAGTGCGGCTTCACCAGAGTTTTGTACAGCTGCGACATGATCTCATGGCTCCGAAACCCAATCCCTCTACCAATAAAACCTAACACACCGTACTCTTTCTTAATAGCACTATCAACTTGGGTGGCAACTTTCAGGGATCTATGCACATGGACACTGAGGTCTCTCTGCTCATTCACGCTACCAAGAATCTTTCCATTAGACCAGTATTCTGTATTCCTGTTACTCCTTCCAAAGTGAATCACCCCACACTCCATTTGCCATCTCTTAGCTCAGCCCTGCAGCTTATGTATGTCTTTCTGTAACCTGCAACACCCTTCAGCACTATCCACAACTCCACTGACTTTAGTGTCATTTGCAGATTTGCAAACCCATGCTTCTACACCCTCATCCAGGTCATTTATAAAAATGACCAACAAGAGAGCCCCCAAAACAGATCCTTGCGGTATACCACTAGTAACTGAACTCCAGGATGAACATTTTCCATTAACTCCCAGCCTCTGTCTTCTTACAGCTAGCCAATTTCTTATCCAAACCATTAAATGATCCTCAATCCCATTCCTCTGTATTTTCTGCAATAGTCTATCATGGGGAACCTTATCAAAATCTTTACTAAAATCCATATACATCAAATCAACCACTTCACCCTCATCTGCCTGTTTGGTCACCTTCTCAAAGAACTCAATAAGTTTGTGAGGCATGACCTACCCTTCACAAAACCGTTTGGACTATCCCTAACCAAATTATTCCTTTCTAGATGATTATAAATCCTATCTGTTATAATGCTTTCCAACACTTTACCCACAACCAAAGTAGGGCTCACTGCTCTATAATTACCAGGGTTGTCTCTACTCCCTTCTTGAACAAGGGGACAACAGTCTTCTGGCACTATTTTTGTAGACAATGATGACATAAAGTTCAAAGCCAAAGTCTCTACAATCTCCTCCCTCGGTTCCCAGAGAATCTTAGGGTAAGTCCCATCTGACCCAGGGCAGTCATTTATTTTTGCACCTTCCAGAATTGCTAATACCTCCTCTTTATGAATCTCAAACCCATCTAGCCTAATAGCCTATAGCTCAGTTTTCTCCTCGACAACATTGTCTTTTTCCTGTGTGAATACACTTGGAAAGTATTCATTTAGCACCTCTCCTATCTCTTCGGACTCCACAAACAACTTCCCACTACTGTCCTTGACAGCCCCTAATTTTAGTCTTGTCATTCTTTTATTCCTGACATACCTGTAGAAAGGTTTGGAGTTTTTTCTTGATCTTACCTGTCAAATATTTTTTATGTCCCCTCGTGGCTCTTCTTAGCTCTCTCTTTCGGTCCTTCCTAGCTAACTTGTATCTCTCTAGCACACTAGCTGAGCCTTCACACTTCTACTTTACATAAGCCTCCTTCTTCCTTTTGACAAGAGATTCAACTTCTTTAGTAAACCATGGTTCCCTTGCTTGACCACTTCCTCCCTGCCTGACAGGTACATACGTATCAAGGACATGCAGTAGCTGGTCCTTGAACAAGCTCCACATTTCAATTGTGTCCATTCCCTGCAGTTTCCTTCCCCATCCTATACTCCTAAATCGTGCTAAATCACCTCATAATTGCCTTTCCCCCAGTATAACTCTTGCCCTGTGGTATTTACCTATCCCTTTCTATTTAGAGTTAACATAACCGAATTGTGGTCACTATCATCAAAGTGCTCATCTATCTCCAAATCTGACACTTGGCCTGGTTCATTACCCAGTACCACATCCAATGTGGCTTTGTCTCTTGTTGGCCTATCTACATACTGTGTCAGGAAACCCTCCTACACACATTGGACAAAAACTGGCCCATAGTAGTCACGATGTGCAGGTTAGGTGCACTAGTTCAGGGTAAATGTAGAGTAATAGGGTCAGGGAATGGGTCTGGGTGGGTTACTCTTTGGAGAGTTGGTGTGGATGTGTTGGGCTGAAGGGCCTGTTTCCACACTGTTGGCATTCTATGAAGTAAAGTACTCGAACTATCGAGTTTCCGGTCAATATTTGGAAAGTTAAAGTCCCCCTAACAACTAACCTGTTACTTTTGCTCCTATCCAGAATCATATTTGCAATCCTTTCCTCTATATTTCTGGAACTTTTCAGAAACTCCTAAAAGTGTGACCTTTCCTTTCCTATCTCTAACCTCAGCTCATACTTCAATAGATGAGTCCTCATCAAATATGAATCATATTATAACTGCCCCTTAAGGGTTCCTTCACCTTAAGTTCCCTTACTAAGTCTGCCTCATTGCAGAACATTAAATCTAGTACTACAGTGTGGAAACAGGCCCTTCGGCCCAACAAGTCCACACCGACCCACCGAAGCGCAACCCACCCATACCCCTACATTTACACCTTACCTAACACTACGGGCAATTTAGCATGGCCAATTCACCTGACCCGCACATCTTTGTGACTGTGGGAGGAAACCGGAGCACCCGGAGGAAACCCACGCAGACACGGGGAGAACGTGCAAACTCCACACAGTCAGTCGCCTGAGTCGGGAATTGAACCCGGGTCTACAGGCGCTGTGAGGCAGCAGTGCTAACCACTGTGCCACCGTGCCGCCCACGTGTAGACATTCCACAAATCCCTTTTCTTGCAATCTACTACCAAACTGATTTTCCCAGTCCATCTGCATATTGAAATCCCCCATGATCAGTGCAACTTTGCATTTCCTACCCATCTTTTCTGTCTCGTGTTGCATGTTGTACCCCACTTCTTGACTACTATTTGGAGGCTTGTACACAGCTCCAACTATGGTTTCTTTTTACCTTTGCGGTTCGTCAATTCTACCCACACAGATTCTACACCATTTGACCCAACTTCATTTCTTACTATTGATTTGATTTCATCTTTTACTAATAAGGCAACCCTCTGCCCACCTGCCTATATTTTTAATAGGATTTATCTTCTGGAAGGTTTAACCTAATTCAGCAGGGGGATGGTAATCTGAATTGTAGCTCCAATGCAGAGAAGGTTGAGAGTAGTGAGGTCATGAATAAGGTTTCAAGGTTGCAGGGGTGTATTGGCAGGCAGGAAGGTGGTTTGAAGTGTGTCTACTATTGGAGACATGGATAGAGCAGGGACAGGAACAGTTGTTACAGATTCTGGGGTTTAGATGTTTCAGTAAGAACAGGGAAGGTGGTAAAAGATGGGGAGGTGTGGCATTGTGACATAGCACCAAGTGTTCTCAATAAGGCAACAATGTATGTAACACTGTGTTGAACAACTTGAGTAGTTTGTTGACTGGAGACAAAAACAAATTCAAATTTAGCCAATCAGTTTAAATTATATCCCGATCAAACTACCATTTTCCATTCAAGTTTGAATTGATTATTTGGACAATCTTAAAAACCAATGACACAAACCAATGCTCTGGGGTATAAGACCAGGGGAAAATTGAACTGTTGGGAGGAGAACTGCCAAGTCTTAGCATGTAGACTAGTATTATAGAAGGGAAGATAAAAGATAAGTTTGAGAACGAAATTGTAAATAGTGGTTATTTAATTATTCTCTGTTATACTTTAAGAAATAAAGCTGTAATTTTTACTTTACATAGTTTGTGGCCACTCGAACGTTTATAGATTACTGCATGGGATAAACCTTTTCTTTGTTCCTGGTTTTAAATTAAGCAGGAGAGTTTATCCCGTGTCGTAACAGTTTGGGGGCTTGGATCCATGATTTGAACTGCTTTAGACACATTTGAATAGATTTGGGGATACGAAAAATCCCAGCAGATTTAAACACTTGCAGGTTAGTGTCCTAGATCATTAAATAAAATGTAGGTGAGACAATTCATTTAATTTTGGTGACGTGTGATTGATTAAATTAGAAGTGAGAGAAATGGCTCTTAAAATTGCAGAAGAGGTTCTGGGATTTGAAGATGATTCTCAAATTTGCCAAGAAAGTTTAAAAGGAAAGAAAAAGACCATACGTTTAGAATTAGCAAAGAAGTTAGGTTTGGGTTGAACCAAGGACAAAAGTAAAGCTGAAATTGTAAAGGGGTTACTCAAACACTTAGGTGTGTCAGAGAAACAGACAAGTGCAATAGATGTAGAAAAACTTAAATTACAATTGGGGAAAATGGAGTTAGAAGATAAACAAAGAGAAAGAGGAAAGAGGGAGAGAGAAAGAGAAAGAGAGAGAGAAGAAAGAGAAGGAGCGAGAAAAGAGAGGGAGAGAGAGGAAAAAGAGACATAGAAAGTTCTTGGCTGAGCAAAGAGAGAGAGAAGAAAGGGAGAGATAAAGAGAGTGAGAATTTGAACTTGAGAAGTTGCGACTTAGTCAGCAAAGTCAAGTTAACAGGATGGAGATTAAAAGAGAAGGTTTGATATATATAAATATGCCAAAAATCTGCCACATTTTGATGAGAAAGATGTTGAAGCTTTCTTTATTTCATTTGAAAAATTGGCTGGGCAGATGGAGTGGTCCGAGGATTTATGGGTAATGCTAGTTCAAACTAAATTGGGAGGCAGGGCTAGTGAGGTATTTGCCGCATTGTCAGATGAGGTATCAAGAGATTATGAAGAGGTTAAATAGGCAATGTTAAGTGCTTATGAATTGGTACCAGACGTTTATAGACAGCAGTTCAGAAACACAAAGAAGAAATCAGGTCAGAATTCGAAAGAATTAAACATAGTCATTTTGAGCGATCAATGCGTGCTTTGAAAATGAATAGGACATTTGATGCTCTCAGAGAGATTAAAAGCCCACTTCCAGAGGTGATAAGAGTTCACAGAAAGTTCAGGAAGTGAGAATTAGCAAATGAGTACATGCTGGTGCATAAGACGAGCTTCTGGCCAGAATTTTGTTTAGTGAGGGATGGAAGTTAGGAGGAGGAGAGATCCTACACTACGAAACCAAGAGTAGAGAGCATGGGTAAGATTTTACCACAGGATAAAAAAAGAAGCCCAAGAGGATGGAAAGGAGGCAAAAGGCCTCAGCTGTTTCCACTGTGGTAAAGTGGGACCCGTAAAGACATAGCGCTAGTCGTTCAAGAAAGGCACTGTGGGAAAAGATGTGGTAAAATAAATTAAGCCAGTTGCATTAGCGAAGATAGTAAAGGAGACCCCGCAAAGAGCCAAGGAACTGCAGGAGAGTGCACAGCCTAGGCAGGGGTTAGATATGAAGTTAGTACCTGATCTCTACAAAGAATTTGCCTCTCTGTGTAAAGTTTACTCAGAAAGAACAGAAGCAGAAGGACAAGAAGTTACAATTTTGAAAGATACAGGATCTAACCAGTTGCTGATAGTAAAAGATGAGTGAACTTACACTCTTTCTAATCTGTTACCCAAGAGTGTGGTAATTTGTGGGATAGATGGAAAGAAACTTAGCATTCCCCACATAGGACCAAGTTGGAGTGCCAACTTAAGATTGAAGAAGTTACAGTGGGAGTGATTGACAGAGTGTCAGTTCCAGGAAATCTGTTTGTTCTTGGGAATGATTTGGCAGGATGGGAGTGACACCCCTTGTTGTGGAGAAGTCCAAGGAAAACCAAGAAACTGAGGAGTTAGAACAGAAATAGTCTGGTATTTTCCCAGACTGTGTGGTAACCAGTTCCCACTATCATAAGTCACAGCATGAAGTGAAAAGCAAAGAGAAAGATGAAGGAATTGAGGTTCATTTAACAGATAACTTGTTTGATGTAATGGTGCAAGAAAAACCTGAACAAGCAGAGGCTCAGACTGAAGTGTTTAGTCCTGAAAGGCTAAGAGACTTGCAAGACAAGATGACAAAGATTTACACATGGATGCGTACTCAAAAACGCAGACAGAGAATATTCCAGAGGGTTATTATCTAAAACAGAATCCTAAAACAGAAATGGAGACCACGGCAGGTTAGTGCAGAGGAGAAATAGCTGAAGTGTACCAGATTGTGTTGCCGGTAGCATACAAACAGGAAGTGAACTACCTGTCGGAGGTCACCTAGGGGTACGAAAGACTTAGGCTAATGAACAAAAACATTTTTATTGGCCTAGAATGCACAAGGATGTGGTTAACTTTTGCCGTACATGTTATACATGCGAAATGGTAGGTAAGACACAGGCGGTAATAAAACCAGCACCTTTGTTGCCAATTCTCACATTTGAAGAACCTTTTAATTGATTGTGTAGTCCCCTCCCGAGAACTAAAAGTGGGAACCAGTACCTGTTAGCCATAATGCATGTGTCTACCAGATTTCCAGAGGCAATTCCATTACAGAGTATCAAGGCAAAAAGGGTGGTAGTGGCTTTCTTCACATGGTATGGGTTACCCAGAGAGACTCAGCCAGACCAAATTTTACTGCTAGGCTGTTTAAGGAGGTTATGGATAGTTTAGATATAGAGCACTTTAAATCCAGTCTGTACTATCCTGAATCCAGGGAGCTTTAGAAAGGTGGCATCAGACCTTGAAGACCATGTTGAGAGCATACTGTCAGGATTACCCGAATAATTGGGATAAAAGTATCCCATTCATATTGTTTGCCATTAGAGATGCCCCAAACAAACCTACTCAGTTTACTCCCTTTGAGTTAATGGAGATGAGGGAGAGACTGAATCAAGTAGGTGAGTTAGCTAAACAGCACCTAAAGAACAAGCATTCATTATTGAATGAAGCAGGTGGCAGATAAAAGCTCTGAGACTCTGATGTTTTTCTGAGGGGATAACATGTTAGTACTGTTACCAGTGATAGGAGATCCCTTCAAAGCCAAGTTAGTGTTCCCTATCAAATTGAGAAAAACTTGAGTCAGGTAAAGATGCCAGATAGGTATTTAGTAAAGATGCCAGATAGGAAAAAAACGGTATCGAGTATGTCAGTGAATATGTTGAAATCATATTACCCTGGAGAGAAAGAACTAGAGAAACAGGTGTTAGTTACTGCCCTGCAGAGTGAGGAATCACATCCAGATGGTATGGATTTTGAGGTGCCTCAAAATAGATTTAAAAATGAAGAAGTCCTTGAGGAGTGAGATAGATTAGTAAGCTATCTGTCTCAGGAGCATAGAATGGAGTTGAAAGATTTGTTATTGCAATATAAGGACATATGTAGGAATCAGATGGGGAGGTTGAATGCTATTGTACATGAAGTAGATGTAGGGAATACTGCTCCAATAAAACAACACCCCCATCGGCTCAATCCTCTCAAAGCCAGGCAGGTCCAAATGGAGGTGGAGGCCATGCTGTAGGAGGATATCATCGAACCAAGCCAAAATGAATGGAATTCACTGATCATCTTATTTCCCAACCAGGCAGACTCAACGATTCTGTGTGGATTATCGGAAGGTCAATACCGTTACAAATTTGGACTCATATCCAATTCCTAGATTGGAGGACTGTATCAAGAATGCTGAACAAGCCAGTTACATCACCAAGTTGGACTCAATGCATGGTTACTGGCAGGTACCTTTACCAGAGTTGGCAAAAAAGTTTTCTGCATTTGTAACCCTAGATGGGCTATATCAGATTAAAGTGATGCCCTTTGGAATGAAGAACGCGCCTGCCACATTCCAAAGACTCATGAACAGATTTGTGGATGGGTTAACAAACTGTGCAGTCTATTTGGATGATGTAGTGATCTTTACTAAGTCCTGGAAAAATCACATTGTACAGTTGGAAGAGCTCTTTGAACAACTACGAGAAGCAAAACTGGTGATAAACTTAAATAAAATGGAATTCATGAAAGCAGAGGTGATTAGATTAGACTTACAGTGTGGAACAGGCCCTTCGGCCCAACAAGTCCACACCGACCCGCCGAAGTGCAACCCACCAATACCCCTACATTTACCCCTACCTAACACTACGGGCAATTTAGTATGGCCAATTCACCTGGCCTGCCCATCTTTGGACTGTGGGAGGAAACCGGAGCACCCGGAGGAAACCCACGCAGACACGGGGAGAATGTGCAAACTCCACACAGTCAGTCGCCTGAGGCGGGAATTGAACCCGGGTCTCAGGCGCTGTGAGGCAGCAGTGCTAACCACTGTGCCACCGTGCCGCCCACATGGACATAACATTGTTCATGGAAGGTTGACCCCACCGAATGCAAAGACAAAGGCAATTGAGGAATTTCCACAACCAGCCTTGAAGAAAGAGATACTTTGATTCTTAGGACTCAGTGGATTCTATCAGACGTTTGTTCAAAACTTCAGCAGTGTAATGGCAACGTTAACTAATATGCAAGAAGAACGCAAAGTTTTTAGGGACAGAACCATGCCAGGAGAGATTCGACCATTTTAAATCGATATTAACCACCAAACCAGTCTTAGCTACACCAAACATTTCAAAACCTTTTAAAGTCACCATCGATGCTAGTAACATTGGAGTTGGAGCTGTACTCCGACAGGAAAATGAGGATAAGACTGAACTGGCAGTGGGTTAATTTTCAAAAAAGATCAACATCCAGTAGTTCGTTGCCTGGAGATAAGAGCAATTTTGAATTTGGCAAATCAGTTTAAATTATACCCCAATAAAAATACCAATTTCCAATCAAGTTTGAATTGATAATATTGACAATCTTAAAAGCCAATGACACAATCCGATGCTCTGGCATACAGGACTGGGGGAAAATTGAACAATTGCCAAGTCCTAACATGTAGACTGCTTGAAAAAATATCTCTCTTAGAAGTCCCTTTTCAACCAGTAAACTGTAACACAGAAATTCCCAACAAAGAGAAAAGAAGACACATGACAATCCAAAGAGAAGAACCTACAGCTGCCTGATTCTGAGATAAGAAGTGTCGTTTGTAAACCTTAGTTGGGAGTTTTATTGGACTAGTATTATATAAGGGAAATTAAAATATAGGTTAGATAAAGTAATTGTAAATAGTCATTAGTTAACTATTCTCTGTTATATTTTAAGAAATAAAGTTATTAATTTTACTTTACATGTCTCACGGCCACTCAAATCTTTACAGATTACTGCACGGGATAAATCTTTTCTGTGTTGCTGGTTTTAAATTAAGCAGGAGAGTTTACCCCATGTTGTAACATGATTGAGTGGTGGAGCAGACTCGATTGGCTGAGTTTCTGCTACTCAGTCTTATGGTCTTTTTCCACCTTTCTGTTTTTTAATACTTCCAGCACCTCCTTGTGGTGACACAGTTCCTCGATTCCCCAATGTAAGTGGCCAGCCCAGCTTTGATGTCTTGCAGGCTTAAAGGCAAGATGCCCCATTAGAGTTTCCTAAAAGTTCATTCATTAAGTCATTCAGCATGGATGCAGACCCTTCGATCCAACTCATCCATGCAGACCAGAATACATGGCACCTGTATCTAACCCCATATCCAGGAGTGGCCATCTACCTGAAACCTTACCTTATTTGGGTCCACCTTTGGAACACTATTGTAATTTAGCTGTAACATTTCCTCAGCAGCAGCTAGTTTATTTCAAATGTGTTGTTTTGAGGTGGCTTCGTTCTTTGATCTCATCAGTACGCTTTTCGCGTGGTCTGTTACTGTTCTATGACCACAGATGCAGTGTGAATGTTCTTGCTCCTCGCTGTATTTAAGAACTCATTGAACTCATTGAATTCTGAAGAAAGGTCAGTGGATCCAAAATGTTAACTCTGTTTTCTCTCCACAGAATTGTGAAAAGCTTGTGCCTGCAGACTCACAAAGGTGCCACAAAATTGCAGACAGTCCCTGCAGACAGAAATTCCCACAGTTATGGGAAAGATTCTGGAAAGAAATGTGGAAACTTAAAGATTTGACATAGGATGATATTTACATATTGTCTCATGATAATTCTACCAAACGTTCCGACTTGTCTCAGTACGGTATGTTTAACAGGTAGCTTTCGGGATATATTAATACCGCTTCAAGAAATGCAGAGTTACTTAGTAAGATACTTTTTTCATATAGGCAGGTTAATTCTTGAGTACATGTGACAATAAAAATCAAATCAAATCAAATCCAGATTTAATTGGGTAATTTAATTGGGCATTATTGAATTTGACATTGAAACTTTGCTGTGATTTCATGGCAGGGGTCATTCTGAATGGGGGGAGTCTTTGTTAAGGAACATTTGATAAGAAACTGCAAAAGTGGATGCAGTGTTGTGAAATTTGTGATGTGATTGGTGCTTTGAATCATTTGTCATAGTCAGTTAAGAAATCTTTTAGAAAAGCGTACACCTAAAGAGGACAGGCTGGTGGGAATTTCCTGTCCAAATCTTTTCCTAACATTCATAAGTGATTGGTCAATATGTTGTTTAATCAAGAAGGTTACAAAATCAGGAGAAAAAGCAAGAAGCACAATAAGCACAGCAATAACATTAGCAAATTTGCTGATGATACAAAGCTGGGTGGCAGTGTGAAATGTGATGAGGATGTTAGGAGATTACAGGGTGACCTGGACAAGTTAGGTGAGTGGGCAGATGCATGGCAGATGCAGTTTAATGTGGATAAATGTATGGTTATCCACTTTGGTGGCAAGAACAGGAAGGCAGATTACTACCTCAATGGAATCAATTTAGGTAAAGGGGCAGTACAGAGAGATCTGGGTGTTCTTGTACACCAGACAATGAAGACAAGCATGCAGGTACAGCAGGTAGTGAAGAAGGCTAATAGCATGCTGGCCTTCATAACAAGAGGAATTGAATTTAGAAGCAAAGAGGTGCTTCTGAAGCTGTACAGGGCCCTGATGAGGCCACACCTGGAGTACTGTATGCAGTTCTGGTCTCCAAATTTGAGGAAAGATATTCTGGCTATTGAGGGAGTGCAGCCTAGGTTCACGAGGTCAATTCCTGGAATGGCGGGATTACCTTACACTGAAAGACTGAAGTGACTGGGCTTGTATACCCTTGAGTTTAGAAGACTGAGAGGGGATCTGATTGAGACATATAAGATTATGAAAGGATTGGACACTCTGGCAGCAGGAAACATGTTTCCGCTGATGGGTGAGTGTCGAACCAGAGGACACAGCTTAAAAATAAGGGGTAGACCATTTAGAATAGAGATGAGGAGAAACTTCTTCACCCAGAGAATGGCAGCAGTGTGGAATGCTCTGCCCCAGAGGGCAGTGGAGGCCCAGTCTCTGGATTCATTTAAGAAAGAGTTGGATAGAACTCTCAAAGATAGTGGAATCAAGGGTTATGGAGATAAGGCAGGAAGAGGATACTAATTAGGAATGATCAGCCATGATCATATTTAATGGCTGTGCAGGCTCGAAGGGCTGAATGGCCTACTCCTGCACCTATTGTCTATTGTCAATTGTCAATTGTCTATTGTCTAATTTTGATAGGAGATGCTGCAGGCATTTTACAGATAATGGCTTCGACATCAGTGCGATATTTTTCAATTAAATCAGTAACTTCTCAAGTTAGAGATATATTAGATGGAATAAATGACGATATTAAACTTGGTATCAAGCAGGGGATACCCTAATAACATTGCATTTCATGTCATTAACATCATAGAATCCCACGCACGGGCGATGTTGGAAAATCTTTTATTCCAAATCTTTTTTTGCTGCGTCCTGCCATTCATTTCTCTTTTCCAGCACAAAATAAACTGAGGAATGACATTAAAACAATACAAACTGGCTTTAATTAGTGAAAACATTCTCTGAAAATATTTAGCCCCTGTTTAGGACATAGTCCCCTGTATGATATTTTGTGACTTATCTCTCACTCATCAGTTTTTGGTTTTCTCACTCTGCACATTGCATACAATTAGTCTCTCCCTTGCTATCATTCTGCTTTCCTGCTTTTCTCCCTTTCCACTGCTTATGTTTCTCACTTGTAGTTTGTATTTTACTCTTTCTTCATCCTTCCTTAGTCTGAGTTTCTCACTTCTGCAGCCATTTCCAGAGACACCTAGAAAAATGTGGAAGTGTTATAAATCCCACCTTTGAATGATGAGAGCACCATGGAATCATACGTTATAGAAGATTGGCCTATCAAGTCTGTCCCACCAAAAATGTACTACGACCTGTATCAGTCCCACTTTCCAGCACAAGGCCCACACCCTTTAAAGTTATGACACTTCAAATGTTTATCCATATATTAATCAGAGAGGGTATCACAGCTACAGAAGCTTCTATTGTCGAGGAAGATATGCCTACCAAGTCAGTATGGGTGGAAATTAGGAACAGCAAGGGAGCAGTCACCTCATTAGGGGTTTACTATAGCCCCCCCCCCCCCCCCCCCGCCCCCATTAGCAGCAGGCAGATTGAAGAAAGCATAGGTTGACAGATTTTGGAAAAGTATGGATGTAGAAGGGTTGTTGTAATGGGTGACTTTAACTTTCCCAATATTGATTGGAACCTCCTTCGAGCAGAAAATTTGAATGGAGCTGTTTTTGTAAGGTGTGTTCAGGAGGGTTTCCTAACTCAGTGCATTGACAGGCTGATGAGGGGAGAGGCCATTCTAAAGTTAGTGCTCGGAAACGAGCCGGGGCAGGTATCAGATCTTGTGGTGGGAGAGCATTTTGGTGAGAGTGACCACAACTGCCTCACATTCTACATAGCTATGGAGAAGGAGAGGATTAGGCAAAATGGGAGGATATTTAATTGGGGAAGAGGAAGTTATGATACGATTAGACATGAGTTAGGAAGCATGGACTGGGAGCAATTGTTCCATGGTAAAGGCACAATAGACATGTGGAGACTGTTTAAGGAACAGTTATTGCGAGTGATGAATAAATATGTCCCTCTGAGACAGGCAAGAAGGGGTAAGATAAAGGAACCTTGGATGACGAGAGCGGTGGAGCTTCTCGTCAAAACGAAGAAGATAGCTTACATAAGGTGGAGGAAGCTAGGGTCAAGCTCAACTCTAGAGGATTACAGGCAGGCGAGGAAGGAGCTCAGAAATAGTCTGAGGAGAGCCAGGAGAGGGCACAAGAAAGGCTTGGCAGAACGGATTAGGGAGAACACAAAGGCATTTTACACTTCTGTGAGGAATAAGAGAATGGTCAAAGAAAGAGTAGGGCCGATCAGGGATAGCATAGAGAACTTGTGTGTGGAGTCTGAGGAAGTAGGGGAAGGCCTAAATGAGTTTTTTGCTTCTGTCTTTACGAAAGAAACGAACTTTGTAGTGAATGAAAGTTTTGAAGAGCAGGTGTGCATGCTGGAATGGGTAGACATAGAGGAAGCTGATGTGCTGAAAATTTTGTCAAACCTTAAGATTGACAAGTCACCAGGCCCAGACCAGATTTGACCTCAGCTGCTTTGGGAAACAAGAAATGCGATTGCTTCGCCACTTACGAAGATCTTTGCAGCCTGGAGTCGTACCTGAGGACTGGAGAGACGCAAATGTAATTCTTCTCTTCAAGAAAGGAAATAGGGAAATCCCCGGCAATTACAGACCAGTAAGTCTCACGTCTGTCGTCCGCAAGAATGTGAGAAAGGATTCTGAGGGGTAGGATTTATGACCATCTGGAAGAGCATGGCTTGATTAAATGCAGTCAACACGGCTTTGTGAGGGGCAGGTCATGCCTCACAAACCTTATTGAGTTCTTTGAGGATGTGACTAGAAAAGTTGATGAGGGTCGAGCTGTGGATGTGGTGTATATGGACTTCAGCAAGGCATTTGATAAGGGTCCTTCAGAAGGTCAGGAGGAATGGGATACAGGGGAACTTAGCTGTCTGGATACAGAATTGACTGGCCAACAGAAAACAGCGAGTGGTAGTAGAAGGAAAATATTCTGCCTGGAAGTCAGTGGTGAGTGGTGTTCCACAGGGCTCTGTCCTTGGGCCTCTATTGTTTGTAATTTTTATTAATGACTTGGATGAAGGGATTGAAGGATGGGTCAGCAAGTTTGCAGATGACACAAAGGTTGGAGGTGTCGTTGACAGTATAGAGGGCTGTTGTAGGCTGCAGCGGGACATCGACAGGATGCAGAGATGGGCTGAGAGGTGGCAGAGGGAGTTCAACCTGGATAAATGCGAGGTGATGCATTTTGGAAGGTCGAATTTGAAAGCTGAGTACAGGATTAAGGATAGGATTCTTGGCAGTGTGGAGGAACAGAGGGATCTTGGTGTGCAGGTACATAGATCCCTTAAAATGGCAACCCAAGTGGACAGGGTTATTAAGAAAGCATATGGTGTGTTGGCTTTCATTAACGGGGGATTGAGTTTAACAGTCGTGAGATCTTGTTGCAGCTCTATAAAACTTTTGTTAGACTGCACTTGGAATACTGCGTCCAGTTCTGGTCACCCTATTATAGGAAAGATGTGGATGCTTTGGAGAGGGTTCAGAGGAGGACTTATCAAATGAAGGGAGGTTGACTGAGTTTTTCATTAGGTAGCCATTTCAGAGGGCAATTGAGAAACAGCTTAGAAACAGACCTTTCGGTCCAACTTGTCCATACTGACCAGATATCCTAAACTAATCTACTCCCATTTGCCAGCGCTTGCCCATGTCCCTGTAAAACATTCCTATTCATGTATCCTCCATCCAGATGCCTTTCAAATGTCGTAATTGTGCTAAGCTTTCACCATTCCTCTGGCAGCTCACAGCATATTGCCGAGAGTCTGGAGTCAAATGTGGGCCAGAGCAGGTAAGGACAGCAGATGTCCTTCTTTAAAGGACATCTGTGAACCAAATGGATCTTGCCCTGACAATTAGCATTCCATTCTTAATTCAAGATGATTTTTTCATTGAATTCAAATTCCACCGTCAGTAGTGGCAGGGTTCAAATTATACACAGAACATTACCTGGGTTTCTGGATAACAGTCCAGTGATAACATCACATTGCCCCCTGGTAGGTACCCGGCGGCTACAGTCTTACTGCCAAGATGATAAATCAGGAATAGAAAATCAATGGGGTATTTTGCTGAGAAAGTAAACCAATATCAGAAGAGGTACTCTGCAGTAGAAAAGGAGATTTTAAGATTATTATTGATCCTTGAACATTTTGAGGTCTGTGTCCTCATGATTGTAAAGTAACAGTAATATATTTGAACTATAATATGCTAGCTTTTGTAGAGAAATTCTAGATTTAACATGTGAAATTGTTTTCACAGAGCTTATTGATTTGAAATAAAATTGCTCAGATAGACAATATTTTATGTCGATATAAAGGTAGAGAAACTTTTTGCATGCTAATAAACAAAATTCAAAATAAGGTTTCAAATAAGTGACCTGCAAAGCACCTACGTCAGGCATGATGAATCAGTTCCACGGAGAGAAAAGTACCTGTGCTTCTCAAGCAGCTGTAAAGAGCAAATATTTGGGAAGATATAAAGTAAGAAAAACATAATTATGTCTGTTCTAAGTGGACAGATGTCAGCTTGACATTAAATCAAGGTAAAGAAATACATACTGATGCATTGGCGCTCAATGGGTAAGCTGTGCTAGTTCTGCATTGTCAGTTGGTCAGAGAAGGGTTTGATACATGTTCTTGGGTTAACATTAACTTGGTGCTTTTACGACCAGACGCTGCATCCAGTTTTGCTGTTAATGAAATTTCACTGTGAATGAAGGAGATGTTCCTCCACATTAATATTTCAAGAATGTCAAATACATTATCTAGGCATAAGATGAGAGGAGAAAGGTTTACAATGGACCAAAAGGGCAACGTTTTCATGCAAAGGGTGTTGCATGTGTGGAAAGATCTGCCAGAGGAAGTGGTGGAGGCTAGTACAATTACAACATTTAAAAGGCATCTAGACAGGTATATGAATAGGAAGGGTTTAGAGGGATATAGGTCAAATCCTGACAAATGGGACTACATTAATTTTGGATATTGGATTGGCATGGTTGAGTTAGACCAAAGGGTCTGTTTTCACACTGTACAGCTGTAAAACTCTAAGCATTATCATATTGAAGTGTCTTATTACAACTTGTTGTGAATTTCCTTTGATATTACATTGTTGCTTCACATAGGTGGATTGTTAAACATCAGGAGTGCAAAGTCATCTCTATTTGCATAATATTAATCTTTGATTTTTTAAACAAATAATCTGGTCAATTTCAGGTTGTGCAGTCTATTTTCAACATCATAAATCATTGGGCAATGTCCAGTTTGTAAACTGCAGAATTGTAAAGTCAGCTTGCTGGTGAAAGGTTAAAGCAGTAATGATACTGCAAGATAACTCTCAGCAAAATTCCGATCTCGGAAAAATACACAGCTCTGTAAACACTCTCTCCAAAAAAAACCCTCATTTTGTAGATTTGCGGCTTTGCAAAATCCCTCTCTCTATTTTTCTTTCCCACTCCCTCTAAAATTCCTCTGCCCATAAAATAACTCTCTCTGCAAAAGCTGTCTTTGTCTGCGACATCTCTCCCTTCCAAAATACTTTGTCTACAAAATTTCTCTTTCAGTTATCTGCTATACAGTATGTGATCTCTGTAATCACGTGCTATCTGTACTAAACCATCCTACATCCCATTCCAAACAGTTTATCGGTTTTTATCCACTTTATCTCTCTTATTAGTCCAATTTCTGGCTATCAAGATATAGACTTCTTTTAACCTTTCATGACAAATTTGTTTCAGGTAGACACTGGGACCTCTGCAATATTACAATTCAGTGTATTGGGTGACAAGCACACATTTTAGGAGAGCTAGCAAAATCAGAACAGATCATTCAGTTTTACAGGACAACTAATATCTCTAAGACACAGTGCAATCATCACAACCCTCTCTAGAAATAACATCCACTCTTGAAATGCTTTCAGTGTGCCTCCATTTGCCTTTTTTTTTCTAATTCCAGTGCTTCACGTCAATGTTACCTGAAGGCTGCACTGATAGTGAGGGTTGGCCAGTAACAGACCAGTTTCAACATTGGTTAAGGGATAGAACACAGAGAGGTTTGGAGAATATATAAGAACAAACTTAAATCATATGACCCTTTGAGCTTGCTCCACCGATCAATACAATGATGGGTAACCTTGATTTCTGTTTTATTCTTGCTCTCCATGTTCTTTGATTCCTTTAGACGTCATGCATTTGACTACCTTAGCCTTAAAGACATTTAATATTGGGGCATACACAACCTGCTGGAGGAGAGAATTCTAAAGATTCATATTCCTTTCAGTGAAACTATTTTTCTTCATCTCAGTTCCAAATGATTTGTCTGTAATCCTAAATCTGTCTCCCCTTGGTTAGTTTCTGTACCCAGGGGAACCAACCTGATGGTGTCAAGCCCCTGACAGGCCCCTTCATAATCTTAAATGGTTTAATCGAACACCTCTCAAAAACTCAAGAAAATGTCAACCTAATTAACCCAGCCTCTCATCATAGAGCATGCCTGTCATCACGGGGACCAATCCCGTGAACCTTCTCTGTATTACCTTCAATGCAAATATAAATGTCGAGTCCAGAACTTCACGCAGTATTCCAGGTGTGGTTTCACCAACATCCTGTACAATTGTAGCAAAAGCTGTTTATACCTGCACTACAATCCCCTTATAATAAAGGTCAATGTGCCATTTACTTTCCTAATTGTTTGCTGTACCTGAATATCTCTCTGCTCATCAACATTCATAAGTTCCAAACCTTTGAAAATAAAACCTACTTTTTCATCTTACATGAAATGACTTCGCGTTTACCATATGATGCTCCATCTGCCATCTTGTTCTCCACTCTTCTTTCAATGTCTTCTTTACAACTTACATTTTCACCCCTGGTTTAGGTTTTCAGCCGACTTAGGCACATTGCTTCTGGTCCTCCTTGATTTAAATTATGCTATCTGTTCATTATATAAAATGCAAAAAAGCTAAGGCCCCAGTTCTGATCTTTGAATCTCTAGTAATCATAGACAGCCAAATTTAACATTCCTTTTCTCTACCTACTGTTTTGATTGCTATCCATTAACCAATTCTTGATTGATGCTAATATATCATTTCCAATTCCATGAGCTTTATAATGCCTGCTAACATTTTGTTTGGTGATTTATTCAGTATCATTTAGAAACTTAGGTATATGATGTCCACTCGTCCATCTTTAAACACGCTACTCCAAAAAAAACTCTAAAAACTTGAGAACACAATTTTCCTATTGCTAAAGCCAAGTTGACCTAGCCTCACTATACCATTTTCTAAATACATTGTTATGACATCCTTCGTAATAGATTCCAAGATTTTCCAAATGTCTAATATCAGACTAATTGGCCTATTGTTATTTTTTTGAATAGCAGTATCATATTTTTGAGTCCCAGTCTATTCTAGAATTTGTGGCATTTTGGAAAATTGTAGACAACACATCAAGCTATATTTTTTTCAAATCCGAGGATGTAGGCCATCAGAATGGAGTTTAATGAGGAAACATGGGAGGTGAGTCACTTTGGAAGGATAAACAGGAATAAAAGGTACTGGTCTAATGGTAAGAATTTTGGAGGTGTAGAACAGCAGAGAGATCTCGGTGTCCATGTACATAGATCCCTGAAAGTTGCTGACCAGGTTGATAGGTTTGTTAAGAAGGCATATGGTGTGTTAGCTTTTATTGGTAGAGGGGTTGAGTTTTGGAGCCATGAGGTCATGCTACAACTGTACAAAACTCTGGTTTGGCCGCATTTGGAATATTGCATACAGTTCTGATCACCACATTAGAGGAAGGATGTGGAAACTTTGGAAAGGTTCAGAGGAGATTTACTAGGATGTTGCCTGCTATGGATGGAAGGTCTTATGAGAAAAGGCTGAGGGACTTGAGGCTGTTTTCATTAAAGAGAAGATTGAGACATGACTTAACTGAGACATACAAGATAATCAGAGGGTTAGATAGGGTGGACTGTGAGAGCCTTTTTCCTCAGATGGTGATGGCTAGCATGAGGGGACATGGCTTTAAATTGAAGGGTGATAGATATAGGACAGATATCAGAGGTAGTTTCTTTACTCAGAGAGTAGTAGGGGTGTGGAATGCAGTGCCTGCAAAAGTAGTAGATCCACCAACTTTAAGGACATTTAAATGGTCATTGGATAAACAGGTACAGTTAGTAAGTTTGCAGATGACACCAAAATTGGAGGCGTAGCGGACAGCGAGGAGGGTTACCTCAGATTACAATAGGATCTGGACCAGATGGGCCAATGGGCTGAGAAGCTAATTCAGATAAACGCGAGGTGCTGCATTTTGGGAAAGCAAGTCTTAGCAGGACAGATACCCTTAATGGTAAGATCCGAGGGAGTGTTGCTGAACAAAGAGACCTTGGAGTGCAGGTTCATAGCTCCTTGAAAGTGGAGTCGCAGGTAGATAGGATAGTGAAGGTGGCTTTTGGTATGCTTTTCTTTATCGGTCAGAGTATTGAGTACAGGAGTTGGGAGGTCATGTTGCGGATGTTCGGGACATTGGTTAGGCCACTGTTGCAGTTCTGGTCTACTTCCTATAGGAAAGATGTTGTGAAACTTGAAAGGGTTCAGAGAAGATTTATAAGGATGTTGCCAGGGTTGGAGGATTTGAGCTATAGGGAGAGGCTGAACAGGCTGGGGCTGTTTTCCCTGGAGCGTCGCAGGCTGAGGGGTGACCTTATAGAGGTTTACAAAATTATGAAGGGCATTGATAGGATAAATAGACAAAGTATTTTCCCTGGGGTTGGGGAGTCCAGAACTAGCGGGCATAGGTTTAGGGTGAGAGGGGAAAGATACAAAAGAGACCTATGAGGCAACATTTTCATGCAGAGGGTGATACGTGTATGGAATGAGCTGCCAAAGGATGTTGTGGAGGCTGGTACAATTGCAACATTTAAGAGGCATTTGGATGGGTATATGAATAAGAAGGGTTTGGAAGGATATGGGCCGGGTCCTGGCAGGTGGGACTAGATTGGATTGGTATATCTGGTCGGCATGGACAGGTTGGACCGAAGGGTCTGTTTCCATGCTGTACATCTCTATGACTCTATGACTCTATACGGATGAAAATGGAAAAGTGTAGGATAGATGGGCTTCAGATTAGTTCCACAAGTTGGCGCAACATTAAGGGCTGAAGGGCCAGTACTGCACTGTAATGCTCTATGTTCTAAGTGCTCCCTTCTGTTGTATTCCTTGTATGCCAGTGTTTAGGATGCTAGCTCAAAAGGGTATGTTGTTATGAATGGCAAGAGTACAGCAATAGTAAAGTGTGGCCAAGGATTGTCAGATATTTCTGTATCGCAGTCAGCCAAAAATGTAAAAATGCAACTGTCCAAACTTCAGTTTCATTATGCCCTCTAATCAGAGCTCTGCATATTTTTCCTTTTTTTTACCATCTGCTTTTGTGATAAATCAGAAGATGTTAAACTAAATGGATCAGTATCCAGTTATAATCTTTCACATTTGTTACAGGGAAGCAGAATTCATGCTTATCTTGCAGAGCTTTGAAATGTTCTGCCACGGTTCAGAAAAGATTTACAAGGATGTTGCCAGGATTGGAGGATTTGAGCTACAGGGAGAGGATGAACAGGCTGGGGCTGTTTTCCCTGGAGTGTCGTAGGCTGAGGGGTGGCCTTATAGAGGTTTACAAAATTATGAAGGGCATGGATAGGATAAAATGCAAATTCTTTTCCCTGGGGTCGGGGAGTCCAGAACTAGAGGGCATAGGTTTAGGGTGAAAGGGGAAAGATATAAAAGAGACCTATGAGGCAACTTTTTCATGCAGAGGGTGGTACATGTTTGGAATGAGCTGCCAGAGGAAGTGGTGGAGGGATTTAAGAGGCATTTGGATGTGTATATGAATAGGAAGGGTTTGGAGGGATATGGGCCAGGTGCTGGCAGGTGGAACTAGATTGGGTTGGGATATCTGGTCGGCATGGACGGGTTGGACTGAAGGGTTTGATTACATGCTATACATCTCTATGACTGTGAATTTTCACCCTGTCTTGCTGCAACCATCACTTGTGTGTTTGCATGTGTGCAGATCTCTTACTCTCTCCTTGTTGTTGTTGTCAGAATGTTGCACATGATAGTTGGGCCCAGTGTCACAATGTCATGGCATGCTGCAAAACTTTACTGATGCAGGACAGCTTTGTGATGGGGGTAACAGGCCACATTTTCCAAATACTTTACTTGCACTTTGGGTCTTAACTACTGTGTCAATGCAACAAGTCCCAGGACTAAGAACATCTCCTAATGCGAGTCCTGGTAGTTGTATCTAATACAAATACAACCAATTGCACTTACTTTCCATACCAATAGCTAGACATTCATTTTTATTCATATGTGGGATGTGGCTGTTCGCTGGCTGGCTGGTCAGCACTTATTGTCCATCCCATCTGTCCTTGAACTGAGTGGCTTGCTTAGATATTTCAGAGGGCAATTGAGAATCAACCAAAATGCTGTGTGCTTGGGGTCACATGTCAGTCAGACCAGGTAAAGATGGCAGATTTCCTTTTCTGAAAAATGTTATTGAGCCAGGTGGGTTTTTCTGACAATCATAGGGTTTAGGGTTTCAAGGTCATCAGTAGGTTCTTAATTCCAAATTACTTTTTGAATTCAAATTCTACTATCTGCCATGGCTGGGTTCGAATCCAGGTTCCTGGAACATTAGCTATGTTTCTAGATTAATAATCTAGTGATAATACCTCAAGGTCATTGCCAGCACTTGTGAATACACTGAATGGCAGAACCGGTAGCTGCACCTAATACCAGTACTGCTAACTTCAGTTAATGGCAGTACTGGTAATTACTAGGGCTAGTAAATGCATCTAATGCAAATACAGTAACTACCTATAATGCCAGTACAGGTAAATGGACCAAATGCCAGTATAATAACAGACCTTAATGGCAGTACCAATAAGTATATCTAATAGCAGTACCTGTAAATGTCCCTACAGTCAGTACTGTTAATCATACCTAGCACCAGTATCTGTATCTAATTCCAGTACCAGTAAGTTCACCTAATGCCACTACCAGTAACAGCACTATTTTCAGTACCAGTAACTATACTTAATGCCAGTACCAGTAACTGCACCTAATGCCAGTACCAATAACCTCACCCAATACCAGTCTTGGACCTACAAGTAATACCAGTATCAGTAATCAAACTTAGTGCCAGTGCCAATAACTACACCTAATTATCATCATTGGCAGCCCTTCACAGATGAGGATTACTCTCTTCCAATCTCAGGGTGAATCCCTCGGTGGCAGCACAGACTGATACAGCTAACACAGACTCTGTTACACTTGGGCAGATGGTGGTCACATGAAGGAGTGGGTGGGACATTGGTGTGGCAGCTCGCTCCTTTTGCTATTTTTGTCTAGGGGCTTCCACTTTTCGTCAGAGCAAAGTCTGGAGAGACTCGTCACCTTCCTGGATGTTCCTCCATTTTGGACTGGTTTGGCCAGCAGTGGTGTAGGGTCTTGTGTGTTCAATCCATGTATGGTCTTGACCGCACCAAAGAAACCATTCATGGCGTGCTTGTTGGCCATTCGTTCGGTCTCCAGTACTTTCTCCACGTACTACCTGTTTTTGCATCTCTGCCTTTAGTCACCTGTAAACCTGGCTTTCTCTTTTGTGTGCAATCATTGTATTACACTCAGATGCACTTTCGACTTGATAATTCCTGGATCTCTTGACTATTCTCATCACACCAGTCTTGGTGTTTCCTGGTCAACCGAGTTTTTGCAGGCATTGATGATGACGGTCTTAAGGGCAGACCAGAGATGGTTGGGATCCCGTACCTCAGTGTCATGAAGAGTTGCTAGGTTTGTGGACAGGGTTGGTTTCATGAGGCTATCTATTCTGGATCTATTCTGGATCTTAAAATGCCTCAATGCTGAACTTTTTGCAGCACTGCTTCTCTTGTCTCTGTTGCCGGGTTGGGGGGGGGGGGGGGGGGGGGGCGGTGCTCTATTTATGTTGATCCTGGCTCAGAACGGGTGATCATTCGTCCAACAGTCATCAGCTCCAGTCATGGCTCATGAAATTTTAACGTCTTTCTGTTCCCTTGTTCTGATGATGATGTAGTCAAGGAGGTGCCAGTGTTTGGAGTGCAGGTACTGCCACGTTGTCTTTTATTTGTCCCTTTGCCAGGACAATGTGTTGCTGATGAGAAAGTTGTATTCACAGCATTTGGTCAGGAGAATAGTGCCCTTGGAGTTTCGCTTACCAACTCTCTTCTTCCAGATTACGTTGCCCCAAAGGTCTGCACTTTTGCCCATACTGGCACTGAAGTCACTGAGGATGATTAGTTTGTCTGCTGCAGTGACCTGTGAGACATGCGTCAAGGCTGGAGTAGAATTTCTCCTTGTTCTTAGCTGCTGCAATGAGTGTTGGTGCACGTGCACTCAATACTGTGACATATTGACTCTGACCAAGGGTGAGTCATGATGCATTGAATTGGTCCATCAGTTTGTTTTTGATGGCAAAGCCGACTCCATGAATGTGGCGCTCTTCTTTGGCCTTGCCTTTCCAAAAAAAAATGTAGCTACCACTTTGCTCTCTGAACTGTCCTTCCCCTGCCTGCCGGGTTTCACTCAGGACTACAATGTCAATCTCATAGCACCTGATACCAGTAGCAGTACAGCAGCTTCTGCTATAACACATGTTTCTTCATTGCAAATTGGCTTTAATGTAGTCAAAGCATTTAGACTGTTATTTGTAGAATCCAAACTTTCCTTCCTTCTATTGCCTTTAATGCAGTTCTGGCCCTATTAGTTTAAATGGTGTGTTTTCTTTAAATGCACAGTTTTCTTATAACACAAGATCACACAAGAACTGATCTATCATGTTACATCAGAGCTAACAGTAACTGCAGCTAATGCCCCTATCAGAAACTATACCTAATGTTTGCCAAAATTGTTATTCACTTTGTATTTCCAGTCTCCCCTCACCAGTGTGTTTATGCCATGACTTTCCTTTTTCACCATGTGGTCTTTTTGGAAAATTTCCATCATCATGGAAGGTATAATTCTTTCCGTTATCCACTCAGACAGCTCAGTCTCTTAAGAAATCTCAGTCTTTGCTATTGGACCATTGACGTGTTAATCATTTTGGTCTTTTGCCTTTTTCCGTAAGCTATCTGCTAACGATGGTGAATTGTGAAGTCTGACTACACCATGTTACCACTTTCCCCCAATAATGTTTCACACCCTTGCTGATCCAGAATCGCTGTGCCTTAAACATGTTGAAAAGTTGCCAACTGTTTTTTGAGAAAGAGAATTGCAGACTCCTCTTTGAGAAGGTCTCTGTTTTAAACAGTGACCCCATTCTAGATTCTCCCATAAGAGGAAACATTCTCTCCACAGCCTCCTATCAAACCCCTCAGAATCTTATAATGTTCAAACAAGGTACATCTTGCTCTTTCAAATTCCAGTGGATACAAATGCAGCTTATTCCTCATAAAAGAATTCACTGAATTCAGATATTAGTCCAGTATATTTTCTCTGAACTGTTTCTGACATATTTATATCTTTCCTTTAATTAAGGGCACCTTTTCTTTAATTAATGTTCACATCACTCCAAATGACCTGTACAAATGAACCTCCCTACTTTTGCATTAAATTCTCCATGCATAACATTCGATTTGTTTTCATACTTACCTGCTACTACACTAACCTTTTGTGATTCATACACTGGGAGACCCAGATGCCCCTATATCTCAGAGCTCTGCAACCTCTCACCATTTAAATAATGTGCTTTTTAAAAAAATTCTTCCTGTGAAGTGAATAATTTCACATTTTCACACATTAATCTCCATTTACCTTCTCAATTAAACTATTGACATCCCTTCATAGCTTCCTTACATCCTCTGCAAAACTTGCTTACATGCTTATTGTAGGAGAAAGTGAGGACTGCAGATGCTGGAAATCAGAGCTGAAAATGTGTTGCTGGAAAAGTGCAGCAGGTCAGGCAGCATTCAAGGAGCAGGAGAATCGACATTTCGCGCATGAACCCGAAATACATGCTTACTGTCCATGGATTAGGCTCTTTTCATCCAGGTTATAAATAAACTTATAATAAGTTGGAGCCTCAAACATTATTGCTGTGATACACCAATTATTACACCTTGACAAACTGAAAATGACCTATTCGTGACTACTCTGTGTTTTCTGTTACGTCGTCAAGCTTCTATCCGTACCAATACATTAGTCACTAATCCATGAGCTTTAATTTCTTGTAATAATGTTTGATAATAACGCATTATCAAATGCATTCTGGAAATCCAAGTGCAGTTCACTGACTGGTTCCCATTTATCCACATCAAATGTTACTATCTTAAAGGATACCAATAAATTGGTTAAACATGTTTACCTTTTCATTTGATTCAAGTTTTTGATTTACTTATTGTCACATGTTTTTGTTAACAAAATACAGCGGGAAACATTGTATAGGTTGGCACTCTCCTGCGCTATCTTAAAACTGAAAAACAAACTAAAATGTAGAATCTAAAGGGAGAACAGTAAAGAAATAGTGAAAAGTGTTCAACTTTAGATTAGATTAGACTTACAGTGTGGAAACAGGCCCTTTGGCCCAACAAGCTCACACCGACCCGCCGAAGCGCAACCCACCCATACCCCTACATTTACCCCTTACCTAACACTACGGGCAATTTAGCTTGACCAATTCACCTGACCCGCACATCTTTGTGACTGTGGGAGGAAACCGGAGCACCCGGAGGAAACCCACGCAGACACGGGGAGAACGTGTAAACTCCACACAGTCAGTCGCCTGAGTCGGGAATTGAACCCGGGTCTACAGGCGCTGTGAGGCAGCAGTGCTAACCACTGTGCCACCGTGCTGCCCACTACAGTCCTCCTTGCTAAATACTCTGCCATGGGCCATGGGGTCATGGGCTTGGCACCCAGGCATGGGTCCCTTCATTGTGCTGCTGCAGCTGGAACAAAAGTCACCATTCTTCAGCATCATCTCACCTCCACTAATGCCCCCGCACAATGAGTCCTCACTGGATCTCACCAATGGAGGTGCCACTGTTGCTTTTGGGTATTGCACCGGTCCAAATGCAACTCCGTCACCATCATGAATCCACTTTGGGCCCCACTGCCAATGCCACAGGTCTCGTACCAGGCCAAAATCCATCTCCACTGCCTCCCTGAATCAGTGCTGGATGTCACCAGGAACCCAAACTTACCTCCACTGCATCATCCATGAGTCGGCACTAAGGACTGCCTTGATGATGCAGAAGGCACCGGTAACTCAAACTCTCTCCAACACTGCCAGTACGAGTCCTCACTGTGCCCACTCACCGTCTGCCAGGAGTCTGCGCTGTGTCCAATTGCCCACTGCCATGAGTCCATACTGGGTCCACTCATCCACCACCACCACAAGTCTGCACTGTGCCCACTTGCCAACCGCCACAAGTCTATACTGTGTCCCCTTGCCACCTGCTAAGAGTCTAGACTGGATCCACTCGTCCACCACCATGAGTCTAAGCTAGTCCCAATTGTTCACTGCCAAGAGCCAGCACTGAGCTTATTGCTGCTGCCTATGCTGTCATCTTGACTCAGCTCTTCAACAAGAGGTCAGTAAAATAAAAGAGGAAAACAACAAGAAAAGAGAGACAAGATGTACAACACAGTGGTTGAGTGGTTAGCACTGCTGCCTCACAGCACTAGGGACCTGGGTTTAATTCCAGCCTTGGGCGACTGTCTGTGTGGAGTGTA
The DNA here is from genome assembly GCF_020745735.1 of Hemiscyllium ocellatum. Taxonomy (NCBI): domain Eukaryota; kingdom Metazoa; phylum Chordata; class Chondrichthyes; order Orectolobiformes; family Hemiscylliidae; genus Hemiscyllium; species Hemiscyllium ocellatum. The sequence continues at coordinate 68,613,368 of NC_083419.1, read as the reverse complement.
CACCTTCTCCGGGTGCTCCAGTTTTGTTCCACAATCCAAAGATGTGCAGGTTACATTAATTGGCCAAGCTTAATTGCCCATAGTATTCAGGGACGTGTCGGCTAGGTGCATTAGTCAGAGGTAAATGTACTGTAATGGGGAATGGGTCTGAGTGGGATACTATTTGGAGCGTCGTGTGGACTTGCTGGGTCAAATGGCCTGTTTCCACACTGTAGCGATTCCATGAAAAGGAATGTAGACAGAGCAGAAAAGACCTGGGCTCAGAAGGTTAGAGGAAAAAGTGAGGACTGCAGATGCTGGAGATCAGAGCTGAAAATGTGTTGCTGGAAAAGCGCAGCAGGTCAGGCAGCATCCAAAGAGCCGGAGAATCCTGAATGATTCCTGAAGAAAGGCTTATGCCCGGAACGTCGATTCTCCTGCTCTTTGGATGCTGCCTGACCTGCTGTGCTTTTCCAGCAACACATTTTCAGAAGGTTAGAATTTAGAATAGCCTTTATTGTCACGTGCACTCGAATGATTGCAGTGAAAAATTTGTAATGTTGTCTCTTGGTGCCATTTTAGGTACAGGGTACCTCGGTACAGATACTTTAAGTGTTTCATAGAACTGAAGTCGTAAAATAAAGATAAAGAAAAATAAACATTAGCATAGGAATACAGAGTTTAAAAGTCCAGAATATGAAAAAAAAGTGTTGATAAAGTATTCAAGTTATACTTCATTATTGTGTCTTTTTCTAAATTAAGTCCATGCCTGCCAGGTTTCTGAACACGAGTACACACTACTTCCACATTCTGGCCTGCGTTTTCTGGGACTTGGCCTGCGACTTGGTCCACACTTGCTCTGATGCCACTTTGGGACTCAGCCCATGACTCGGCCTGTCCTTGTTCTGCTGCCACTCCAGGCTGCAGCCACGACTCACCCCGCTCCTCACTCCAAGAGTCAGCCTACGCTCGCTCTGTTGCTGCTCTGAGCTCCGGCTGCAACTTGCTCTGCTCTGGGACTCGATTATACATGCTCTAGTTCCACTCCAGGCTCCAGCTGTGACTTGCTCTGGTCCCCACTCAGGGACTCAACCATGCCAGCCATACTGTCGTTCTGGGCTCGGCCACTGGACACACTTCAAGACTCAGCCTGTAAGCTCTGCTCCCTATACTGTGCTCCGGCTACAATTCACTCTGCACCCTGCTCTGACTCAGCCGTAACTCACTCTGCTCCCTGCTCTGACTCAGTCGTAACTCACTCTGCACCCCGCTCTGACTCAGCTATAACTCACTCTGCACCGCGCTCTGACTCAGCCTGCAAGCTCTGCTCCCTGCTCTGATTCAGCCGTAACTCACTCTGCACCCTGCTCCAGGACTCAGCTGTAATTCACTCTGCACTCCGCTCTGACTCAGCCGTAACTCACTCTGCACCCTGCTCTGACTCAGCCGTAACTCACTCTGCACTCCGCTCAGACTCAGCCGTAACTCAGTCTGCACCCTGCTCTGACTGAGCCTGCAAGATCTGCTCCCTGCACTGTGCTCTGGCTGCAATTTCTGAATGGAATTGAATTGAATTGAATTTATTGTCATGTGTACTAAGGCACAGTGAAAAGCTTTGTCTTGCGAGTAATACAGGCAGATCACAGAGTTAAGTAGCAGAAATAGAGTTAAGTAGGAAATAGGAAACTTAGATCTGCACGCAGGAGCTCGCAAAGAGTCGACCATATCTGGCACCATCTTGCTGTGAATATTATAACAATTCATTCTGCACCCCACTCTGTGACTCAGCCGTAACCCACTCTGCACCCTGCTCTAGGACTCAGCCTGTGAGCTCAGCTCCCCGCACTGTGCTCTGGATGCAACTTGCTCTGCACTCTGCTTTGTGACTCAGCCATGGCTCTCTCTGCACCAGGACTCAGTCTGTGAGCTCTGCTGCTTTTCCGTGACTCAGCCCACATGATCCACTCCTGCCCAGGCGTTAGCTATGACCCGTGTCCCTTCCTCTCACCTCCGTTCTCCCAGTAGGGTGGGGTAGTTTAATCAGTTGGCAGGGGGAGGGGAGACTGCTGCAAAGGGGAATACAAGAAAGTAAAAGAACTGGCCTGCAGAGGAGCTCTGACTGGAGCATCTTACTCTGCCGCCATCTTACCAGATGAAAACCATATTGTCCCTACATGATTACTTTAAACATTTCTAAGTGACCTGCTGTAAGGTCTTTACTAACAGCTTTAAATATCTGTGAGAGGTATTAAGCTGACTGGCCTGTATTTGTGTGTTTCTGTCTGCCTTCCTTTTAGAAAAAAGGGTTTACATTCACTATCCTCAATTCTAATGAAACCTTCCCCAAATCTAAAATGTTTGGGAAATTAAAACTAATGTATCAAATTTCCCATTTGCACTTCTTTTCAGACCTTAAAGGACCACTACTGGTGCTTATAATTTTTCTGAATTCCTCCCTCCCTTCAATATCCTATTAACAGCTATTTCTGGAACTTTGCTTGGATCTTCTACAGCGAAAGTCAATGCAAAAATGTCTGTTCAATTCATCTGCCATTTCCTTCTATTCTAGTACCACTCCTCCAAACATAATTCCTACTGGATCAATGTTCACTTTGTTCGCTCTTTGTTTTAGTTATTTACAGTGTCATAATTCCACACCAGACCATAAACTTAAAGTTACGATAATGTTAGGGACATTATTATTGAAGTAGACCAAAGGTGAGATCTAAGGAATCCTTCAAGATAATAAAGTTACAAGACTCTATTGTTTTGAACAAACAACCATACTTCACTGCACAAATTGGAACAGTAATACAATACACATGCAACTTATTTCCAATGCCAAGAATTAGCATGTGTTAAATATGGATAATTGAACACTGCAGAACACACCAAAGAAGAACCATAGAATCCCTACAGTGTGAAAACAGGCCATTAGTTCCCAACAAGTCCACAATGATTCTCTGAAGATTATCCCACACAGATATATTCCCCTAACCTATAATGCTACATTTCCCATGACTAATGCACCTAACTTATACATTCCTGAACATGCTAGGCAATTTAGCATGGCCAATCCACCTAACCTGTACATCTTTGGACTGTGGGAGGAAATCAGAGCACCTGGAGAAGACCCATGCAGACACTGGGAGAATGTGCAAACTCCACACAAGGTTGGAATTGAACCTGGGTCCCTGGTGCAGTAAGGTAACAGTGCAAACCACTGAGCCAGCATGCACCCTACATCAAATAGTAAGTGTAATCACAAAAGTCTTCTTTCTCTGCCAAATGTTAATGTCATATTGAGTCATCAAATCTTATTAAACCTCACAAGGGTTCACTTTTGCTGATCTGGCCTTGTGCCTCTCTAATGCCTGGTCCTATTCTTGTCAGATTTCCTCCTGTCCTGGGTTCACACTGCTCTGCACTCCAGAACTGCACTCTTGTACTCATTCACAAGCGTAAAAACTCCAGCTCTTCACTGACAGATAGCTTCAATGATGCACTCCTATCCTTGGGATTTTTACCCGAGCTTCAATCGTGCTCAAATACCACAAGCAAAAAATATCTGTGAGCTTTTCAACCCCCAATCTCTCAGCTGCAACTGAAGCACTTACTGCTTCAAACACCTAACAAGCCTCAGTGTGATCTAGAGAGCTTCTCCCTGTCTTGGCTTCCCAGGACTTCTTCTCTTGGTTGACTACTAATTCTTAGAACTTCTTTCTGTCTTCATTTTGACACAAGCGAGCCATTCAATTAGTCTTGATTCCTCACCGAGTACCCTACACAGAAGCTGTGTAGTTCAGCAATCTTTCTAGCATTACAGTTATTCCTGAAAAAGGAATCCACACCTTCTTTTCATACCTTTTGACCCTCAGTCCCTATTTGTCTCCTTTGAACTCCTGCACAGTGATACTTGCACTGAGTGACCCTGTTAAAAATCTTGCCATGAGCCCCACTCTTATCACAGGGCAGCATTGAATGTGGTCACACAACAATTTTTGGAACTGCTTGTTCTGTAGGTGTTACATTCCCACAGAAATGGATTTCATCGCACTGAAAAGCTTCTAGTATCTGTTTCAATGTTTCTTGCTAGCTTTCTGTAATATTCTAGTTTTCCTGTCATTAATATTTGTTGTTTCATATCCTGTCCAATCTTCTGACATGCACCAGTCACCTTTGCACAATTAGAGTCATACATCATGGAAAAAGACACTTCGATCCAAGTAGTCCGTGCCAACTATAATCCCAAACTAAACTCGTCCCACTTGTCTGTGCTTGGCGTCTATCTCTCCAACGATTTCTCCAAATGTCTTTTCAGGAGAAAGTGAGGACTGCAGATCAGAATCAAAGAGTGTAGCACTGGAAAAACACAGCCAGTCAGGCAACATCTGAGATTCAGGAGAGTCAACATTTCAAGCATAAGCTCCTCATCAGGAATGGGAGGACAAGGCTGAGAGATAAATGGGTGGGTTTAGATTAGACGAGATTACTCACAGCGTGGAAACAGGCCCTTTGGCCCAACAAGTCCACACCGACCCTCTGAAGAGCAACCCACCCAGACCCATTCCCCTACATTTATCCTTCACCTAACAACTTAGCATGGCCAGTTCATTTAACCTGCCTGTGTCTGTGGGAAGAAATCGGAGCACCCTGAGGAAACCCACGTAGGCATGGGAAGAATGTGCAAACTGCACGCAGACAGTTGCCTGAGGTGGGAATTGAACTCGGGTCCCTGGCACTGTGAGGCAGCAGTGCTAACCACTGAGCCGCCATGCTGCTGGAGAGAAGGTAGCTAGTAATGCAATAGGTACATGAAGGGGTGGGGAGTGATGGTGATAGGTCAGAGGCGAAGGTGGAGTGGGAAGAAAGATGGACAGATGGTATTATCTCTGGACTGTTAATCTAGAGATTCAGATCATACTCTGGGCACCCAGGTTCAAATCCTGCCATGGCAGATGGTGGAATTTAAATTCAACAAAAAATCTGGAATCAAGAGTCTAACGATGACCATGAACTATTGTCGGTTGTTGGGAAAAAAACATCTGGTTCACTGATGCCCTTCAGGAAAGGAAACTGGTCTGGCTTGCATGTGACTCTAGACTCACAGTAATGTGGTTGACACTTAATTGCTTCCTAATTAATTAGGGATGGACAATAAATGCTGGCCTAGCCAGTTACATCTCATCCTATGAATGAATTTTTAAAAAGGTAGGACTGTTCAAGAGGGCAGTGCTGAGTTGGAGGTTTGGATCTGGGATAAGGAGGGGGAAAGGGAGATGAGGAAAATGGTGAAATAGACATTGACTCCGTGTGGTTGGAGGGTCCCAAAGTGGAAGTTGCGGTGATCTTCCTCCAGGTGTCAGGTGGCTAGAATTTGGCCGGTGGCTTGCATGTCCTTGGTGGAGTGGGAGGGGGAGTTGAAGTGGACAACCACAGGGAGGTGGGGTTGTTTAGTGTGTGTCCTAGAGATGCTCTCTGAAACATTCCGCAAGTTGGTGTCCTGTCTCCACAATGTAAAGGAGACCACACGGACACAGTAGATGAGGTGTTTGGATGTTCAGGAAAATCTCTGACAGATGTGGAAGGATCCTTTGGGGTCTTGGATGGAGGTGAGGGGGGGAGGAATGGGTGCAGGTTTTACACCTCTTGCAGTGGCAAGGGAAGGTGCAGAAAGGGAGGGTGGGTTAGTAGGGGGGTGTGGACCTAACAAGAGAGTCGCAGAAGGGATGGTCTCTGCGGAATGCTGAAAGAAGTGGGGAGGGAAATATATCTGTGGTGGTGGGCTATAACTGTAGCTAGTAAAAAATGAGGTCTGCAGATGCTGGAGATCACAGCTGCAAATGTGTTGCTGGTCAAAGCACAGCAGGTTAGGCAGCATCTCAGGAATAGAGAGTTCGACGTTTCGAGCATAAGCCCTTCATCAGGAATAAGAGAGAGAGCCAAGCAGGCTGAGATAAAAGGTAGGGAGGAGGGACTAGGGGGAGGGGCGATGGAGGTGGGATAGGTGGAAGGAGGTCAAGGTGAGGGTGATAGGCCGGAGTGGGGTGGGGGCGGAGAGGTCAGGAAGAGGATTGCAGGTTAGGAGGGCGGTGCTGAGTTGAGGGAACCGACTGAGACAAGGTGGGGGGAGGGGAAATGAGGAAGCTGGAGAAATCTGAATTCATACCTTGTGGTTGGAGGGTTCCCAGGCGGAAGATGAGGCGCTCCTCCTCCAGCCGTCGTGTAGTTGTGTTCTGCCGGTGGAGGAGTCCAAGGACCTGCATGTCCTCGGTGGAGTGGGAGGGGGAGTTAAAGTGTTGAGCCACGGGGTGATTGGGTTGGTTGGTTCGGGCGGCCCAGAGGTGTTCTCTGAAGCGTTCCGCAAGTAAGCGGCCTGTCTCACCAATATAGAGGAGGCCACATCGGGTGCAGCGGATGCAATAGATGATGTGTGTGGAGGTACAGGTGAACTTGTGGCGGATATGGAAGGATCCCTTGGGGCCTCCAAGGCCCCAAGGGATCCTTCCATATCCGCCACAAGTTCACCTGTACCTCCACACACATCATCTATTGCATCCGCTGCACCCGATGTGGCCTCCTCTATATTGGTGAGACAGGCCGCTTACTTGCGGAACGCTTCAGAGAACACCTCTGGGCCGCCCGAACCAACCAACCCAATCACCCCGTGGCTCAACACTTTAACTCCCCCTCCCACTCCACCGAGGACATGCAGGTCCTTGGACTCCTCCACCGGCAGAACACAACTACACGACGGCTGGAGGAGGAGCGCCTCATCTTCCGCCTGGGAACCCTCCAACCACAAGGTATGAATTCAGATTTCTCCAGCTTCCTCATTTCCCCTCCCCCCACCTTGTCTCAGTCGGTTCCCTCAACTCAGCACCGCCCTCCTAACCTGCAATCCTCTTCCTGACCTCTCCGCCCCCACCCCACTCCGGCCTATCACCCTCACCTTGACCGCCTTCCACCTATCCCACCTCCATCGCCCCTCCCCCTAGTCCCTCCTCCCTACCTTTTATCTCAGCCTGCTTGGCTCTCTCTCTTATTCCTGATGAAGGGCTTATGCTCGAAACGTCGAACTCTCTATTCCTGAGATGCTGCCTAACCTGCTGTGCTTTGACCAGCAACACATTTGCAGCTATAACTGTAGCTATACGAACATTGTAACTATACCCACAACACCACTTCCTCAGGAAGTTCATTCTACATGTGAAGTACTCTCTTTGGAAAATCACTGCCCCTCATGTCTTTCTTAAATCTTTCTCCTCTCATCTTAAAATATGTCTCCTACTCTTAAAAATCCACCACCCTAATGGAAGGATCCCTGTCATTCACCTTATTTATACCTCTCATGATTTTATAAACCTCTAGAAGGTCACGCATCAATCTCCTACACTCCAGTGAAGAAGGTTCCAGCCTCTCCTTATAACTCAAACCCTCCATTTCCAGCACCGTTAGGTCCACACCCCCCACCAATCCACCCTCCACTCCTGACACCTGCCCTTGCACCGCAAGAGGTATAAAACCTGCGCCCATACCTACCCCTCACTTCCATTCTCATTTAACATCCTGGTAAATCTCTGCTGACCCTTTCCAGCATGATAATATCCTTTCTATAACAGGGCAACCTAACTTGACAAAGTAGTCCAGAAGTAGTTCTGTATAATCTCAACATAGCATCTCAACTCCTATACTCAAAGGTCTGTGCAAATAAGGCAAGTGTGCTGAATGCCTTCTTAATCACCCTAAATGATGTAAACTTCAAAGAATTATGTATGTGAACCTCTAATCTCTCTGTTCTACAACGGTACTCAAGGCCCTACTTTTTATATAAGTCTTGCCTGTGTTTGCTTTCCAAAATGCAATACCTTGCCATTATCCACATTAAACTCTATCTGTCACTTTTCAGCCCATGTACTGAATTGAACAAGATCTCTTTGTTATCTTAGATAAACATCTTCACTGTCCACTTTAGCACCAATTTTGGTGTCATCCGCAAACTTATTAAACATGTCTTCTTTATTCTCATCTAAATCACTTATACAAACAAATGTGGACCCAGTACTGATGTAGGTTTGCTTGCTGAACTGGAAGGTTCAGCGAGCAAACCTACATCCAGAACCTCAACCTGAGCTACAAATCTTCTCAAAACTCTCTGTCAGTACTGATGCTTTTGGAACACTACAGGTCACAGTCTCCGCCATCACTCTCTGTCTGCTGCCTTTAAGCCAATTTTGTATCCAATTGGCAAGACCACACGGAATCCCTTGTGAAGTTACTTTACTGATTAGTCTACCATGTGGAACCTTGTCAAAACCTTCACTAAAGTCCAAGTAAACAATGTCAACCACTCTGCTTTCATCAATCATCTTGGTTAATTCCTCAACAAACTCAATCACGTTTGTGAGACATGAGTATCCGACCCAGACCAATTCCCCTATTACTTTACATTTACCCCTGCCGAATACACCTAACCTACAGATCCCTGAACACTATTTAGCATGGCCAATTCACCTCACCTGTACATTTTTGGATTGTGGGAGGAAACCAGAGTACCAAGAGGAAACCACGCAGGCACAGGGTGAATGTGCAAACCCTACACATCACCTGAGGGTGGAATTGAACATGGGTTCCTGGCGCTTGAGGCAGCAGTACTAACTATTGAGCCACAGAGCAGGCATTGTCAGTTAGGAGAGCTGAAAGCTGGAGTTTTGAAGCAAGCATAGAACAACAAAATTTGTTATCAAACACAATAATTTAATAGAGTGCTGGAATATTAGTTAACCTAATATTCTGGACACAGAAATCAGGTTAGATAAATCAGGAACTGAATTTTGATGTTTTGTAGACAGTTCAAATTACAGAAGAGAAAATATAAAGGTGGATTAATTTCCGGCATGTGCTCTAGTGTTTCCCATGACATTGTGGGAATTTAGGGAGGAATTTACTGAGCCCTTTGCAGAAATATTTGTATCATCTGTAATAATGGGTGAGGTGCCAGATGACTGAAGAATGGTTAGTTTTGTACCTTTGTTTAAGAAGGAATGTAAGGAGAAGCCTTGGAACTACAGATTCTGTGAGTCTGACTTTGGTGGTGAGTAGGTTGTTGGAAATGATTCTAAAATATAGGATTTTTATGCATTTGGAGAGACAAGGAATGATTAGGTACAGTCATCATGGTTTTGTGCAAAGGAAATTGTGTCTCACAATCTTGATTGAGTTTGTTGAGGGACTAACCAAGAAGATTATTGAGGGTAGAGCAATAGATGTTCTTTACTTGGACGTTTGTAAAGCCTTTGACAAGGTTCCACATGGTAGACTAATTAGGAAAGTTAGATCACAAAGGATTTGAGGTGCTCTTGCCAATTGGTAATAAAATTGTTTTAATGGCAGGAGACAGGGACTGATGGTGGAGAGTTGTTTTCAGAAAGGAGGCCTGTTACCAGCAGTATTCCACAGGGATCAGTGGGTCTACTTTTGGTTGTCATCTGCATCAATGATTTAGATGAGAATTTAGAAGAAATGGTTAGTAAGTTTGTAGATGACACCAAAATTGTTGGTTTAGTGGACAGTGAAATGGTTATCTAAGATTGCAAAGAGATCTTGATCAATTCGGTCAATGGGCTAAGGATTAGCAGATAGAGTTTAATCTGGATAAGTGTGAGGTATTACATTTTGGTAAAACAAACAAGGGCAGGATTTATACAGTTAAAAGTAGTGTCTTGTGGAGTATTGGACGGAAGTGGATACTACAGATGCTGGAAATCAGAGTCAAGATTAGAGTGGTACTGGTCAACACAGCAGGTCAGGCAGCATCCGAGAAGCAGGAGAAATCAACATTTTGGGCAAAAGCCATCAGGAATGGGCTGATGAAGGGCTTTTGCCTGAAATGTCGATTTTTCCTGCTCGTCAGATGCTGCTTGACCCGCTGTGCTTCCCCAGCACCACTCTAACCTTATGGAATGTTGTAGAACAGAGAAACTTAGGGGTTCAGGGACATAAGTTTTTGAAGTTTGAGTCACATGTACCAGTCCTTAGTTTCTCCTAGTCACATGTAGACTTACCTTCATTGCTTAAACCTTTGTGTATTGGAGTCGGGATGCCATGTTGCGGTTGTACAGGATGTTGGTGAGCCTCTTCTGGAATACTGTGTCCAGTTCTTGTCATCCTGTTATAAAAAGGATATTATTAATCTGGAGAGGGTTCAGAAAGGACTTATTCATAGAAATCATAGAATCCCTAATGCGTGGAAACAGGCCATTAGGCCCAACAAGTCCACACCAACACTCTGATTGTCTGGGCGGAGTTTGAATATTCTCCCCGTGTCTGTGTGGGTTTCCTCCGGGTGCTCCGGTTTCCTCCCACAGTCTAAAGATGTGCAGGTCAGGTGAATTGGCCATGCAAAATTGCCCGTAGTGTTAGATAAGGGGTAAATGTAGGGGTATGGGTGGGTTGCGCTTCGGTGAGTCGGTGTGGACTTGTTGGGCCGAAGGGCCTGTTTCCACACTGTAAGTAATCTAATCTGTAAGTAATATAATCTAATCCAAAGAGTAACCCACCCAGAACCATTCCCCTACCTAATATTCTACCTTTACCCCTGACTAATGCACTTAACTACACATCCCTGAAACACTATGGGCAATTCACCTAACCTGTACATCTTTAGATTGTGGGAGGAAACTGGAGCACCTGGAGGAAACCCACACAGACACGGGGAGAATATTCAAATTCCGCCCAGACAGTCACCTGAGGCCGGAATCAATCTCAGGTTCATATTGTTGGGAATGGATGGTTTGAGTTCTAAGGAGAGGCAGGATAGGCTGGGACTTTTTCCAATGGAGTGTAGTAGTTTGAGGGGTGACTTTATAGAGGTTTATAAAATCATGGGGGGGGTATAGATAAAGTGAATGGCACATTTCCTTTCCCCAGGGTGGGGGATTTCAAGACCTCATTTTTAAGTTGAGAAGGAGAAATGTTTAAAAAGGACAAGAGGGACAATTTGTTTTACACAGTTCATGTGTGGAATGAACTTGCAGAAGAATTGGTGGATGTGGCACTGTTATAACATTTAAAAGACATTTGGATAAGTTCATGAATAAGAAAAGATATGGGCCAAGCGCAGGCAGTTGGAATTACATTAGTTTGAGATTATGGTCAGCATAAACTGGGTGGACTGAAGGGTCTGTTTCCATGCTGTATGACACTATGACTGCATCTGGGCATGGCAATAATTCTCATGATTAAACAGTCTGCTGAAATCTATTGCTCTGGGCAAGATTTGAGTTGGTGAATCCCTGTTTAACACTATCCCCATATACATCAGGGCAGGAGCAAAGCAATTTGGAGAAAGAAATGAAAAATAAGAATCAACTTCAATAAGTGATGAATTTTCTAAGAAAACTTGAAAGAACTGGGCCTCTGGAGGAGAGCTCATATTTCTGAGAATCAGTAGTGAATCAAAGACAAAACTATTCCCCCCAACGAGGAGAACAAAAACTGAGCACATTAATGCATGTCCTGTATGGTGACATTTTTAAAAGATATTTAAAAGACGTTTTAAATGTTTACTGAAGAAGGAAATCAGAAGGGGGAAAAGAGATTGCCTTCGCTGAGAAGATTAGGGTGAATCCAAAGAGGTACTTGAAGTATATTAAAAGGTAAAAAAAACTATAGAGAGATAGATTGGGGTCCCTCAAGGGCCAAAGTGGACATGGATGTGTGGAACCGCAGGAGAGGGGTGAGGTTCTCAATGCATATTTCTCCTTTATGTTTACCATGGAGAAAGACATGAATACTTGGGAACTTGGGAAAATTAGTTGTGATATCTTGGAGAGACTCCATATCACAGTAGAGGAGGTGTTGGATGTAATGGAATTTATGAAAAATCTCCTGATCCTGACCAGATATATCTAAGAACACTGCAAGAGGATAGAGAGAAAATTGCCGAGGCCCTGGCTGATATTGTTGCATTATCGTTAGCCATTGGTGAGGTCCCGGAAGATTGGAGGGTTACAAATGTTGTGTTATTATTCAAGAAGGGCTGCAAAGAAATGCCTGGGAACTATAGACCAGTAAGCTTAATATCTATGGTGAGTAAGTTACTTGAGAAGATCCTGATCTATGCCTCACAAATTTGTTAAAGTTCTTTGATGACAGACATTTCTGTGGCCAGCAGCGAGAAATCAGAATGATCTGTTGCTTTCCTGGTGCCGGATCAAGAATGTCTCAGAGAGGGTGCAGAATGTTCTCACTGGGGGGAGGGTCCAGCAAGAGGTCATTGTCCACATTGGAACCAACGGCATAGGAAGGGAAAAGGTTGAGATTCTGAAGGGAAATTACAGAGAGTTAGGCAGGAATTTAAAAAGAAGGGCCTTGACAGTAGTAATATCTTGATTACTCCCAGCTACGAGCTAGTCAGGGCAGGAAAAGGAGGATAGAGCAGATGAATGCATGGCTGAGGAGCTGGTGTATGGGAGAAGCATTCACAGTTTTGGACCATTGGAATCTCTTTTGAGGTAGAAGTGAGCTGTACAAGAAGGATGGTGTGCACCTAAATTGGAAGGGGACCAATACACTGGCAGGGAGATTTGCTAGAGCTGCTTGGGAGGATTTAAACTAGTAAGGTGAGGGTGGCAGTCGGACCCAGGGAGATAGTGAGGAAAGAGATCAATCTGAGATTGGTACAGATGAGTACAGAAGTGAGTCATTCAGGGCAGGCAGGGATGAGGTAGGACTAATAAATTAAACTGCATTTATTTCAATGCAAGGGGCCTAGCAGGGAAGGCAGATTAACTCAGAGCATGGTTAGGAACATGGGACTGGGATATCATAGCAATTACAGAAACATGGCTCAGGGATGAGTAGGACTGACAACTTAATGTTCCAGGATACAAATGCTACAGGAAGGATAGAAAAGGAGGCAAGATAGGAGGGGGAGTGGCATTTTTGATAAGGGATAGCATTACAGCTGTGCTGAGGGAGGATATTCCTGGAAATACATCCAGGGAAGTTATTTAGGTGGAACTGAGAAATATGAAAGTGATGATCACCTTATTGGGAAATTGAGAAACAAACTTGTAAGGAGATCTCTGCTATCTGTAAGAAAAATAGGGTAGTTATGGCAGGGGATTTCCAAACATAGACTGGGACTGCCATAGTGTTAAGGGTTTAGATGGAGAGGAATTCGTTAAGTGTGTACAAGACAATTTTCTGATTCAGTATGTGGATATACCCACTAGAGAAGGTGCAAAACTTGACCTACTCTTGGGAAATAAGGCAGGGCAGGTGACTGAGGGCCAGCAACCATAATTCTACTAGATTTAAAATAGTGATGGAAAAGGATAGACCAGATCTAAAAGTTGAAGTTATAAATTGGAGAAAGGACAATTTTGACGGTATTCGGCAAGAACTTTCGAAAGCTGATTGGGGGCAGATGTTTGCAGGTAAAGGGACAGCTGGAAAATGGGAAGCCTTCAGAAATGAGATAACGAGAATCCAGAAAAAGTATATTCCTGTCAGGGTTAAAGGAAAGGCTGGTAGGAATGGTGAATGCTGGATGACTAAAGAAATTGAGGGTTTGGTTGAGAAGAAGGAAGTCAGGTATAGACAGGATAGATCGAGTGAATCCTTAGAAGAATATAAAGGAAGTAGGAGTATACTTAAGAGAGAAATCAGAAGGGCAAAAAGGGGACATGAAATAGCTTTGGCAAATAGAGTTAAGGAGAATCCAAAGGGTTTTTACAAATATATTAAGGACAAAAGAATAACTAGGGAGAGAATAGGGCCCCTCAAAGATCAGCAAGGTGGCCTTTCTGTGGAGCCGCAGAAAATGGGAGAGATACTAAAGGAGTATTTTACATCAGTATTTACTGTGGAAAAGGATATGGGAGATATAGACTATACGGAAATAGATGGTGACACCTTGCAAAACGTCCACATTACAGAGGAGGAAGTGCTGGATGTCTTGAAATGCATAAAGGTGAATAAATCCCCAGGACCTGATCAGGTGTACCCAAGAACTCCGTGGGAAGCTAGAGAAGTGATTTCTGGGCCTCTGGCTGAGATATTTGTATCATCGATAGTCACAGGGGAGGTGCCGGATGACTGGAGGTTGGCTAACATGGTGCCACTGTTTAAGAAGGGTGGTAAGGACAAGCCAGGGAACTTTAGACCAGTGAGCCTGATGTCAGTGATGGGCAAGTTGTTTGAGGGACAGGATATACATGTATTTGGGAAGGCAAGGACTGATTAGGGATAGTCAACATGGCTTTGTGCATGGGAAATCACTTGATTGGGTTTTTTGAAGAAGTAACAAAGAGGATTGATGAGGGCAGAGCGATAGATGTGATCTATATGGACTTCAGTAAGACGTTCGACAAGGTTCTCCATGGGAGACTGGTTAGCAAGGTTAGATCTCATGGCATAAATGGAGAACTCACCATATGGATAGAGAATTGGCTCAAAAGTAGAAGATGGGGGTGGTGTTCTGGGTGGTTTTTCAGACTGGAGGCCTGTGACCAGTGGAGTGCTACAAGAATTGGTGCTGGGTCCTCCACCTTTTGTCATTTACATAAATGATTTGGATGCGAGCACAAAAGGTACAATTAGTAAATTTGCAAATGACAGATAAATGCGAGGTGTAGCATTTTGGGAAAGCAAATCTTAGCAGGACATTTACACTTAATGGTAAGTGTAAGAGAGTATTTTGCTGCACAAAGAGACCTTGGAGTGCAGGTTCATAGGTCCTTGAAAGTGGAGTCGCAGGTGGATAAGATAGCGAAGAAGGCATTTGGTATGCTTTCCTTTATTGGTCAGAATAATGACTACAGGAGTTGGTTCATCATGTTGCGGCTGTACAGGACATTGGTTAGGCCACTATTGGAATATTGTGTGCATTTCTGGTCTCCTTCCTATTGGAATGTTGTTGTGAAACTTGAAATGGTTTAAAAAAGAATTACAGTGATGTTGCCAGTGTTGAAGGATTTGAGCTATGGGGAGAGGCCGAACAGGCTGGGGCTGTTTTTCCTGGAGCATGGAGGATAAGGGTGACCTTATAGAGGTTTACAAAATTATGAGGGGCATGGATAGAATAGGATAAATAGATAAAGTCTTTTTCCTGGGGTGGGGGAGTCCTAGACGGCATAGGTTTCGGGTAAGAGGGGAAAGATATAAAAGGGACCCAAGGGTCAACATTTTCACGCAGTGGGTGGTACATGTATGGAATGAGCTGCTGGAGGAAGCAGTGGAGACTGGTACAACTGCAACATTTAAAAGGGATTTGGATGGGTATATGAAAAGGTAGGGTTTGGAGGGATATGGGCCAGATGGGAATAGATTGGGTTGGGATATCTGGTCGGAATGGACAAGTTGGACCAAAGGGTCTGTTTCCATGCTGTGCATCTCTATGACTCTATAAAGTTTAAAATCACACAACACCAGGTTATAGTTCAACAGGTTTAATTGGAAGCCCACTAGCTTTCGGAGCGATGCTCCTTCATCAGGTGATTGTGGAGGGCTCCATCGTAACACAGAATTTATTGCAAAAATTTGCAGTGTGATGCAAGTGAAATTATACATTGAAAAATTGATTGTCTGTTAAGCCTTTCAT
Source organism: Hemiscyllium ocellatum (assembly GCF_020745735.1). NCBI lineage: Eukaryota > Metazoa > Chordata > Chondrichthyes > Orectolobiformes > Hemiscylliidae > Hemiscyllium > Hemiscyllium ocellatum. The sequence continues at coordinate 68,597,782 of NC_083419.1, read as the reverse complement.
CTGTTAGAATACAGTGATAGTTTCACTTCTTTCATGTGTAAATCACAAAACCCTTTTTTTTAAAGTTGCATTCTCGGGTTAGCTGTTAACAATGGTGATAGCTAGACAATATGTTGAAGGTGTTAGCCCCCTGTGTTCTCTGTCTATGACCTGATGTTTAGATTGATTCTAATCTAAAAAGTGAGATAACAGAGTGTTACATAAATTCATGCAGGTTTTGAGCTCAGAGTTCTACATGAATGTATGCAGTTTTTGAGCAAAGTGCAATGTAACTCTGCAAGTCCAAATTCACCCCACAAAATATATGTGTGCATGTGGGTCTTTGTCTGTCTGTGTGTGTGTCTGTCTGGGGTGGGGGTTGTGAGTGTGAGAAAGTGTGTGTGTGTGTAATGAGTGCAGAGTGTCTTAAGTCTGTGAGGGGGTGCATGTGTGAGTGTGGGAGAGTGTATGTCTGTAAGGGTGTGTGTGGGTGTCTGTGTGCACGTCTGTGTGTACCTGTGTCCGTGTGTATGTGAGAGTGTGTGTGTGTGTAGGAATATCTGTGTGTGTGTAGTGCAATGGTGATCACCTGTAATGTGACATGAACCCAAGGTCCCAGTTGAGGCCCTCCCTATGGGTACCGAACTTAGCTATCAGCTTCTGCTCAGCCACTTTCCTCTGCTGCCTGTCCCGAAGTCCACCTTGGAGGATGGTAACCCGAAGGTCCGAGGCTGAATCAACAGACAGGGGGGTCCCCTCCCAGTTGGGGAACACTTCAGTGGTCCACTCCAGACAGACAGACAGACACACACACACACACACACACACACACACACAGAGACAAAGACCCACATATATTTTGTGTGATGAATTTGTACTTACAGATGATTAGAGGGCATCAGTTTAAGGTTAGAGGAGAAAGAATAAAAGGGAACCTGAGGGTTACACAGAGGGTGGTACGCATATGGAATAAGCTGCCAGCGGAAGTGGTAAATACCATTTACAAGGCATTTGGACAAATATGTGGATAGGAAAGAATTAGAAGGATATGGGGCAATTGCAGGAAAATAGGGTTAGTGTGGATAGACACTTTGATTGGCGTGGACCAGTTTGGGCCAAAGGGCCTATCTCCATGCTGTGGAACTCTATGACTCTATCACTATTTTTCAGAATTGTACTGTAATCTCCTGTGTGTATTTCTTTATACATTATGCATAAAAAAACTTAGATAGTGCACTAGTTGACAATATAGCTGAGAATGTGTTGCTGGAAAAGCACAGCAGGTCAGGAGCATCCAAGGAACAGGAAATTCGACGTTTCGGGCATAAGCCCTTCATCAGGAACAGTTCATCCACTTTACCAATGAACAGTTCATCTGCTTTACCAACACCTTCCACCCCGACCTCAAAAATTTTCAGCTCTGATCTCCAGCATCTGCAGACCTCACTTTCTCCTAGTTGACAATATAATTAACTTTGTCAATTAGTGCACTAAGTTACAAACTATTGTAGATACAGTGCATATTGAGAGCATGAATTTCAGCTCTGAAGTTTGTCCCTTGATTGCACCATCATCCTTATCTTAGCAGATGAAACTACCTGTGTTGCAGCCTTGAGCCAGTTAATTTTACATGATAAGCTATTCATTCATCTGTTCTATTTATTTTCCAACTCCACACAGACTATTGCGCAGGGTTGAATCAAAGTCAGGTCACTGGGGCTGTGAGACAACAGTGCTGAATGTGAAGAGGGCCAATGAAGCCTTAATAATTAACAGAACTGAAACAGCTCAGCCTCAAGTTCTAATATTCTCTAAAATCTTAACAAAACATCAAACTCAAAGTTCACTCTTCTTTTTGTGAACACTACATTAAAAACACAGCAGCAAAGATATTTTAATACAATATTCTCATCTGGCTAAAGCATGGCCACTGACCCAATTATTCCTTTTTAAATAGGCAATTTAGAATTTCAAACAGATTAGGGGCTTAAGGCACTCAATCAATTTGTGTTAAGGTTACAAGTTTGAGTATTTTAAAAAGAACATAATGTTGTACTATTTCAATGTAAAAACAAAATCTGCCCCATTACAAAGCCCACAAAACACATTGAATTGAGATTCTGATTCAAATAAGGTAAAACAGTTACTTAAAAGGATTTTATGAACCAAGATTTTAACAAACCAAAATACTTAAATATCAAACATTCACAACATGGCACAATTTACAATGAAACTTCCTTTTCTGACTCAAGTATTAGTCAAGCAATAATTTCAGCATTTCGTGTTTTTTTTTGCATCCTCTCAATGAAATTACACTTATAAAAAGAGAAAGCTGTCACCGCAGACCACATGTTGCTGCAGTCCAAACCATTCCCTTCCCCCAGCACAACAACACACTAGGTTGAGTCCACAGCCCAGAAACTGAGACTCCCACAACAAAAACCCAGACAAAGCTTCCCCAGCAGTCAATGCACTTCACCATCGGGATCTGAGCAGACTGCCTCTACTTTCTCCCCCTTTTCCCAGTGACGCCATGTTGTCTTAAAAGTATTTCTAAGAGGAGGTGTGGGGGATAAAGGCAATAACTTTAAGAAGTACCAAATTCTAACTTATTTTTATTCTGGACCCTCAAATCTCATCATTATCTGGGACTCTAACCCAGATGGGACTCTAACTCTGATTCACCCCGGGGCTCTAACCCTGATTCATCCCTTGTCAAAACCATGTTCAAAACCCACAAAGCAAGTGTGCGAGTTACCTTAAAGATTCTCTCACTACTGAGTCCTAGAAGATGAGGGGTCATCTGAGTGCTAAGTTTAGAGAGAGAGAGAAAGAGATCAAGGTGAAGCTTACCTTGTGGGCCCGTCTGTCTCACGCAACCAACACTCAGACGATTGTTTATTCACTTGAAGCAACTGCAACACACCTGCTTTTGTGAACAAGCAACTAAATTTATTAAGGACAGTACAGCACAAGCTTTCTGGAGGAACCTTTAACATACACCTCACAGAGCTTACAGAATCATGGCAAAAGCTCTGGCAGAGCAGAGTGGCGCAGCGGAAGCGTGCTGGGCCCATAACCCAGAGGTCGATGGATCGAAACCATCTTGGGCGGCACGGTGGCACAGTAGTTAGCATTGCTGCCTCACAGCGCCTGAGACCCAGGTTCAATTCCGACTCAGGCGACTGACTGTGTGGAGTTTGCACGTTCTCCCCGTGTCTGCGTGGGTTTCCTCCGGGTGCTCCGGTTTCCTCCCACAGTCCAAAGATGTGCGGGACAGGTGAATTGGCCATGCTAAATTGCCCATAGTGTTAGGGAAGGGGGTAAATGTAGGGGTATGGGTGGGTTGCGCTTCGGCGGGTCGGTGTGGACTTGTTGGGCCGAAGGGCCTGTTTCCACAGTGTAAATAATCTAATCTAATCTAATCTGAACAAAGGAAACACAGTCTTTCCTTTATACAAAACTCTCAACACCACAGTCAGTACTGCCCACAAGTCAGCCATCCCCTTATATTCACATGCCATTCAAGATACAATGCAGTGACCACCTCACCTACAGAAACAATGTAATGCAAATCATCCCTTAATGGTCAAATCTGTTGCAAATTGTTTTTTGTAACTATAGGGGAGTAGTCAAATTCCAACCGTAGTACTCTTATTGATTTCCTTGCCTGAATGGCAAGGAAATGGCCGTGGCGACCTCCCACATTCCACCTAAAAGGCAAAGACACACCACCTTTCCCTCAGAGCATTCAATTTCTTGCAAGTCAGCAGAACAAGTTAACTTTTTAATATTCAACACCATCATCCTTATCTTAGCAGATGAAACTATCTGTTTTGCAGCCTTGAGCCAGTTAATTTTACATGATGATAAGCTATTCATTCATCTGTTCTATTTATTTTCTAACTTCACATAGACAATTGCCCAGGGGTGGGATCGATGTCAGGTCACTGGGGCTGTGAGGCAACAGTGCTAATCACTGAACCACCGTACTGTCCTCTTGAAATTACTTTACCCAGGAAATTACCTTATTTTCTAAGATTTCAATGTAAGAAAGGAGAGAAATTGTGAAGATGAAAATATAGAGCAAATAGACTACCGTCTAAGGTAATTTCCTGGGTAAGGTAAGAGGGTAATTTCAACATCCAGACTAAAAGGTCACTGCTAGATGAGAACTCATAATGTTGGTGATAATATATCAGCGTGGATAGAGGATTGTTAACTAACAAGAACCAGAATTAAGGTAAGTGGGTCATTTTTACCTTGGTAGACTGTTAGAAATGGAGCTAAGGCCTCAATTATTTCTGATCCATTAAAATGACAAATGTGTGTACTTTCCACATGTACTGATGATATGAAGATGGCTAGGAAAGCAAGTTTTGTGGAGGGTATAAATGACTGATTTTTTTTCAGTTCTTTTCTTCCAGGGATAAGTAGGGAAGTGGGAGGTCAGTATATGGTGGGTCCAGGTATCAAGAGGGGAATGCAATGAATTCTCATCACCAATCACTAATGGTGAGTATCATAGTAGCCTCAATGTCAACGAAATAGCCAATTGTGCTTTTTTAGGCCTGTTTTTTCCCACATGAAGGTTTTGACTGTCAGAAGGACTTCCTATTGGTGGAGATGATCTCCATCTTGCTAGTTCCAGAAGTAGGTTCCCTCATTAGTTGGTGTTCCATGGCCCATGGACAGGTCCATCAGTGGCAACTGTCATCCCTGTGGCAACACCCCAGAAGCACCATGTCCCAACATGGCCCTCCCTGATAGTCAAGAACTCAACGCTGAGAACTAGTTCTCCCAATCGAAGTCATCTCTCTTCAAATGTGTCCTGTTATCGAGATGCCCATTCCCTACACATTACAATCTCATTAATGACCACCATTAGAGGGGGTGATGATATGGCCTCCCAAGTTCTGGCCCTCTGATTGGGCAGATAGCTGTCATTTGGCCAGTGGAAGCAAAATGTAGTCTACGGCTCCTACAGCAGGACCTCAAATTCTAGCAAGAACTTCAGCCCAAGCATCTGCTCCTAGCCTCCAGGGTGGAATCAACTAAAATCAAAGGGTAGAATTTGAAAGATGATTCTGATACTGAGCTCTGTTAAATTCAGCAGAAGGTAAAGACAAATTCTGCAGAAACACTGACATTGTTTCTCTTGGGTATTCACTGATCTCTTGCTGAGAATCCAGCACAGACACCAGAAGTTAATTTGATTGTTATTCATAAAGAATAGGAGGTGTAGATTGCTGCCCATGTTTGTAAGTGGAGCAATGATGTTTGTATGAAAAGTCCTTCAGAGGTCACTGCCAACCATAGTACTTTCATCTCAAAGTCAGGACATTATTTATTTGGAAACCCAGCATGACAAGCTTGAGAGAATGATCCAGTTGGACATGCAAGTGCAGTACTGAGGGAGCTCCGTAGTATCAGCAGATCAGTAATGAGGGAGTGCTGCACTGTTGTAGGTTGAGTACTGAGGGAGTGCTGCACTGTTGGACGGGTTGTACTAAGGGAGTGCTGCACTGTTGGAAGGAGTGTACTGAGGGAGTGCTGCACTCTCAAATGGTCAGCACTGACAGATCATGATGAAGGGTCAAGCCTGAAATATTGACTGTATTACTTCTCAGATGCTGCCTGAACTGCTGTGTTTTTTCCGAGTGCAACACTTTATGAACACTGAGAGGTCATCGCAGGTCAGAGGGTCAGTCTGATGGATTGCCACGCTTTTGGAGTGCACTGCTGAAGAGGTGAAATTGATGAAGTGTTGCACTGACAATAGCCTGTATTGTCAGGGGGACTGTACTGTCAGTGGTGGCACTGTCAGGAGTACTACATTAACTGAATTGCTGGCATCTTGGGTGGACATAAAGGAATTTTGTACTGAGGCATCATATCAAAGGAGATCAGCAGAGTTTTTTTTGTTGAATCAATTTTTCTAATTAACCTGATCAGAGATGTTATTACACAGATCTGGAATAGGTAGGACATGAATTTGAGCTTCCCAGTCCAGGGGTAGGGACACTATCGGTGTGCCATAAGATGACCCTTTTGTGTCCAGAACAAAATTAACAGCAGTAAAACTGAATGAGTGATCGTTTATCATATTGCTGCTTTTGGTTGGCTGCCATGTTTCCTACAATACCAAAATGATAACCTCACAACTTCTTCACTGGCTGCAAAATGGGATGTTTTTGGATGGCGGAAGGTACTATCGAAATGAAAGTCACTTTCACAGTAAATTAGAAACGTACTGGAGCTGTGCTTTGTAAAACAAACTGAGCGAAGCAGGGCCAAGCAAGGGGTTATATAGAGAGTGCTGTACTTTAGTTGAAAAGTTCACCATACTTTTTAAAACACCATCCCGGTGTGCCCTGTGTTGGCTGTGAACATTGAGCCTGGAGAAGTTGTGTGACAGGCGAGTCGGTGACGAGCTGTAGGGTTGGCTAAATCCAAGCTGGGAACGCCCTGTCGTTCCAAGCTCCTCCCGGGAAAACTCGGGCTTCATTAAAGCCACGGCTCCGCGGTAACTAGGATTCTGGCTGGGATGGGCGATTCAGTGGATCAGCGGTGGGTTCCTTTGAGTGATGGGAACAGCATCCCAATCCTGGGGTTGGGCACCTGCTCCCTGGATAAGGTGAGGAAGAAGTAAGGTCTGGGTGGTGGGAGAAGCTTGTCGTTTTATACTTTCCGGTCATTTCAGACTGTTGGGCCCCGAGTGCAGGGCGATATGCGGCCCATAAACGCCTCTGTTCATTGGAGGAAATTACAGCGGGGAATAGAAACTGTACAGAAATCCCTGGGTTAACATTAGTACTGTCTGACCAAATGAAACTGGATTCTCGCTTCACCTAGAACTTAACTGAGATCTTCACGTTCTCAGAAAGAACATTTTCAAAAAGTTGTCATGTAGCAATTCTGAAAGGAATGCAGTGGCCAGAGGCCACCCTTTCATTAGAGAGCGAGAGGCAACCGGTTGTGGTTTAACCTGACGATCACCAGGTGAGGGTTGATGTTGAGAAAGTGAGGTGTTTGTGGTAACATCAGACAGTGTGAGAATTGATCTCATGCCGTTGATATCCCATTGTATTGTATCAGTTGTCCAGCCAACTGCACTAACCAACCCTTAAAAGCAACTTCAGTTGTGAAGGTGGACAGGGTTACTTCTGAAGAGAGGCATAAACAGAGACTTGGGATCTGGAACACCGTGAGGGATAAAATATGGACCTGAACCCCTAATTACATTTTAGAAGGGCAGGTATTTGAGAGTTTGAAAGTTGCAGAGAAGATGATGCAAACGAAGAATTTGAAATACAGAAGGGCATTGCAGGTTGGGGCACCAATCCTAACTTGATGTTGTTCTCACATTATTCTGACTTGGAGACCCTGTGCTCTACAGGCAGGTGTTATGGCTGGCTCATGAAAGAGCTTCTTGTAGTTGAAGTAAGTGTTGGAGAGGAAGGATCAGTCAGAAGTCATGCTCCTGAGTTGTCATCTACTGCATGTGTATTGGATGTGTTTGGAAGAGTGGATACCAGGTGAAAACATGATGATACTCACTTCTGGTGACCTTCACAGCCAACTAGCTCAAAGGGATCCCAACATCAACAGGAGGTGGCACTTAGAGCTTCCAAGGGAGTGAGGTAGAGAGGAAACTAGAAGCATAGGAAACAGAACCAGAAGTCAACTCTTCAAACCTGCTCCCCCATTTAATACGATCATTTTTGATAATCTATCTCAGTACCTGTTCCTGTTTTTCCCCGTATTCTAATTGGAGAACTAATTGCTGGGAAAACATTTAGAAGGAATGGGCGTCTTTCTCGTGAGCCTGTTAAATATTACCATCCTGTTTGAATGTGCAGGTTTTGCAATTCATCCAGGTATTTAAACAGCAATTTTTCATTTCCAGGATCAATCTTGACATTATGAAGTTATCCCATGAAGTCTACACAAGGTATAAATGTATAACAGAGAGAGAAATTACTGGAAAAGCTCAGCAGGTTTGGCAGCATCTGTGAGGAGAAATCAGAATGGCCCTTCCTCAAAACAGATGGTAGCTTGGACAATGTTGGTTTTTATGCAGAAGGTAGGGTTGGAAAGGGAGCAGGGTAAGGAGTAACTAATAGGTGGAGGTAGAGCCGTATGAGAGAGAACAGTTGGACCGACAAAGGAGTAGATAATGATCAGGCTGGGAGATGAATAGCAACTAATGGGGATTGTTTGTCGCTAACAGTGGATTGTCACAATAGCAGATGATATAATAACAAGGCCTGATGTGTGGGGCTAGGGGCAAGGACATGGGCCAGCTCAAGCCCTAAAGTTGTTGAACTCAGTTATTGAGTCCAGAAAGCTGTAGAGTTTGCAAACGGAAAATGAGGTGCTCTTTCAGCTTGCAATGAGCTTCACTGGAGCACTGCAGCAAGTCTGAAGAGTCTTGAAGAAGGGTCACACCCGAAACATTACTTCCCAACCTCCTTATGCTGCCTGGCTTGCTGTGTTCTTCCAGCTCCTATCTGTCTATGTTGAGACAGATGTTGGCCAGGGAACATGATGGTGTGTTGAATTGGCAGGCAACTGGAAGCTCAGGGGCATTTTTGTGGACAGAACGTAGGTGTTCTGTGAAGCATTCACCCAGCCTCTAGTTCATTTCCCCAATGTAGGGAAGCACATTGTGAGCAGCAAATACAATAGACTACATTGAATACAAGTAAAGCTCTGCTTCACGTGGATGGTGTGTGTTTCGGCCCTTGGATACTGAGGAGAGAGGAAGTAAATGGACAGGTGTTACACCTGGAACAGAGTCTTATTGTAAAGACTCTATTTCATTCTCCTAGTTTCTCTTTCACAATTGTTCTAATGAGGCTAGCGTTAACAAGGGAGCCTCTGAAATATCAGTTTTCTTCTTCAACTAAGGACTCCCCAGCACTGTAATTGACATGCCCCTCAGCTGGGTCCAACCCATATCCTGTACTTCAGCCCTCACCTCCTCTTTTCCCTGCCTTAACAGCGAGAGGGTTCCCCTTGTCCTTACTGACCACCCACCATCATCAACATGCATAGGATCATGATCCACCTTCAACAGGATGTCACCACCAGACACACATTCCCCTGCCCTCCCTTTTCAGCCTTCTATAGGGACCATTCCCTCTGGAAACCCTGGTCCACTCCTCTTTCACTCCCAACACCCACTCCACAGTCCCATGGTAACTTTCCCTGCAACTGCAAAAGATACAACTAGTTGGTTTACTTCTTCTCTCCTCAGTATTCATTGGCCCAAACACACCTTCCAGGTGAAGTAGCACTTTGTCTGCACTTCACACAATCTAGTCTACTGCATTTGCTGCTCACAATGTTATTTCCTTTACTTTGGGGAAGCGAAGCGTAGACTTGATGACTGCTTCGCAGAACACCTATGTTCTGCCCATGAGAAAGACCCTGAGCTTCCAGTTGCCTGCCATGTCAACACATGATCATGTTCCCTGGCCAACATCTCTCTCAGGCTTGCTGCAGTGCTCCAGTGATCTCAGTGCAAATTGGAAGCAAAGCACCTCATTTTCTGCTTGGGAACTTCACAGCTTTCTGGATTCAATATCGAGTTTAACAACCTTAGGGCTTGAGCAGTCCTGTGTCCTTACCCCTACTCCCCATGCACCAGGCTTGTTCTCGCAGCATCTGCTGTTACATACAACCTATTGTCATCCACGAACAATTCCCATCAGTAGCTATTCCCATTAGTGGTGGCAAGGATCTGTTTTGAGGCCACTGCTTTAGATTAGATTACTTACAATGTGGAAACAGGCCCTTCGGCCCAACAAGTCCACATTGACCCGCCCGAAGCGCAACCTACCCATACCCCTTACCTAACACTACGGGCAATTTAGCATGGCCAATTCACCTGACCCGCACATCTTTGGATTGTGGGAGGAAACTGGAGCACCCGGAGGAAACCCACGCAGACACGGGGAGAATGTGCAAACTCCACACAGTCAGTCGTCTGAAGCGGGATTTGAACCCAGGTCCCTGGTGCTGTGAGGCAGCAGTGCTAACTACTATGCCACCGTGCCGCCCTAATGACTGCTGTTTGTCATTTTTATAAATGACCTAGATGAGGGCATACAAGGCTGTGTTAATAACATTAGTTATGACACTAAGGTCGGTGGAGTTGCAGATAATGCTGAAGGATGTTGCAGGTTACAGAGGGACATAGATAAGCTGCAGAACTAGGCTGAGAGGTGGCAAATGGAGTTTAATGCGGAAAAGTGTGAGGTGATTCACTTTGGATGGAGTAACAGGAATGCAGAGTACTGGGATAATAATAAAATTTTTGGTGTAGAAGAGCAGAGAGATCTTAGTGTCCATGTAGATAGATCCCTGGAAGTTGCCACCTAGCTTGATAGAGTTGTTAGGAAGGCATACAGTGTGTGTTAGCTTTTATTGGTAGAGAGATTGAGTTTCGGAGCCATGAGGAGAAAGTGAGGTCTGCAGATGCTGGAGATCAGAGCTGAAAATGTGTTGCTGGAAAAGCGCAGCAGGTCAGGCAGCATCCAAGGAACAGGAGATTCGACGTTTCGGGCATAAGCCCTTCTTCTCTTCTGTTCCTTGGATGCTGCCTGACATGCTGCGCTTTTCCAGCAACACATTTTCAGCTCGTTTCGGAGCCATGAGGCAGCTGTACAATACTCTGGTGCGGCCACACTTGGAGTTCTGGTCACTGCATTATAGGAAGGATGTGGAAGCTTTGGAAAGGGTGCAGAAGAGATTTACTAGGATGTTGCCTGGTATGGAGGGAAGGTCTTATGAGGAAAGGTTGAGGGACCTGAGGCTGTTTTTGTTAGAGAGAAGAAGGTTGAGAATTGAATTGCGACATATAAGATAATCAGAGAGTTAAATAGAATAGACAGTGAGAGCCTTTTTCCTTGGATGGCGATGGCTAGCATGAGGGGACATAGCTTTAAATTGAGGGGTGATAGATATAGGCCAGATGTCAGACGTAGTTTCTTTACTCAGAGGATAGTAGAGGTGGGGAATGCACTGCTTGCAACTGTAATACACTCGCCAACTTTAAGGGAATTTAAATGGTCATTGAATAAACATATGGATGAAAATGGAATAATATAGGATAAATGGTTTCAGATTGGTTCCACAGGTTGGTGCAATATCGAGGGCCGAATGGCCTGTACTGCGCTGTAATGTGCTATGTTCTGTTCATTCTCCTAGCCTGATGATTATCTACTCTCTTGCCCAACTGTTCTTCTTTCTCATAGGGCAATATCTTCACCATCATTTACTTCTTACCCCTTACCCTCTCCCCTTGCTCTCTCTCCTGCATTAAGGGTCTGCTGTTTAGTTAGGTGATCTGGCTTAGACAGTATCTGCTTTCTGTGCTGAAACTGGGAAAGAGGTGAATAGAAATGAAACAGGGGTCCTACCCTTCCCATAAGTCAACAAAACTCGAGATAATGGATGTCCAGAAATGGGGACAAAGCCTACCTGGCAAATGGAGTCTCAGCAGGGTGGATGTGTGTCTCTGTATATTTTGAGTCTAGCCTTGATAGATGGCTTGTTTTAACAGCCTATTAAAGGTGAGACGGTGAAAGCTGTGAAGGCTGGTATTGAAATTGGATACCGTCACTTTGATGGAGCCTTCATGTACGGCAACGAGGATGAAGTTGGCGAAGCCATTCGGGCAAAGATCGCTGATGGGACAGTGAAGCGGGAAGACATCTTTTACACAAGCAAGGTATGAAGTGTGAATTATCTTCTCTTCCTAAAGTATCATTGTTTATGTTATTGAAAGGAAATGACCAGAGAGGGGAAGAGGTAGGAAATGCAATAGAGGGAGATTGTGTTTTATCCCAGATTTGTACTGAATATAAATTTCACCATCTGCCATGAGAGAGACTGGTAGAAGGAAGTGAGCTAAAGAACTGGAACATTAGGGAGGTATGATGGGGCAAATGAATCTGAGGTAAGGATAGAGACAAGAGATCCAAGAAAAGAGAACTGGAAAAAGAATGAAGGAGAGAAAAGAGGAATGGGAAGGATGTAGAAAAGATTGGCAAAACATATGTGGAGAGTAGAGTGGGAGGGAAGTAGGAGAGATTTGGGTGAAGCATAGATATTTAATGTAATTTCACATTGAATTGGTAATGATATGTTTTGAGCATAATATGCAGTGGTGAGTAGATACAGAAAAAGTTTTAATCCTGGGTAGAATTTTAAGGAATATGTTCAATCAATGGATCTTTTCCTACTTATATTTGGGGAGGGTTTAGAAGTGGGAATACACTGTTTAACTCACCAAACCTCCTCTGATTCAATCACCACCTGTCTGATCTATGCCCCCACTTCATTTGCACACCAGAACTGAATCTTCATCAAAATCCTTATTTTTAAAAAATATTCAATCTCAATCATGAAAAGGCTTAGTATCCAATCTTGTGAAGACAGAGAGAACTCCCGATTTCTGCTATTGTGTTAGAACTTCTTCGCTTCTCTCCTCTTTCCTCTTTTGAACATACTGATTCTTGCTTGGATACAATTACAAATCATAGGACAAAAAGTGGCTATTTAATCCATGAAACCCCTACCTGGTTCTCTCTAATGTAATCTGTGTAAATCTTAAAGATCACATTGTGCCTGCTTTTTTTTGAAAGAACTAGTCAGTTTGTCCCACTTCTCTGCTCTTTTCCTATGGCCATTCTATTTCAGTGCATGCCAGATCAGGACAACTTGCAGTAATCTCTTTTCCCTCTTGTTCCCTCTGATTCTTTTGTCAAGTGGGAGAAAGTGAGGACAGCAGATGCTGGAGATGGCAGTCAAAAGGTGTGGTGCTGGAAAAGCACAACCAGTCAGACAGCATCTGAGGAGCAGGAGAGTCGATGATGAAGAGCTTATGCTTGAAACGTCAACTCTCCTTCTCCTCAGATGCTGCTTGACCTGCTGTACTTTTCCAGCACCACACTTTTTGACTTCTTTTGCCAAGTACCTTTTAAACGTGGGAAATTCTCTGGTTACCAAGGTGTTTATCCCTGACATTTTTTCTTCTTTGCTCTTCCAAGTTTAATGAATTTTAATGTTTCAATCAATTATTGCCTTGACCATCTACTCTAAGAAAACTCCTTTAAGTTTTATTCTTTAATTATCTGGCCAGAACTGGTCACAATATTCTTGCTAGGGCCTACCCAGTGTTTTAAAAATACTTTATATATCTTGTTTGTAGCAATGTTATTATAAAGCCAAGGACCCCACATCACTTTTTAACAGTCTTCTCAATTTGACTTGACACCTTCAAAGATCTGTGTACTTATTCTCCAAGATGATTGTTCCTGTGCCCTTTCAAAATTAGACCTTTTACTTATCATCGTCTCTTACTATTTGCGATAATACTGTGGCTTTAAGAGGGGTATTTTGTCCAGTATTGTTTTTTGAGGTTTTAAGACAGAGGTGACAAACTGTCTATTTGGATCCAATAATGTAAACAGCTTAAGAGGCCTTGGGTTTTTTTTCATCATAACAGTAGAAGCAGCCTGAATGGGTGAAGTCAAGCTCCCCAGAGCCAGGACTATCGTAGTATTGCTAGACTATTAATCCAAGTTTTAGTTTCTCAGTAGCAGTTGCTGGGGTCTTGAAGCTAGGTTTGGAAGCTGCAGTAGATCTTTCCCTGCTATTCTTTCTGTGTCCATTTTCTCTTGATGTTATTTCCTGTATTCCTGATGAAGGGCTTCTGCCCGAAATGCTGATTTTACTGCTCCTCGGATGCTGCCTGAACTGCTGTGCTTTTCCAGCACCCCTCTAATCTAAACTCTGGTTTCCAGCATCTGCAGTCATTTCCTGGACTGGAAAATTGCATGTGAGACAACCTATTTACTGAATTTGCCTTTGCCAAGCGTGTGTTTATGGGATGCTACCATATTAGAACACTTACTGTTCAGTAGTTTAGTAATATATTTTTGTCAAGTTTTCCAATAGAGTCAATTTATTCCAATTTCTTCTTTCTTTTTGCTGTATTTCACCTGAAGTGTATGAATAAAATGTGTTGCCCTTCAAGGCTGAGAATTTGACCAATCAAATTGCATCTGGAATGCAATGCCTGGCATTTACCTTTAAAATAACTTAAGGTCCAGGCTATTTTCTTTGTATATTTTGAGGGGTTTGGTCTAGTTTATAACACATGCTTCACACCATTTTCCAAATGTTTCAGCCATGTATTCTGCTTATTACATGTAATTGGCAGACATTTTAAAATGTTTCCCTGTCTACCAGAGTCCAGGTCATTAATTTGATGTGAAGAACAGCAGCAATCTCTGCTCTGCCTCTACTTTTGAAAAAACACTACTCTCCCATTCTGAAACACAGCTGTTCAATGCAAATCTGCTTTCTGCCCTTTGGCCAACTGCATAACTGTACACTATAGATCCTTTAACCCTATCCAGTCAGATAATGTTTTGTTTAGTTTTAAATGTCTTTTCAAAATCCAAATGCACGTTAACTGCAATCCATCCAGTTTCATTCCTTTGTTGAGACTTTGTAGCGAGTGATGCAACTGAGTGGCTTGTTCGGCCGTTCCAGAGAGCAGTTGAGTGTTAATCACATAACTGTGGGTCTGGATAACATGTCAGTTAGGCCAGTTGAAGATGGCAGATTTTCTTCCCTGACAGATAGACATGAGCCAGATAGGTTTTTCGACAAGTGACAATGATCTCATGGTCATCAGTAGATTCTTGATTCTGTATATTTCTGTGGCTGTGGCGGGATTTGAACTCAAAACGTTAGCTGATTTCTTGGATTAATAGTCTAGCAATACTACGACTAGGCCATCACCTCCCTTTTAAGCATGATTTGTTAAGTTCAATTATTTATTGAGGTGTAACATGGAAAAATTGCTCCATACTTTTGTAATAGCATTGGTTATTGTTAATGATTTTGGTACATAAGATTGTTATATTACTTCTTGTGTTTTTATAATTTGTAAAAAAAATTTTCCTTCAATTAAAAAAGAGGCAACAAGAGGTAATTAATGGTACTGCATGCTCCAAATAGAAAAACATGTTCAAATGGGAAGCATTCAAGGATATTAAAAGGTAGTAAGGATGGAATTGCTAGACTATTAATCCAAGAAATCAGGTAATGTTTTGAGTTCAAATCCCTCCACAGCCATAGAAATATACGGAATCAAGAATCTACTGTTGACCATGAAATCATTGTCACTTGTCGAAAAACTCATTTGGCTCACGTCTATCCATCAGGGAAGAAAATCTGCCATCTTCACCTGGCCTAGCCGACATGTGACTCCAGACTCACAGTTATGTGATTGACACTCAACTGCTCTCTGGAACGGCCTAGCAAGCCACTCAGTTGTATCATTCGCTACAAAGTCTCAACAAAGGAATGCAAGTGGACAGACATCCAGCACTGCAAAAGACAATAATGGAAACTGCCCTGTCAACCCCGTAGAATCCTGCTCACCAAACTGCAAGAGCTGTCTCACAAATTGGTGAAGCAACAGCCCGATATAGTCATACTTTTGGAGTCATACTTTACAGGCAATGTCCCAAACACCACCATCACCATCCCTGGATATGTCCTGTACAAACAGCAGGGCAGACCCTGCAGAGGTAGCAGCATGCTGGTGTACAGTTAGGAGGGAGTTGCTCTGGGATTCTTCAACATTGGCTCCATGCCCATGAAGTCTCATGGCTTCAGGTTAACATGGGCAAGGAAACATCCTGCTGACTACCAGGTACCATCTTCCCTCAGCTGATATGTTGGTCCTCCTTCATGTTGAACAACACCTGGAGGAAGCAGTGAGGATGGCAACAGTACAAAGGTACACTGTGTCCATCAATAAGAGTGACTCAGCAGCAGCACTACTGATTGAGCTGGTCGGGTGCAAAAGGACATAGCTGCTAGACTTGGGTCTGCAGCAGGTGGTGAGGGAACTAACAAGAGGGAAAATATACTTATCAATCTGCCAGCTGCAGATGCATCTGTCCATGAAAGCATCGGTAAGAGCAACCAGTGCACAGTCCTTCTGAAGGTGAAGTCCCACCTTCACATTGAGAATAACCTCCATCATGTTGCGTAGTACTATCACCATGCTAAATGGGGCAGACTTCAAACTCAGGGATGGAACAGTCCTCGCTTTTGCCTTCAAACAAATCCAGCACCTTAAGACTGGCATCCATTAGGCATTGTGGGGCATCAACAGCAGCAGAATCGTACTCCTACACAATTTGCAACCTCATGGCCCAGTATATGCCCCATTCAGCCATTACATCAGCCAGGGGATCAACCATGGTTAAATGGAAAGCGCAGGAGGGCATGCCAGGAGCAGCACCAGGCTTACGCAAAAATGAGGTGTCAACCTGGGGAAGCTACCAAACAGGATTACTTGTGTGTCAAACAGCATAAGCAGCTGATAGAGCTAAGTGATCCAACAATGGATCAGATCTAAGTTCTGCAGTCTTGCCACATCCAGTCATGAATTGTGGTGGACAATTAAACAACTCACTGGATGACAAGTCTCCATAAATATCTCCATCCTCAATGATGGAAGAGCTCAGCATATCAATACAAAAGAGAAGGCTGAAGCATTTGCAGCATTTTCAGCCAGAAGTGATATCAAGCAACAGTTGGAGACACTGGATACTGTGAAGATAATGGGCCCTGAAAACATTACAGCAATAGTAATGTACTGAAGACATGTACTCCAGAACTTGCCAATTCCTTAGCCAAACACCTCCAGTACAGCTGCAATACTGGTATTTACCCAACAATATGAAAAATTGCCCACAAAAAGCAGGACAAAATTCAATCCAGTCAATTACCATACCATCAGTCTCTTCTTGATCATCAGCAAAGCGATGGAACGTATCATCAGCAGTACTGTCAAGCAGCATCTGTTCAGCAATGACCTGCTGAGGGACACCTTGTGTGGGTTCTGCCACAGTCAGTCAGCACCTGACCTCATTACAACCTTGGTTCAAACATGGACAAAAGAACTGAATTCCAGAGGTGACGTGAGAGTGACAGCCCTTGACATCAAGGCTTCATTCGACAGAGTGTGGCATCAAGGAGCCCTAGAAAAATTGTAATCACTGAGTATGAGGGGACAAGCTCTCTGGAAATTTGTCAAAGATCCTTAGGCAGCACATTGCAAACCCACAACCACTTCCATTTCGAAGGGCAAGGGCATCAGATGCATGGAATACCACCATCTGCAAGTTCTGGGTGGCATATGGCTCAGTGGTTAACACTGCTTACTCAGAGTGCCAGGTTTGATTCCAGCCTCTAGCATCTGTCTGTGTGGAGTTTGCAAAATGTCCCCATGTCTACATGAGTTTCTTCCAGGTGCTCTGGTTTCCTCCCACAGTCCAAAGACTTACAGGTTAGGTGAATTGGCCATGCTAAAATTGACATTTCTGGTAAAAGCCCTTCATCAGGAATCAGGCTTTTGCCCAAAACGTTGATTTTTTTCCTGCTCCTTGGATGCTGTCTGACCTGCCATACTTTTCCAACACCACTCTAATCTTGACTCTAATCTCCAGCATCTGCAGTACCCACCTCTTCCATGCTAAAATTGCCCACAGTGTTCAGGAAAGAGTAGGTTAGGTGCATTAGCCAGTGGTAAATATAGAGTTGTAGGGTAGGGGAATGAGTCTGGGTGGGATACTCTTCGAAGGGCCAGTGTAGACTTGTTGGGCTGAATGGCCTGTTTCTGCACTGTAGGGATTCTATGATTCCCCTCCAAGCCACTCACCATCCTGTCTTGGAAATATATTGCCGTTCCTTCACTGTTGCTGGGTCAAAATCCTGGAATTCCCTCCCTGACAGTACCGTGGGTCAACACCCAGCAGGTGGACTGCAGTGGTTCCAGAAGCTGACTAACACCTTCTCAAGAGCAACTTCAGATGGTCAATAAATGCTGGTCAGCCAACGATGTCCACATCCCATGAATGAATCATCAGGAAGAAGACCTCTTCTCAACACAAAATGCATGATGACCTTATGGTGGTGGTGGTGGTGTGTTCCAGTTCAGAGTCTGCATTGCTGTGGCAAATAACATGTCTGTGTTGTAGCCTGGAGCGCTGGATAGTAAAGGAGGTGCTACAACATTCTTTCTATCACACGGCTGACCATGAATCTCTTCTCACCTTTCTCCCTGCCATCACTGTGTTTGGGAAGTGTTTGCAGGTTGATAATCAAATGGTTTTGGCTGCATTTTCAATTTGCCTTCCTGTCCATTCGGCTCTGAAGTGAGACTTGGCCTGGAGCTCGGGGACAGAGATGCTTCCCACTTCACAATGAGTTGCGGATGTGAAACTTTTCAGCTGTGACTAACTGGGACAAGATAGTAAACTGTAATAAGGGGAAGACATCAATTCATGGTACAACAGAAGACTTTTAACCAGCAATGCACAGTTTGCTTGGGATTGGATATGATATCCAACACAGGAACAGGCTATTTGGTCCAACCAGCCCATGCTGTATTTATCCTTCACTTCCTTTCCTCATCCTAATTCCTCATCCTAATCTTCTGTTTTCCTTCCTTATTTCCTTGTCTAATTTGCGGTCTTGGCATTTAGCCAAATATGTTTACCATTAGAAACAGCCTGATTTGCTTCATGGTGAAAAGTAGAATATTGTGAATCACAAGAATCGGAAATATAAACAGAAGATTCTGGAAGTACCCAACAGTCTGTCAGAATCTGTGGGGCATATGAGTTAATGCGTGAACGTCCCACAGAAATGGGAAAAATTGGAGATGGAATGAGTTTTAAGGAAGGACTGGGTGGGGCATGGACAAAAATAGGAAGACAGGCCAGATTGAATGACAGAGGAGTTAGTTTTACACAGCCAAAGAGAATGGCAATCGGGGAGGAAAACAAACAGATATGCTGAGAGCAGCTGTTGTTACCGTCTGAAAAGGAAAATGATGGCAAAGGCAAATCATTCCAAGAATTAATCACAATAGGGTCAATGTTTAGGATCTGAAATTATTGAACTCCATATTAAGTCCAGAGGCTATAAAATCACTGATGTCCCTGAACCTGATCTTTACTAGGGCAGTGCAGCAGACTGAGTGCAGAGACTTCAGTGTGAGAGTAAGATAAAGAATTAAAATGACAGGTCACTGGAAGGTTGAGGTCATGATTGCAAACAGAATGCAGTTGTCCACAAACAATCATAGAGACCTACAGCCCAGGAAAAAAGCCCTCAAAAACCACCACTTGACTCTTAAAACCCCATTTTCCAGCACTTGGACCACATGACGTAGAAATGCACATCTAAATACTTACTAAGTATTATGAGAGATTTTGTCTCTTCTAACTTTACAGGCAGTGAGTTCCAGATTCCCACCACCCTCTGGGTGAACATGCTTTCTCTTGTATCCTGTCTAAACCTCCTCCCCTTTAATTTAAATCTATGTCCCCTGGTCATTGGTCCCTCTGCCAAGGGGAAAAGTTTCTTCCTGCCTGCCCTGTTTATGCCCCTCAATTTTGCTACATATCAATGATGTCCCCTATCAGTATCCTCTGCTCTAAGTAAAACAACCTCAGTCTGTCCAATCTGTCTTCATCACAGAAACTCTCCAGCCAGATAACACCCTGGTGAATCTCCTCTGCACCCTGTCCAGTGCAATCATATCCCTCCCGTACTGTGGATTCCAGAACTGCACCCAATATTCCCAACTGTGGTCTAACAAGTATTTTATACAGTTTCAGCATAAGCTCCCTGCCTTGAACTCTGTGCCTTGACTAATAAAGACAAGCATATCATATGCTGCCTTAACCAGTTATCTATTTGTCCTGAGGGACCATGGTCTCTACAATGTCATGGAACCCATCACCAGCAAGCACAGTGGACTAAAATGCAATAGTACGCTCACAATGTACACTCACTGTACACTCACAATAGTACACTCACACTGTACACTCACAATGTACACTCACAATGCTACTTCATTCAGAAGAAATGTTTGGGGCCTTAGGCAGTGAGGAGAAAGAAACTGGAAATGGGTGTTGCATTTCTTTAATTTGCATGGAAGGGCTACTATGACAGGAGCATAAGGATGACTGAAGAGTGGACCAGGAGGGAATGGCACATTTGGAATGTTGAAATACTAAACTTATTTTTGCCATTACCGTTGCTCTGTCTCTCTGGTCAGACTTCTGAAGGGATGTGAAGAGAGACGTCTAGGAGGCTGCTTTTCATTTTATCCCAAGTCTCAGAGCATTGAGGCCTGGGAGAACCCACACCCTGTGTCTTCTTCCACACAGTTTCCCGATTTTCTGTTAACAGAATAAAATCGAGCATTTTCTTCCAAATGGGTTTGCAGAGTCCTGCCTGGAATTTTCTTGCCAGGCTTAACAGCTTAAGTTTGGCTCTGTGTCATCAGCCACTATGTGAGTGCACCAGTCAGTGACAATCCTTAGATTGGGAACTTTTAATCTGGGCTTCTTTCCCTGCCAATCCCATCCTTTCTCCAGCGTTCAATGGATTGGAGCAAAGCAACTGTGCCCCAGCTCAGTAACTGTAACTGGGTCCCTTGACTGAAAAACTTTATTAACTTAGTGTCTTTATGTAGCAGATCAAAACTAGTCAAACAGTCGTGAAAGATCCTGGCCCAGACTAGGCTGTTCAGCTGAACACGAGGCTGCAAGGCAGGCAGCATCAGGTGGTGGAGAAGTCAGACATTTTGGGTATAACCCTTCTTCAGGAATGGAGTTGGGGGTAAGGCGAGTTGCAGATAAAGGTTTGGGGGGAAGGGTTATGGATGGGGAGAGGAGTGGAGTGGTGAGGTGGTGATAGATGAATACAGGTGGTAGGTATGTCCTGATAGGTCGATAGGAGGAATGAATCTGGTTGGTGGCTGGAAGGAAGGGTCGGTCGGAGGGATGGAAGAGAGGAGGTGGGGCCAGAGAGCGAGCCAGGGAATGGGTGTGAAATTGGAGAACACAATGTTGAATTCTCTAAGTTGAAGGTGGAAGATGAGGTGTTGTTCCTCTGATTCACTACAGCAATGGAGGAGGCCGAGGATGGACATGTCAGAGAGGGAGTGAGAAGGGGAATTGAAACAAGTGGTGACTGGGAGGGCAGGCTTGCCCTTACAGGCTCGGCTGAGATGATTAAATTTTCTACAGTGTATAAACGGGCCCTTCAAGCCAACAAGTCCACACCGATCCTCTGACGAGTAACCCTCCCAAACCCATTTTCCTCTGATTAATCCACCTATCATGGCCAAATCACCTGACCTGCACATCTTTGGACTGTGGGAGGAAACTGGAGCAACCAGAGGGGACCCATGCAGACATGGGGAGAATATGCAAACTCCACACACAGTCACCAGAGGCTGGAATTGAACTTGGGTCCCTGGCGCTGTGAGGCAGCAGTGCTAACCACACTGAGCCACCATGCCGCCCATGTGAAATGTGGCCTTAGTTTACGTTTGGCCTCACCAGTGTAGAGAAGACTATGTCAGGAGTAGCTGATATAGTAAACTAGGTTGAAGGAGAGGCAGGTGAACTCTTCTTCTGGAAGGACTGGTGGAGTCGTGGATGGAGATGAGGCAGGGGTGGTGTGCCGGCAGGATTTGCATCTTTTCGGTTGCAGGGGAAGGTACCAGGGTTTCAGAGGTGGTTGGTGGGGATGGTGGCGTGAACCAAGGAGTGGCGAAGGGAGCAGTCCATGTGGAGGGCAGAGAGGGGTGCGGAGGGAAATATGTTCTTGGTGGTGGACATCTGGGATATTTGGGAAAGGAACGTCTCCTCATCAGAACAGATGAAATGGAGTTGCTGCCTGGCTTGCTGTGCTTTTGTAACCTCCTGCTCTTTTATTTTGGATTCCAGCATCTGCAGTTTTTTTGTCTCTAACTATTCAGCTCCCAGTCGCTTGGCCTGAAATCTCCAACTTAGGTTTGAATGTCACGGACCTAGATCCCTCCTACTTGCCTAATTGATTATTCCAATTCTTCTTTTTTAAAATGTATCTTTCACTTGATTCTTCTGTCAGTTCTCTAATCTTAGAAGGCAGCATTTTGAAAGCAAGGTTCACGTTTTCAGGATCTGCACGATACATTATTGAGTTGCCTTCTCCACACTCCTCACTTCCCCACAGCATTACTTGTGCTTCAAGTAAGGAACCTGGTTGCCATACAAACATTTGTGTAGTTGTCAGCCAGCACAGCAGTAGAAACCTACAGTTGTATGTTTTTGGGACAGAGACTGTTATATATTCAGCCAGAGGCATTTAGAATTTGAACCGTACAAGCAGTCAAATATGAATTGTTTATTATCTCTTTCTTGCAGACACTCTGCTGGTACATGTATGTATAGTAGCCTCAAACAGAGAATGCACAGTTCAATTTTCAGTACATTAGTTAGTAGTCTTCGTGTGAAGATCAGGCAGCACAATCTGTCTCTGAAAGACCTAGTTCTACTGTCATGTTGTCTGTCTGTCAGATTCCCTGAAGGACCTTGGAGTGATGATAGTTGGAACAACGAGTTCTTCCTGCTTCTTGATTTGCTGGTAACAACAGTTGGGTGCCTGAATACTTTCTCAGTGTTTGGTCTTTGAGATTACTGGGAATTTTAAAAATGATTCTTGATCCCTCAGTTGAAGAAACTGATGCTTTATATTTTGGCAGCTATCAATTTAACAGCATTGATTAAGAAAGTGCAGCAATTCTCTCAGCTTTGTGTAAAAGTCAAGACAGTAGCAACTGTCCTTTCAAAATAGTGTTCAGGAAGGGTTACATTGTTCAACAGTTACATCTTGAGTTTTGACTCATCAAATTGCTTCTGTGCTTACCTTATCACCAGTTTTCACCAGGACAACAAGTTTTATCAGATCTCTAACCTTGGAACTTACTTTTCTCACATGTTATCTCCTTTCTGTTCTGTATGCATTTCACAGCAATCCCTGACTGAGCATGTGACAATGCCTAGAGAGCTCAGTTACCCTGTCTCCATTCACATGCATGTTCTGGGCCAGAGCTCATTACTTCTACTTCCTTTTTTTTACTCTATTGTTATCCCTCCCTTCATCCAGTTTCCTTTCTTTTTACTACACTTGCGTACTCTATCCTCTAAAACCACATTCTTCAAAACATCTCATCCTCCTTATTTAACCGGATGTAACCCAACAGTAAACCTCTTCTAATAAAAACCCGGCATCTTTCTTCCACCAAACGGATCTTTGAGGCTCAGCTTTTGTTTTGAAAGTTCATCTCTTTAACTTCCAATTTCCATCCTTTGCTCTCTATCACCTGGTCCATCTCTGACACTTCCTTTGCCTTCCCAAACTTTACTGTTTCTATTTCTGAGGACATTACAAACTCACTGACTCCAACAGATATCTGACTACATCTCCTCACACCCTGCTTCTTGGAAGGACTCCATTCCATGTTCCCAGTTTATATCATATCCACCTTCCACTGGGCTACTTCTGTTTTTCTCCTTTCTCTCTCAACCAAGGGTTCTCGCCCCCTCCAATGTGATTGACAGGACAGCTGCATCCAACTCATTTCCCGCACTTCTGCCCTCTCTCCTACCCCCTCCCCCATGCCAAAACAATAGTAGCATTCCCCTTGTCCACACTTTCCATCTGTAGGTTTAAAGGATTTCTGTCATTTTCACCACCAAGTAAAGAGCGATGGTACGTGGTAATCAGCAGGATGTTTCCTTGCCCATGTTGGACCTGGTGCCATGGGATTTCATGGGGTCCACAGTTCCCAGGGCAATTCTCTCTCCTGACTGTGTGTACACCCGCTGTGCTGTCACCTCTGAAGGGACAAGATGGTTATGGTGCTGCCTTGAACAGTATGTAAGGTATGTTCAATGTTTCTTAATCTATCTTAATCCTTATCCATAACTCCATCGAATTTAACTGAATGATAAATAATACCAAAATAGCTTCCCACTGCTGTTTCCACTTCCCTTGAGAAGGTATGGGACAGGCCTTTTGCATCTCCTGTGTGTTGATGTTCCTGTGACGTATATAGCTTACAATATACACTGAGTGTAAGTGACAATCCTAAGTAGGTTGTTAGTGTAATTCTGTACATACTCCATTGCAGAACGTGTATATGTATTGCACCTGTTGCACCTCAACAAAATATTTGACAGCTATTTATTGGTGTATTTCTTAGGCAATGCCTTAACCAATTAGAATGAACTTGTCCAGTTCAAAATTTAAACAAAGCTTGGCAGTTAACTATTAGTCATCATTCATTGCAGAATTCTCCATAGCAATATCTCTACCAATCAGCAATCTCCTCTCATAGTGTATGAGTTGGTTTCCCTTAGCTTTGTATTCTTGCAAATTGTCCTGATGTGTGTGAAACAAAAAGCTTGCAGAAATGTATTTTTTCAGCAATGATCAAATTGGATATTCATCATATTTCAGATGGTTATTAGTTGTGTTCATGTATGGAAACAGAGAAAAATAAATTAATATTTTTTTGGAGCTCTTGTGTGCAGTGGTAGTGTCTCTATTTCTGAGCCAGGAGGCCTGGATTGAATTGTTTCCTGCTCCACAAGTATGGACTAACATCTCTGAGCAAGTTGATTAGAAAGTATTTACAAACTTGATGTTTGAGAAGGATGGTGAATCGCTTGCCTCGAGAAGAGTTCAGTTGAATTTGCTTCTAGACCAAACTATCTTAACCAGATTCATTCTGTTAAGTATGTAACAGTCCAAAGAAGGAAAGCAAGTAGTTTCTTCTGAGCTGAAATTGTGACTCATATCTGCCTTAAACATATGTGTTGTCTCTTTTTCTTTTTTTGCAATACATTTTACTCATATAAAGCATGACTGACCTAAGGACAGTCCAAGTTGGGTGTATCTCTGCTTTAATAACTGAACATTGGAACTGTGCTTGAGTCCCCAGGACAGCATTATAAAAAATTAACACATTTGGCGAATGGTGTTAACAATTACATAAACTGGGTTGGGTGAACAGGCAGTAGAATCTATTAATATATTAACAATGGTATGAAAGCTGGGGGAACTTGAAAGGGTTCAGAAAAGATTTACAAGGATGTTGCTAGGATTAGAAGGTTTGAGCTAGAGGGAGAAGCTGAATAGGCTTAAGCTATTTTCCCTGGAGCATTGGAGGCTGAGGAATGACCATACAGAAGCTTTTAAAATCATGAGGGGCATGGATCGGGTGAATAGCCAAGGTCTTTTCCTTGGGATGGGGGAGTCCAAAAGTAGAGGGCAGAGGTTTAAAATGAGAGGGGAAAGATTTAAAATGGACACAAGGTGTAACCTTTTCATGTAAATCATGGAAATCATGGTCATGTATGGAATGAACTGCCAGAAGAGGTGGTGGAGGCTGATACAATTACAACATTTAAAAGGCATCTAGAGGGGTATATGAATAGGAAGAGTTTAGAAAAATATGGGCTAAACACTGGCAAATAGTACCAGATTAAGTTGGGATATCTGGCCAGTATAGACGAGTTGGAGCGAAGGGTCTGTTTCCACGCTATATGTCTCCATGACCCTATGATAGCCAAACCGTAGAATTTTACAATATAAAGGAAGGCCATTTGACCCATCATGTCTGTACCATCTCCCAAAAGCCTATCCTGAATGTTTTGAATAAAAACTGGCAATATTGTATAGTTTTCTGGTAAAACTAACAACCCTTGTTATGTTTTGACTGTAGTTATGGATGACCTACCTCTCTCCTGCTTTGGTGCGGAAAGGCCTTGAACACACATTGAAAAGCCTGAAGTTGGATTACATTGACCTATACCTTATCCACTGGCCTATGGGGTTAAAGGTAAAATAAAAATGAACCTATGGAAGACGGAGCTTGTAATGCCTGGTGGGTGAGCAGCCTTGTCTGCAATGGTATTAAACAATTGAGAATTACCAATTTCGGTCCTCTGTCTTCACTGAGTCAGCTGAGCTCGATAGGGCCAACATCATCTAGAGATAGTGAGAACTGCAGGTACTGAAAAGTCAAAGTCGATAAAATGTTGAGCTGGCAAAAGTATAGCAGGTCAAGCAACATCAGGACTGATGAAGGGTCCTGCCTGAAACGTCAACCCTCCTACTGTTCTGGTGCTGCTTGATCTGCCGCGCTTTTTCCAGCTCCACATTGTATTGACAAAGTGCATCTACTATCCTTGGTGTTCCTGTGATTAGAATGAAAAATTAACCATTTGTAATATTTAACAATAATCCCAGTGTTCATTTAACCTCTGTGGATCCCATGCTGACCAGTTTCCAGGAGTAGGATCCAAACATGGCTATCCAAAAGCGAAGGGTTGATTTGAATTTAAACGCCAGGTTTGAATTATCATAGACACCGATGTGATTGAAAATTTGTACAGGCCCATTGTTAGCAATCATTCTTTGTTCAGAAAGTATCTACAACTTTGGTATTGGCAGTCTTTCTTGGATTTATTTGGCCTTTTTAAGAACTGATGCATTCGCTATCAGTTAATGAAGTTAGAGAAAAGGGAGATTGTCACCACTATTAGCAGCCAGATAGCAAGAAAACAGATTTATTCCATCTTTCAACTAGAGGTAAAATAAGATCCTGTGTGAGAAAGTGTAATGGATGGTCTTTACTTTTATACAAAACTGTATTGAAAAATTGAACTAATCATACAGTTGTTTGTGTTCTGTGTTCTTTTATCTACCATCTAAAATAAATTGACAACAGAAGCGATATCCGATTCCCAAAATAGCATAGTTAATGTTTGAAAGTTACGAAGCAATTCCTTCTGGAATCTAAGTCTGCTACCCTCTCTCCTCCCTCTATCCCCATGTTTTCCAGAGAGTGTACACACTACTATCATGTGGCAAGGAGGGCGTCTGTCTGTCACCCTTGCAATGCCAGTGTGAGCAGAGTGCATGTCCCTGTGATTAATATCCATCAGATTTCCCGTCTTTGAAGCTCTGGAACATTTTTTCCCCTCATCAAGTTACAAGTCTTTCATCTTTTGTTATTAGTATAACTTATTTGAGTGTGAACATAGGAGATAGTCTGTTTGCGGATGACACCAAAATTGGTGGTCTGGCAGGCAGTGAAGAAGATTACCTCAGACTACAATGTGACATTGATCAGATGGGCCAATGGGCCAAGGAGTTTAATTTAGATAAATGTGAGATGCTGCATTTTGGAAAGGCGAATTAAGGCAAGATTTATACACTTGACGGTAAGGTTCTGGGAAATGTTGCTGAATAAAGGGACCTTGGGATGCAGGTGTACAGTTCTTTGAAAGTGGAGTCACAGGTAAACAGAATGGTGAAGATGGCATTTGGCATGCTTGCTTGCATTGATCAGGCCATCGAGTATAGGAGTTGGAATGTCATGTCTCAGCTCTATAGGACATTGGTGAGGCCACTTACAGAATACGGTGTTCAATTCTGGTCTCCTTGCTATGAACAGATGTTATTAAACTTGAAAGGGTTCAGAAAGGATTTAGAAGGGTGTTGGTAGGGATTGGAGGGTTTGAGCTATAGGCAGAGGCTGAATAGGCTGCGGCTTTCTTTTTCTGTGGAGCTTCAGAGGCTGTGGGAGGGAATATAGAGATTTATAAAGTCATGAAGAGCATGGATAGGGTGAATAGCCACGGTCTTTTTCCCAAGATAAGGGAGTCCAAAACTAGACGGCATATGTTTAAGGTGAGAGGGGAAGGAGTTGAGAGGTACCTGACTTTATCACTGAGGTTGGTGCATGTATGGAATGAGCTGCCAGAGGAAGTGATTGAGGCAGGTATAATTAGAACATTTTAAAAGATGTCTTGATAGGTAAATTAATAGGAAGGATTTAGAGGGATGTGGGCCAAATACTGGCAAACGGGACTAGATCAGTTTAGAATAC
Organism: Hemiscyllium ocellatum; assembly: GCF_020745735.1. Taxonomy (NCBI): domain Eukaryota; kingdom Metazoa; phylum Chordata; class Chondrichthyes; order Orectolobiformes; family Hemiscylliidae; genus Hemiscyllium; species Hemiscyllium ocellatum. The sequence continues at coordinate 68,569,956 of NC_083419.1, read as the reverse complement.
TTGGTTGACATGGACACTTTGGACTTTAGGGTCTGTTTTCATGCTGTATAACTGTATAGTGCTTTGGCTGTAGTTGGTCTTCAGCTCCCAGTATAACCTGAATGGGGCTCGGTGAATAACCATGGACTTGGCCATTTGGCTGATTGTTTTGTGCCAGTACCAAGATACTCCACCATAAATTTACCATGAAGCACAAAGTGGATACTAACTGCCTCCCTTTCTGTTCCTCTTCTCTGAGTCGTTTGGGGCGATGAGGTTGGTATAAAATCACATGGATATTTAAAAAAATTCTTTCTCTTTTGTTGAACCAGATGTTGAAATATTGAAAATGGAGGGCAGGGCTGTGATGCTAACAGTTGAGCATCATCCAATGAGTCTTTGCCCTCCCAGGCGAGGTCAGAAAATAATATGTCAGGTGGATGAGTGTGTTGGTCAATTAAAGGCTACAGCATGTGATCAAATGTCTAGCAATACACTTACAGATGGCAAACCAGTAACTGGATTTTTAACCATTTTCCAAAGATTGCTTCTCCAATTTCTAAAGATGCACAAGATAATATAAAAATTCGTGCTTTAAAGTAGTTTGTAAAACAGTAATTTCATCGACTTAATATGCATTGCAGTAAAGCTCTCCACACAAGCCTTTTTTCCAGACACTCTGAAGCCCCCCTCAAGTGTAGTAATATCTGGATTACTGCCAGTGCAATGTTCTAGTGAGGATAGGAATAGAAGGATAGAGCAGATGAATGCATGGCTGAGGAGCTGGTGCAGGGAAGAAGGGTTCACATTTTTGGATCATTGGAATCTCTTCTAGGGTAAAAGTGACCTGTATAAGAAGAACAGATTGTACCTGAATTGGAAGGGGACTAATATACTGGGAGGGAGATATGCTACAGCTGTTCGGGAGGATTTAAACCAGTAAGGTAGGACCAGGAAGATAGTGAGGAAAGAGATCAGTCTGAGACAGTGGGAAAGGGAGCAAGTCAAACAGTCAGGGCAGGTAGGAACAAAGCAGAAAACAAGGTAGGACTGATAAATTAAACTGCATTTATTTCAATGCAAAAGCCGTAACAGGGAAGGCAGATTAACTCAGGGCATGGTTAGGAACATGGGACTGGGATATCATAGCAATTACAGAAACATGGCTCAGGGATGGACAGGACTGGCAGCTTAATGTTCCAGGATACAAATGCTACAGGAAGGACAGAAAGAGGGGCAAGAGAAGAGGGAGAGTGGCAATTTTGACAAGGATAGTATTTCAGCTGTGCTTAGGGTGGATGTTCCTGGGAATACATCCAGGGAAGTTATTTAGGTGGAACTGAGAAAAGAAAAAGGGGTGATTACCTCAGTGGAATTGTACAATAAATCCTCCAATAGTCAGCAGGAAATTGAGAAACAAGTTTGTAAGGAGTTCTCAGTTATCTGTAATAATAATAAGTTGGTTACAGGAGGGGATTTTAACTTTCCAAATATAGCCAGGGATTGCCCATAATGTTAAGAGTTTAGATGGAGATGAATTTGCTAAGTATGTACAAGAAAATTTCTGATGCAGTATGTGGATGTACCCAGAAGACAAGGTACAAAACTTGACCTACTATTGGGAAATAAGCAGGGCAAGTGACTGACGTGTCAATGGGGAAGTATTTTGGGGCCAGGGACCATAATTCTATTAGTTTTAAAATAGTGATGTTAAAGGATAGACCAGATCTAAAAGTTGAAGTTCTGAATTGGAAGAAGGCTAATTTTGATAGTATTAAGTAAGAACTTTCAAAAGTTGATTAGGGACAGATGTTTGCAGGTAAAGGGACGGCTGGAAAACTGGAAGCCTTCAAAAATGAGATAACCAGAGTCCAGGGTTAGTATATTTCTGTTAGGGTGAAAAGCACGGCTGGTAGATGTAGGGAATGCTGGAGGACTAGAGAAATTGAGGTTTTAGTAAAGAAAAAAAGGAAGCATATGTCAGGTATAGATAGGATAGATCGAATGAATCCTTAGAATATAAAGGCAGTAGCAGTATCCTTAAGAGGGAAATCAGGAGGGCAAATGGGGGACATGAGATAGCTTTGGCAAATAGGGTTAAGGAGAATCCAAAGGGGTTTTATAAATATATTAAGGACAAAAAGGTAACTAGGGAGAGAATAGGATCCCTCAAAGATCAGCAAGGCAGCCTATGTGTGGAACTGCAGGAGATTGGGGAGATGATAAATAAATCTCCTTAGTGTAAAGAAGGACATGGATCATATATAATGTGTGTAAATAAATGGTAACATCTTGAAAAATGTCCGTATTACAGAGGATGAGGTGCTGAATGTCTTAAAACATATAAAGTTGGATAAATCCCCAGGATCTGATCAGATGTACCCTAGAACACTGTGGGATGGTCCGAAAATGATTGCTGGGCCCCTTGCTAAGACATGTGAATCATCAATGGGCACGGGTGAGGTGCCGGAAGACTGGAAGTCGCCTAATGTGGTGCCTTAAGAAAGCCAGGGAGCTATAGAGTGGTAAGATTGACATCGGTGGTGGGCAAGTTGTTGGAGGGAATCTTGAGGGACAGGATTTACATGCATTTAAAAAAGTAAGGACTGATTAGAGATTGTCAACATGGCTTTGTGCATGGGATTGAGCTTTTTGAAGAAGTAACAAAGAGGATTGATGAGGGCAGAGCATTGGATGTGATCTATATGGACTTCAGTGAGATGTTCGACAAAGTTCCTCATGGTATACTAGTTAGCACAGTTCAGTGACGTGGAATACAAAGAGTACCAGCCATTTGGATACAGAACTGGCTCGAAGGTAGAAGACAGAGGGTGGATGGTTGCCTTTCAGACTGGAGGCTGTGACTATTGGTGTGCCACAAGGATTGGTGCTGGGTCCACTGCTTTTCATCATTTATATAAATGATTTGGATGTAAACATATGAGGTATATTTAGTAAGTTTGCAGATGACACCAAAATTGGAGTTGTAGTACACAGCCAAGGTTACCTCAGAGTACAACGGAATCTTGATCAGATGGGCCAATGAGCCAAGGAGTGACAGATGGAGTTTAATTTAGATAAACATGAGGTGTGGCACTTTGGAAAAGCCAATCAGGGCAGGACTTACACACTCAATGGTAAGGTTCCTTGGGGGCTGCTGAACAAAGAGACTTTGGAGTGCGGGTGTATAGCTCCTTGAAAGTGGAGTCACAGGTAGATAGGATTGCAAAGCATTTGGTATGCGTTCTTTTATTGGTCAGAGCATTGAGTATAGGAGTTGAGAGGTCATGTTGCGGTTGTACAGGACATTGATTAGGCCACTTATGGAATCTTATGTGCAATTCTGATCTCCCTCCAATAGGATGTTGTGAAACTTGAAAAGGTTCAGAAACTATTTACAAGGGGATACAGAGTTTGAACTACAGGGCGAGACTGAATAGACTGGGTCTGTTTTCCCTAGAGCATTGGAGGCTGAGGGGTCACCTTAAAGAGGTTTATAAAATCAAGAGAAACATGGATAGGGTAAATAGACAAGGTCTTTTCGCTGGGATAGGGGATCCAGAGCAAGAGGGCATAAGTTTAGGGTGAGAGGGGAAAGATTTAAAAGGGACTTACAGAGCAACATTTTCATGCAGAGGGTGGTGCGTGTGTGGAATGAGCTGCCAGAGGAAGTGATGGAGGCTGGTATAATTACAACATTTAAGAGGCATCTGGAATGGACTATGAATAGGAAGGATTTAGAGTAATATGGGCCAAATGCTGGCAAATGGGACTAGATTAATTTAGGATATCTGGTTGCCATGGATAAGTTGGACCAAAGAGTCTGTTTCCATGCTGTACATCTCTATGACTCTAAGCTTTGTATCCAGATATAGCTGTACCTGCATTTCAAAATTTGGCAACACAGTTACGGATGTACAGGGGTACAGTAGAAGGCTAAGGACGCATCCTTTGGGGTGCTCCAGCGTTGAGTGTAATAGGTGAGAAGGTACAGTTACCTATCTTAACTGATTGCGATCTATGGGTCAGAAAGCTGAGGATCCAGTTGCAGAGGGTGGAGTCGAGACCAAGGTCATGGAGTTTTGAGATCAGTCTGGAGGGGACAATGATGTTGAAGGCAGAGCTGGAGTCAGATAGTGGGAGTTTGAGGTAGGTGTCCTTATTGTCCAGATGCTCCAGAGATGATTGCAGGGGTAGGGATATGGCATCCACTGTGGACCTGTTATAGAACATAGTACATTACAGCACAGTGCAGGCTCTCCGTTCTTGATGTGTGCCGATGTTGTGGAACCAATCTGAAGACATCTATCCCACGCCATTCCATTTTCATCCATATATTTATCCAACAACCATTTAAATGCTCTTAAAGTTGGCAAGTCTACTAATGTTGCAAGCAGTGTGTTCCACACCCCTACTACTCTCTGAGTAAAGAAACTACCTCTGACATCTGTCCTATATCTATCACCCCTCAATTTAAAGCTCTGTCCTCTCATGCTGCCATCACCATCCAAGGAAACAGGGTCTCACTGTCCACCCTATCTAACCCTCTGAATATCTTTTATGTCTCAATTGTCACCTCTCAACCTTCTTCTGTCTACTGAAAACAGCCTCAAATCCCTCAGCCTTTCCTCATAAGACTTTCCCTCCAACCCAGGCAATATCCTAGTAAGTGACCTCAACCATTTCCAAAACTTCCACATCCTTCCAATAATGCGGTGACCAGGACTGTCTGCTATACTATAAGTGCGGCCGCACCAGAGTTTTGTACAGCTGCAGCATGACCTCGTGGCTTGAAACTCAATCCTTCTACCAAAAAAAGCTAACACACCGTATGCCTTAACAACCTTATCAAGCTGAGTGGAAACTTTCAGGGATCTATATACATGGACACCAAGATTTCTCTGCTCTTCTACACTACCAAGAATCTTACCATTAGCCCAGTACTCTGCATTCCTATTGCTCCATCCAAAGTGAATCACCTCACACTTTTCCGCATTAAACTCCATTTGCTACCTCTCAGCCCAGCTCTGCAGCTTATCTATGTCCCTCTCTAACTTGCAACTTCCTTCAGCACTATCCACAACTCCACAGATCTTAATGTCATTCACACATTTACTAACCGATGCTTCTATGTCTCATCCAGGTCATTTATAAAAATGACAAACAGCAGTGGCCTCAAACCAGATCCTTGCAGTACACCACTCGTAACTGAACTCCAGGATGAACATTTCCCATCAACCACCACCCTCTGTTTTCTTTCAGCTAGCTAATTTCTGATCCAAACCACAAATCACCCTCAATCCCATACGTCCGTATTTTGTGCAATAGCCTACCATGGCAATCTTTATCAAATGCCTTACTGAAATCCATATACATTACTCAACTTGCCTTTCCCCCAGCACTAACTTTTGCCTTCAAGGATTGATTCTTTGCCCCCTCCTATTTATGTTTTGTGTACTAACGTCCATGGTGTAAGCTGAAGGCACCCCATCACGTTTCACTCCCTCCTTTCTCAGTATCACTTCTCTCTGAGTGACTCCACTCTCTCCTATTTGCTTTACCCTCATCCACCTGTTTAGTCACCATCTCAAAGAACTAAATAAATTTTATGAGGCATGACCTACTCTTCACAAAACCATGTTCACTATACTTATTCCTTTCTAGATGATTCTAAATCCTATCTGTCTTTTCCAACACTTTACTCACAACTGAAGTAAGACTCACTGGTCTATAATTACCAGGGTTGTCTTTACTCCTCTTCTTAAACAAGAGGACAACATTTGATATCCTCCAGTCGTTTGGCACTATTTCTGTAGACAACGATGACAAAAAGATCAAAACCAAAGACTCTGCAATCTCCTCCCTGACTTCCCAGAGAATCCTAGGATAATTCCTGTCTGGCCCATGGGAATTATCTATTTTCACACTTTTCAGAATGACTAACACCTCCTCCTTGTGAACCTCAATCCTGTCTAGTCTCGTAGCCTGTATCTCCGTATTCTCCTCGACAACATTGTCTTTTTCCAGTTTGAATACTGATGAAAAATATTAATTTAGCACTTCCCCTATCTTCTTGGACTCGACACACAATTTCCCACTACTGTCCTTGATTGGCCCTAATCTTTCTCTAGGTATTCTTTTATTCCTGATATACCTGCAGAAAGCTTTAGGGTTTTCCTTGATCCTATCCACCAATGACTTCTCATGTCCCCTCCTGGCTCTTCTTAGCTCTCTCTTTCGGTCTTTCCTGGCTAACTTTTAACTCTCAAGCTCCTGAACTGAGCCTTCATGTCTCAACCTAACATAAGCCACCTTCTTCCTCTTGACAAGAGATTTAACTTCTTTAATAAACTACAGCTCCCTCGCTCAACCACTTCCTCTTATCAAGGATCTGCAGTAGCCGTTCCTTGAATAAACTTCACATTTCAAATGTGCCCATCCCCTGCATTTCCCTTCCCCATCTTATAACTTAGATTAGAGTGGAAACAGGCCCTTCGGCCCAACAAGTACACACCAACCCTCCGAAGAGCAAACCACACAGACCCATTCCCCTACACCTAACACTACGGGCAATTTAGCTTTGCCAATTCACCTAACCTGCACATTTTTGGACTGTGGGAGGAAACGCACGCAGACACGGGGAGAATGTGCAAACTCCACATAGACAGCTGCCTGAGGCGGGAATTGAACCTGGGTCTCTGGCGCTATGAGGCAGCAGTGCTAACCACTGTGCCACCATTCCACCCTCGTGCCTATCACAACATAATTGCCTTTCCCCAAGCAATACCTTTTGCCTTCGAGGATTGATTCTTTGCCCCCTCCTGTTTCTTGTCTTGTGTACTAACTTCCATGGTGTAAGCTGAAGGCACCCCATCATGTTTCACTCCCTCCTTTCTCAGTATCACTTCTCTCTGAGCCACTCCACTCTCTCCTATTTGTCACGCTACTTGTCCTCGAATAGAGAGATCCTCCGACTAAATATTGGAAAGACTGAAGCCATGATGTTCTCATACCAAATTGCATTTTATGGCCCCTAGCAACTATTCATCTGATGAATAACCATACCTTGTGTTCTTTGATCCTGATGTGAACTCTGACCCCAGATAGCTGTTTCATTACCAGAACTGCATATAGATTAGATTCCAGACAGTGTGGAAAGTGGCCCTTCAGCCCAACAAGTCCATACCAACCCTCCAAAGAGCAATCCACCCAGACCCACTTCCCTCTGACTAATGCACCGAACACTATGGGCAATTTAGCATGGCCAATCCACCTGATCTGCACATCTTTTTTGGACTGTGGGAGGAAACCGGAACACACTGAGGAAATCCACATAGACAGTCGCCCGAGGCTGAAATTGAACCCGGGTCCCTGGTGCTGTGAGGCTTTAGTGCTAACCACTGAGCCCCTGTGCCGCCCCTTATATCCACTTCTGTCACACAGACTTCTGACTTCAGGACTCCTTCCTGAAGAAGGGCTCATGCCCAAAACATCGACTCTCCTGCTCCTTGGATGCTGCCTGACCTGCTGCGCTTTTCCAGCATCACATTTTCAGCTCTGACTCCAACCCTTCCTCAGCTCAGTTGTGGCTGGAACCCTCAATCATTTGCCTCGATAATTAGCTCTCCTGGCCTCCCTTCTTTACACCCTCCAATCCAAATTCTGCTGTCCCTACCTTAACATTTTTTTTTAATTCTTGCTTGCACCAGATCTGGTTCACTAACACCTTCAAAGGAAGGAAACTGTCATTCTAACCTGGTCTGTCCTCCATGTGACTCCAGACCCACAGCAATGTGGTTTACTCTTAAATGCCCTCTGGGCAAAAATTGTTGGTTCAGCCAGCAATACCAATATTCCATTAATGAATTTTGAAACTAACTAACTTTTACGAATGAAATAGGGGACACTTTGTAGAAGTGGGTGCGAGTGGTGCTGAAGACTATAGGGCAGGGCGGCTGGGTGCTGCTGATGAGTAGGAGGTTGGGGATGTGAAGGGTGTCTGAGGGGGTTTTAATGTGACTAAAATGCAGGACTTCTCTTCTGGAGTCACCACATTGTCATTCCCTGCTAAATCACTCAAACTCGCTACTGTTGCCAATGATTCCCACCAAAAATATACACTCTTGAGGAGAGGAGGCAGCCAGGGTCAGTGTCTCTACTTCAGGCTTTCCTGGAAATAGAACAAAAAGCCATCGACATGAAGGGCAGGCCTTAAATATATGGTGCAATTGTGCTTGCTAACCTACCCTGTGGATGTAGGTTTGCTCGCTGAGCTGGAAGGGTCATTTTTAGACGTTTCGTCACCATATTAGGTAACATCTTCAGTGAGCCTCCAGATGAAGCTTCATCCCGAAGCTCACTGAAGATGTTACCTAGTAGGGCAATGAAATGTCTGAAAATGAACCTTCAGCTCAGCAAGTAAACCTTACATCCAGAACCTCAACCTGAGTTACAAATCTTCTCAAAACTCACTGACCTATACTATCTCCCAGCCTGATAATGGAATGAAGTAGACCTCTCATGCATTGTTTAAATCATTTCTGTGTTTGTAATTCTGATTTTAGTACAATAAAGATGTATTGTAAATATATGGTGGTGTTTTTGTTGTTGTAGCCAAGTGAAGATGTGCTGTTTCCTGAGGATGCAAGTGGAAAGATTCTACAAAGTGATGTGGATTTCTGTGAAACCTGGGCGGTAGGTAATCGCTGTCAGAATTAAATCAAATGTGACAATGGGGAATGTTCGTAATGTGGGAGACTATAAAGTAGAAATTAATCTTTAAATTTTGTTTTTATTTGTTGGCATCACAGACTGGGCCAGCGCCTTTCAATGTTTCAGCTTTTAGAACTGCATCTTGGATCGCAAGGTTACAAAAATCATTCCATTACTTTTGAAGGGAATGTGAAATCAGAACACCAAACTGCAGCAAGTTATTAAAAGCCATCAGAGGGGATTTGAGGAAAACCTTTTTCACCCAGTGGGTGGTAGGCATATGGAATGCCCTGGGAGGATAGTTGAGGCGGGAACTGTCACAACAGTTTAAAGTATTTGGATGAGTACTTGAAGCATCACATTTAAGACAATGGGCTGAATGCAGGAAAATTAGACTAATGGAGATTTAGAGCAGTATTTTGTTGGCAGAGACTCCTGCACTGCATTGATTCTGATTCTATCAAGTGACTAAACACTTAGAAAAACTGAGAGCTGATTAGAATCAGCACATAGTTATAAAGTGTGCTTCATCAATTCAAGTCATTGGGATAGTAAATAGGAGAGTTACTGTGTGGACTTATTAACGAAACTGAGAGCAAACTGAATTGGAGGAAACCTAATGTCAAGTTTGTGAGGAATAAGACAGAGTAGGAATAATTTAAATCATCATGTAAAGCCCGAAGGAGGCTATATGGGCCTTCATAGCTTTACCAGATCTTTGAGCAAGCTCACTTTTAAAATTACATAAATGTTCACTACCTGTCCTGACAACTGACTGAAACAAATCTCACCTTATCCCATATCCAGGTGTGTAGCCTGTGATTTAGAATTTATAACATCTAGTTAATAACTCATGTGCAGCTTTTTAAGATTTTGGTTAGACCACCCATGATAGTATTGCATGTAATTCCGGTTGCCACATTACAGGAAGGGTGTGGAGGCTTTGAAGAGGATGCAGAAAGAGGTTTACCAGGATGCTGCCTGGATACGAGCTGTAAGGAGAGGCTAGAAAAACTCGGGTTGTTTTCTCTGGAGTGGTGGATGCTGAGGGGAGACTTGATAGAAGTCTATAAAATTACAAGATGCATAGATAGGATTGACTGTCAGAACCTTTTTCCTGTAGTTGAAATGTCTAAAGCTAGGGGGCATGCATTTAAGGTGAGAGGGGTAAGTTCAAGAGAGATATAAAGGGTAGGTTTTTTTACACAGAGTGATAGGAATCTGGAGGATGCTGCCAGGGGTGGTGGTGAAAGCATAGAATTCCCACGGTGTGGAAGTAGGCCATTAGGCCCTTCGAGTCCACACTGACATTCCGAAGAGCATCCCAGCCAGACCCTTCCATATCCCTGCAACCCTGCATTTCCCAAGGCAATTCCACCTAACTCACACATCCCCGGATGCTATGAGAAATTTAGCACGGCCAAACCACCTAACTTGCACATCTCTGGACTGTGGGAGGAAACTCATGAAGTAAATGGGAGAATGTGCAAACTCCACACAGACGGTCTGTGACTCTGAGACAGTTGCCCGGGGTGGAATCGAACCTGAGTCCCTGGCTTTGTGAGGCAGCGATGCTCACGACAGAGCCACCATACCACAGATATGATACAGTACAATAGGGGTGTTTAAGGATGGGCCAAGGGCAGGCAGATGGGATTAGTTTAATTTAGCATCACGTTTGGCACAACACTGGGGGCCAAAGGGCCTGTTCCTGTGCTGTACAGTTCTATGTACAGGAAGGCTTTTCCTTTCTTTCATTCTCTCTGTACGATTTAAGACCTCCTTGTCATGAAGACTTTGGTTAATTCAGCTCTTAGCCTTAATCCAAGGAGAAGTCCTGAACCTCTCCTCATTGCTACCGTCCCTCACCAATGGGAAATTCCTGGTAACCCTTGACTGTACCTTTTTCTTGGGCTTTCACATCCTTTCGTCGGGTTGTGTTGCCCAAAATTGTCTGTGTTCTCTAGTTAACGAGATGTAGTAGGTGGGACTCTCTCAAGGTTCTGTGAAGGGACTGATTTGGACACCTAAATTGGCAGATGATGCAGGAAGTATTGTAAACTAACAGAGGTGTTCAGGGATTTAGGCCAAAGGCAGGGATGCGGAGTTAGGCCACAGATCAGTCGTGATCTCATTGAAACAGGCTCAAGGTGCTAAGTGACATATTTCAGTTCCTAACTAACTGAGTGGGCATTGACCTTCATCTGATAATGTACGGAAGTTTGGGCTTTTTATCCCTGGTAGGGTATGAAGTGGATTATGTTTAGGTGTCAGCAGGGAGGGTGAGGACAAGGTGAATGACATGATTCACAGAAGAGTGTTGATTATTTACAATAATCTAGAGATTACATGCAGGAGGGGGAAGCACACATTTGACACATAAACGGAAGACAGGAATGAGTGAGTTTTACAGCACAGAAGGAAGCCATTTGGGTCATCTTCTCTTTGTGAAAACTCTTTTGTTTTAAAGAGCTACCTAATCTCTGAGTCTTATCCTATAGTCTCGCAATGTGTACCCTTTCTAATTATTCGTTGAAATTTCCTTTTGAAATAACCTGGGGGTGCCAGTGTTGGATTGGGGTGGACAACAACTTTTCTTTTTGAAAAATTGTTAAATCTCACACACACACACACACACACACACACACACACACACACACACACACACACACACACACACACAATGTTGAGTTGTTAATTTTACCATATGTAGGTGATGGAATCCTGCAAAGATGCTGGTTTAGTGCGATCTATCGGAGTGTCCAACTTTAACCACAAGCAGTTGGAAATGCTGCTCAGGATGCCCAAGCTGAAATACAAGCCAGTGTGTAACCAGGTAAGACATGGAAAGTGTACAAACTGTTGTTGTATATACTAATAATGGCGCCATTTTGCATCTTCTGATATAGGAGAGACTCTGTTACGTAGTAATAAATGAGAAAAGACTGCAAAGTTTCAAACCTTGCGCCTTTTGATACCGTCTCAGTCGAGCCTGGAGAGTAAGTTATAGCTGTCCGATTAATTGACTGTGGAGACTGTCAATTGTGAATTCTATTTTAATTTAATGTACTCGTCAAGGATCACCAAACAGGAACATGATAAAGCACATGTCGTTTGTCCCATCAAGTGTTTTATGGCAGTCAAAAACCATCTAATTATTCTAGTCCCATTTTCCAGCAGCTCGAGGAAAGAACAAAGACAGATATCACTTTGAACCATTTTTAAGAAGTCATTTTGGGGATAATCCATCAATAAATTGAACAAAAATAGTCTATACCCGTGACAGATGAGAATGCTTCACTGATCACAAAGCTGTTCTGTAGAATGGAGAAGCAGGGACTGTAGGTTTGAAGTAATGTCTGTCTTTGTTCTTCCCTCGAGCTCTCTGGTGCAGAGGACTCTCTTGGTCTTTTCCCAAGAAGATGGTGGCTTGGTTCTCTGGATCCTCTGTCTTGCATCTGTCTCCCACCTATCCTCAGCAGCAAATTACTGCAGATGCTGAAATTTATACTGAAAACAATTGCTGGAGATCATAGTGAGTCATATAGCATCTATGGAGAGAGAGCAAGCTAACGTTTTGAGTCTAGATAATTCTTCAACAGAGCACCCAATGTTTCCCTTGCCAAACTCTCTTGGACAATGGCCATGAGCAGATGTCATAATGCCAGGAAGACCATCATCCATTTCCATTTCTTGGACAATGGCCATGAGCAGATGTCATAATGCCAGGAAGACCATCATCCATTTCCATTTGAAGATGCATTTTCATTCCTTCAAAAAATGTCTTTTTTTTTCTTATTCAACAGACAGCACTGAGATAAAGTAGTGTACTACCCAATTAAATCTTTGTGTTTTAACCTCTGTGATTCTTCTCACCCTTCCTCTTTTCATGTACTAGAGATCAGATTAAATTTGCTAAAGCTCATTACTTCTGGAACACTCAAATTGTACAGAAAATACTAAATATAAAGTTTCACTTTTGAAGAGAACCCCAACTTCCAACAACACATGCTATTAGGCCTCATGAGTATTTCCAGGAATTTCAGTTTTCAGTGGAAGTAGGCAAATTGGGATCCTGTTTGAAATTATTGATATTTTAACTTTACTCTGACTCAGTGAATCATTCTCATCTTGAACTCCATGTTAGGGCTCATGTATATAAACCAATCAGCACTTCAGTGCCACACAAAGGGTGTGCATTATCTTGAAAGTTGTGGGTTGGTAAACTGAAGCCCCATCTGCCTTATCATGTGTACGCTCCTGGAAACTTTTTGAATTCTCCTGGTGTTGGTCCTGCATTCCTACCACATTACTGCTGTTTGTCAGACATCACTGCACTCTGTAGGTTCTTTGGTTGTTTTGAGATGCTTCAGTGGGAGAATAATGAACCTCTGTGACATTTTCATCACTTGTTCTTTGCCATTTGTAAACTGTCTGCCCTTTGTTCTTTGCAGGTTGAATGTCACCCGTACTTGAACCAAAATAAACTGCTGAAATACTGTAAATCCAACAATATTATTCTTGTGGCCTACAGTCCGTTGGGATCATCGCAAGATCCTAGGTGGTAAGTTCATCAAAAGGGGAGATTGCACTGTGCAAAACACATTGAACTATTTCTACAACTTTTCCCTGGGTCTGGGGAGCTGGACACCCAGAGCATTAAGAGAACTTTAAGATCTGTTTCATTTGAAAGGTCCAGGAAATTTTAAGTTTCCCCCAGCCCCACTCAGAAAATGTACCACTTAGAATGTTTAAACACATAGTCAATCAAGGTGAAAAAAATCCCAATGACCCAGTCAACTTCTCAAATGCAACGAAGAACCTCTCCTCTTGGATTCATCGCTGCATGTTGCTGGACATCCATATGAAATAGGAGCGGAATTAGATCAAGTGTCCTTGGAACCTCTTCCTTTGTTCAGTGCAATCCAGGTTAATCATTGGCCTCAAACCTACTTCCCTGCCAGATCCCCATATCTCTCATTTCACTGTCTTAGGCTGTTTCCGTTCCACCATTTAATCTGTCCTGTTTGCAGTGCCCCTCCTGACCCTTTACCCTTCCATTATAAGGTCACCTGCAGTATTACATTCCCTGAGTAAAAGCAAAGTACTGCAGATGCTGAACATCTGAAATAAAAACAAATTGCTCGAGAAACTAAGTGCATCTGGCAGTATCTGTGAAGAGAGAAGCAGTTAACATTTTGTCACATTGAACTGAAACATTGGCTCTGATTCTCTTGCTGTCTTCAGATGTTGCCAGATTGACAGCCCTATCCCATTAGCTGTATGCCCTCTACTCTTCCCTTCAACCACAGCCTGCCTGTATCCTGACCTATAGATATAGCCTTCAAAGTTTGTGCAAAGATTTGTAGCTCGGGTGCTTGTTGTAGTGGTTCTGTTCGCCGAGCTGGAAGTTTTTGTTGCAGCTCGAGTCCAGCTCGGCGAACAGAACCACTACAACAAGCACCCGAGCTACTGCAACAAAAACTCCCAGCTCGGCGAACAGATATAGCCTGCCTTACTCTTCTTGTGAAACCTTAATCATACTTGGAGAGCTTTCACTGCAGTTGAATGTAACAGTGATTTGAATTGATGAAAGAACAGAGCAACAAGGCCAGGACAAAGTGATAGTGGCCAAGTACATGCCTTTGATAAACAGTCAAATATCTGAAGCCACCATTTTCTCATTGGGACAAAATTCATTGGGAAGGCTGACTTAATTGCAGTGAGTTGTGTTTTTAGTGAGATGCTAATGCACACAGTTAGGTATCGAAACACTGACCATCAGAAAGACCAAACTGACTTTTAAGTTTGGAAAAGAGCTAAAATTTATGTCGACGATGAGAGTCTGAGTTCTTGACTCTCATTCAATTATGTTGACCTGACTGCAATTGTCCTGGCCTGGGTATCCAAGGTTCGGAGGTCTGGAGAGTAGGCCATGCCAATCCTGCAGGTCCAGTTTATCCAGCCGAGGATTAGTGGTAGATCAGCCAGGAAGCTGCGCTGAGATCAGCCAGGGGTCTGGGCACCTGTGAGAAAGGGCTGATTTTCCAAGTTGGTTGGTGGTGGTCGGTGTAGAAGTTCCTCACTGAAAATCAAGGTAAATTTTTGTGGGCCACTGTTGATGTGGGGTACTATTGAAATCAGCTGTGGGTACTGGAGACAGCATGCTTGGATGCAGAGAGGGTAATAATTGTGAAATCCAGAGAGCAGGATAATCAACATACAAGGATGGGAGGCAAAGGTGCATAGCAGGCATGGGGTACTGCAACAACGAGCTCACATCCTGACTCTCCAAAGCCTGTCCCATCATCTACAAGGCAAAGTCAAGAGTGTGATGGAAGACTCCCTACTTGCTTGGATGGGTGCAGCTGCAACGGCTCTTCAGAAGCTTAATACCATCCAAGACAAAGCAGCCCTCTTGACTGGCACCACATCCACAAGTGTCCACTGCCTTCACCACCAACACTCAGTAGCAGCAGTATGTACTATCTATAAAATGCAGTGCAGAAATTTACCAAAGATCCTTAGACAGCACCGATACCATCTAGAAGGAGAAGGGAAGCAGGTACATGGGAACACTACCAAGTTCTCTTCCAAACCACTCCCCATCTTGGAAATGTATTGCTGTTCACTGTTGTGGGGTCAAAATCCTGAAATTTCCTTCCTCAGGGCATTGCATGTTAATCTACAGCAGGTGGACTGCAACGGTTCAAAAGGAGCTCACCATCACCTTCTCAAGGGCAACTCGGGATGGGCAATAAATGCTGGCCTGCCGATGTTGCCCACATGCCACGAGTAATGTAGAAAAACCATGCCTCCATGCAATTGTGGAGTGCACAACTAATGTGGGGGTAGCCTAGCCTATAGTGCAGACTACTAGCCTTAGGTGTATGGATGTGTGACCACTAGGTTCTTTTGTCTGAAGGTCTCAGGCATGCAGAGTGTGTTCTATACAGAAGTTTGTTCACCTTCCCCAGCCTGAACTCCCAATGGATTGGGAATAGAAGATGGAGTGAAAGTGAAGGGCCTGGGCACCTCTAGATTGCCTGGGCAGCAACTTCTTTTTCTGTAGCTCCTCTGCCAAGGAGGGTTAGTCATTTAGGGGAGTTGTGGTGGGTAAAAGCGCATAAGGGATGATGTTGCAGGTAATACTGGGAATGGTAGACCATGAGCCTTGGTTTAACAGCTAATGAGTCAGAGGTAGCAGAGAAAACATGGTGCAAGATACCCTGGCGGAGCACAAAAGATCAGTACACTTGTGGTGTTGTTGGTCATTCTTCAGGATATTGGCAGGGTCTGGTACGGTGGTCTTCTCTAGTGGTCATGAGGAAAGAGAATCACTGTCTTCTCCACAGGATCTCAAGGTCCCTGTCAGAGAATCAGCATGCCAACATGCTGGAACAGTGAAAGGACATATTTGGTTGGCAGCAATTGAACTGTTTAAAATGCCACCAGAATACAGTATTTAAATGACACAATGTGTCAAATACTTTACTCATTGCTGGTGAGAGCAAGTTAGTACATGATGCATACATAATAAAGTGAGCAGTGTAAAATTGTGAGGGTTTTCACTCAGGCTCACAGAGGAGAATTCTCCATGGAACTCCCCACAATGAACACTGTCAAATTCAACTTGTGCGAGTTACTCAAGAGAGTACATATTTCAGTACATCCTGACTCTGAGAATCTTTGCTCTGTCATATTGCCTCGCAAGATGTAAATTATTATTTGAGAAGCTGCACATTATTGAGTTTTTTCTGAGCACGTAGGGGCACTGGTACCAATACCACATCTGAGTGACTGTGTGTCTCGAGGCATTGAATATTGGCAGATTATCATAGCACCAGAGACCCGGGTTTCAATTCCCGCCTCAGGCTACTGACTGTGGAGTTTGCACATTCTCCCCGTGTCTGTGTGGGTTTCCTCCGGGCCCTCTGGTTTCCTCCCACAGTCCAAAGATGTGCAGGTTAGGTGAATTGACCATGCCAAATTGCCCGTAGTGTTAGGTGAAGGGGTAAATGTAGGGGAATGGGTCTGGGTAGGTTGCGCTTCGGCGGTTCGGTGTGGACTTGTTGGGCCGAAGGGCCTGTTTCCACACTGTAGGTAATGTAATCTAAAGTGTTGATGGTCTATCCCATCTGGTATTTATATCTCTGTTCTTTTGGTACTTCTGGTTCTGTGTCTGAGTGGTTTGTATATGGGGTCCAGTTCAAGGTGTTTATAGTTGAGTTCTAGTTGGAGTTCCAGGCTTCAAGGCATCTGTCACATGTCTGTGTTTTGTCTGTGCTATAATGGTTATATTGTCCCAGTTGAATTTGTGTCTTTCGTTGTCTGTGTGGTTGGAAATGTGTCTGGCAGTGGGAAGTTGATGTACATGCACTCATATGGTCAGTTTTCTTCCTGTTTGTCCTATGCAGTGTTTTTCCCAGTCCTTGCAGGGTATCTTGTAAATAATGGCTCTCAAAAAAGAATTCTCCATGAAACTCCCCACAATGAACACTTGGTCAAATGCAATTTGTGCAAGCTGCTTGAGAGAGTGCATATCTCAGTACATGATGTGGAGGAGCCACATGTAGAGAGGTTGACAGCCAAGTTCAATACTCATGAGGGTGGCCTCAACTGGGATCTTGGGTTCATGTCACACTACAGGTGACCCCACTATACTGTACACTGCAACCCATTCTAAAAGATGAAAGACTTAACAATCCAGATTTGTTCAATATGTCATTTCAGTTGCATGACACTATAATCTTTTGCTCTAAATTGTAACACAGTTCCTGATGAAGAAGCAACTAGTGCTTCCAAATAAACCTGTTGGATTATAACCTGGTATTATGTGATTTTTAACTAGCTCAGTATATCCTGACTCTGGGAAGCTTTACTCTCTCAAATCGCCTTGCAGTGGCAAGATGTAAATTATTATATGAGAAGCTGTGCATTATTGGTTTTTTTCTGAAAAATTAGGGACACTTGTACTAATACCACATCTGAGTGTCTCGAGGCAATGAATATTGGCAGGTTATCACCTCATAAAGGGCATCCATAACTGAATCAAATGCATGTCTTCAGCCTTCACCAGGAAATGAAACCTGAGTTTATTTTCTAATTGTCTATTGTCCATCTAGTAGCATTTAAAACATAAAACATATTAACAAAACTGAAACCACTCCCCCACCTCCACCTCCACCACGCTCACCCCAACCTAAACCCCTAAGATACCATGTCTAATCTGCTCATTCACCAGCATCCTGAGACTTTCTGGTTTAAGTTACTCAGGACCACTTTCATAGGAGCATTTTACCTTTGAGTTTATTTTCATTTGCAACAAAAAAATTAGATGAAAGACCATCCCAGATATCAACTGCATATTTGAAGTAGAGTGGAGTTTTGGGAAGTTCTTGGATTTTGTAGTGCCTCTTCCTCATTTCCAATGCAGGTTCGACCCAAATAATCCCATTGTTTTGAACGATCCTGAGCTGAGAAAAATTGGTGAGAAACACAACAAAACAGCAGCTCAAATAGCTCTCCGTTATCAGATACAGCGTGACATTGTCGTTATTCCAAAGAGTTTCAATCTTGGACGGATGAAGCAGAACAAAAAGGTAAAACATTCCTCGAATAGATACTTGTTCTTTTAGTTGTTTTTGCATGAGTGCACCTGATTTTCAGCAAGGTGGGCCTTGTAAATTTTGTATTGCAAAGCATGCAGTCATATTTTCCCTAATCCACCAGTTCAGAGATGTTATTACTCACCTTTAGAGCAGTTGGAACTTGAACCCAGGTCTCTCAGTTCAGGGGAAGTGACATTACCACTGCACCACAAGAGGGTTCAGTGCACTTTTATTAGTCTGAACGTAGCCAAGGGCAGCATCAGCTATTGAAGACTCACAAATTACAGGTCTGACTTGTTAATCTCTGGTTGATCACTTGGTTAATGCTTTCAAGGTTCAGAGAAACAGGTAGTGGTTATTAATTGTCTTTGTGCATATCTAAAAAGAGAATCTCTGTCACTCTCAGTGTGTTGGGAGGGGGTCTACTGCACTCTGTCCACAAAGAAAGGTCATAGCTTCATTCGCCAAGCTGGTGTGGTTTTCTGCAGACGTTTTGTCACCTCACTAGGTGACATCATCAGTGTGTCTTCGATAAAGTGTTGGTGTCTTTCCCACCTGGTATTTATATCTTTCTGTTCTTTTGGTATTTCTGGTTCTGTGTCTGAGTGGTTTGTATATGGGATCCAGTTCAAGGTGTTTATTCCGGAGTTCTTGTTGGAGTGTCAGGCTTCAAGGAATTCTGTTGCGTGCCTTTGTTTTGTCTGTGCTATGATGGTTACATTGTCCCAGTTATATTTGTGTCCTTCATTGTCTGTGTGGTTAGAAATGAGAGTGTATTGATCATGTCTGGCAGTGGGGAGTTGATGTTCACACACTCATATGGTCAGTTTTCTTCCTGTTTGTCCTATGCACTTTTTTTTTCCCAGTCCTTGCAGGGTATCTCATAAGTAATGTTCATCCTGTTGAATGTGAGTGTCAGGTCTTTAACTTTTGTGAGGAGCTGGTGAACGGTATTTACTGGTTTAAGGGCCACTACGATTCCTAAAGGTCCGAGTATTCAGTTGGCTATTTCTGATATTTCTTTGATGTATGGTATAGTCACTATCATGTCTGATCATGTAGTGTTTTCTTCTTTAGGTTGCATGAGTATTGGAGGATAGTGCTGTTGCAATATCTGTTTTGTTTAAATCCCTTGAATAGGTATTCCTGTTCTGCCTTCTGAAGTTCTGGGTTGCTGCAATGTGCTCTTGCTTGTTTGGATTTAAACAAAACGGATACCCCAAGAGCACTACCCTCAGATACTTAAGCAACAAACCTAAAGAGGAAAACACTATACAACCAGATATGAAGGTGACCATACCATACATTGAAGAAATATCAGAAATGACTACCTGATTACTCAGACCACTAAGAATCTTAATGGCCCATAAACCAGCAAATACTTAGACTTACAGTGTGGAAACAGGCCCTTCGGCCCAACAAGTCCACACCGACCCGCCGAAGCGAAACCCACCCATACCCCTACATTTACCCCTTACCTATTACTACGGGCAATTTAGCATGGCCAATTCACCTGACCTGCACATCTTTGGACTGTGGGAGGAAACCGGAGCACCCGGAGGAAACCCACGCTGACACGGGGAGAACGTGCAAACTCCACACAGTCAGTAGCCTGAGTCGGGAATTGAACCCGGGTCTCTGGCGCTGTGAGGCAGCAGTGCTAACCACTGTGCCACCGTGCCACCCCGTACTGATCACCAGCTCCTCACAAAAGTTAAAGACCTGACACCCACATCCAACAAGACGAATGTTATTTACAAGATACCTTGCAAGGACTGGGAAAAATACTACATCAGACAAACAGGAAGAAAACTGACTATATGACTGTACTCATATCAACTCCCCACTGCCTGACAGGACCAATACTCTCTCATTTCCAACCACACAGTCAACGAAGGACCCAAATTCAACTGGGACAATGTAACCATCATAGCATAGACAAAACAAAAGGACCCAACGAAATTACTTGAAGTTTGGCACTCCAACTAGAACTCAGGAATAAACACCTTGAACTGGACCCCAGATACAAACCACTCGGACACAGAACCGGAAGTACAAAAAAAAGCAGAGAGACATGAATACCAGGCGGGATAGACTGCCAACACTTTATTGAAGACACACTGATGATGTCACCTAGCGAGGCGACAAAACATCTGCAGAAGACCACACCAGCTTGGCCAACAAATCTATGATCTCATCCACAACCCAAGCTACAAATCGTTTCAAAAACTGTAAAAGCTACATGTATTAGTTTCTACCTAACCAGCTGGTTTGGAATCTATGTACAAACTCTCCGGCTTGTTGATCTCCAATATGAACTTGGATTTATGTAGCACCTTTAACTGGGGAGGGGCAAGTGAGAATCTCAAGACATTCAATGTGCAACAGAGGGATCCTCTATAAATAATTAGGAGCTTGACTGTTTTGCAGCTCTTCATTTTTAGATTTAACTATAGCATTTAATATAAATAGTCTTAAACAGGATTGTTAACAGACTAAAATAATGAAGCCAAACCAATTAAAGCAATATCAGAGAGAATATAAAGATACATTTTAAGAAAGATCTTTGAGGAGGAAGGAGAGTTTTGGAGAGGGAACTCCAGAGTTTTAAGGTCTTACTTTCTGAAAGCATGGCCATCATGCACTGAAGGGAAGGGAGAATGTATGAACTGAGAGTTGTTGGAATGCAAGTTCTTTGAAAGGAAGAAGGAAGGAAGAAGATGGTATTTGAACGCCAGGGCAACAGTTGTAAATTTGAGGCTTTAGTGAACAGGGAGATGAGCATAATATGATAGATTATGATGGTGATTAACTCACTAATTGACTAGTTTCATGGAGCATGGAGATTGAGACAAGGAGAGTATTGCCATAATGGAGATGGATAGGTTTCACTTTCATAAACTGGGAAAGATAGAACTTGGGTGTATTGGAATCAAACACTTATCAGTTATTAGCCAATCTTCAATAAGTGGTTGTTTCCAGTGCATAGATACAGAGTGTTGTGGTTCATAGACAGGCATGTAAAAGCTAAATTTCAGATGTTATGATTGATAGAGACATAACTGGAGTCTTAACAAAACGTAAAGTTTACAATACATCTTATCTGATTGTAGTGCAAGATTTAAAAATGTAATTAAAAGAGGTAAGGCAATGTGCGAGAATAGACTAACAGTTAATATGAGAGAACCCAAAAGTCTTTTATAACACCTAAATTAGACAGCAGTATGTTTAAGCGACGGGCATGACTGAAGTGCTAAATGAGTACTTTACATTGGTCTTCACAATAAGAGAGACTTCCAGTATAGCAGGAGAAGCAAGAATGTTGATAGGCTATAAAGGTTAATAGGTTCTCTATCTTCAATGTAGAAAAATCAGCCAGTTTGGATTTGATAAATTCTCTTTAATAGACAGAAGTAAAAACAAAAAAGGCGCAGATGCTCTGGCCCATGGTCTCTTTTGATTATGGGAGAGATCTCAGAGGACAGGAAGATTATAAACTCCAAACTCTATCAGAGAGATTAATCCAGCAACCACAAGCCAATTTGCCCACTGTCAATTGCAAGGAACCTTGTAAGGCATTTGGAAAGGTAATAGGTAATAAATGATGGCATATTGTTACCAATGTACACTATAGCTGGATGCCAAAGTTTTGAGTATAGTGAAGATTTGATAAATTTCAGTTGTAAAACTGATTCAATTGTCACTTTCCAAAATAAAGCAGATAAGTTCTTATAGTAAAATATTTACAATGTATTGTGGAAAGGGGTGCTAATTAAATACCGCTGGCATGGGCAAATAGCCCCTTCACTACATTCTGTGCTGGATCATCTTAACCCAGTTTTCAACAGAATAAGTGAAGACATTTGTTTGTTCATGGGATATGTGTGTTGCTGCAGCATTTATTAATCATCCCTATTATCCTTGAACTCAATATCTTGCCAGACCCTTTTAAGAGTCAAACACATTTATGGGTTTGGTATCTCGTGCAGGTCAGACCAAATAAGGATGGTGGATATCTCTACCTAAACCGCCTTTAGTGAACTAGTTTGGTCTTTACAAGAATGGTTTTATGTGGTTACTTGTAGACTAGCTTTTAATTCCAGATGTTCATTGATTCAAATTTCATTACTGGTTCAAATCCTACTCCAGCCATTGTCCCACAGCATTAATCCTGGGTCTTTTTAGATTCCTTACAGTGTGGAAACAGGCCCTACGGCCCAACAAGTCCACACCGACCCACCAAAGCACAACCCACCCATTCCCCTAACACTATGGGCAATTTAGCATGGCCAATTCACCTGACCTGCACATCTTTGGACTGTGGGAGGAAACCGGAGCACCCGGAGGAAACCCGCGCAGACACGGGGAGAATGTGCAAACTCCACACAGTCAGCTGCCTGAGTCAGGAATTGAACCCGGGTCTCTGGCACTGTGAGGCAGCAGTGCTAACCACTGTGCCACCGTGCCGCCCTCAGTCTCTTGGTTACTATTGAGAAAGTGGTGCTGGAAAAGCGCAGCAGGTCAGGCAACATCAGAGGATGTTCAATCAGCTATCAGCACATTCTTGATGAAGGGCTTTTGTCTGAAACGTCGACTCTTCTGCTTCTCGGATGCTGCCTGACCTGATGTGCTTTTCCAGCACCACACTCTCAACTCTAATCTCCACTCCTCACTTTCACCACCCTGGATTACTAGCCTAGTGACAATGCCATGACACAATTGCCTCCACTTTGTTAGAGATTGATGATAGAATCACTTCTTGGTGAATGAAATGCAATGTCCAAGGATTGTTCTATGATAATGTAAAGAAAACCCAACAATTTCCTAATATGAATCTCAAAGAATTTCTTTCTGGACAAATACAGATCTTTGACTTCCAGCTGAGTGATGAAGAAGTGAAAGCTATTGATGGAATAAACAAAAACTGCCGATACATAACTTTGAAACAGTAAGTAATATACAGAAGCGAATTGCAATGATGTGATCCTCAATATAAGGAACCCCTACTATAGAATTAATATAGTTCAGTTATTGCTGGTGGTACAGGTGAAATAATGATAATGGCACTTTTTCAGGTTGTCTCTCTATTAAACATTTTGAACTTGAAAGTTTATGTTGATGTGTAGATTTCAGTTTGTTTAATAATTCAATCAATAGTTAACTTGCTGTGCACAAGTTGAATGACTTGCTGCAGGATCTACCATCTTCAACCTTCACTGCCTTCACCATCAACACACAGTATGGAGCAACAGTGTATACCAGCCACAAGATGCACTGCAGCAACTCACCAACACTCCTTTAAACAGTAGCTTCCAAACCTATATCCCCTACATTCTAGAAGGACATGGCTGCAGATACATCAGAACACCACTACCTGTTCTCCTCCAATCCACTCACCATCCTGACTTAAAGCTTCATCACCACAAACGTCATTGTCAATATGTGAAAATCCTGGAATTTCTTAGCAGCACAGTGCCTGACCCCACACACATGGACTGCAGCTCGCCACCACCTTTTCCAGGGTAATAAATACCAGCAATGCTTGCATCTCATGAATAAATGTATTGAAAAATTCCAGTTCTACGGTAGTTTCTGGGTGTAATGACATCTTTAAGAGTCAATCCTGCTTGTTATGTTCTGCACATAACTTGACTTAGCATGAAATTATAAATGACCTTGACTAGGTTTGAACGTACTACTTGTAAAACCTCAAAAGTAGTTGAAACAAATGTGAAGTCTGTATTAGATATTCCCCCTAATTTGGCATCAGTAAATGAGATGATTCTATCCCTGATTTATTTTTTTTACTTTCATTGTCCAGCATCTTTATCCTAGAAATGAATGAATGAGAGACTGTAATACTGAAAACCATTTGCTAACTGAACCTAATAGAGTAGCCTTCTACATAACCAACATTATGTACACTTTCTCAATATTTTGAAAACCTGTTTGCTGAGTGATATTTTGGCTGTGATTTAATAGGGCCCCAGAGAGTAGGCTGACATATCTGGGGCACATAAATTGGGTGGGATGGCTATGAGTGAAATGTCTGCCACGTTTAGCATTTTGCCAGTGGTGTCATAGGTCTAGATGTCTACAGCACGGGAAAAACCCCATCAGCCCACTGAGTCTGTGCTAATCCCATTTTTCAGCACTTAGCTGTCACCTTGCATGCTTTGGCATCACAAGTATATATCTAAGAACTGACTTAGATGTTTTTGAAGGTTTTTGAAGGCAGTGAATTCCAAATTCCCACCACCCACTGGTTGAAAGAGGTTTCACTCACATCTCCTCTAAACTTTCTGATCTTTACCTTAAATCTGTGAACCCTGAATTTTAATCCCTTTGCTAAAAGCAAATGCTTATTCCAGTTTGCCCTATTGATGCCCCTCAGATAGCATTGGGCAGGGATAGATATGTGCCGCAGGGAGAGAAGTATAACTGGGGGAAAGGCAATTGTGATGCAATTAGGCAAAATTTAGGGTACATAGGATGTGGGAGGAAGCTGCAGGGGATGGGTACAATTGAAATGTGGAGCTGATTCAAGAAACAGCTACTGTGTGTTCTTGATAAGTATGTACCTGTCAGGCAGGGAGGAAGTAGTTGAGGGAGAAAGCCATGGTTTACTAAAGTTTAAGCTCTTGTCAAGAGGAAGAAGAAAGCTTATGTGAAGGTTAGGCATGATGGCTCAGTTATGGGGCTTGAGCGCTATAAATTAGCCAGAAAAGATCTAAAGTGAGGGCTAAGAAGAGCCAGGATGGGATATGAGAAGTTGTTCCGGATAGGTTCAAGGACAACCCTAAGGCCTTCTATAGGTACATCAGGAGTAAAAGAATGACTCAAGTAAGATTAGGGCCAATCATAGACAGTAGTGGAAAGTTGTGTGTGGAATCTGAGGACATGGGGAAGCACTTAATGAATACTTTTCATCAGTATTCACATTGGAAAAGAGCAATGTTTGTGAGAATACAGAGATACAGTCTACAAGATTAGATGGGATTGAGGTTGACAAAGAGGAGGTTTTAGCAATCTTGGAAGATCTGAAAATAGATAAGACCCCTGGGCCAGATGGGATTTATCCTTAGATTCTCTGGGAAGCTAGGGAGGAGATTGAAGAGCCATTGGCTTCAATCTTTATGTTATTATTGTCGACAGGAGTAGTGCCAGAAGACTGGAGGATAGCAACTGTTCCCTTGTTTAAGAAGGGGAGTAGAGACAACCCTGGTAGTTATAGGCCAGTGAGCCTTTCTTTGGTTGTAGGTAAGGTGTTGGCAAAGGTTATTAGAGATAGGATTTATAATCATCTGGAAAGGTATAATTTGATTAAGGATAGTCGGGTAAAGGGTAGTTGTGCCTTACTAACATTGAGTTCTTTGAGAAGGTGACAAAACAGGTGCATGAAGGTAAAGCGGTTGATGTGGTGTATATGGACATCAGTAAGGCATTTGATAAGGTTCCACACAGTAGGCTATTGCACAAAATACCGAGATTCAGGATTGAAGGTGATTTAGCAGTTTGGATCAGAAGTTGGCTAGCTGAAAGAAGACAGGGTGGTAGTTGCTGGAAGCTCAGTTACCAGTGGTGTGCTGCAAGGATGTGTTTTGAGGCCCCTGCTGTTTGTCATTTTTATAAATGATCTGGATGTGGGCGTAGAAGGATGGCTTAGTAAATTTGTAGATGATACTAAGGTAGACAGAGTTGTAGATAGTGCCGAAGAATGTTGTGGGTTACAGTGGGACAGAGATAAGATGCAGGGTTGGACTGAGAAGTGGCAAATGGAGTTTAATTCGGAAGAAGTAACTGGAATGCAGAGTACTGGGCAAATGATAAAATTTTTGGCAGTGCAGAAGAGCAGAGAGATCTTGGTGTCCAGTTGCATGAATCCCTGAAAGTTGCCATCCAGGTTGATAGGGTTGTTAAGAAGGCATATGGTGTGTTGGCGTTTATTGGTAGGGGGATTGAGTTTTGGAGCCACAAGGTCATGCTTCAGCTGTACAAGACAGTGGTAAGGCCGCACATGGAGTATTGCATGCAGTTTTGGTTACCACATTGTAGGAATGATGTAGAAGCATTGGAAAGTGTTCAGAGGAGATTTACTAGGCTGTTGTTAGGAATGGACAGAAGTTCTTACAAGGCAAGGCTGTTGGAACTGATGGTTGAGAGATGACTTAATTGAGACATACAAGATAATCAGAGGGTTAGATAGGATGGACAGTGAGAGTCTTTTTCCTCGGATGGTGATGGCTAGCACGAGGGGACATAGCTTTAAATTGAGGGGTGATAGATTTAGGACAGTTATTGGGGTAGTTTCATAACTCCGAGAGTAGTAGGGGCATAAAATGCACTGCCTCCAACAGTAGTAGACTCGCCGATGTTAAGGCCAATTAAATGGGCATTGGGCATACATATGGATAACAATGGAACGGTGTTGTTAGATGGACGTCAGATTAATTTCACAGGTCGGCGCAACACCAAGGGCCAAACGGCCTGTATTGTGCTGTAACTGTCTATGTTCTATGTAATTTTAATGCATCTCAGTCATGAGTCCCACCCTAACACCACAACCACCACCACGGTCTGCTCTGCTTTAAGGATAGCAACCCCAGTCTGTTCAATGTCTCCTCATAACTAAAAGTCTGCAGCCCAGGTAATGTCAGTAAATCTCCTTTGCACATGCTCCAGTGCTATCACATCCCTCTTATAATGTGGATTCCAGAACTGCACACAATACTCTGGCTGTGGTCTAACCAACATTTTTTACAGTTGCCTGCTCTTAAAATCTATGCCCCAGCCAATTAAGGTAAGTATCCCATATGCCTTCTTAACCACTTTATCCACCTGTCCAGATAACATAAGAGACTGATCGCCATGCACACCAAGGTCTCTCTGATCCTCAGTGCTTCCCAGAGTCCTAATGTGCTAGTGCCAATTGATCACTGGAAGGCCTGTTCCCATTGCTTGCATTTTACCAGCAACGTTGGGGAGATCATCAGGTCTAGTCTGCCAACTTTTCTGAGTACTTGGGTGAGTGGATGAAGATCTCCTCCTGATCTAGTCTTGCTCTGGACCCATTCTTTCCCCTTCCCAAGGCCCCGAGTGGAAAATCATGTCTCAGCTGAAAGACCCATTTTAAGCATGTTTAGCTGCTTCCATTTTTTTTTTGTTTCATCCAGGTTGATTGACCACCCTAAATATCCATTCCATGATGAATATTAATGCGATCTGCAAGTAATGGGATGTTTCAGTGATGCAACGATACTATGTGGATATGTCAAGAGCAAATCTTAAATACCCTGAAGAAAATGTTTTGATAAAGATAAATAAAGTCTGAGTATTGTTAGAAATTTTATGGCAAGTGTTTTTATTTGATGGTCAATATGTTCACCATGTATTGTCTCATCTTTATGTTTCTCTTCGCCCATTCTACATCCAAAGTGTTCTCTGCTCTTTTCCTGTTTTCGCATCCTAACTATGCTCATTTTAGAGCATTCATACAGACATCAAGAAGGCCCCCTTTGCAACACAGTCCAAATGGGTCGTGCCCGAGATGTTACAGAGTATACTACTGCTAAATTATAGCTCCTCATTCTTTAGTTTGAAGGGAACATAGATCAAATTATGTTTGATAAATTTACTTGAGTTCTTTGACAATATTAGTGTGTTTTTGAGAATATATTGTTGGTAATACATTTTTGAGAATATAGAGTTGATAAAGAGAAACTGGTAGATCTAATGTATTTGGATTTTCATATGGAAGTAACATGGCTCATAAAATCAGGATACAGCAAAAAAAAAGTTTCATTTCAGCAGCTGTCTTCCCTGAAGGACGTTCTTCATATTGAAGGTCCTTTGGTTGATGTTTTGAGGCACCTATCTGATTCAGCATGGAAGACCTCCACTGTGAAAGAATTTCAGGAGGATTAAGCCTGCTCCAGTATAGACAGATGACTTGATTTGCTAGGAACAAAAACCCAAGCAAGGGACATCCCAAGAGACAAAGGGGTGACAGGGCTTGGAGTGTGGGGTTAGGTAAAGATCTTGGAAGGAGGTGCTCAGGCTCTAAAATTAGCGACCTTAGTATTCAGTCTTGAAGGCTGCAGAGTCCCCAAGAGGAAAAGGAGATGGTGTTCTTCTAGCTTGTGCTCAGCTTCACAGGAGCACTGCAACAGGCTTGAGACAGATATTGACCAGGGAACATGGTGATGCATTGAATTGGCAAGCAACCAGAAGCTCAGGGTCATGTTTGTTGACAAAACATAGCTGTATCACAAAATGGTTGCCTGGTTTGCGTTTCCTCATCCCCAAACTGAGAGCAGCAAATATTGAGTGAAGTGCAGGTAAATTGCAGACATAGGGAGAATGTGGGTTAGGGCAAAATGGTATGGGAGATGGGTCAGTTTTGAAGAAATGTCACTGGATTCAAAAACATAACTCCGCTTTCTCCCAACAGATGCTGCTGAGTTTCTCCAGCAATTTCTGTTTGTGTTTCCACTCTCAAGTTGTCTGCCAAGAGCACCTCCCAAATTTCAAATGAAGTTGAATAGGCTACCAAGGTCCAAATGAAGTCAGGCTAAAACTCAGACATTTTACTATGGCAATGCTCATCTGATAAGCAATCTCCTTCAGATGGAGACAAGTAAGGTCCCTCCCTGACTGAAGTTGTTCTCAAACAATACATATGGAAACACATTTGAAATCCTATGATAAGCCCTGTGATTGCCCTGATTGAACTATAATACCCAAGGCATTTTGGCAATTAACCATCTAGCTGTTGCGAGGATTGGTCTATTTTGTTCTCTACTAGAGTCTCAGAAATTTGGAGTGTGAATGTGGATCAAAGTGGGTTAGTATGCAGGTGCAGCAGATAATTTGAAAGAGAAATGGAATATTGGCCTTCATTCAAAGGTGATGGAGTTTGCAAGTGGGGATGTCTTGCTACAACAGTACAGGGCATGAGTGAGCTGCATCTGAAATATGTGTACAGTTTTGGTCTCATCGCTTAAGGAGGGACTGATGTTTTTTTCCTAATCAACCTATTCAGAAATATTACATAGTTCTGCAACTGATGTTCTGAATCCAGACCTCCTGGTAGAGGCTGGTACAATTGCAACATTTAGAAAGCATTTGGATGGGTATATGAATAGGAAGGGTTTGGAGGGATATGGATGAGTGGACCAAAGGGTCTGTTTCCATGCTGTACATCTCTATGACTCTATGACACCACCACTGTGCTACAAGGATCCCTGTATCTACCTATTAGGGTGGTTCAATTTTGAACCCGTTGAGCCATCTTGTGTCACATCTCTAGAATCAGAGAGTCATACAGCACGGAAACAGACCATTCAGTCCAACTCAAGGTTGACCATTATCTCAAATTAAACTAGTCCCACCTGCCTGCCTCTGGCCATATCCCTCCAAACCTTTCCTATTTAGATATCCATCCAAATATCTTTTAAACCTTGTAATTGTACCCGCAGTTATAGTCATAGAGATGTACAGCCAGGATCAGACCCTTCGATCCAACTTGTCCATGCTGACCAGATATCCAAACTTAGGGCCTAGATTAGAGTGATGCTGGAAAAGCACAGCAGATCAGGCAGCATCCGAGGAGCAGGAAAATCGACGTTTCGGGCAAAAGCCCTTCATCAGGAATAGAAGCAGGGTGCCTGCAGGGTGGAGAGATAAATGAGAGGCGGAGGTGAGGAGAAAGTAGCATAGAGTACAACAGGTGAATGGGGGTGGGAATGGAGGTGATAGCTCAAAGAATATGGTGGAGTGGACAGATGGAAAGGAAGATAGGCAGGTAAGACAGGTCACGAGAGTGGTGCTGAGCTGGAAGATTGGAACTGAGGTGAGGTGGGGGAAGGGGAAATGAGGAAACTGGTGAAGTCCACATTGATGCCCTGGGGTTGAAGTGTTCTGAGGTGGAAGATGAAGCATTCTTCTTCCAGGAGTCAGGTGGTGAGGGAGCGGCAGTGAAGGAGGCCCAGGACCTACATGTCCTCGGCTAAATGGGAGGGGGAATTGAAATGTTGGGCCACAGGACTGAGGGGTTAATTGGTGTGGGTGTCACAGAGATGTTCCCTAAAGTGCTCTGCTAGGAGGTGTCCAGTCTCCCCAATGTAGAGGAGACCGCATCAGGAGCAACGGATACAATAAATGACATTGTTTGATGTGCAGGTAAAACTTTGATGGATGTGGAAGGCTCCTTTAGGGCCTTGGACAGAGATGAGGGACGAGGAGTGGGAGCATGTTTTGCAATTCCTGAGATGGCAGGACGGGAGGGTGGGTTATTGGGGGGCATGGACCTGACCAGGTAGTCACAGAGGGAACGGTCTTTGTGGAAAGGGGTGGGGAGGGAAATATATCCCTGTGGTGGGGTACATTATCCCAGTCCCAAGCCTGCAACTCAGCTCCACCCTCCTGAACTGTCCATCATTCCCACCTCTGACCTCTCACCTTCTCCCTCATCTTCATCCACTTATTGCTTTCTCAGCTACCTTTCCCCAAACTCCACCCCCCACCCCAATTAATCTCTCAGCCCCGAACTACAAGCCTCATTCCTGATGAAAGGTTTTTGCCCGAAACGTCGATTTTCCTGCTCCTCAGGTTCTGCCTGAACTGCTGTATTTTTTCAGCACCACTCTAATCTAGACTGTGGTTTCCAGCATCTGCAGTCCTTGTTTTTACCTAGATATCCAAACCTAACCTAGTCCCATTTGCCAGCACTTCCTCAAAGTTCATTCCACATGTGGCCTGTGTAAAAATTTCCTCTCATGTCTTTTTAAAATCTCTCTCCTCTCAAATCTCTGGTTAAAAATGTGTCCCCTAGTCTTGTCTTTTCCCTTAAATGGGGAATTTCAGCTACCATTAACTCTATCTATACCTTTCTTTATTTTATGAACTTCTATTAGGTCGCCTCTCAACCTTCTTCATTCCAGTGAGAACCGTCCCAGCCTATCCTGCCTTTCTTGATAATTCAACCTTCCACACCTGGCAAGATCCTAGTAAATCTCCTCTGAGCCCTCTATAGCTAGGCAATCAGAACTGGACACAGTACTCTAGAAGAGGAGAAAGTGAGGGCTGCAAATGCTGGAGATCGGAGTTGAGAGTGTGTGTCGAGACTAGGATAATGTAGAGGGTGGGAAATGAGGAAGCTGTTGAAATCCACATTTATCCCATGTGGTTGCAGGGTCCCAAAGCGGAATATGAGGCATTCGTATTCTGGGCATCTGGTGGTAACAATTTGGTGGTGGAGGAGATCCAGGACCTGCATGTCCTTGACAGAGTGGGAGGGGGAGTTGAAGCGTTCAGCCACAGGGCAGTGGGGTTGGTGGGTGCGGGTGTCCCAGCTATGTTCTCTGAAATGATCACAAGAAGGCATCCTCTCTCCCCGATGCTGAGGAAACCACACCGGGTGCAACGGATACAGTAGATGACATTGATAGAGGAACAGGTACAGTTTTAACGGATGTGGAAGGATCCCTTGGAGCCTTGGACGGAGGTGAGGGGAGTGGTGTGGGTGCAGGTTTTGAACTTCCTGTAGTGGCAGGGAAAGGTGCCAGGAGTGGGATGTGGGCTGTGGACCTGATGAGGGAATCGCAAAGGAATGGTCTTTTGTAATGCTGATAGGGGTAGGGAGGGAAATATATCTTTGGTAGTGGGGTCCGTTGGAAATGACGGAAGTGGCGGAGGATGATGTGTTGCATGTGGAGGTTGGTGGGGTGTAAGGTGAGGACCTGGGGGGGGTAGTTCTAATCTTGTATTGGGAGAGATGGGGGTTCAAGTGTGGTGGTGCATGAAGTGGAGGAGATGCATTGGAGAGCTTCATCAAGTTGCGGTCTTGAGAAAAGGAGGCCCTCTGGGACCTCCTGAGGTGGATTGGTCATCCTGGGAACAGATGCACCAGAGATGGAGGAATTGATAATAAGTGCTGGTATTTTTATAGAATGTAGGGTGGGACGAGTTGTAGTCTAGGTAGCTGTGGGAGTCGATGGGCTTTTAATAGATGTCTGTGGTTGGTCGGTTGCTGCTGATAGTGATGGAGAGGTTCAGAAAGGGGAGAGGGGTATCCGAGATGGTCCAGGTGAATTTGAGATTGGGGTGGATGTTGTTGGTAAAGTTGATGAATTGTTCAACCTCCTCGTGGGAGCATGGGGTGGCTCTGATACAGTCATCAATGTAGTGGAGGAACAGGTGGGAGTGGTGCTGGTGTAACTGCGGAAGATGGACTGTTCCATGTACCTGACAAAAAGGCAGGCATAGCTGGGTCGCATGTGGGTGTCCATGGCTACCACTTTGGTTTGGAGGAAGTGGGAGAATTGAAGGAGAAGTTGTTGAGGGTGAGGACCAGTTCAGCCAGACAGATGGGGGTGTCAGTGGATAGGTACTGGGTGGGACAACGTGAGAAAAAGCGCTGCTGGATTCACCACCTCCAACACAGGCACAATACTTACCTAGCACATCACTTCCACTCAGGGAAAATCTCCCTAATTCCCCACATCCAACAGGAAGAGCACATCACTCCACTAAATGCCATCCTAGCACTTTAACTATCTCCAGAACTAGAAAATAGCACGATCTTACTGCTGTTAAAAAACACTGCTCCAGGTTGACTTAGTACCTATGTGTTACATTTTGCACTTGAATCAAGAGACACATCTCAATAAAACATATAAACAAAACATATAAACATCTCTCTATTGTAATTTTACAAAATAAACAGTGAGGTTACACTTTGAAAAGCCACTTAGGTGCTCTCTTGCTGTGACCTCTCCCACACAGGTATCTCCAATTTCACTGTTTGTTCATTTTTCTTAGACAAACTCCGAGGTCCAGAGATACTTGAAGCTGAAAATGCGTTGCTGGTTAAAGCGTAGCAGGTCAGGCAGCATCCAAGGAACAGGAAATTCAACGTTTCGGGCACAAGCCTTTCATCAGGAATCAGGATTCCTGATGAAGGGTTTGTGCCCGAAACATCGAATTTCCTGTTCCTTGGATGCTGCCTGACCTGCTGCACTTTAACCAGCAACACATTTTCAGCTTTGATCTCCAGCATCTGCAGACCTCACTTTTTACTCAGAGATACTTGAAGTCAAGCAGCAGAGGCAGTGGCTGTGCAGATTCACTGCTGGCTCAGGCAGCACTGTTGGTTTCTTTCTCCATTTGAATTATTTCCCATGTCATCACTGCCACTGTGTTTGTCTGCCTTCGCCCTTCATTCCAGCAGCTTCCCGACCACTGACATCAGGCTCAGCAGTCTATAATTACCTGGATTATAAAGTGTTGTTGTTTTGATCTCTTTTTTTTTCCAAAGTTCCAAAACAATGCAACAGCTTATAAAACAATGAATACTGCTCCGAGAATTTCAGGTAATCAACTCCAACACTGAAAATACCTCAAAAAAGGAGCAGCTTTTAAACAGTCACAGTTGTTTCCCATTCTCCATCTTTGATTACCCAGAATTCTTTTAAGAACAAAGAACAGAGAAAATTACAGCACAGGGACAGGCCCTTCGGCCCTCCAAGCCTGCGCTGATCCAGATCCTCTATCTAAACCTGTCGCCTATTTTATAAGGATCTGTATCCTTTTGCTCCCTGCCCATTCATGTGTCTGTCGAGATACATCCAAAATGGCGCTATCGTTCCCACCCCACCACCTCCGCTGGCAACGCGTTCCAGGCACCCACCACCCTCTACGTAAAGAACTTTCCACACATTCCCTTAAAGTTTTCCCCTCTCACTTTTTCCCCTCCCTTCTTGACCCTGATTAATTGAATCCCCCACTCTGGGAAAACCTCTTGCTATCCACCCTGTCTATACCTCTCATGATTTCGTAGACCTTAATCAGGTACCCCCACAACCTCCATCTTTCTAATGAAAATAATCCTAATCTACTCAACCTCTCTTGATAGCTAGCACCCTCCATATCAGGCAACATCCTGGTGAACCTCCTCTGCACCCTCTCCAAAGCATCCACATCCTATTAGTAATGTGGCGACCAGACTATACACAGTATTCCAAATGTGGCCGGACCTAAGTCCTGTAACATGACCTACCGCATCCAATGAAGGACAGCATGCTGTCTACCTTCTTTACCAAGCCATTGACCTGCACACGCAGATCTCTACACATCGGTTGTCCCCAGGGCTTTTCCATTTACCATATAGTTGCTCTAGGATTGGATCTTCCAAAATGCATCAACTCACATTTACCCAGAATGAACTCTATCTGCCATTTCTCCACCTAACTCTTCTATCTGTCTATATTCTGCTACATTCTCTGACAGTCCCCTTCACTATCTGCTACTCCACTAATCTCAATGTCATCTGCAAACTTGCTAATCATACTACATAGACTTTCCTCCGGATCATTTATGTTTCTCACAAACAACAGCAGTCCCAGCATGGATCCCTGTGGAACACCACTGAGCACAGATCTCCATTTTGAGAAACTCCCTTCCACTACTACTCTCTGTCTCCTGCTGCCAGTTCTCTATTCATCTAGCTAGTACAGTCTGGACCCCATGCGACTTCACCACCTCCATCAGCCTGCCATGGGGAACCTTATGAAATGCTTACTAAAGTCCATGTATATGACATCTACAGCCCTTCCCTCATCAAATAACTTTGTAACTTCCTCAAAGAATTCTATTAACTTGATAAGAAATGACCTTCCTTGCACAAATAGATCCTCTCCCTCAGTATCTTCTCCAGCTGCTTCCCTATCACTGACATCAGGCTCACCGGTCTATAATTACCTGGATTATCCCTGCTACCCTTCTTAAACAAGAGGATGACATTAGCCATTCTCCAGTTCTCTGGGATCTCACCTGTGATCAAAGATGCTGCAAAGATATCTATTCAGGCCCCAGCTATTTCCTCTCTTGCTTCCCTCAGTTACCTGGGATAGATCCCATCCAGGCCTGGGGACTTGTTCACCTTAATGCCTATTAGAATACTCAACACTTCCTCCATCCTTATGCCAAGTTGACCTAGAGTAATCAAACATCTATCCATAACCTCAACATCTGTTAAGTCCCTCTCCTCGGTGAATGCTGATACAAAGTACTCGTTAAGAATCTCACCCATTTTTTTGACTCCACGCATAATTTTCCTCCTTTGTCCTTGAGTGGGCCAATCCTTTCTCTAGTTACCCTCTTTCTCCTTATGGCTTTGGGATTTTCCTTAACCCTGTTTGCTAAGGATATCTCATGGCACCTTTTAGCCCTCTTAATTCCTCGTTTCAGATTGGTTCTAAAGTTCTGTCTGTTTTCAGTCACCTAGGCCTTATGTATGCTTCCTTTTTCCTCCTTGCTAGTCTCAAAATTTCACCTGTCATCCTAATCTTGCCATTTCTAGGACCACTCTCTTCTTTGTCCATGAGTATTCTAAAACTTACAGAGTTGGGATCACTCTTCCCAAAGTTCCACCAACTGAAACTTCAGTCATCTGACCGGGCTCATTCTTCAACACCAGGGCCAGTATGGCCCCTTCCCGAATTGGACTATTTATATACTATTCTATAAAACCTTCCTGGATGCTTCTTACAAATTCTGCTCCATCTAAATTCTAACACTGAGTGAGTCCCAGACAATGTTGGGAAAATTAAAATCTCTCATCACTACCACTCTATTGCTGTATCTGTTTACATATTTGTACAGGGAAAGTGAGGATAGCAAATGTGGGAGATCAAATTCGAGGGTGTGGTGCTGGAAAAGTACAGCCAGTCAGGCAAGCATCCGAAGTGAAAGAAAGTCGATGTTTTGGACATAAGCCATTCATCAATTCCTGATGAAGGGCTTATGCCTGAAACATTGATTCTCTTGCTCATCGGATGCTGTCTGATTGGCTGTGCTTTTCCAGCACCACACTCTCAACTCTTACATATTTGTATCTCTATCTCCCGCTCGCTGGTCAGAAACCAACATTGGTTCAATCCCAACGTTGTTACCGCACACTTTCTATTTCTGCTCATATTGCCACACTATTCGAGTCCTCCATAGTGCCCTCCTTCAGCACAGCTGTGATATCCTCTCTAACCAGTAATGCAACTCCTCCACCCCATTTACCTCCCAGCCTATCCTGCCGGAAGCATCTGTATCCTGAGATATTTAATTAGATTAGATTAGATTACTTACAGTGTGGAAACAGGCCCTTCGGCCCAACAAGTCCACACCGACCTGCCGAGGCGCAACCCACCCATACCCCTACACCTAACACTACAGGCAATTTAGCGTGGCCAATTCACCTGGCCTGCACATCTTTGGACTGTGGGAGGAAACCGGAGCACCCGGAGGAAACCCACGCAGACACGGGGAGAATGTGCAAACTCCACACAGTCTGTCGCCTGAAGCGGGAACTGAACCCGGGTCTCTGATACTGTGAGGCAGCAGTGTTAACCACTGTGTCACCGTGCCGCCCAAACTTGCAATAACACCATGTTCCCAGGTACTAATCCAAGCCCTAAGTTCATCTGCCTTATCTTCCACATTTCTTGCATTAAAAAAAATTGCACCACACACCATCAGTCTCTTTGTGTTCATCATCTGCTCCCTACCTACTCTTCGCGTTAGTCACACTGACTTCACTATCTAGTTCCTTACAGGCTTTAGTTACTAACTCCTTACTGTCCACCAACCTCCTCATTTGATTCCCATTCCCCCTGCGACATTAGTTTAAACTCTCCCCAACAGTGTTAGCAAAAACACCCCAGAGGATATTGGTTCCAGTCCGGCCCAAGTGTAGATTGTCCACTTTGTAATAGTCCCACCTCCCCCAGAACCAGTCCCAAAGTCCCAAACATCCATGCCCCTTTCTCCTGCACTATCTCTCAAGCCACTCATTGATCCTGCCTATTTTTTTCCTTTCTACTCTGACTAGCAATCCTGAGATTACTACCTCTGAGGTACTACCATTTAACTTGGCTCCTAACTCCCTAAATTCTGCTTGTCAGACCTCATCCCATTTATTACCTATATCATTGGTGCCCCAGTGCACTTTGACAGCTGGCTATTCACCCTCCCCTTTCTGAATGTTCTTCAGCTGATCTGAGACATCTCTGCCTGTGCACCTGGGCGATAATATACCATTCAGGAATCCCCTCACCCACTCACCTCCTCACTCTCCCACTCACCTCCTCACTCTCCCCACTCCCACTTAGCTCCTCACTCTTCCCACTCCCACCCAGCTCCTTACTCTCCCCACTCCCACTTAACTCCTCACTCTCCCCACAAGCACTCACCTCCTCACTCTCCCCACACACACTCACCTCCTCACTCTCCCCACTCCCACTCACCTCCTCACTCTCCTTGCTCCCACTCACCTCCTCACTCTCCACACTCCCACTCACTTCCTCACTCTCCCCACTCCCACTCAACTCCTCACTCTCCACAGTCCCACTCACCTCCTCACTCTCCCGACTCCCACTCACCTCCTCACTCTCCCCACTCTCACTTTCCTCCACACTCTCCCACTCAGCTCCTCACTCTCCCCACTCACACTCACCACCTCACTCTTCCCACTCCCACTCACCTCCTCACTCTCCCATTCCCCATTCAGCTCCTCACTTTCCCCACACCCAGTCACCTCCTCACTCTCCCCGCTACAACTCAGCTCCTCACTCTTCCCACTACCACTCAGTTACTCACTCTCTCACTCAGCTCCTCACTCTCCCCAATCCCACTCAGCCCCTCACTCTCCCCTCTCCCACTCAGCTCCTCACTCTCCCCTGTCTCACTCAGGTCCTCACTCTCACAACTCCAATTCAGTTCCTCACTCTTCCCACTATCACTCAGTTCCTCACTCTCTCACACAGCTCCTCACTCTCCCCAATCCCACTCAGCTCCTCACGCTCCTCACATCCACTCAGCTCCTCACTCTCCCCTCTCCCACTCAGCTCCTCACTCTCCCCATTCCACTCAGCTCCTCACACTCCCCACTCCCTCTCAGCTCCTCACTCTCTCCTCTCCCACTCAGCTCCTCACTCTCCCCACTCCCACTCACCTCCTCACTCTTCTCACTCAGCTCCTCACTTTCCCCACCCCCTCTCAACTTCTAACAATCCCCGCTCCAACTCAGCTTCATTACTCTCCCACTCAGCGCCTCACTCTCCCCACTCGCACCCAGCTCCTTACTCTCCCCACTCCCACTTAGCTCCTCACTCTCTCCACATGCATTCACCTCCTCACTCTCCCCACACACACTCATCTTCTCACTCTCCCAACTCCCAGTCACCTCCTCACTCTCCCCACTCTCACTCTCCTCCACACTCTCCCACTCAACTCCTCACTTTCCCCACTTACACTCACCACCTCACTCTTCCCACTCCCACTCACCTCCTCACTCTCCTTGCTCCCACTCACCTCCTCACTCTCCACACTCCCACTCACCTCCTCACTCTCCCAACTCCCAGTCACCTCCTCACTCTCCCCACTCTCACTCTCCTCCACACTCTCCCACTCAGCTCCTCACTTTCCCCACTCACACTCACCACCTCACTCTCTCCACTCCCACTCACCTCCTCACTCTCCCATTCCCAACTCAGCTCCTCACTCTCCCCAATCCCACTCAGCTCCTCACGCTCCTCACATCCACTCAGCTCCTCACTCTCCCCTCTCCCACTCAGCTCCTCACTCTCCCCATTCCACTCAGCTCCTCACACTCCCCACTCCCTCTCAGCTCCTCACTTTCCCCACTCACACTCACCACCTCACTCTTTCCCACTCCCACTCACCTCTTCACTCTCCCATTCCCCACTCAGCTCCTCACTCTTCCCACACCCAGTCACCTCCCAACTCTCCCCGCTCCCACTCAGCTCCTCACTCTCCCCACTCCAACGCATCTACTCACTCTCCCCTCTCCCACTCAGCTCACTCTTCCCACTACCACTCAGTTCCTCACTCTCTCACTCAGCTCCTCACTCTCCCCAATCACACTCAGCTCCTCACGCTCCTCACACCCACTCAGCTCCTCACACGCCCCTCTCCCACTCAGCTCCTCACTCTCCTCACTCCAACTCATTTCCTCACTCTCCCCTCTCTCACTCAGCTCCTCATTCACCAGCTCCCACTCACCTCCTCACTCTCTACACTCCCATTCACCTCCTCACTCTCCCAACTCCCACTCAGCTCCTCACTCTCCCCACATCCACTCAGCTACTCACTTTCTCCTCTTCCACTCAGTTCCTCACGCTCCCCACACCCACTCAGCTCCTCACTCTCCCCTCTCCCACTCAGCTCCTCACTCTCTCATTCAGCTCCTCACTCTCCCCACTCCAACTCAGTTCTTCACTCACCCCTCTCCCACTCAGCTCCTCACTCTCCCACTCAGCTCCGCACTCTCCCCACTCCCACTCAGCTCCTAACTCTCCCTGCTTCCACTCAGCTCCTAACTCTCCCTGCTCCCACTCAGCTCTTCACTCTCCCCACCTCCTCTCAGCTCATTACTCTCCCGCTCAGCTCCTTCATTCTCCCCATTCCCACTCAGCGCCTCACTTTCCCCACTCCCACTAAACTCCTCACTCTCCCCTCTCCCACTCAGCTCCTCATCCTCCCACTCACCTCCTCATTCTTCCCACTACCGCTCAGCTCCTCACTCTCCCATTCAGCTCTTCACTCTCCCCCTACTACTAAGCTCCTCACTTTCCCACTCAGCTCCTCCTATCCCCTTTCCCACTCAGCTCCTCACTCTCCCTGCTCCCACTCATCTCCTCACTCTCCTCACATTCCCCACTCCCACTCAGCTCCTTCACTCTGCCCATTCCCACTCAGTGCCTCACTCTCCCCACTCCCACTCAGCTCCTCACTCTCCCCTCCCACTCAGCTCCTCACACTCCCCACTCCCACTCAGCTCCTCACTCTCCCCACTCCCACTCAGCTCCTCACTCTCCCCTCCCACTCAGCTCCTCACACTTCCCACTCCCACTCAGCTCCTCACTCTCCCCTCTCCCACTCAGCTCCTCACTCTTCCCACTCCCACTCTCTTCCTCACTCTCCCCACTCACAATATCCTGCACACTCTCCCACGCAGTTCCTCACTGTCCCCTCTCCCACTCAGCTCCTCACTCTCCCACTCAATTCCTCACTCTCCCCACTCCAACTCATTTACTCACTCTCCCTTCTCCCACTCAGCTCCTCACTCTCCCCACTTCCACTCAGCTCCTCACTCTCCCCTCCCACTCAGCTCCTCACACTCCCCACTCCCACTCAGCTCCTCACTCTCCCCACTCCCACTCAGCTCCTCACTCTCCCCTCCCACTCAGCTCCTCACACTTCCCACTCCCACTCAGCTCCTCACTCTCCCCTCTCCCACTCAGCTCCTCACTCTTCCCACTCCCACTCTCTTCCTCACTCTCCCCACTCACAATATCCTGCACACTCTCCCACGCAGTTCCTCACTCTCCCCTCTCCCACTCAGCTCCTCACTCTCCCCACTTCCACTCAGCTCCGCACTCTCCCCTCTCCCACTCAGCGCCTAACTCTCCCCGGTCCCACTCAGCTCCTCACTCTCCCCACTCCCACTCAGCGCCTCACTCTCCCCACTCCCACTCAGCTCCTCACTAGCCCCTTTCCCACACAGCCCCTCACTAGCCCCTTTCCCACACAGCCCCTCACTCTCCCCACTACCTCTCAGTTCCTCACTTTCCCACTCACCTCACTGTCCCCTCTCCCACTCAGTTCCTCACTCTCCTCACTCTCCTCACTACCATTCACCTCCTCACTCTCCCCACCCCCACTCAGCTCATTACTCTCCCACTCAGCTCCTCACTCTCCCCATTCCCACTCAACTCCTCACGGACCCTTTTCCCACTTGCCTCCTCACTCTTCCCACTCAGCTCCTCACTTTCCCCACTCCCACTTAGCTCCTAACAATCCCCACGCCCACTCAGCTCATTACTCTCCCACTCAGCTCCTCACTCTCCCCTCTCCCACTCAGCTCCTAACAATCCCCACTCCCACTCAGCTCATTACTCTCCCCACTCCTACTCAGCTCCTCACTCGCCCCACTCCCACTCACCTCCTCACTCTCCCGACTCCCACTCACCTCCTCTCTCTCCACACTCTCACTCTCCTCCACACTCTCCCACTCAGCTCCTCACTCTCCCAAATCACACTCACCACCTCACTCATACCATTCCCACTCACCTCCTCACTCTCCCATTCCCCACTCAGCTCCTCACTCTCCCCGCACCCAGTCACCTCCTCACTCTCCCCACTCCCACTCAGCTCCTCACACTCCCCACTCCCTCTCAGCTCCTCACTCTCCCACTCACCTCCTCAATCTTCCCACTCAGCGCCTCACTCTCCCCACTCCCACTCAGCTCCTCATACTCACCACACCCACTCAGCTCCTCACATTCCCCACTCCCACTCAGCTCTTCACTCTCCCCACTCCTACTCAGCGCTTCACTCTCCCCATTCCCACTCAGCTCCTCAGTGTCTCACTCACCTCCTCACTCTTCCCACTCAGCTGCTCGCTCCCCCCTTCCCCACTCACCTCCTCACTCTCCGCACTCCCACTCAGGTCCTCACTCTGTCCACACCCAGTTACCCAGTCACCTCCTCACTCTCCCCGCTCCCACTTAGCTCCTCACTCTCCCCACTCACACTCACCACCTCACTCTTCCCATTCCCACTCACCTCATCACTCTCCCATTCCCCACTCAGCTCCTCACTCTCCCCACACCCAGTCACCTCCTCACTCCCCCCGCTCCCACTCACCTCCTCACTCTCCCCACCCCCACTCAGCTCCTTATTCTCCTCACTCTCCCCACTCCCACTCAGCTCATTACTCTCCCACTCAGCTCCTCACTCTCCCCCCTCCCACTCAGCTCCTCACGCACCCCTCTCCCACTCACCTCCTCACTCTTCCCACTCAGCTCCTCACTTTCCCCACCCCCACTCAGCTCCTAACAATCCCTACTCCCACTCAGCTCATTACTCTCCAACTCAGTGCCTCACTCTCCCCACTCCCACTCAGCTCCTCACTCTCCCCTCTCCCACTCAGCTCCTCACACTCCCCACTACCTCTCAGCTCCTCACTCTCCCACTCACCTCCTCAATCTTCCCACTTAGCTCCTCACTCTCCCCGCTCCCATTCAGTCCTCACACTCCCCACTCCCACTCAGCTTTTCACTCTCCCCTCTCCCACTCAGCTCTTCACTCTCCCCACTACTACTCAACGCCTCACTCTCCCCAATCCCACTCAGCTCCTCACACTCCCCACTCCCTCTCAGCTCCTCACTGTCCCACTCACCTCCTCCCTCTCCCCGCTCCCACTTATCTCCTCACTCTCCCCACACGCACTCACCTCCTCACTTTCCCCACTCCCACTCACCTCCTCACTTTCCTTGCACCCACTCACCTCCTCACTCTCCCCATTCCCACTCAGCTCCTCACACTCCCCACTCACTCTCAGCTCCAAACTGTCCCACTCACCTCCTCACTCTTCCCACTCCCACTCAGCTCCTTCACTCTCCCCACTCCCACTCAGGTCCTCACTCTCTCCATACCCAGTCACTTCCTCACTTACCCCGCTCCCACATATCTCCTCACTCTCCCCACAGGCACTCACCTCTTCACTTTCCCCACTCTCACTCTCCTCCACACTCTCCCACTCAGCTCCTCACTCTCCCAACTCACACTCACCACCTCACTCAAACCATTCCCACTCAGCTCCTTCACTCTCCCCACTCCCACTCAGCTCCTCACTCTCCCCACACCCAGTCACCTCCTCGCTCTCCCCACTCCCACTCAGCTCCTCACTCTTCCCAATACCACTCAGTTCCTCACTCTCCCACTCAGCTCCTCACTCTCCCCAATCCCACTCAGCTCCTCATGCTCCTCACACCCACTCAGCTCCTCACTCTCCCTCTA
Organism: Hemiscyllium ocellatum; assembly: GCF_020745735.1. NCBI lineage: Eukaryota > Metazoa > Chordata > Chondrichthyes > Orectolobiformes > Hemiscylliidae > Hemiscyllium > Hemiscyllium ocellatum. Next base: position 68,526,781 of record NC_083419.1, on the reverse strand, counting down.
CCACTCAGCTCCTCACTCTCCCACTCAGCTCCTCACTCTCCCCACTCCAACTCACTTCCTCACTCTCCCCTCTCTCACTCAGCTCCTCTTTCTCCCCGCTCCCACTCACCTTCTCACCCTCTACACTCCCACTCACCTCCTCACTCTCCCCACTCTCACTCTCCTCCACATTCTCTCACTCAGCTCCTCGCTCTCCCCACTCCCACTCACCACCTCACTCTCTCCACTCCCACTCACCTCCTCACTCTCCTCGGTCCCACTCAGCTCCTCACTCTCCCCACAGCCAGTCACCTCCTCACTCTCCTCGGTCCCACTCGGCTCCTCACTCTCCCCAATCCCACTCAGCTCCTCACGCTCCACACACCCACTCAGCTCCTCATTCTCCCCTCTCCCACTCAGCTCCTCACTCTGCCACTCAGCTCCTCACTCTCCCCACTCCAACTCAGTTCCTCACTCTGCCCTCTCCCACTCAGCTCCTCATTTTCCCCACTCAACTCCTCACTCTCCACACTCCCGCCCAGCTCTTAACTCTCCCCCTCCCACACAGCTCCTAACTCTCCCCGCTCCCACTCAGCTCTTCACTCTCCCCACCTCCACTCAGCGCATTACTCTCCCACTCAGCTCCTTCACTGTGCCCTTTCCCACTCAGCTCCTCACTCTCCCCACTCCTACTCACCTCCTCACTCTTCCCACTGCCACTCAGCTCCTCACTTTCCCACTCAGCTCCTCACTATCCCCTTCTGACTCAGCTCCTCTCTCACCCCACTACCACTCAGCTCCTCACTTTCTCACTCAGCTCCTCACTCTCCCCACTCCCACACTGCTCCTCACTCTCATCACTCCCACTCATCTCCTCACTCTCCCCACCCCCACTCAGCTCATAACTCTCCTCACTCTCCCCATTCCCACTCAGCTCATTACTCTCCCACTCAGCTCCTTCATTCTGCCCACACCCACTCAACGCCTCACTCTCCCCACTCCCACTCAGCTCCTCACTCTGCCACTCCCACTCTCCTCCTCACTCTCCCCACTCACACTATCCTTCACATTCTCCCCACACCCACTCACCTCCTCACTCTCCCCACTCACACTCACCTCCTCACTCTCCCCATGCCCACTCAGCTCCTCATTCTCCCCACTCCCACTCACCTCCTCACTCTCCCCACTCCCACTCAGCTCCTTACTCTCCTTGCTCACACTCACCTCCTCACTTTCCCACTCATCTCCTCACTCTCCCCACTCTCACTCTCCTCCACACTCTCACTCAGCTCCTCACTCTCCCCACTCCCACTCACCACCTCACTCTCTCCACTCCCACTCACCTCCTCACTCTCTCCACTCCCACTCACCTCCTCACTCTCCCATTCCCAACTCAGCTCCTCACTCTCCCCACTCCCACTCAGCTCCTCACTCTCCCCACTCCCACTCACCACCTCACTCTCTCCACTCCCACTCACCTCCTCACTCTCCCATTCCCAACTCAGCTCCTCACTCTCCCCACTCCCACTCAGCTCCTCACTCTCCCCACTCCCACTCTCCTCCTCACTCTCCCCACTCACACTATCCTTCACACTCTCCCCACTCACACTCACCTCCTCACTCTCCCCACTCACACTCACCTCCTCACTCTCCCCACTCCCACTCACCTCCTCACTCTCCCCACGCCCACTCAGCTCCTCATTCTCCCCACTCCCACTCACCTCCTCACTCTCCCCACTCCCACTTAGCTCCTCACTCTCCCCACTCCCACTCACCTCCTCACTCTCCTTGCTCACACTCACCTCCTCACTTTCCCACTCAGCTCCTCATTCTCCCCACTCCCACTCACCTCCTCACTCTCCCGACTCCCACTCACCTCCTCACTGTCCCCACTCTCACTCTCCTCCACAATCTCCCACTCAGCTCCTCACTCTACCCACTTCCACTCAGCTCCTCACTCTCCCATTCCCCACTCAGCTCCTCACTCTCCCCACACCCAGTCACCACCTCACTCTCTCCACTCCCACTCAGCTCCTCACTCTCCCCACACCCACTCAGCTACTCACTCTTCCCACTACCACTCAGTTCCTCACTCTCCCACTCAGCTCCTTCACTCTCAACTCTCCCACTCAGCCCTTCACTCTCCCCACACCCACTCAGCTCCTCACTGTCCCCCCTCCCACTCACCTCCTCACTCTTCCCACTACGACTCAGTTCCTCACTCTCCCACTGAGCTCCTCACTCTTCCCACACCCACTCAGCACCGCACTATCCCCTCACTCACCCCACTCCCTCTCAGCTCCTCAGTCTCCCACTCACCTCCTCACTCTTCCCACTACCACTCAGTTCCTCACTCTCCCACTCAGCCCCTCACTCTCCCCTCACCCACTCAGCACCGCACTATCCCCTCACCCACTCAGCTCCTCACTCTTCCCACACCCACTCAGCACCGCACTATCCCCTCACCCACTCAGCTCCTCACTCACCCCACTCCCTCTCAGCTCCTCAGTCTCCCACTCACCTCCTCACTCTTCCCACTACCACTCAGTTCCTCACTCTCCCACTCAGCCCCTCACTCTTCCCTCACCCACTCAGCTCCTCACTGTCCCCTCTCCCACTCAGCCCCTCACTCTCCCCTCACCCACTCAGCTCCTCACTGTCCCCTCTCCCACTCAGCCCCTCACTCTCCCCACACCCACTCAGCTCCTCACTGTCCCCTCTCCCACTCAGCCCTTCACTCTCCCCACACCCACTCAGCTCCTCACTGTCCCCTCTCCCACTCAGCCCCTCACTCTCCCCTCACCCACTCAGCTCCTCACTGTCCCCTCTCCCACTCAGCCTCTCACTCTCCCCACACCCACTCAGCTCCTCACTGTCCCCTCTCCCACTCAGCCCTTCATTCTCCCCACACCCACTCAGCTCCTCACTGTCCCCTCTCCCACTCAGCTCCTCACTCTCCCCACACCCACTCCACTCCTCACTCTCCCCACTCCCACTCCGCTCCTCACTCTCCCCACTCCCACTCAGCTCCTCACTCTCCCCATTCCCACTCAGCTCTTCACTCTCCCCACTCCCACTCAGCTCCTCACTCTCCCCATTCCCAACTCAGCTCCTCACTCTCCCCACTCCCACTCAGCTCCTCACTCTCCCCACTCCCACTCTCCTCCTCACTCTCCCCACTCACACTATCCTTCACACTCTCCCCACACCCACTCACCTCCTCACTCTCCCCACTCACACTCACCTCCTCACTCTCCCCACACCCACTCAGCTCCTCATTCTCCCCACTCCCACTCACCTCCTCACTCTCCCCACTCCCACTCAGCTCCTTACTCTCCTTGCTCACACTCACCTCCTCACTTTCCCACTCATCTCCTCACTCTCCCCACTCTCACTCTCCTCCACACTCTCTCACTCAGCTCCTCACTCTCCCCACTCCCACTCACCTCCTCACTCTCCCATTCCCAACTCAGCTCCTCACTCTCCCCACTCCCACTCAGCTCCTCACTCTCCCCACTCCCACTCTCCTCCTCACTCTCCCCACTCACACTATCCTTCACACTCTCCCCACACCCACTCACCTCCTCACTCTCCCCACTCACACTCACCTCCTCACTCTCCCCACTCCCACTCACCTCCTCACTCTCCCCACGCCCACTCAGCTCCTCATTCTCCCCACTCCCACTCACCTCCTCACTCTCCCCACTCCCACTCAGCTCCTTACTCTGCCCACTCCCACTTAGCTCCTCACTCTCCCCACTCCCACTCACCTCCTCACTCTCCTTGCTCATACTCACCTCCTCACTTTCCCACTCAGCTCCTCATTCTCCCCACTCCCACTCACCTCCTCACTCTCCCGACTCCCACTCACCTCCTCACTGTCCCCACTCTCACTCTCCTCCACAATCTCCCACTCAGCTCCTCACTCTACCCACTTCCACTCAGCTCCTCACTCTCCCATTCCCCACTCAGCTCCTCACTCTCCCCACACCCAGTCACCACCTCACTCTCTCCACTCCCACTCAGCTCCTCACTCTCCTCACACCCACTCAGCTACTCACTCTTCCCACTACCACTCAGTTCCTCACTCTCCCACTCAGCTCCTTCACTCTCAACTCTCCCACTCAGCCCTTCACTCTCCCCACACCCACTCAGCTCCTCACTGTCCCCCCTCCCACTCACCTCCTCACTCTTCCCACTACGACTCAGTTCCTCACTCTCCCACTGAGCTCCTCACTCTTCCCACACCCACTCAGCACCGCACTATCCCCTCACTCACCCCACTCCCTCTCAGCTCCTCAGTCTCCCACTCACCTCCTCACTCTTCCCACTACCACTCAGTTCCTCACTCTCCCACTCAGCCCCTCACTCTTCCCTCACCCACTCAGCTCCTCACTGTCCCCTCTCCCACTCAGCCCCTCACTCTCCCCTCACCCACTCAGCTCCTCACTGTCCCCTCTCCCACTCAGCCCCTCACTCTCCCCACACCCACTCAGCTCCTCACTGTCCCCTCTCCCACTCAGCCCTTCACTCTCCCCACACCCACTCAGCTCCTCACTGTCCCCTCTCCCACTCAGCCCCTCACTCTCCCCTCACCCACTCAGCTCCTCACTGTCCCCTCTCCCACTCAGCCCCTCACTCTCCCCACACCCACTCAGCTCCTCACTGTCCCCTCTCCCACTCAGCCCTTCATTCTCCCCACACCCACTCAGCTCCTCACTGTCCCCTCTCCCACTCAGCTCCTCACTCTCCCCACACCCACTCCACTCCTCACTCTCCCCACTCCCACTCCGCTCCTCACTCTCCCCACTCCCACTCAGCTCTTCACTCTCCCCACTCCCACTCAGCTCCTCACTCTCCCCATTCCCAACTCAGCTCCTCACTCTCCCCACTCCCACTCAGCTCCTCACTCTCCCCACTCCCACTCTCCTCCTCACTCTCCCCACTCACACTATCCTTCACACTCTCCCCACACCCACTCACCTCCTCACTCTCCCCACTCACACTCACCTCCTCACTCTCCCCACTCCCACTCACCTCCTCACTCTCCCCACGCCCACTCACCTCCTCACTCTCCCCACTCCCACTCAGCTCCTTACTCTGCCCACTCCCACTTAGCTCCTCACTCTCCCCACTCCCACTCACCTCCTCACTCTCCTTGCTCACACTCACCTCCTCACTTTCCCACTCAGCTCCTCATTCTCCCCACTCCCACTCACCTCCTCACTCTCCCAACTCCCACTCACCTCCTCACTGTCCCCACTCTCACTCTCCTCCACAATCTCCCACTCAGCTCCTCACTCTACCCACTTCCACTCAGCTCCTCACTCTCCCATTCCCCACTCAGCTCCTCACTCTCCCCACACCCAGTCACCACCTCACTCTCTCCACTCCCACTCAGCTCCTCACTCTCCCCACACCCACTCAGCTACTCACTCTTCCCACTACCACTCAGTTCCTCACTCTCCCACTCAGCTCCTTCACTCTCAACTCTCCCACTCAGCCCTTCACTCTCCCCACACCCACTCAGCTCCTCACTGTCCCCCCTCCCACTCACCTCCTCACTCTTCCCACTACGACTCAGTTCCTCACTCTCCCACTGAGCTCCTCACTCTTCCCACACCCACTCAGCACCGCACTATCCCCTCACTCACCCCACTCCCTCTCAGCTCCTCAGTCTCCCACTCACCTCCTCACTCTTCCCACTACCACTCAGTTCCTCACTCTCCCACTCAGCCCCTCACTCTCCCCTCACCCACTCAGCACCGCACTATCCCCTCACCCACTCAGCTCCTCACTCTTCCCACACCCACTCAGCACCGCACTATCCCCTCACCCACTCAGCTCCTCACTCACCCCACTCCCTCTCAGCTCCTCAGTCTCCCACTCACCTCCTCACTCTTCCCACTACCACTCAGTTCCTCACTCTCCCACTCAGCCCCTCACTCTTCCCTCACCCACTCAGCTCCTCACTGTCCCCTCTCCCACTCAGCCCCTCACTCTCCCCTCACCCACTCAGCTCCTCACTGTCCCCTCTCCCACTCAGCCCCTCACTCTCCCCACACCCACTCAGCTCCTCACTGTCCCCTCTCCCACTCAGCCCTTCACTCTCCCCACACCCACTCAGCTCCTCACTGTCCCCTCTCCCACTCAGCCCCTCACTCTCCCCTCACCCACTCAGCTCCTCACTGTCCCCTCTCCCACTCAGCCCCTCACTCTCCCCACACCCACTCAGCTCCTCACTGTCCCCTCTCCCACTCAGCCCTTCATTCTCCCCACACCCACTCAGCTCCTCACTGTCCCCTCTCCCACTCAGCTCCTCACTCTCCCCACACCCACTCCACTCCTCACTCTCCCCACTCCCACTCCGCTCCTCACTCTCCCCACTCCCACTCAGCTCCTCACTCTCCCCATTCCCACTCAGCTCTTCACTCTCCCCACTCCCACTCAGCTCCTCACTCTCCCCATTCCCAACTCAGCTCCTCACTCTCCCCACTCCCACTCAGCTCCTCACTCTCCCCACTCCCACTCAGCTCCTCACTCTCCCCTCTCACACTCAGCGCCACATTCTGCCCTCTCACACCAGCTCCTCACTCTCTCCACTCCCACTCAGCTCCTCACTCTCCCCTCTCCCATTCAGCTCCTCACTCTCCCCTCTCCCACTCAGCTCCCCACTCTCCCCCCACTTCCACTCATTCGTATAATTTCTATCAGTGATTGACAAAAGCAGACACATGACCAACCCCTGGAAAGCACAGCTGCTGACAGGCAATCCTCTGCCATCATGTTCTGTCTCCTGCTGTTTAGCCAATTATGTATGTAATTGGCGCGCTCACTCTGAATCTCAAGTGACCTGACTTTACTAATTGGTTTGCCATATGGAACATTGTCAAAGCTTTACTAAAATCCAGATAGACAGCATCTACTGACCTGCCATCGTCATTCTATTTGGTAACTTCCTCAAAAAACTCAATCAAGTTTGTGAGACATGTTGCACAAATGCATGCTGAGCAGTTTTTGCCTCTCTCAATGTCCATAAATCCTATCATTTGTAATCACTTCCAACAATTTACCCACAACTACAGAGGTAGGTCCTTCTAATCCAGAGATTGGGTCATTACCACTGCTCCACAAAAGCCACCTTAAGGAGGGATATATTTGCTTTCGAAGCAGTTTAGAGAAAGATTACTTTGTTGATGAAGAGGTCTGTCTTCTGAGGACAGATTGAATAGATTGGCTTCTACTTACTGGAGTTTAGAAGAATGAGAGGTTATCTCAGGGAGACATTTGGAATTGCGTGCGTGGCCAGGAGGGGTGTGGGAAATATGCTGCACAGGTTAGATCTTTCCCTAGTGGGGGGAGATCTAGAACTAGGGAGCACCATTTCAACAGAAGGGCTGCCCCATTTCAGATGGAGATGGGGCAGAATTTCTTTTCTCAGTGGGCCATTTGACTGAAGAATTCTCTTTAACCGAGAGCAGTGGTGTCTGGATTATTGGATATATTCAGAGCTGAGTTAAATTGATATTTGATCAACAGCAGAGTCAAGTGGTATGGGAGTCAGGCAGGAAAGTGGAGTCAAGGCCACAACCGAATAAGCCATGATCTTGTCAAATAGCGGAACAGGTTTGATTGGCCAAATTCTATTCCTGCTACTATTTCATATAACCTTATTTTTCTTTTAATAAAGAACTAGTTCTTTGAATTGTCCTCATTTATTTTTGCAGGAAGTAACCATTAAGCACAATTCTCTCAGACCTCTCAGCTTTTTACTGAAGGGTCTTCCTGCACAACATTCTCTGACATTTTTGCTACATTCCACACAGCTGATTGCAGAAGCAATCTTTATTTATAAACCATTGCCCTTTACTGATGTTTAACTAAGATTAATGTTCAATTTGTAAACTGCTGAATAGCAAGATTCAATCTGCTGGTTTTAAACAACAAAGTGTAAATAGCCATGACTTTGCAAAGTAACTCTCTCTGCAAAATCTCTCTCAGCAGCATCCTTACTTTTGGAAAGTCCTACTCTGTAAAAATCTATCCCTAAGGAAAACCCTCTCTCTGGAAAATCCCTCCTTCTAAATGTCTTTCTCTGTTATGTTTAGATTAGATTCCCTCTAGTGTGGTAACAGGCCATTTGGCCCAACAAGTCCACAGTGACCATCCAAAAGTAACCCACCCAGACCCATTTCCCCCTAATTAATGCACTTAACCCACACATCCCTGAACACTATGGCCAACTCACCTAACCTGCACATCTTCAGATTGTAGGACGAAACCCACGCAAACACAGGGAGAATGCACAAATTTCAGACAGTCGCCCAAGGCGGGAATCAAACCCATGTCTCCAGTACCGTGAGGTAGTAGTGTTAGCCACTGAGCTACCATCTGTTGTCCTGTAGTATGGAGATAACCATTCGGTCATTCCACCTCCTGCTTTCCCCTTCTCTGTCATTGTCTGTGATCACACGTTCTCTCCACTAAACTTCTCTCCATTATCCTCCTTTCTCCACTATTCCATTCTCATCACTATCACCCTGTCCCCATCATCCTTCTCTTGTCACTATCACTGTCTCCACTATCCCTCTCTCCTCACTATCTCACTCTACTGTCTGTCTCTTCATTCTCTCTCTCTCTACCATCCCTCTCTCTATATCTCTCTTCACTATCACTCTCTCTTCCATCCTTCTCTCTTCACTATCTCTCTCCATCATCCCTTTATCTTCAAAATCTCTCTCGCTCACTCTTTTTGTTTCCTCCTGTTCCTGTGCAGACACCCACGACATTGAAGTCCCATTGTGGGAACAAGCTCATGGGACATTTACCTGAATCTTTGTGTTTGAGGTGGTAAATGGGTTGATGTAAAGACTACCTTGTCATTGGCAGCTCAGTGCAGGCAGCTGTGGGAGGATGAGTTTACCCATGGTGCTGTCGGTGAATGTGCTGTTAGCATCCATCTGTGTTATCATGAAGATGAGCAGTTGACTAAGCCTGGACTTTCTCTGCACCCATTTAGCAAAGTTTAAAAGCTGCTTGAATAAATATGCTAAAGCTACTAGATGAACGCAAAAGGCAGACAGTTAACGGTGATATGTTTATCTGGCATTTTCAGTTAGTCCCTCCCTTTTTTGTCCTTGTGGGTGGTTGCTGCTGAAAACAAAGTCGGATTTTTGACTGGAACCAGGAACCGAAATGGACTTATCACCACAAAACCATCGAATTCATTTAAACGACGGAAATACCATTCCGATTATTGGGCTGGGAACATACTCTACACCCAAAATAGTAAGTGTGTGTCTTTTAGTTTCAATCTGTCTCTGATGCCTGTTACTTTCTTTATTGGTCTCGCTCTCGAAAGGTTGAACATTGCTCCGTCATCAAGTGAACACAACACAGAGTAATCGATTTGGATTGTCACTACGCAGACAGGGATAAAGCCAGGCAATTTTCGAGCTCACTGACCCTGGCCTAGAATGAAATTACCCCGAATGGTCAGGTTTCACTCTCTGGGCTGGTGGGGCTGCAGGTCGAAGCAGAATAATGCTCTTCGTGGGTAACCAGAGTCGGTTGGATGATAATTATTAGCAGAGCGTGTGCTGCCAGTGCACTGCACTGAGTCTCCAGTGTGCCCCTCCATACGCACATACATCCTGACAAACATATACACTCAGACACACACTCTCAGACACACATACGCTCAGGTAGACATATCTACACGCACCCCGACACACATACACTCAGCTAGACGTATTACACACAGACACACGCACACTCAGACAGATATATATACACACTCTCAGACACACATACACTCAGCTAGACATATATACACACGCTCAGATAGACATGTATACACACACTCACAGGCACACATATATACACACAGAGACATATATACGCACATTTACGGACACACATATATACACACTCAGACAGACATATATATACGCTCAGACACACATATATACACAGACACATATACACACACTCACAGGCACAGACAGACAAAAATACACACTCACAGACACATATATACACACACTCAGACAGACATATATACAACCACTCAGGCACAGACAGACATATATACACACTCACAGACACACGTACACTCAGACGCATGCACAGGTACACAAACTCAGACACACACTGAACACACAAGAACACGCAATCTTGCACGCATGTACATTCTACCAAACATGCATACTGACACACACACACACACACACACACTGACACACACAGGAACGGTTATACACCAGCTGGGGTTTGATCAAGTATTCAGAAAGGCACTGCACCTCTTCCCTGTTTTCATATTGCTGCCCCATTTCTGGTTTCTAATGCGGTGTAAACTCTGAGATGTGAAGCCATGTGAAATATTGACAGCCAGAAAATGTGCTCACTGGACAGACTCTGAGTAAAAAGTGAGGTCTGCAGATGTTGGAGATCAGAGCTGAAAATGTGTTGCTGGTTAAAGCACAGCAGATTAGGCAGCATCCAAGGAACAGGAAATTCGACGTTTCGGGCCAGAGCCCTTCATCAGGAATGAGGAGAGGGTGCCAGGCAGGCTAAGATAAAAGGTAGGGAGGAGGGACTTGGGGGAGGGGTGATGGAGATGTGATAGGTGGAAGGAGGTCAAGGTGAGGATGATAGGCTGGAGTGGGGTGGGGCGGAGAGGTCAGGAAGAAGATTGCAGGTTAGGAGGGCGGTGCTGAGTTGAGGGAACCGACTGAGACAAGGTGGGGGGAGGGGAAATGAGGAAACTGGAGAAATCTGAGTTTATTCCTTGTGGTTGGAGGGTTCCCAGGTGGAAGATGAGGCGTTCTTCCTCCAACCGTCGTGTTGTTATGTTCTGCCGATGGAGGAGTCCAAGGACCTGCATGTCCTCGGTGGAGTGGGAGGGAGAGTTAAAGTGTTGAGCCATGGGGTGGTTGGGTTGGTTGGTCCGGGCGTCCCAGAGGTGTTCTCTGAAGCGTTCCGCAAGTAGGCGGCCTGTCTCCCCAATATAGAGGAGGCCACATCGGGTGCAGCAGATGCAATAGATGATGTGTGTGAAGGTGCAGGTGAATTTGTGGCAGATATGGAAGGCACCTTCCCCTGCAACCGCAGGAAATGTAAAACTTGCACCCACACCTCCTCCCTTATTTCTCTCCAAGGCCCCAAGGGATCCTTCCACTTTAACTCTCCCTCCCACTCCACCGAGGACATGCAGGTCCTTGGACTCCTCCATCGGCAGAACATAACAACACGACGGTTGGAGGAAGAGCACCTCATCTTCTGCCTGGGAACCCTCCAACCACAAGGAATGAACTCAGATTTCTCCAGTTTCCTCATTTCCCCTCCCCCCACCTTGTCTCAGTCGGTTCCCTCAACTCAGCACCGCCCTCCTAACCTGCAATCCTCTTCCTGACCTCTCCGCCCCCACCCCACTCCGGCCTATCACCCTCACCTTGACCTCCTTCCACCTATCACATCTCCATCACCCCTCCCCCAAGTCCCTCCTCCCTACCTTTTATCTTAGCCTGCCTGGCACCCTCTCCTCATTCCTGATAAAGGGCTCTGGCCCGAAACGTGGAATTTCCTGTTCCCAGCAACACATTTTCAGACTCTGTAATTGGCCTGATCGTGGAAAAATTCAAGCAGAAAACTGAATTTGTGCAGTTGGGCACATTTGCTAGTTTGTGGTTTAATCAGTATTATAATGTTCATATCTGAATTGAAACATCGTCAATAGAATCTCGGTCTGGCTTCTCGAATCTAGATTTTCGACGAAACGTTCATAAATGCAAAGCAAAACCGAAAAGAACTGCGGATGCTGGAAATCAGAAACAAAATTGCTGAAAAAACCTCAGCATCTGTAGAAAGTAACCAGAGCTAAATTTTCAGGTCCAGTTTCCAGTTCTGAGGAAGGGTGACTGATATGAAACGTTGGCTCTCGTTTCTCCGCACGCACATGGGTCTCTGTCCAGTGGTAATGAAATGAGAGGAGAGAGATACCGGTAGGTGTGATAGCAGTAACCTGACAGGAAGTGTTGCCCTCTGAAGGTTCGGGCTATTAACCTGACTGAAAATGTGATAATATAGTGAGCTTTATATGTTATAACAGCTTATAAACTGTGCTCTGAGCACTGTCACATTGCTTTTTCTCTGTCATAGACTGCCAAAGGTGCGTGTTATGAAGCGGTAAAAATCGCGATTGATGTGGGATACCGACACTTTGATGGAGCCTTGGTTTACGGTAACGAAGATGAAATTGGAAGAGCCATTCACGAAAAGATTGCTGACGGTACAGTGACACGTGAGGACCTCTATTACTGTGGCAAGGTAATTCATCTTCCCCCTCTCCCTCTCTCTGTCCACATCCTTACTTGGAGCTGCTGACCACCAGTTTGTTTTGGTTTCACACACATCCTGCATTTTGACATTTGCCCCCAGATATTGACCATTACTCAGCTATTCAACTCCGCGTGATCGCAGAGAGTTTGATCTTAATCTCAATTGGCCTCCTGCACTCACCTGCAATCGCACATTATCTTGCACATGCACAGACTTGGTGTATACATCCACATGTAAACACACAAAGCCATATACACACATGCTGTTAATATAACAGAACAACCTCACACATACAGGTAGTAAGTTACAAATCACACAACACCAGGTTATAGTCCAACAGGTTTAATTGGAAGCAGCTGCAAATGTGTTGCTGGTCAAAGCACAGCAGGCCAGGCAGCATCTCAGGAATAGAGAATTCGACGTTTCGAGCATAAGCCCTTCATCAGGAATAAGAGAGAGAAAGCCAAGCAGGCTAAGATAAAAGGTAGGGAGGAGGGACTAGGGGGAGGGGCGATGGAGGTGGGATAGGTGGAAGGAGGTCAAGGTGAGGGTGATAGGCCGGAGTGGGGTGGGGGTGGAGAGGTCAGGAAGAGGATTGCAGGTTAGGAGGGCGGGGCTGAGTTGAGGGAACCGACTGAGACAAGGTGGGGGGAGGGGAAATGAGGAAACTGGAGAAATCTGAAATCTTAATTGGAAGCACACTAGCTTTCGGAGCGACGCATCCAATCAGGTGATGGTGGAGGACACCTGACACCACAACCAGCTGATGAAGGAGAGTCTCTCATAAAGCTAGTGATTCCAGTTAAACCTGTTGGACTATAACCTGGTGTTGTATGATTTTTAACTTTGTACACCCCAGTCCAACACTGGCATCTCCAAATCATACAGGTAGTATGCATTTGTACGCGCACACACAAACACACATGCATTCACACAGACTCACAGCTCACTGCACTGGTATCCATGCTGTTTGCAATCGGCAGTTGGAACTGTGAATGTAATTGCAGCAATAGAGAAGGTTGTGAAGTTTTCAAAAACAGATTGTCAGCTGCTTCAGTTTGACAGAGTGACTTGATACTTTCAGCTGTGGAACACCTTTCACCCACCGCACCTGGTACGACCCAGCTTGGAGAAATCCCTCAAACTGTTGAAGTTAGATTACATCGACCTGTACATTATTGAGCTTCCATTGGCATTTAAGGTGAGTCAATGCCCTCCTTGGTGCTGCTTTTTCACTGCTTTTCTTCTTGAACTGCCCCTAATGTCTTGCCATCTCCTTGACCATACTGCCTCTTATTGCAGTACAGTTTCTCAGGCATTTGCTGTCCTCCACCACCTCATCCAAATCTCCATTCTTTACTGGTCAATCTAGATAGTGAGCATCAGCAGGTACTTCAACTATTGGAGGCTGCAGTCAATAATTCCTGCACCAGAGATTCAACAGGGATCCGTCAATTGTGATCAGGAACAGGAAGGCACCCTATCTAAGTTGTTGTTATTTAAGTGCTGAGCCTGAGAGTTTTGTACCATAACAATTGAAGTATTGTGAGAAACGAAGCTCACTGCCAAATAATTTTGGTCTGAGTCAAACTCCAAAGCAGTTCTTGCAAGAGCGAATGTCACACAAAAGAAGGCAGTTGCATTGCTCTGAGCAGCTACTCATCTAATCGGTTGACTACATCTGTCTGTGGAGAAAGTGAGGACTGCAGATGCTGGAGATCAGAGCTGAAAATGTGTTGCTGGAAAAGCACAGCAGGTCAGGCACCATCCAAGGAGCAGGAGAATCGACGTTTCGGGCATGAACATGAAGGCTCATGCCCGAAACGTTGATTCTCCTGCTCCTTGGATGCTGCCTGACCTGCTGCGCTTTTCCAGCAACACATTTACATCTGTCTGTGGCCTGTTGTTAGCGTGCAACTCTGCCTTGATAGCTGAGTCTAATTACTTCTGCTGACACAACACTGAGTCTTTATGACTTCTGAGTATGTGACTTTTGCAGAAGTAACACTTACACATTTTCCACAGTATGGAATATTTTATCGTATTATAACTGTCCCTGTCCCACTCACGGAACTGTCACATCGGGGTCTGATGGGGTACTGCTACATCGGGGTCTGATGGAGTACTGTCACATCGGGGTCTGATGGGGAACTGTCACATCGGGGTCTGATGGGGAACTGTCACATCGGGGTCTGATGGGGAACTGTTACATCAGGATCTGTCTCAAAAGCTGATGTGTAAAATAGAGAAGTCATCTCCTTGTCTGCTCCTGTCTCCACATGAAATCTGCAGGCTGCTTCTCATCTCTTCACATTCACCTCCCATTATCCTACCTCTCAGAACATGCTCAGGGACAAGTTTGCTGTTTGGAAAGTCCCTGGTCCATTAACGTGCCCTATAAGTGCCTAAGGTTCATAGGAATCATTTCAATGAAAGAATTGGTCCTCAGCCCTCTCTCCTAAGGCTGTGTGCTGAGTGCCCTGATCATTTTGCTTTGTTTTTCAGATCTCAGTCTCTGGGTCCAGCTGATTGTCACAGATTCCTGTAGATTCCTTTTGCAATGGTTCATTCTCTGCTATTGCCCGGAGATCTAATCACCTATTTTAGCATATCTCTTTGAGCAAGGTTTTAATTATGTCTTAATTTCTTCTTCATCTTTCTTGCTGTCATATTTAGTTTTATAACATCTCCATAAAGTGTATGATGAGTTTACATTAGGGGTGCTATATAAATGCAAATTGCTGTTGTCATTTCTTTTAACTCTTTGCAATTACCCATTGCAGCCGGGAGGTGTGTTTTATCCCCGTGATGAAAATGGGAAGTATTTGTATCATCCAACTGACCTGTGTGCTACCTGGGAGGTAAGCTGGGAGTGTCCTATCTTTACACCATCCAAATAATACACACTGCTTCTTGCTGAGAACTCAAAAACTGGTCAGCATCAAACAAAAGAGTCACAGCCTAGTTAATGCATTGTGAATTAATTGACAAACTTTTACATGTCTTGCCCAATAAGGTTCAGTGCAGTAAATGAAAGCTTGTTGTTGTACTGATATCAGGTTTAATTCCGTTAAGCATCGACTAGGCGATGGCCTAGTGGCATTATTGCCAGATTACTAATCCTGAAACTCAGCTGAATTTCTGGAGATCTGGGTTCAAATCCTGCACAGCAGATGGTAGAATTTGAATTCAATTGAAAAAATCTGGAAATAAGAATCTACTAATCATTGTGATCCACTGATCACAAATTCATTGTCAACTGTCAGCAAACTCATTTGGTTCACTAATGCCCTTTAGGAAAGAAAATCTGCCTTCCTTATCTGGTCTGGCCTACATGTGACTCCAGACCCACAGCAAAGTGATTGAATCTCAAATACTCTCTGAAATGGCCTAGCAACCCATTCAGTTGTATCAATCGTGACAAAGTCTCAAAGAAATGAAACCGTCGGATCACCTGGTACCCACCTTGGCATTGGAAAAGACAAAAGCAGAACAGCCCTGTTGATCATCCAAAGTCATCCTCACTAATGTCTGGGGGCTAGTGCCAAAATTTGGAGAGCTGTCACACAGACTAGTCAAGCAACTGCCAGATGTAGTCATATTCACAAAATCATTCCTTACAGGCAATGTTCCAGACGCTACCATAACAGTCCCTGGAAATGTCCTGCCTCACTGAGGGAACAGACCTAACAGAGGTGGAAGCACAGTGGTATATAGTCAGGATGGAGTTCTCCAGGAGTCTACAACATTGACTCCAGACCCCATGAAGTCTTATCGCTTCAGATTGACAATGAGCAAGGAAACTTCCTGCTGATTACCACGGTCCTCCCTCGGCTGATGAATCAGTCCTCCTCCATGTTGAACAACAATTAGAGGAAGCACTGAGGGTGGCAAGGGCACAGAATGTCCTCTGGGTGGGGGATTTCAATGTTCACGAGCAAGAGTGGCTCAGCAGCAGTCCTACAGATTGAGCTGGTTGGGGACATAGCTGTTGGATTGAGTCTGCGGCAGATAGTGAGGGAAACAACACGAGGGAAAAACATACCTGACCTCACCCTTATCAATCTGCTGGCTGTAGATGCATCTGTCTATGACAGCATCAGTAAGATGGTGGACTGGGCACCCGTGAGGCTCTGTGACCAACAAATGCAGCAGGATTGTACTCCAGCACAATATGTAACCTCATGGCCCAGCATATCCCCCCCACTCAACCATTACCATCAAGTCAGGGGATTAACCCAGGTTCAATGGAGAATGCAGGAGAGCATACCAGGAGTAGCACCAGGCATACCTGAAGATGAGGTGTCAACCTGGTGAAGCTACTAAGCAGGAGTACTTGCATGCTGAACAGCATAAGCACCAAGTGATAGACAGAGCTAAGTGATCCCACAACCAACAGATCACATCTAACCTCTGCAGTTGTGCCATTTCCAATCGCGAATGCTGGTGGACAATTAAACAACTCACTGGAGGAGGAGGCTCCACAAATATTCCCATCCTCAGTGATTGAAGATCCCAGCACATCAGTGCAAAGGATAAGGCTGAAGCTTTCGCAGCAATCTTCAGCCAGAAGTACCGAGTGGATGATCCATCTCAGCCTCCTCTAGTGGTCACCAGCAATATAGATACAAATCTTCAGCCAAGTCGATTCATTCCATGATATCAAGAAACGGCTGGAGGCACTGGATACTGCAAAGACAGTGGGCCCTGGTAACAGTCCGGTAATAGTCCTGAAGACATGTGCTCCAGAACTTGTCACTCCCCTAGCTAAGCTATTCCAGTAATTGCCCAAGCATGTCATGTACACAAAAAGCAGGACAAATCCAACCCAGCCAATTACTGACCCATCAATTTACTCTGGATAATCAGTAAAATGATGGACTATGCTATTAAGCAGCACCCACTCAACACTAACCTGCTCAGTGATGCCCAGTTTGGATTCCGCCAGAGCCACTCAGCACGGGACCTTGTTACAGCTTTGCCCAAAAATGGACAAAAGGGCTGCTGAATTCCAGTGGGGAGGTGAGAACGACAGTCCTTGACATCAAGGCTGCATTCGACCGAGTGTGGCATCAAGAAGCCCTAGCAAAACTGGAATCAGTGGGTATCAGGGGGCAAACTCTCCAGTGGTTGGAGTCATACCTGGCACATAAGAAGATGGTCATGGTTGTTGGAGAGCATTCTTTTCAGCTCCAGGACCTCTCTGCGGGAGTTCCTCATGGCAGTGTCCTCAGCCCAACCAACTTCAGCTGCTTCATCAATGACACCACCCTCCCAATCATAAGGTAAGAAGTGGGGAGGTTTGCCAATGATTGTGCTACATTCATCACCATTTGCAACTCCTCAGATACTGAAACAGTTCATGGTCAAATGCGACAAAATCTGGACAATATCCCGGCTTAAGCTGACAAGTGGCAATTAACATTCGTGTCACACAAATGCCAGGCTATGACCATCATGAATAAAAGCAATCTAACCACCACCCCTGGCATTCAAAGGTGCTACTATCACTGAAACCCCACTACCAACATCCTGGAGTTATCATTGACCAGAAACTCAATTGGACTCACTACATAAACTACATATGGGCGGCACAGTGGTTAGCACTGCTGCCTCACAGCGCCTGAGACCCGGGTTCAATTCCCGACTCAGGCGACTGACTGTGTGGAGTTTGCACATTCTCTCCATGTCTGCGTGGGTTTCCTCCAGGTGCTCCGGTTTCCTCCCACAGTCCAAAGATGTGCGGGTCAGGTGAATTGGCCATGCTAAATTGCCCATAGTATTAGGTAAGGGGCAAATGTATGTATGGGTGGGTGGTGGGTCGGTGTGGACTTGTTGGGCCGAAGGGCCTGTTTCCACGCTGTAAGTAATCTAATAAACACAGTGGCTACAAGAACAAGTCAGGAGCTAGGAATACTATAGGAGTAATTCACCTCCTGACACATCAAAGCCTGTCCATCATCTACAAGGCACAAGTCAGGAGTGTAATGGAATACACAGTGCAGCCAAAATAACACTCAAGAAGCTTGACAGCATCCAGTACAAAGCAGTCTGATTGATTGACACTACATCCACAAACATCCACTCCCTCCACCACTGTTGTTCAGTAGCAGCAATGTGTACTATCTACAAAATGCACTGCAGAAATTCACCAAAGACCCTCAGACAGCACCTTTCAAACCAATACCACTTCCATCTAGAAGGACAAGGGCAGCAGATGTATGGGAACACCACCACCTTCACAAGTTACTCGCCATCCTGACTTGGAAATATATCGCTGTTTCTTCACTGTTGCTGGGTCAAAATCGTGGAAGTCCCTCCCTAATGGCATTATGGGTGGACTGCAGTGGTTCAAAAAGGCAGCTGACCACCACCTTCTCAAGAGCAACAAGGGATTGGCAATAAATGCTTGCCCAGCCAGCGATGCCCCATTCCTCAAAATGAATACATTTCAAAAAAGTTAAAACATCCAATATGTTTCACAACATAATCTTTCTAGAGACTTTTCAGCGTGCCACTTCAAATCAGAACAACTCTGAATAATTAATTCCATTCCTCAGTAATGTGTGGGGTAAGTTTTATCATATCTGTCCATTCTCCTTTGGTGAATTTTTTTGAAAATGTATTCAGGAAACATTCATACTTTATTCATGTTCTTAACACATCATTGGTCAACCTCTGACAATTATCAGTCACAAACTGCACTGCCTTCAATGATTAAATGAAGTAGTCAGGAAATTCACCGTTTGCCAGATTTCAAAATGGCCTCAATATTGAACACTCAGTTAATATAATGGACAGACTATATACAACAAAGGGTGAATGCATGTTTGTCTTTTAAAATGCAATGCAATATACTGTCTAAGTCAAAGGGGAGATCCTTAAGATGGCAGATGATGAAAACAAATCTGAGGAAGAGGATGATTTTGTCGGGTCTCAGGGAATGGGATATGTCTGGTGATTATACAGTATTTATTCAAACTAATTGAGGTCAATCCTCATGATTATATGGAATTAGTTGCAAAATCTAACACTCAGAGCAGCTGGTGGGAATAAATGTTGCACCTGATACTATGTAGCCTTGCCTCCGGACCAGGAGACCTGAGTTCAAGTCTCACCTATTCAGAGGTGTGTAATAATATCTCTGAACAAGCTTGTTAGGAAATATCAATATCATACATTGTTTGTTTGTGATGGTGGTCCTAAGCAACAAGACGTGTTGGGGTTGAGTTAAAGCTAAATAATGAATGATTGATTTATTGTCACTTGCATTCACTGCAGTGAATAACAGATTAAATACAGTGAAAAGTATCACCATTCACCACAATCCAGCGCCATTTGAAAAGTTTAAGGATAAAAGTTATCATTGAATGATAGTCCTGAGCTGACTCATCAACATTGCCTGTGCCACCACCCCTCCACTACCACCTTGTCACTGCTCGCGCTAGCCCTTTAATGTAGGAGTTGCCACTCTTTAGGCACCATCTCTTCGCCACTGGAGCCACCTCACCACGCTATTGCCAATGCCAGGACCTGTGCTAAACCCACGCTCATTCCACAGCCAGGAGTCCCCAGCTCCTTTGGTGCCTCAGTGACACCAGGTGTCTTAGCTCTGTGCATACCATCACTGTCGCTTCCGCAGCCGCAGCCTGCAGTCCCCACTCTGGGCCAACTGCATCTGGGAATCTCTGGCCCGACCAGGCTGCTGTTGCCGTCTCCGTCTGGCTGCCTTCCTCCAAGATGTCACCCTGCCAACACCGCAGCCTTGAAAAGACTGCCATTGCCACTGCTGATCGCTGGAGGAAGCTTTACCCCTGCCGCCACTGCCTCCAATAACCATGAGGAGCCGTGTCCAATGCTGCCTCCAGCCAGCAGGAGGAACCATGTTCCATGCACAGCCAGCTCTAGCAGCTGGACCGATTTTGGCTACTAACCTGCTGCAGAAAGCTGCAAATAAAATAAAATAAAATGAAAGAACAACATGAAAAAGATCAGAGGGAAAAAAGGAAACATATGAGAATTTATGAGCCCCTAGCAACTGTCCACATGCTACTCCATTGCCATCTTGAGGTTGTAAATAGTGGGAATGTGAGTGACTACGCTACACATCCACAGATCAATTGTTGCTCAGGTGCCTGAGGGCTCTAGTGGATGTATGGGTGCAACATTTGCAGAACATGCAGAAATAGCTACTGGCCCATTTAAATACTAATAGCCTGTTCAAGAAGGTAGCCAAAAAGTGAGGTTGAAAAAATGTGTTTAAAGAATGGAGAATAATAAACCACAGTTCAACTGCTGATTCTGTGTCCACAAGCAACCCTTGCATCTGAAAGCAATCATATACTGCGGAAACAGACGTTGAGGGGTGTCCTGACAAATATTATCCCTCACCTTTAGAAGCAAAATGAATAATTCCAAGTGATGTCTCGTCATGAAGTCACCCTTTATTTACTTGGTGCATAGCACAAAACACTGACCCAGCTAGCACAGAACTACCTCCTAGAATGAACAGAACCTCTGACACTTCCGTTTGTATCTGTCAGCAAGGACTCCCTAATTTGACCTGGTTAACAACCTCAATCATGGAACTCAAATTCTATGAGATCCATTTTTCTGATATTGCTCCAATCACTACATCCCTCCCTCTCTAAGCCCTGGGACATAAACCCATCCTCCTGTAGTTTCTCCTGGGCATTTTTGCACCAGGTCCAGGTCTGCCTCAGATACTGGTGGCATGGACCACGCCATAGCCTACCTCTTGCACCTGAAACATCTGGGAAGAAATTCTTCTTCAGGTGACACAGGCATAACAGCTGCATCATCAGCTGTGTCTTTCTAGGCCTTGGAGATTTCTTCAAGGCGAGGTGGATTGAGAGAATCTACGGGTTCTGACTGCCTCGCTAGAAATTCTCAGGGTGCCAGGTTTTTTTTGTTCTTGCCCCATTTGCGAGGGGGCATTTCAGCTTACCGATTCAGGACTGCCTCTTCTACCTGAATTTTGTACGTCATGGGACCTTATCCATGTGAAGCCATTTCCATGGTTTTGACACCAAATCTCATTCCCTGAAGTAAAGTGTCTCTCTCGCTTAGAGGAGTCTTATATCTGGCATTAGCGCTCCTGATGCTGTTACACCCTTTCCCCCAGGTGTGGGAAGATCAGGTTTAACTTGGTATGAGTTTTCTCAACACTAGCAACTCTGCTGGAGCTGTCCCTGTAGTTGCATGAGGGGTGGTCCTATTATCAAACAGGAACCAGAATGGTTTGGTAATGAGTGAAGTTATATAGGCTGTTTCTTTAAGCATGCCTTCCAAGTTTGGACTGCTCTTTCTGCCAGACATTGGACGTTGGATGATATGGATGTGTCCTTGAATGCTGAATGCTATTTGAATTTAGGAAATGCTCGAATTCACTGCTCGTCAATGATGGCCTGTTGTCTATGACCAACAGCTCTGGCAGTCCATGTATTGCAAAAGACACTTGGAACTTTGAAATTGTCATTACTCTGTTTGAGGAATTATCTCTATATTCATCCAACCACTTTGAATGAGTGTTCATAATGACTAAAAACATAGAACCAGCAGAGTCAGTGTGTAATCAAATCCAGGGTTTACCTGGTCATTCCCACGAATGTGGGGGAGCTACTAGCGGTAATTTCTGTCCTTATTGGCACTCTGGGAACTGCCCCACAAACCTGACTATGTCAGCAACTCATTTTTATTGCCACTGAAAAAACTCCATGAAAGCTGGTATCCCATCACCAAGCCATGTGCACAGTACATGACACTGACAAAGCTCACACAGAGTGAACAGTCCTGTTTATATCTGTCAGCCTGGGCTCCCTGATTGGACCAGGTAACAGCCCCAAACAGGGAACTCTATAAGATATATCTTATACTCTATGAGATATTGATATTGTTTCAATCACTACGCAAACAAAATGAAAAAGGTTATTAAGAGTACCAGTAGCTTCTGAAACTCTGGCTCAAGTACTTTGGAGAGCCCCTGTTGTGTTAATGGATAAAATGTTCATATTGCTGAGCTTACAACATGTCAAAATATCATTAGTTTTAGTTATCACAGAAGTTTCAAGGTTTCAGATCAGAAGATTCAGGAGCTTGGTTCAAAGGGTGAACAGTTGCACTTAGCAGGCAAATCAAAAATCTGTTCAAGGGAGCCAGGCATTACAACTAAAGTACTATAATTCATGGGTCTTTCTAACTGGGAGACCTTGGAAATAAGAACTGAAAATATTGTGAAAGGCTCATGTCAGTGGGCTCAGAAATGGATCATAAAACCATCTTCACTGTCCAAGGAAGAGGAAACTGGTAAAAGTGAGTTAAGAAAAAACTTAGAATTGAGACAGAAGTGAACTTTCTATGGAATTGAGTATCTGAAAAAGGATAGTGTTGGGGAACAGGTTGAAACTTTATGCTTCAATTTATGTTAAGCTCTTTCCTACTGTTAATATCCATATTGTCTGGACTTTTTTTCTTTTGTTTACAAAACTTAATTTTGGCTATTAAAGACTGTCTGCAGCCTCATGTTAACACCTTTCAGTGAATATCCAACTGAGACACCAAAAATTAAACATGCTCTATTAAGCCAAGTTTCCTTCCTAAGTAATATACAAAATAATAAATGAAACACTTGGTTTTGATTTACAACAGATAGAATTAAAAAGCAGAGAAGTTATGTTATTTTTGTACAGAGCCTCAGTTAGACCACTTGCCCAATTTTCTGAATAGCTTTGGTCTTCATGGATTGAAAGGTTGAAAAATTAGTTACTGGAAAAATACATGAAATGAAAGGACTATTAGGAAAGGGTACAAAAAGATGTGGCCTCTTTTCTAAGGAAAAGAGTCTGAGGGCATAATTTCTAAGAGTTGGTTAAGGTTATTAATGGGTCAATTGGATATTATTTCACGTGACCAATGTCATATACTTTGACTCAAGGATATGATCATCAGACAGGAAACTCGAAATGTGATCCAAGTCATCTGGGGACATCTTACATACCGGACTGTACCTTTCTGTAGGTTTTTGTGCACCATGTTTAGACGTATTATTAATGCAAAGTGTTCAGGTAGAAAACTCCATTATGTGGAAATGGTGAGCTGATATGGAGTCGAGGAGTGTGGTGCTGGAAAAGCACAGCTGGTCAGGCAGCATCCGAGCAGCAGGAAGAATTAATGTTTCAGGCATAAGCCCTTCATCCTGATGAAGGCTCACACAATGAATGACTCAGTTTGTAACTAAATAAAATTATTTCACAAGATTCAGATGTGGGATGAAATAGAGGGTGAAGTCTGTATCCCCAGGTCCGGTTACCGCGCATTCAGTTAGCTGCAGTTTACCGCGGCCCAAATATATTAGAGGGCAAGTTCCAGAACCAGGAACCAGGAGGCTGCCAGGAAGGTACATTTCCTATTTAAATGAATGGGTTCACACCTATCTGCAGTTTTGGACTTCCACAATAGGTCTTGGAATGTATGCCCCGTGGGTACGGGATGGTGGGGGTGGGGGGGGGCGGGGGGGGGGGGCGGGGTGGGTGGTGGTTCTATTGTATTGCAGCTGAGAACTAGCCATTTGGATACAGGAGGTAGAAGACAGAGGACGGTGGTGGAGGGTTGCTTTTCAGATTGGAGGCCTATAGACAGTGGTGTTCCCTATGGATCATTGCTGGGTCAATTTCTTTTGCCACCTATATAAATGATTTAGATGTGAACATAGGAGGAATGGTAAGAAAGCTTGCCGATGACACAAAAATTGGAGGTGCAGTGGACAGTGAAGAAGGTTACCTCAGATTACAATGGGATCTTGATCAGTTGTGCCAATGGGCTGAAGAGTGGCAGATGGAGTTTAATTTAGATAAATGTGAGGTGCTGCAATTCAGAAAGGCCTATCATGATAAAACTTATATGCTAACAGGTTAGGTGCTGGGGAATGTTGCTGAAAAAAAGAGACCTTGGAGTGCAGGTTCACAGGTCCTTGAAAGTAAAGTTGCAGTTAGACAGGGTAATAAAGAAGGCATTAGTATTCTTGCCTTTTTTGGTCAGTGAACTAAATATACGAGTTGGGAGGTCAAATTGGGGCTGTATAGGATATTGGTTAGGCTATTTTTGGAATATTGTGTGCAATTCTGGTCTACCTCCAATAGGAAGGATGTTGTGAAATTTGAAAGGGTGAAGAAAAGATTTACAACGATGTTGCCAGGGTTGGAGGTTTTGAGCTACAGGGAGAGGTTGAAATGGCTGGGGCTATGTTTCCCTGGAAAGTTGGATGCTGAGGGGTAATCTTACAGAATTTTGTAAAAACATGAGAGGCATGGTATATAGGGTGAATAGCCAAGGCCTTTTCCTCAGGTTAGCGGAGTCCTAAACTGGAGGACATAGGTTTAGGTGAGAAGAGAAAGATTTAAAAGGAACATAAGTGGCAATTTTTCACACAGAAGACGTTGTGCGTATACATTGAGCTGCCAGAGGAAGTGATCAAGACTGATACAATTACAACGTTTAAGAGGCATCCGGACAGGTATATGAATA
This sequence comes from Hemiscyllium ocellatum, assembly GCF_020745735.1. Classification (NCBI taxonomy): domain Eukaryota; kingdom Metazoa; phylum Chordata; class Chondrichthyes; order Orectolobiformes; family Hemiscylliidae; genus Hemiscyllium; species Hemiscyllium ocellatum. Next base: position 68,501,920 of record NC_083419.1, on the reverse strand, counting down.
GGAAGTGTGTAGAAGCATATGGGCCAAATGCTGGCAAATGAGACTAGATTAATTTAGGATAGTCCTTTGACTCTATGTCAGTGCAAAAATGAAAGTGAAAATGATTTTTATTCGATACGAGAAAAGAAAATATTGGAATTACTCATCAGGTCTGCTACATCAGTGAATTGAGAAACAGACTGATCATTTCAGTCCATTTTGAAGTGATGGAATCTGCAATGCTTTGTTACTATATCAGGATTTTTTACTTGCTAGGCCCTGGAAGCATTGAAAGATGCTGGTTTGGTCAAATCAATTGGGGTGTCGAATTTTAATCGCAGGCAGTTGGAGCTGATCCTGAACAAACCCGGTCTAAAGTACAAGCCAGTGGTAAACCAGGTACTGTCTGTTTCTGACATGTAATCCTTTAGTGCTTCACACTGAGTTATTTCAGCCATTATGTTGAAACCTGCAGTCTGAAGGAGCTCCCTTTGTCCTGGTGTATGTTTTACCATTTACTTTGTTCAGACTGTCATGTGGATATTATTGCTAATCACATCTTGGTCTGTCGCTCTCAATTTGTAACATCTTATCCTCCTTTAAGTACCTGCCTTTCCCCAAACCTCTGACATCTCATCCAACATCCTATTACTCACCTAAGTATATTGTAAAATTTCTCGCCAAGATATCTTCACTACTTCCTAACCCCAGCCTCTGCTGCTGGGTGACTCCTCATCCTCGCTGATTCTAATCTCCATTCTGCTCCTTTACATCCTCCACCTGATGAAGGACCAACACGCTGAAAGCTTGTGATTTCAAATAAAACCAGTTGGACAGTAATCTGGTGTTGTGTGGCTTCTGAATTTGTCCAACCCAGTCCAACATTGGCACCTTTATATCACATTAATGTCCACCTACATTGGCCATCAGGAGCTTCGAGCCCCCATCATCATTTGTAAACTCATGGCTAACCCTCAGTTCCATTTTCTTGCCCCATCCCCACAGCTTTTAACTACCTTAGATTTAAACAATTCCTACTTCTCTTTATTTTGATCCAAAACAGCTCACCCTTTATTCTAAGACTGAGTCTCCTCATTGCAGACTCTCTAATCAGAGGACAAGTCTTTAAACATCTAGCCTTTGGTGCTCTCTCAGATTATTTTATGTTTCAATTAGATCATTCACATACTTCTCTAGGGTACAAATCCATCTCAGTGCAACTCTTATGACAGATAATACTCTCATTCTAGGAATCAATGTCATACCATTTTCTGCACTACCTCTCAGGTAAGTAAAATCCTTCCAAAGCTATGGAGCAAGACTGTACTGAATGTTTGAGGCGTGGTCCCTCCAAACACCTGGACAATTGCTGCAAGACCTCAATTAAAATAAAACAAAGAACTGTGGATGCTAGAAATCTGAAATAAAAATTGGAATTGCTGGAGACATGCAGCAGGCCTGCTAGCATCTGTGGAGAGAAAGCAGAGTTAACATTTCAAGTCCAGTGAGATTCTCCAGAACTGAAGGCTTTGCTTTTAGACTCTAAATTCTGACATTCTTGATTACTTCCTGTAGGGTGGTTAACTTGCAGGAGGTTGCCAAATCCATCGAAATACATATTAAAAGGTTTATCATTTAAAATAGTTTGCATTTCTATGTATAACCTCACACTTGCCAGGATCACGCTCCATCCAACATCTTTTTTACACTCAACTAACATATATACCCATCTTTAATTCTCAGCAAAATGTGGATATATTCTCTCAGTAATATTAGTTTATAAAGTAGCTAAGGTCTGCACTGACCATATGATGCTAATCAGAAAGAAGCAGTCAATTGGAAAATAATCCTCTGTTTTCTGCTCTTGAACAAATCCTCTATCTATCCTTAAATATTTCTCTCAACCTTTCACAACCTTTCACCTTGCCATGTGTTTTGAAAATTGAAATGCATTGGCTTTGCTAGTAGTTACATCCCTCAAAAAGAATCATCCATTTGTGAAGCAGGTTGACCCCTGCCTGATCATACACTGATTTTCGAAGTGTCTTTTGCTGCTGTTTTATTTTGAAGTTTTCCCAATGACTGAACGAGATTAAAAGTGGATATTAATTCCCTGTTTGCTGTCTTCTGTTGTCATGTTACATTTGCTAATTTAAGGTTCACTGGCACTGTTGTCAATTCTGAGAAATCTACTGTAGCCCAAAATCAGACATCAGGGCTAATGCATGTATTTAATATTTCTGTCCTGTTTTTAATAGGTCCATATTGATTTTACACCCTATCTTCCATGTTTGCATACTTATGGAAGCTCTTTTGTTTTATTCATCCCTCATTTAAGAAGTATTTCGATGTCACTTTCACAAAGCATACAAGGTTTTGGGCTAAGTGTTGGAAAATGGGAATGGGCTGGTTAGATGGTTGTCTTTGATTGGTGTGTGCACAATGGGCTTTTTCTTTACTGTAGATCACTATGACCAATGACTCATTGACTCTGATGTTTTATTTTCTCTCTCTTTATGAATCTATGGTCATCCTTGGCTGTCTACTGGTCAAAAATGACAGCAATGTTAACTTTTTAATCTTTCTTCTGCTCAGATTGAATGTCATCCATATTTTACCCAAACTAAGTTCAAGGAGATTTGCGACTCCCATGGCATTGTCATTGTGGGCTACAGCCCCCTGGGAACCTGTCGGGATTCTCTCTGGTAAGTAACCTGCTTACCTTTACCTCACTAACTCTCTGAGATGCTGACTCCCTTCTAGAAATAGAATTAGAATTAGCTTTATTGTCACATGCAGTCAAATGAGTGCAGTGAAAAGTTCACAAAGTTGTCACTTATCATGCCATCTTAGGTACAAAGATGTCTAATCTTAGGATTAAATTAGAAAAGTAAAGAAATAAAACATCTACTATTACAGTCCCTTCAAGCACACCCCGCCAGGCCTCACTTCCAGTCTGTGCCAGGCCTCACTTCCAGTCTGTGCCAGGCCTTGCTTCCAGTCTGTGCCAGCCCTCGCTTCCAGACCGCGCTGGGCCTTGCGTCAAAACCATGCGGGGCTTTGCCTTAGACTGTGGCAGGCCTTGACCCCAGAACACATCGAGCTGAGCCGAGCTGAGCCGAACCTTCAGACCATGCTAGGTCTCACCTCCAGCCCATAGCCAGCCTCATCATAGACTCCGCCAGGCCTCGCCCTCAGACCATGCCAGGCCTCACCTCCAGTCCACTCCACACGATTCCCTCCAATCCTAGCCAGGCCTTTCCTCCATAGTCCATGCTGGAATCTCACCTCCATTAGACCATAAGACCATTAGACATAGGAGCAGAATTTAGGCCATTCAGCCCATCGAATCTTCTCTGCCATTCAATCATGGCTGATAAGTTTTTCAACCACATTCTCCCACTTTCTCCCCGTACCCCTTATAAACCTTGCCTCCAATCCCCTAGAGTGCATCAGGCTTTGCCTCCATTCCATACCAAACTCAACAGCTGATAGCCCACCGAGTTCCTGAGTTCAGGCTCCAGGACTACTGAAACCAGGGGTCCTCAATCCAGGTGCTGCCACCACTGCTGCTGACAACCCTCCGACACTGATCCGTATGCCCCATGATGTCAGAAGATCAAGAAAAGTAAAGGGCAGAACAGGAGGAAGAGAGAGAAGGATGTAGATGACTTGGTTCATACAGATTCAGGAGTCCGAACATCCCTACCATGCAAGTGCTGCCATCTTGGTAGACAGTGCATAATTCCAGCATTCCCCTTGTTTGAGGGCAGGATAGTGGAGAGGGATGGGAGGGGGATGAGGGTATGACGACGAGAGGTGGTGTTTTCATTTTCCTGTGATGATTCCTGCCCAAAGGTCAATTTTGCATTATATGTGAACAATTAAAGACCTCAACCTTCTGGTAGTTTAGCAATGGCAGACTTATCTATCACCATGCAGGCAGAATACCTAGGCAGGCACAAGAGAGTGGGTGTCTTGAACAAGTACCATATCAGGGTGGTGAAGAAGACATTGGTACACTTGCCTTCATTGGTCAGTGCATTGAGTGTAGGAGTTGAGATGTCATGTTGAGGCTTAACAGGGCACTGGGTAGGCCACTTTTAGAATACCTGGACTGTGTGGATTTCTGTAGGACAGATGTTGTTAAGCTTGAGAGAGTACAGAAAAAATATACAAGGATGTTGCTGATACTGGAACATTTCAGCAATAGGGAGAGGCCGTATAGGCTGGGGCTTTTTTTCTCTGGAATGTCAGAGGCTCAGGGGTGACCTTATAGAGGTTTGTAAAATCATGAGGGGCATGGATAGGGTGAATATCCAAGGTCTTTTCCCCAAGGTGGGGGAGTCCAGATCTAGAGGATATAGGTTTAAGGTGAGATGGGGAAGATTTAAAAAGGACCTGAGGGTGGTGTGTGTATGGAACAAATTGCCAGTGGAAATAGTGGACGTTAGTACAATTACAACATTTAAAAGGCATCTGAATGGTAGATGGTTAGGAAGGGTTGAGAGGAATAAGGGTCAAATGCTGACAAATGGAACTGGGTCAAATTGGGATGTCAGGTCGGTGTTGTTGAGTTGGACAGAAGAGTTTGTTTCCATGTTGTATGACTTGATGTCCTGTCCCATTGCTGGGACAGAGCCAGTAGAGCTGCTGGCACAGCAGTATACGGCCGGGAGGGAGTTGCTTTAGGAGCCCTCAACCCAAGTCTCATGGCCTCAGGTTAGACGTGGGTAAGGAAATCTGGTGATTACCACCATCCTCCCCATGGTTGATGATACAACACTGAGAGTGGCAAGGACACAAAATATACTGTTATTGGGAGATTTCAATGTCCATCACCAAGAGCAGCACAGAAGCAGTGTGGTTTCAGAGTCATACAGCACAAAAACAGACCCTTCAGTCCAAATAGTTCGTGCCGATCATAATCCTAAATTGAACGAGTCCATCCTACCTCCGCTTGTTCCGTATCCCTCCAACCTTTCTTATTCATGCACTTATCCAAATGCCTTTTAACCATACCTGCACTCATTACTTCCTCTGGAAGTTCATTCCACAGACAAATCATTCTCTGTATAAAAACATTGCCCCTCGTGTCCTGGATGGGTCCGAAAGGATATTGCTGCGATACTGAGTCTGCAGGTGGTGAGACTCACTAACTGCCAGCAGCAGATGTCCATGACAGTATTGGTAACATTGTCCACCACACAATCCTGTGCAGGCAAAGTCTCGCCTTCACAATGAGATTATCTTCCATTCTGTTATGTGGCACTATCACTGTGCTAAATGTGACAGACATCAAACAGATTAGATTAGATTAGATTACTTACAGTGTGGAAACAGGCCTTTCGGCCCAACAAGTCCACACCGACCCGCTGAAGCGTATACCACCCAGACCTGTACTCCTACACTTACCCCTTCACCCAACACTACGGGCAATTTAGCATGGCCAATTCACCTGACTTGCACATTTTTGGACTGTGGGAGGAAACCGGAGCACCCGGAGGAAACCCATGCAGACACGGGGAGAATGTGCAAACTCCACACAGAGAGTCGCCTGAGGCAGGAATTGAACCTGGGTCTCTGGTGCTGTGAGGCAGCAGTGCTAACCACTGTGCCAACATGCCGCCCATCTAGCAATTCAAGAGTGGGCATCCACGAGGAATTGTGGGCCATCAACAGCAGCAGAATTGTACTCCAGCATAATCTGCAATCTCATGGTCCAGCATATCCACCACTCAACCATTACCATCAAGCCCTGGTTCAATGGAAAGTGCAGACAGCATGCCAGAAGCAGCATCAGGTATTATGAAAAATGGTAGCTTCACCAGGTTGATATCTCAAAACCTGCATGCCAAACAGCATCAGCAGCAAGTGATTGATGGAGCTAAGTGATTCCACAAACCCTGCAGTCCTGCCACATCCAGTCATGAATGATGGTGAACAATTAAACAAGTGCCTAATGGATGATCCATCTTGGCTTTCCTCCAGTAGTTCCTAGCATGACAGACTCCAGTCTTCAACCAATTTGATTCACTCTATGTAGTACTGATTGATTTAATTTATTGTTATGTGTGCCTAAGCACAGTGAAAAACTTTGTTTGTGAGCAGTACAGATCATAGGGTGAAAGAAAACTTGGACAGAACAAGGCATACAGGTTACGCCACACAGGATGTACTTGAGGCAAGATCAACATTAACAAGGTCAGCATTATTTGAAGTCAGACAGTCCTTTCATCAGTCTAATAACGGGAAGAAGCTGTTCTTGTTCCTACTGGTGCATGTGATTAAGCTTTTGTATCTCCTGCCTGTCAGAAAAGGTTATAGGAGAGCATTACAGGGTGGGATGAGTCTTTGATGACGTTGGCAGCTTTTCCTCGGCAATGAGATCCTTATTGACATACCAAATTTCTTGAGCTGCCTGAAAAAGGAGCGGCATTGTTGCACCTTCTTGGGAAGTCCTGGACAGTTTGTCTGTTATCATCACTCCTTAGAACTTGACACTCTCAACTCTCTTAACCTCCGCTCCATTTATGTAAATGTAAATTGTTGTTTGATATCCATCCTACCACGGTGGTGTTGGCAGCAAACTTGTAGATGGTGTTCCTTCGGAATTTGGCAACACAGTTATAGGGTACGAGGAATACAGTAGGTTGCGAATGCATCCTTACGGGTTCCAGTGTTCAGTGTTATCGCAAAGGAGGTGCTGTTGTCTATCTTCACTGATTGCAGGCTAAGGGCCAGGAAACTGAGAATCCAGTTGCAGAGGGTGGGGTCAAGACCTAGGGGTCTTGGAGTTTTGGGATCAGTCTGGAGCTGTAGTTGATGAGCAGGAATCTGATGTAGGTGTCCTTGTTATTCAACTGTTTCAGGGATGAGTGCAAGCTTAGGGAAACAGCTTCTATTGTGGAACTGCCATGTCTGTAGGTAAATTGCAGGGAATCAAGGCAGCCTAGGAGACTGATATCAAGAAACAGTTGGAGACAGTGGATTCTGCAAAGGCTATTGGCCCAGACAACATTTCGGCAATAGTACTGATGAGCTATGCTCCAGAATTTTCTGCTCACCTAGCCAAGCTGCTCCAGTTATTTTACAACCCTGGCATCTAACTGACAATGTGGAAAATTGGCCAGGTATATCATGTACATAAAAACCAGGACAAATCCAATCCAGACAATTACCACCCCATCAGTCTCCTCTTGATCATGAGTAAGGTGATGGAAGGTGTCAATGCCATTAGACAGCACCTGCCCAGCAACAGCCTGCCCCTTTCCCTGGATGGCGGTCCCTACTCCCAATGGATATGTTCTCAAGTCTCCTTCCTGTAGCAGTGACCCCCTCACTCTCCCCCATCCTCATATGTTTCCTTTCCCTACGTTTCTCTGGTTGGTCCTGATGGATTGACAGTAGCCCACCCTTTGAGCAGCTGAAGTGGACAGTCCCAGAGAACAGGTGCCCAGGGCGGCATGGTGGCTCAGTGGTTAGCATTGCAGCCTCTCAGCCACCAGGAACCCGGGTTCAATTCCTGCCTCAGACAACTGTCTGTGTGGAGTTTGCACATTCTCCCCATGTCTGCGTGAGTTTCCTCCAGGTGCTCCGGTTTCCTCCCACAGTCCAAAGATATGCAGGTTAGGTGAATTGGCCATGCTAAAAATTGTCCATTGTGTTAGGTGTGGGAGAATGAGTCTGGGTGGGTTGCTCTTCGGAGGGTCGGTGTGGACTTGTTGGGCTGAAGGGCCTGTTTCCACACTGTAGAGAATCTAATCATCTAGTCTGATCCCTGCATGGTTGCTGCATATCTTCCTGACTGTGTAAACCCTAGGCCCCAGGCTGACTTTATCTACTCCCTGGACTGCAGTGTCTGAATGTGAACACTCCAACTGGACACTATGACCAATCCCCTGGACTGGTTTTGGAGACTGCCCTTGACTCAGTGTGCCAGGGTGCCCCATGATAGATGGGTACCTCCATGGTCTTCGGTGAGGACTACTGCCCTTAGACTTTGAGAGCAGCTTTACCGGCTTGCTGCTAGCTCAATGTGTTTATGGTGTAAACTGCTGCCACAGGGAGTGGGTATGTGATTGACATAGCAGACTGCCGTATAGCAAGATGTCCATCCTCTTTGACAAAGGACATCAGGACAGGCTGTGTGGCCACCCGCAGGGAAGGAAGGATGCTGTGAGCAGGCAGGTAGGATGTTGATGAGAAAGCATGAAGAGAACAAGCAGGCAGCCCTGAGGTCAGTCTAGTCCAATCCCTGTGCAAAAGGCACCCCGTAAAGCAGCGTCTCAATGCTAATTGCTGGGATGGCCTGTATAGCAGTTCTGTATTCCCTCAGTAACCTTGAACAGGATTGGAAAGGCTCTACATAACTAATCACCAGGTACCTCCTCTCACCTCCACATTGAGATTTCTCAACATCTAGCTTGTTCAGCGTTTTGGTAAAACAGGAGCTGATTCTTATTACTATTTCCTTTTTTGTTTTACCAAGAAGTGCTATTGTAACCAACTGAGCAACTTCCCACCACCAAAATCACCATGACTTTTCTTTTACCTTTTTTTTTAACTATTAATTGCCACCAGTAAAAACACTGTGTAGCCAGTTTAATATTACTCACAAAGGCCATTATTGGCAATGCAAACCATCAAAGGTTGGGAGGTGGGGAAAGTGTGTGGTGTCGGGAAAATGGGAAGGGACTAAATCAAAATAGAGTTAGGGGAGAGACAGGAATCTCATTATTTTTCTCTTTTTGAGCAAGGAAGCTGATCAAGCAATAACTATCTTTAACTGGCAACTTGCTACAGCCAAGACAGGATTTGCAAATCGATGATCAACTTGAGCACCCTCTTGTGGCACAATGGTAGTGTCCCTATCTCTGAACCAGGAGGCCTGTATTCAATCCCCATCTGCTCAAGAGGTTTGTAATAACACCTCTAAGCAGATTGATTAGAAAAATAGGCTAAATAAAAAAAAATGGTCAATTTGTTAGGGATGCCTCCTCTAGTCAACACCTCCTGAAGTGGTGTTTAGATCAGAGTGGTGCTGGAAAAGCACAGCAGATCAGGCAGCATCCGAGGAGCAGGAAAATTGACATTTCGGACAAAGCCCTTCATCAGGAATCAGGAATTTCTGAAGTGGGTCTTGAACCCAAAGTTTCTGGCCCAGATGTAACAGTTGATTCGATTCCCTACAGTATGGAAACAGGCCCTTCGGTCCGACCAGTCCACACCAACCCTCCGAAGAGTAACCCACCTAGATCCATTTCCCATATTTACCCCTGACTAAGGCACATAACACTACAGGCAATTTAGCATGGCCAATTCACCTAATCTGCACATCTTTCAATTGTGGGAGGAAACCGGTGCAAACCCATGCAGGCACGGGGAGAATGTGCAAACCCCACACACAGTTTCACGAGGCTGGAATCGAGCCTGAGTCCCTGGTGCTGTGAGGCAGCAGTGCTAATCATTGAGCCACCGTGCCGCCTTAACCGTAACATTAGTATCACTGCATCACAGGCTTGCTGCTCAATATTTATTTGACCCAAAACAGATTACCAGTCGGCTTTCGCCTTGGTGTTTGTGGGATCTTACTGTGGACATTTCATGTGCTGTATTTCCTGCAACAGGGCAGCGATTACACTTTTAAAATAGTTAATATCTATAATTAACTGGCTCAATCTGTATTCACTAACTACAGTCAAGGTAATACAGCTATTTCCCACAGGCCTCAGTGAAATGATCTGAGATTCTGCACTTTTTTTTCTCTTTGGACTGATTATTAAAGCTCTCTTCACGGTAGTGCGAGTGTGGGCTGACAGCCAGTGAAGATTTGGCTGTGAGACCCTCAATCATTGAATAGCTTGGCAACCATTCCTATCCTGACTCTTGGCAACAAAATGGTAATGGGGAAAAAATATCATTAGCTGGGGAATTATACCCAACAACATGACTTACCATGAAGGGATGCACTTCGGGAGGAATCTTTAAGCTGCAAAGTCAAGCTTGCCTTTATCTGCAGGGTGAACATAAAGATTCCCTCTCTGCTGGATGACCCTGTGTTAAACTCCATAGCAGCAAAATACAAGAAGACCAGTGCCCAGGTGGCCCTGCGTTTCCAGCTTCAGCGGAACATTATTGTCATTCCTAAAAGTTTTAACCCAGAACGTATCAAACAAAACTTTGAGGTATGGACTTGTTTAGTTATTTTACTTTGAGCTGCAATGTTGTTTTGTTGTATTTAACATTGGGATCTAGATGCAGTGCTAACTGAGGTGTGACTGATCTATTCTGATATCTCCGCTCCACATGAGCCATTGCCATCTCTCTTTCTCTCAGCCATTCAAGTAGCTCCAATTCCTTTCTCCCTCATCGATGAAAGGCATCCTGTAATATTCATATCAACTGTGTCACAAGTTACATGCTTATAACCACTTTCTGACATGAGGTTTTTCGTGAATTGTGATTAATTAGTCACAATCCTATTTTCACGGATTTAGGATCTTCTTCGTGAAGAAGGTTCAGCCTTTCATTTTCAGAACAGAAGGACTGGAGTCAGTCATTCAGCCCCTCAAACCTAAGCATGAGAGAACATTGATATCCCATGAATTTCTGGAAGAATAGAGAGCTGTTTTTAATATCCTTATGTAAATAAAGAGTTCAGACTACAATGGATAGAGAAAATTTTACTCTACATTAGGAAGAGCTTGACTGTGCAGTACAGATACCCAAAGCCCAGAGGAACATAGCAAGAGTTATTGTAGCATTCTCTAGACATCAAAAAGCAGAAAATAGTATAGAAACAGTGCAGAGTACAAAACCTGGTCTGCACTTTGCATGAACAGTGTTTTCTAAGTTCACCTTTGAAAATTTTGAACTAAGTTTTGACTCTGTACCCTTGTCCTCATCTAACTCATTTGTTTTCCATAATAACATGACAACTTTGTTGCAATAATTTCTTCCTTATTTGATTCCAAGGAATTAAACCCTTATTTACTTAATCCCTCCTCATAAGTTAACCCCTGGACTCCAGGTTTCCCTCCAGCCAGCATCTCCTTCTACAGATGAGATGCCTAGAGCTGCTCATGCTCAGTCAGCCTATAGCCCCTCTCAATTCCTTACATAGTAATGTTGAACCATGACAATCACCCAACACTTCCAAATGGGAAATTGCTAAACTTAAATCGCTTAACTCTCTGCTGAGGAGGGATTGTAGGAGTTGTAGGGGTTGAGCCCATATAACATTTTAAGAAGTATTTAGATGAGCACTTGCAATACCAAGGCGTACAAGATTATGAGTCAAGTACTGGAAAATATGAATAAAATACCTAATTGTTTTGACAGGCACAGACTTAATGCGCCAAAGGGTTTTTTCTCCATACTGTCCACTTCTTTAACTCTATGACTAAATGAGATTACTTCTCTGTATTTGAAACTCTGCAGAATACAGACTCAGTTCACCCAATATTTGTTGACATCCTAACTACAAGTCCTGTGATCTTTTTTAGTCTCCCCCTGTGGTAAAATATTCTTCCTGAGGATGCTTGGCTTTGCAGATCAGCTGAGAGGCCTTTGTCTTGTTTCCTTTCAACAGCAGTTTTGCCTGCTTTCTGGATTCAGCAGAGAGACTTCCTGTCATTTTTATGTGAAACATTGGGATTTTCTCAGCAGTGACTCTCAAAGCACATTAGCAAGGGTTGAAATGAAGCTGGCTTTTATCCCTTGAGTTTTCCTGAAAAGAGCAAACACAAACATTTCTGCACAATTCAGAGCTTCACAATGGGTTTTTGCTGAGAGTAGTTGGCCCTCATTTTCTCTGGGACCACAAGAGATCGCAGTCCCATTTATCCAGCCTTACCTTATTCCTTACAGAAATTGTAATTTCATGCTCCTTTGTTCATTTCAGGTGTGACATTCCAGGTGTCCTATCTAAACTGTCACTGAAGTTACATCCACAATCATCTTTTGGCTCCATATCTTTTCAAAAACAACATGTTCTGATTTCAAGTCCTGTATATCTGAACATAGGGTTTTAATTGTCATGTACCTGATACCACCACCCCCCTCCATTTCCTTTGATCTTCAATATTTCCATTTTTCACCATTTTGGAAGTCTTCTGCTGTGTCCTTATCAGATCAAAGATGAATTCTGTGCTGAATTCATTTACAAGTGTTTCATCCAATTACTTAGACTGTCAGCATTTCTATCATTCTATGTTTTCAACTATACTGCACACAATCCCACTTATTTTTGTATCATCAACACATTTGAATATGTGATTTTTTAAAAATTTCCATCTGAACATTTAAGGCACTACAACACCACTAAAACACTTTGTCCACTGGATTATCACCCTGTTTTCTTATTCTCTGTCTCCTGTTCCTCAGCCAGTTTCCAAACCAAGTCAACACTTTGCTTCCTTTACAGTAATTTCACAGGCTTTATCTTTATTTAATAGTCACTTCTAGAGTCATAGAATCAAAAAGGTCTCTAGTACCCAAAAAAGGCCCTTTGGCCATTTACATCCCACACCAGTCAAAACAACCACCTAACTATTCCAGAGTCTAGCTTAGAGTGGTGCTGGAAAAGCACAGCAGGTCAGGCAGCATCAGAGGAGCAGGAAAATTGACATTTCAGGCAAAAGCCCTTCATCAGGAATGGAGCTCCATTTCTGATGAAGGGCTTTTGCCCGAAACATCAATTTTCCTGCTCCTCGGATCCTGCCTGACCTGCTGTGCTTTTCCAGCACCACTCTAATCTAGACTCTGGTTTCCAGCATCTGCAGTCCTCACTTTTGCCTACCTAACTATTCCAGCACTTGGCTCTTAGCCTTGGCATCACAAGTGCACATCTAAATACTTCTTCAGTGTTATGAAGGTTTCTGCCTTTCCACCCTTTCAGGCAGTGAGTGCTAGATTCCCATCATCCTCTGGGTGATAATGTTTCTCCTTACATCACCAAAAAATCATCTGCCCCTTACTTTAAGTCTATGTCCTCTAATTATTGATCCTTCCATCAAAGGGAAAAATGTCTTCCTATCAGATAATACCCTATCTATGCCGCTCATAGTGTTATGCATCTCAATAATGTCCCTTTCAATCATATCTGCTCTAAGGAAATCAACCCCACTTTGCTCAATCTCTCATCATAACTTTCCAGCCAAGACAACATCCTGGCAAATGTCCTCTGTACCCTCTCCATTGCTATTACATCCCTCCTAGAATGTGGATTCCAGAACTGCACACAATACTCCAGCTGTGGCCTCACCTCTTATGTAGATTCAGCATGACTTCTTGAGCTCTATGCCTCAGCTAATACAAGCAAGTATTCCATCTGCCTTCTTAACCACTTTAACCACCTATCCTGATACCTTAGGGAGCAGTGGACATGGATACCAAGATCTCTCTGAACCTCAGTGCTTTCTAGGGTCCTACTGTTCATAGTGTATTCCCCTATCTTGTTTACAACCCCAAGTGCATCACTTCACATGTATTCAAGTTGAATTCCATTTGCCACTGATCAGTCTATCTGAGCAGCCAATCTATATCTTATTGTACTCTAAGGCTATCGTCCTTATGATTTACCAAACCACCAGCCTTTGTATCATCTGTGAACGTACAAATCAACCGTCCTACATTCGATTCTAAATCAGTTATATGATCCGCAAATAACAAGGGCCTTAACACTGACCCCTGTGAAATCCCGCTGGATATAGATTTTCAGCCCTTAACCTGATAGCTCAATTGTGGATCCAATTTGCCAAATGTCCTTGTGTCCCAAGGGCTCTTTCTTTGCTATCAGTCTCCCATGCGGGACCTTATCAAAAGTCTTTCTGAAGTCCAAGTAGAGTACATCAAAAGCAATGTCCTCAAGTCCTGGTCACGTCTAGAAGAAATTCAATCACGTTAATTTTACATGATGACCCTTTAAAAGAACGATGCTGACTGATCTTGATCTACAAATGATCCTGTCCCTCAGAATTGCTTCTAATTGTTTCCCTATTTTAATGACCAGCCTGTAGTTTCCTGCTTTATCCCTTGTTCCCTTCTTGAGTAACAGTAATCATTGGCTGTCTCCCAGTCCTCTGGCACCTCTCCTGTGGCCAGAGAGGAATTAAAAACTTTTGCAACTGTCCCAGCTATTTCTTCCCTGCCTCACTTAAAACTTTGCATACATTTCATCTGGCCCTGGAGAATTACCTATTTTTTAGCTGGCCAGACCATTCATAGAACCTCCTTCTCTATCTATGCTAATTTCTTTAATTGTATCACAACCCGTATCTCTAGTTTCTACACCCATGGCATCTCTCTCATGAGTGAATACAGTATTCATTTCAAATCCTACCTACATCCTCTGGCTCCACAAATTGCTACTCTGCTTCTTAATGGAGCCTACTCTTTAACCCATTATCCTTTTCCACTTACTTATTCCCTGTCAGTATCCTTTCAAGTCCACTTTAATATCTCCTAATCTTCCTTTTAAGTTCCTCCTTGCATATTCTATAATCCTCTAGGGCTTCCTCTGTTTTCAGCCCTCAGATTTTGCAATAAACCTCCCTTTTTCTCTGAATCCAATCCTGAATATCCCTCAATATCCATGGTTCACAAGATTTGGTGGTACCATTCTTTCCCTTTATTGGGACATGTGCTGAACTTTATCAAAATAAGATCCATAGACATTTCACCATCCACTACTTTAGTCACATCTTCAACATGATCAGCTTCATTAGGCATGATCTATCCATTACAAACACACGCTAACTCTCCCTGAAAAAAATCTAGGAGACTCAAATCTACATGTTGGGCTAACTGGTCTATAATACCTGTGTTTTCTCTTTCACTGTTCTTAAGTAGCTGAGTGACATGCTTTCATTTCTACTGGAATAATCATGCATTGGGTGAACATCGGAAGATTATAGGTTAGGGCACCTATAGTGCTCTCAACAACCCTGGAATGTAAACCATCTGGACCTGGAGTGGAGTAGATGGTTGTAACTCTTCACTGTCATTATTTTCTTCATTATTGTTGACCTTTTTTTTGAGTTCTGTCTCTGATTTATTATGATTTCCTTTGGGAGTCTGACTTGCTGCCTTTTTCCTTTTCTTCCCCTGAATTTGATCTCATAATTCAACCTTTGTTTTTCTCTTCTTCCTTAGATTTTTGACTTTTCTTTGACAAGTGAAGAAATGAAAATGGTTAGCAACCTCAACAGGAATGAACGATATGTGGAGCTTTTGATGTAAGTTTCCTAATCCCTATCAGCAACATGACCTTCCACATCGAACGCAGCCTCCACACACCCAAAGTAAAATCCTCACCAACCCCGATGGCTCATGGAAGAGATGTTCCATTTGCTGCCTTATTGTTCAATAGAGAGGTTCATCTCATCCTCTGACAACACTGCCCAATGGCAGTAATTGCAAAATCATTAGTAGTAAGTTGATGATCCCTTTATCTACACCACTGGCACGGAGGTTAACTATGTCATCTTTGTTGCCACTCAGCTGAGACTGACCAAATCAACAAATCTAGATTAACATGTATTGGCTTGCCTTAACCATCAGTCTTTGTTCCATCCCGGCAGGTGGAAGGATCACCCAGAATACCCATTTAATGACCCATACTAAGCTCCACAGTTCATTGTTAGAGGTGTCCAGGAGCAGGAGTAGGAGCAATGCCAAAGTCCTGGATGAAGAGGGACAAAACCAAATTGGGGCCAAAATGCCAAACAATGTTCAAGTCTTCCAACAGAGAAAAGTGATTGAAAGTAAAAGCAAGTCTGAACGCTTTGTTTCTCTTTTCTTCCCTGGTCACATCCAGAACAGAGAGTGTTCGACATATAATCCAATAAAGTGCAATGACTCTGCGAGAAACAAATGGCAAGAGTTCTTTCAGATCAGACATATGCTTTTTCTGTACTTATTGTTGTTGACTGATAATAGAGAGAAAGTGCATCTTCATTGCCCATGAGAGGAGATATTTTGAAGTTCAGTTTAGTTGCTGATTGTTGGCCATTTCTGAGTCGCAGTGCATGACAAACTTGAGCAGCATCACTTTGTTCTGTTGAGCTTCTCCATGCAGCACTTGGCTATGTCTGTAACATGATTATTGTTTCCCCTGTCGAAAAGTGTGGTACTGGAAAAGCACAGCCAGTCAGGCAGCATCCGAGGATCAGGAGAGTCGATAGGAGGGCAGAAAATCCTGATGAAGTGCTTATGGTCAAAACGTCGACACAGGATGCTGCCTGACTGGCTGTGCTTTTCCAGCACCATACTTTAGAACTCTGATCTCCAGCATCTGCAGTCCTCACTTTATCCAAGTATTGTTACCCTGTAGAGATGGAGGCGCAGCTTTTAAACTAAATCAGAGTTTCCAGGTCTCCAGGTCTCTCTCTCTCTCTCACTCCCTCCTTTGTCTGTCTTTCTTTCTCTCCTCTAAGCCACATCCCACTATTCCCTCAGCCTTTCTTTTCTCTTCCCTATTCCTTGATTCTCTCTGTCTCTCCTAACAGTTCCTCCCTCTTTCCAATTTTTTCTCCCTCTGTCTCCTTTCACAAGACCATACATTTCTTGCCCCAGTGTTTCTGTCTCACCCCAGTCTTTCTTACTTGGCATAGTCTTAATTCCCTCTGTCTCCTTTCGCAAGGCCTAATGTTTCTCACCCCAGACATTTTCTCTCGCCCTATTCTCTCTCAGCACATTCTCTCGCTCATCCCAGTCTCTCTCTCTCAGCACATTTTCTCTCTCTCACCCCAGTCTCTCTCTCTCTCTCTCTCTCTCTCTCTCCCTGGTCTCTCTCTCTCTCTCAGCACAGTCTCTCTCTCTCTCTCTCAGCACAGTCTCTCTTTCTCTCTCTTGCCCCAGTCTCTCTCTCTCTCAGCCCAGTCTCTCTCTCTCTCGCCCCAGTCTCTCTCTCTCTCTCTCGCCCCAGTCTCTCTCTCTCGCCCCAGTCTCTCTCTCTCTCTCTCGCCCCAGTCTCTCTCTCTCTCGCCCCAGTCTCTCTCTCTCAGCACAGTCTCTTTCTCTCGCCCCAGTCTCTCTCTCTCTCGCCCCAGTCTCTCTCTCAGCACATTTTCTCTCTCTCGCCCCAGTCTCTCTCTCTCTCTCTCTCTCGCCTCAGTCTCTCTCTCTCTCGCCCCAGTCTCTCTCTCTCAGCACAGTCTCTTTCTCTCGCCCCAGTCTCTCTCTCAGCACATTTTCTCTCTCTCGCCCCAGTCTCTCTCTCAGCACATTTTCTCTCTCTCGCCCCAGTCTCTCTCTCAGCACATTTTCTCTCTCTCAGCACAGTCTCTCTCTCTCTCCCTGGTCTCTCTCTCTCTCAGCACAGTCTCTCTCTCTCTCTCAGCACAGTCTCTCTTTCTCTCTCTCTTGCCCCAGTCTCTCTCTCTCAGCCCAGTCTCTCTCTCTCTCGCCCCAGTCTCTCTCTCTCTCGCCCCAGTCTCTCTCTCTCTCTCTCTCGCCCCAGTCTCTCTCTCTCTCTCGCCCCAGTCTCTCTCTCTCTCTCTCTCTCGCCCCAGTCTCTCTCTCTCTCGCCCCAGTCTCTCTCTCTCTCTCTCTCGCCCCAGTCTCTCTCTCTCTCGCCCAAGTCTCCCTCTCTCTCTGCTCAGTCGCTCTCTTTCTTTCTCTCTCTCTTGCCCCAGCCTCTCTCTCTCTCTCTCTCTCTTGCCCCAGTCTTTCTCTCTCTTGGCACAGCCTCTCTCTCTCTCTTTCAGCACAGTCTCTTTTTCTCACCCCAGTCTCTCTCTCTCTTGGCACTGTCTCTCTCTCTCCCTCCCTCTCTCTCTCATCCCAGTCTCTCTCAACACATTTTCTCTCTCTCGCCCCAGACTCTTTCTTTCAGTACATTCTCTCTCTCTTGCCCCAGTCTCTCTCTCTCTGTCTCTCGGCACAGTCTCTCTCTCTCGGCACAGTCTCTCACTCTCAGCATAGTCTCTCTGCGTCTTCCCAGTCTCTCTCTCTCTCGGCACAGTTTTTCTCTCTCTCTCTCTCTCTCTCAGGACAGTCTCTTTCTCTCGCCCCAGTCTCTCTTTCTCAGCACAATCTCTCTCTCTCTTTCTCTCAGTACAGTCTCTCTCTCTCTCTCGCCCCAGTCTCTCTCTCTCTCTCTCGCCCCAGTCTCTCTCTCTCTGCACAGTCTTACTTTGTCAGCCCAATCTTTCCCTCTTGCCTTTCTTTCTCATTCCAATCCATCACACACACTTGGCATAGGCACTGTCTTTATCCTAGATCTTCCTTTCCCCCCAAATCTCTCTATCTCACCCTCCCTCCTTGCACCCACAAGCTCTCTCTCCACTGCCCCAAAATCTTTCTCTCTCTCTCTCTCTCTCTCCCTCTGTGTCTCTTCAGACACACAAGTGGATCTTAGTCTGAATGTCACAGGAATTGTGTCAAAATGCAGTCTTTGACGGGGCACTGGGTTTCTGTGGCTCCCATCTTTGTGGATACTCAAAAGTAGCTGAATGGATTGTTGTCTGTAAACACTTCAAATCTGCACCAATCAGAATGTCTCTACATTCTGAAATATAGCCCACCTCAAGTGATCAGTTTGACTTTCATACTGGAATAATTCTCCCTGTTTCTCTCGCTCGCTTTGAGACTCCAATTGACATAAAGTGTAACTATTGGCTCCTGCTTGAACATGTGACAGCACTGTTCCTTGGCCAAGGACACTGGTGGTGGTTTCCAGTACATGAGGGAGTTGGAAATCTGGGTAGTCAAGTCTGGGTGATAATATGGGCTTCTGCTTATGATGTGTCTTCACGTACTAGACTGTAACCCCCTCTGATGCTCTCTGAAGCATCACTCCTCATACATCCTTTCCAACCAGGTTTCCGCAACTTTTTCTAATTCATTCTCAGCAAATCATGGAGAGGGTCAGTCAACTGGGCATAACCTTGCATTAACTTTCGATAGTAACCAGCTAGACCAAGGAAACCATGCATTCTCTCTCAGCACAGTCTCTCTCTCTCGCCCCAGTCTCTCTCTCTCTCTCTCTTTCAGCCCAGTCTCTCTCTCGCCCTTGTCTCTCTCTCTCTCTCTCTCTCTCAGTACAGTCTCTCTCTCTCGCTCCAGTCTCTCTCTCTCACCCTCCTCTCTCTCTCTGTACAGTCTCTGTGTCTAAGGGCCACTTTTCTACCGCTCAGACTTCCTCATTTTCACCAAGAATGTCTTCTTTGGTAACAGAGTGCCCAAGGATTGAACCCTTGCACTGAAAATGTTGGCACTTCTCTGGTTTGACTTTCAAGTTAAACTACAAAAAGCAGGCTAAAATGATGTTCACTCTTACAAGGATTTCCATGATGGCCAAGCTAAAAGTAAGTATATCGCCCAGGAACACAAGGAGGGAGAAGAAATTAAAGTCACCAGAAGCTTTATCCAATCCACACATGGAGGTGGCAGGGACATTACAAAAATTTCAAAAATCACTGGAGTCTGGGAAAGTCCCAGATGATTGGAAAATGGCTGTTGTAACTCCATTATTCAAGAAAGGATCAAGCCAAAAGATGGAAAATTATAGGCCGATTAGTCTAGCCTCGGTTGTAGGCAAAATTCTAGAATCCATCGTAAAGGATGAGATTTCTAAATTCTTGGAAGTGCAGGGTCAGATTAGAACAAGTCAGCGTGGATTTAGTAAGTGGAGATCATGCCTGACAAGCCTGTTAGAATTCTTTGAAGAGGTAACAAGTAGGTTAGACCAGGGAAACCCAGTGGACGCTGCTGAGTAGGGTGGTGTTCGAGGTGACCTACTGGTATGAATTGAGGATTGGCTATCTGACAGAAGGCAGAGAGTTGGGATAAAAGGTTCTTTATCGGAATGGCAGCCGGTGACAAGTAGTATCCTGCAGGGTTCAGTGTTGGGACTGCAGCTGTTCACTTCATATATTAATGATCTGGATGAAGGGACCTGGGGGCATTCTGGTGAAGTTTGTCGATGATACGAAGTTAGGAGGACAGGCAGAGGTAGTTCTGAGGAGGTGGGGAAGCTGCAAAAAGACTTAGTTCAGGAGAGTGGTCCAGGAAATGGCTGATGAAATTCAACATGAGCAACTGGGACTTTGGAAAAAAGAATACAGGCATGGACTATTTTTTAAACGGTGAGAAAATTCATAAAGCCAAAGTACAAAGGGATCTGGGAGTGCTAGTTCAGGATTGTCTAGAGGATTAAGAAAGCAAATGTAATGTTGTAATTTATCTCAAGGGGTTTGGAATATAAAAGCAACGATGTGCTTCTGAGACTTTATAAAGGTCTAGTTAGGCTCCATTTAGAATACTGTGTCCAATTTTGAGCCCCACACCTCAGGAAGGACATACTGGCACTGGAGCATGTCCAGTGGAGATTCACATGGATGATCCCTAGAATGGTAGGCCTAACATACGATGATCAGCTGAGGATTCTGGGATTGCATTCATGAGAGTTTAGAAGGTTGAGGGGATATCTAATAGAAACTTATAAGATAATGCGTGGCTTAGAAAGGGCGCTGGGAAGACTGTTTCTGTTAGGCAGGGAGACCAGGACCTGTGGACACAGCCTTAGAATTAGAGGGGGTCAATTTAGAACAGAAATGAGACATTTCTTCAGCCAGAGAGTGCTGGGCCTGTGGAATTCATTGCCACGGAGCGCAGTGGAGGCTGGGTCGTTAAGTGTCGTCAAGGCAAAGATTGATAAATTCTTGATCTCACAAGGAATTAAGGGCTAAGGGGAGAATGCGGATAAGTGGAATTGAAACACCCATCAGCCATGATTAAATAGTGGAGGGGACTCGATGAGCCAAATGGCCTTGCTCCACTGCTATGTCTTATGGTTTTATGGCCTGATTGCAGACCCAAATGGCATTCTTGTGTATTGTGAAGTTCCCTATTGAGAATGGCCAACTTTCCAATATTGTGTTCAATGATGAGAAACTGCTTACAACCATGTGCCAAATCAATACCTGCGGAAATACTTTACACCTTTGAGAAAGGGTAATACTTCCTCAATCCAAGGTAAGCAACTTTATGAGGCTTTGCATTGAATGCCTGATAATTGACATAGATCTTCAGTTTTCTAGCTTTCTTTCTCATAGTGACTGTGGGGGAGGTGGACAGACTGGTTGAGATTTGAATGACATCTCGTTCCAAAGGTAGTCCAGGACTTCCTCTTAATGATGGTAGTGCATTAAGGAATCATGACTGCACAGTGATCTTCAGTCAGTGTCCTCTCGCTCACCAGAAGACAATACCCAACATTATCATCATCTTTATTAAAAGTCTTCCCTACTTGCTGAGAGTAGAATCAAGCTGCCTCACCTGGGTCTCACAAATGTCCATCTTTGAAGTGATGTCAGAAATGACACCTTCATTCAGTCTACCTTCCATGGCAGCAGGAGGGTTAAAGACACCACAAGGTCATGCTGCAGCTGTACAAAACTCTGGTTCGGCCGCACTTGGAGTATTGCGTACAGTATTCCTATCACCGCGTTATAGGAAGGATGTGGAAGCTTTGGAAAGGGTTCAGAGGAGATTTACTACGATGTTGTCTGGTATGGAGGGATGGTCTTATGAAGAAAGATTAGATTACTTACAGTGTGGAAACAGGCCTTTCGGCCCAACAAGTCCACACCCACCCATACCCCTACATATACCCCTTACCTAACAGTACGGGCAATTTAGCATGGCCAATTCACCTGACTCGCACATCTGGACTGTGGGAGGAAACCAGAGCACCCGGAGGAAACCCACGCAGACACGGGGAGAACTTGCAAACTCCACACAGTCAGTCGCCTGAGGCGGGAATTGAACCCAGGTCCCTGGCGCTGTGAGGCAGCAGTGCTAACCACTGTGCCAGCGTGCCATGGAAAGGATTCAGAGGAGATTTACTAGGATGTAGCCTGGTATGGAGGGAAGATCTTCCAAGGAAAGGCAGAGGGACTTGAAGGCTGTTTTCATTAGAGAGAAGGTTGAGAGGTGACTTAATTGAGACTTTTAAGATAATCAGAGGATTAGATAAGTTGGACAGTGAGAGCCTGTTTCCTCGGATAGCGATGGCTAACATGAGGGGTCATAGCTTTAAATTGAGGGGTGATAGATATAGGACAGATGTCAGAGGTAGTTTCTTTACTCTGAGAGTAGTAGGGGTGTGGAATGTACTGCCCACAACAGTAGTAGATTCAACAACTTTAAGGGCATTTACAGTTGATCATTGGATAAACTTGTGCATGAAAATAGAATAGTGTAGATTAATGGGCTTCAGATTGGTTTCACATGGTGGCACAACATCGAGGGTCAGTACTGCGCTGGAATGTTCTATGTTTTAAATTCTGTAAGCTGTGGAGTAGATCCTGAAAATGAGAGATATGACATTTAAGAAGAATAGGAAGCTCTCATTCACACTCTTTGTAGCCTGTGTTTACTGGCAATTTGTGACTTGATCGACTGAGGATATTGAGAATACTCGTGATGTTGTGGTTGAATGCATTTAGATGTTTTCGGGCATTCTGGCAAAATATGTACGGTGAGTGCACATTGCAAAGTCTGCATACAGGGCACAATTATCCTTGACCTTTCTCAGTACAATCGACGTTTATGAACCGGTATAGAACTTTATAACTATTCAAGTAGCAGGCAATTAGGTTTTTTTTAAACCCACTCCCCCAATGATCCCTGGTCTTGAAGCCTCATGCCAGCAATCCCCAGCTGGTCACCATCAGGCTTTGCTCGAACATCACATGTCATATGTAGCTGAGCTCCCACTCGGTGTAACTCTGGGAGCTGTCCTCATCATTGAGGGAGGGCACTTAGGTATATCACCAATTTCAGTAACAGAGATGTTTATGTCCCCTCATGCTAGCCATCACCATCCAAGGGAAAAAAGCTCTCACTTTCCAACCTATCTAATCTACTGATTATCTTATATGAGTCAATTAAGTCACCTCTCAACCTTCTTCTCTCTAATGAAAACAGCCTTCAAGTCCCTCCGCCTTTCCTTGGAAGATCTTCCCTCCATACCAGGCTACATCCTAGTAAATCTCCTCTGAATTCTTTCCAAAACTTCCAGATCCTTCCTATAATGCAGTGACTAGAACTGTACACAATATTCCAAGTGCGGTCAAACCAGAGTTTTATACAGTTGCATCATGACCTCGTGGTTCTGAAACTCAATCCCCCTACCAATATAAGCTAACCTTCTTAATATCTGCCTTCTTAACAACCCTATCAACCTGAGTGGCAATTTTCAAGGATCTATGTACCTGGACACTGAGATCTCTCTGCTCTTCTACACTACCAAGAATCTTACCATTAGCCCAGTACTCTGCATTCCTGTTATTCCTTCCAAAGTGAATCACCTCACACTTTTTCACATTAAACTCCACTTGCCACCTCTCAGCCCAGCTCTGCAGCTTATCTATGTCCCACTATTACCTACAACATCCTTCATCACTACCCACAACTCCACCAACCTAGTGTCATCTGTAAATTTACTAATCTATCCTTTTATGCCCTCATCCAGGTCATTTATAAAAATGACAAACAGCAGTGGACCCAAAACAGATCCTTGTAGTACACCACTAGTAACTGAACTCCAGAATGAACATTTCCCATCACTCTGTCTTCTTTCAGCTAGTCAATTTATGATTCAAACCGCTAAATCAACCTTAATCCCATGCCTCTGTGTTTTGTACAATAGCCTACTGTGGGGAACCTTATCAAATGCCTTACTGAAATCCATATATACCGCATCAACCGCTTTACCCTCATCCATCTGTTTGAGATAGTCACCATCTCAAAGAACTCAATAAGGTTTGTGAGGCACGACCTACCCTTCACAAAACCATGTTGACTATCCCTAATCAATTTATTCATTTCCAGATTATTATAAATCCTATTTCATATAACCCTTTCCAACACTTTACCCACTAGTGAAGTAAGGCTCACTGGTCTATAATAATGGTTGTCTCTACTCCCCTTCTTGAACAAGGGGACAACATTTGCTAACCTCCAGTCTTCTGGCACTATTCCTGTAGACAATGACAACATAAAGATCAAAGCCAAAGGCTCTGCAATCTCCTCCCTGGTTTCCCAGAGAACCCTAGGATAAATCCCATCTGGCCCAGGGAACTTATCTATGTTTACACTTCCCAGAATTGCTAATGCCTCCTCCTTGTGAACCTCAATCCCGTCTAGTCTAGTACTCTATATTTCAGTATTCTCCTCGAAATCATTACCTTTTTTCAGTGTGAATACTGACGAAGCTTAATAGTTTAGCGCTTCCCCTATCTTTTCTGACTCCACACACAACTGCCCACTGCTATCCTTAATTGGCCCTAATCTTTCTCTAGTCATCCTTTTATTCCTGATATACTTGTAGAAAGTTTTAGGGCTTTCCTTGATCCTATCTGCCAACGACTTCTCATGTCCCCTCCTGGCTCTTCTTAGCTCTCTCTTTAGGTCTTTCCTGGCTAACTTGTAACTCTCACCACCCTAACTGAGCCCCACATCCCATGCTAATATAAGCCTTCTTCTTCCACTCGACAAGAGATTCAACTTCCTCAGTAAACCACGGCTCCCTCACTCTACCAGTTCCTCCTTGCCTGACAGGTATATACTTACCAAGGACACACAGTAGCTATTCCTGGAGTAATCTCCACGTTTCAATTGTGACCATCCCATGCAGTTCCCTTCCCCATCGTATGCATCCTAAATCTTGCCTAATCATATTGTAATTGCCTTTCCCCCAGCTGTAACTCTTGCCCTATATACCTATCCCTTTCCATCACAAAAGTAAACATAATCGAATTATGGTCACTATCAGCACAGTACTCACCTACCTTTAAGTCTAGCACCTGGCCAGGTTCATTACCCAGTACCAAATCCAATGTGCCCTCGCCCTTTGTTGGCCTGTCTACATTCTGTGTCAGAAAACCCTCCTGCACATATTGAACAAAAATTAAACCATCTAAAGCATTCGAACTATAGTAGTTCCAGTCAATATTTGGAAAGTTAACGTCCCCCATAATAACTACCCTGTCACTCTCGCTCCTTTCAAGGATCATCTTTGCTTTCCTATCCTCAACATCCCTGGAACTATTTGGAGGTTTATAGAAAACTCCCAACAGTGTGACCTCTCCTTTCCTGTTTCTAATCTCAGCCCAAACTACCTCAGTAGAGGAGTCCTCAAATGTCCTTTCTGCTTCAAATGTCCGTAATACTGTCCATGACTAACATTGCCACACCCCTACCACCTCCCTTTTACAATCTTCTCTGTTCTTACTGAAAATTCTGAATCCTGGAACCTGCAATAACCATTCCTGTCCCTGCTCTATCAATGTCTCTGAAATGGCCACAACAACTAAATCCCAGGTACCAACCCATATTGAAAGTTCATCCACCTTATTCTGAATGGTCCTGGCGTTGAAGTAGATACACTTCAAATCACCTTCCTGCTTGCCAGTGTCTTCTTGCGACCTTGAACCTTAATTCTGACCTCACTACTCTCAACCTCCTGGACACTGGAATTACAATTTAGGTTCCCATGTCCCTGCTGAATTAGTTTAAACCCAACCAAAAAACATTAGTAAATTTCCCACACATTCTGCCCCCCCCAACCCCATGACATTTTCACCCCTCTGGTTCAGGTGAAGATCATCCTGTTTGTCCCACCTATCCCAGAAAGAGCTCCAATTAGCAACCATGTGCATATAATTATACCTGATCTTATTAATTTACTTCAATGTGCAAAACATGTTCTGAACTATACACACAGTCAAATTGAGAGCTTTTCGTTTTCTTTTTGCCATATTTATAATATCTAGTCTTAATTGTTGATGCATTTTTTAAAATTTCTGTCTCTTCCTGCCATTCTTTCACCCTCATTTCCCAGATGATTGTTTTCATCTCCTACATTGTCTCCACAAAACTTTGGAGTAACTGCATTTTTCCACAGTTGATTCCAATCGGACACTATTTAGTGTAAAACTATCTCTCTTATCCTCATTATGGGGTTGAGAAGAACACTGGCCCGAGCACAATTCAGTTGCCGAATGTACCAGGAATACTGGCCCACTGTCTCCAATACTAGCGTCAGTGCCCCATCACCTCTCCTACACAAACATTGAGCTTGGCCTGTTATCTCAATAAAGCCAATCTCCAACATTTTCCCTTTATTTTGATTTAAATTGATAATTAATATCCTCTTAAATGCCTGAATTGGGTCAGCCTTCACATCATTTACAGACAGTGCATTGCAAGTCTGAGCTACTTCTGTGTTTTCTTCACAAATTGCAGTTCGCTTCTTTTGCAAAACACTTTTAAACATTACCTTCTGGTCCTCCTGAGAGCTGGAACAGTTTTTCACTATTTATTTGCCCAGACTCCTCATAAATTTGAAAATTTCTATGATGATATCTCCTCTCTACCTTCCCCATTCCAAGTCCCAACTTCTCCATTCTTTCCTCAGAACTGAAGTTTCTCATCCCTGGAAACAGTATCATAAACCCTTTCTGCAATATGCCCAATGCATTCACATTCTCCTGCTAGTGTGGCACTGAGGGCTGTCCACAATATTCCATCTATGGTCTAACTAGTGTCCTGGGTACTGCATAACACCTCTGCTGTTATACTCTATGCTCCTGTGAACAAAGACTGTCCTGCCGTCCTTAATTAAAATGTAAGTTTACAACTAGGTCTCTCTGTTCTGTACACCATGTACAATAAGGCAATGTTTGCTGATGTTGGAGCTGCAGAAGAAGTGCACATGCATGACTTACTTGAAAATTAGCATGTGCATGGTTCCAGAATCATTATGTCCGAGCTTCAGATGTGAAGTCCACACTGCGCACATGTGTACAGAACAGGCATGACATTGAAATGGGAATCAGATGGGGGGGGAATGGTGGGAGTGAGGTGACAAGGAGTGCAGGAGTCAGGTGTGTGCCTGTATGTGTATCTCTCTATATATGTGGCTGTGTGTGCTCTGTTGTACGTGTGTGTGTGTGTGTGTGTGTGTGTGTAAGGGGGTGTTCTGTTTGTATGTGTGTATGTCTCTGTTCGTGTGTGTGTGTGTGTGTGTGTCTGTGTGTGTCTGTGTCTGTCGGTCGGTCGGTATGTGTGTGTATGGGTGTGTGTTCTGTTAGTATCCCTCTGTCCACCTCTTCTCAGGTCCCACTCTCCTACTTAACCCCGCCTCCCTGAATGCATTTGTATGTTCATGTATGTTTAAAAATGGTATATATGTGCTGAAGTCAGCAAACACGGCCTTCCAGTAATACTCTTTGTTTTAAACTATATCTCCTTGTTCTTGGCACCAAAAACCATTCTCTT
This sequence comes from Hemiscyllium ocellatum, assembly GCF_020745735.1. Lineage (NCBI taxonomy): Eukaryota > Metazoa > Chordata > Chondrichthyes > Orectolobiformes > Hemiscylliidae > Hemiscyllium > Hemiscyllium ocellatum. The sequence goes on along the minus strand of NC_083419.1, from coordinate 68,474,647 downwards.
TGTTGAACTTCAATTGCCACTCATCCGCCCACTCCACCAACTTGTCAAAGTCCTTTCTGAGTATCACATAATCCTCCTTTCATATTCCCAAATTTTCTATCATCTACAAGCTTTGAAATTGTCACCTGTACATCAAAGTCTTGTTCATGCTTATATAGGAACAAGGCATTTTACTGTGCAGGTATTTGTAATTCTCTTCAGTATGATTTACTGGTGATGTGCATGGAATGTATTAACCTAGGGCATGAGGAGGATATGACCCTTCAAATGTACAACTTACATATGATGTGGAGGCTTGCGGCACTGGCCATTTGTGTGAAGCCTGTGCAGTGGCAGAGTGAGACTGAGTAATGTTTCTGTGTGTGTGTGGATAACAGAGAGAAGAAAGTGCCAATTAGCCTTGCTGAGTGCAGGAGATCATTGATCTGTGGTCAATTATGTGGCACTGATGCATGCTGTGATTGCTCCCAGTCTGGACAATTGATGGCATGGCCTCTTGGTGCCAATCTTCAGGACCATAAGACCATAACACCAAAAGGCAAAGGAGCAGAAATTAGGCCATTCAGCCCATCGTGTCTCTCCACCATTCAAACATGGCTGATAACTTTCTCAACCCCATTTTCCCCGTTTCTTCCCGTAATCCTTGATCCCCTTGACAATGAAGAATCCATATATCTCACTTTTAAATATACTCAAAAACCTGTCCTCCACAGACATCTGTGTCAGTGAATTCCATAGATTCACCACTCTCTGGCTGAAGAAGTTTCTCCTTATCTCCATTCTAAAAGGTCATATTTCCTCTTAAGGCAAGGGCAATTAGGATGAGCAATGTATGCTGGGTCCTAATGTATCCTGACCCTTGGGTCCTAGTTTCTCCTACCACTGGAAGCACCTTCCAAACATCCACTCTGTCCAGGCCATTCAGTATTCTATAAGTTTCAATAAGCTCCATCAAGTGTAGACCCAGAGCCCTCAAACATTACTAATATGTTAAGCTTTTCATTCCTGGGACCATTCTCAGGAACCTCCTCTGAACATGCTCCAGGGCCAATACAACCTTCCTGAGAATATTCCAAATGTCATCTGACCAGAGCCTCAGCAGTATATCCTTGTTTTTATATTCAAATCTCTCATAATAAATGCCATCATTGTATTTGCCTTCCTAACTACTGACTCAACCTGCAAGTTTACTTTGAGAGAATCCCTTTCTAGAACTCTCAAGTCTCTTTGCACTTCAGAATGGTCGTGAAGTGGGGATTGGTGAAGACAGGCAGAGGGTGCAACCTGGTTGGTCAGTGGGAGGAATGGATCCAGTAGGTGGCATGAAGGAGTAGCGTAAGGGGGGAGGGGCTGGGAAGGGAGTCGGAGGATGGGGAGGAAGGTTATTTGAAATTGGAGAACTCAATGTTGAGTCCTCCAGGCTGCCCAGATGGAAGATGAGGTATTGTTCCTCCAATTTACGGTGTGGTCCATTGTGACAATGGAGGAAGCCAAGGATAGTCATGTTGGAAAGGGAGTGGGAAGGGGAATGAAAAGGGGCGGTGATTGGGAGCCCCTGTGGACCCAACTTCGATGCTCGGTGAGCCATTCCCTAAGTTTACGTTCAGTCTCACTGACGTAGAGAAGACCACACCAGGAGCACCTGATGTAGTGAATTGGGTTGGAGGAGAGACAGGTGAACATCTCTCTGACCTGGAAGGACTATTTGGGGCTCTGAATGGAGGTAAGGGGGAGTGGTGTACTAGCAGGTTTTGCATCTTTTCCCTTTGCAGGGGAAGGTACCGGGAGGGTTCAGGAGGGGTTGGTAATGAGAGTGGCGCAAACCACAGACTATCGAAGGGAATGGTCCTTGCGGAAGGCAGAGAGGGGTGGGGAGGGGAAGATGTTCGTGATGGTGGGTTCTAGTTTGAGTAGTGTTTAAGGATGCTGCGTCGGCTTCGGAGACTGATGGTGATAGATGAGAACGAAGGGGAACTCCGTCTTTATTGCATTTTGAGGGGGCCGGTTTAGAGCGGGGGAATGGGGAATGGTGGTGGTGCAGTGGAGGGCTGTCTGGATGATGGAGGGAGGAAAAGCACATTGACCAAAATAAGTGGACATCAGGGATGCTTGGGAATGGGATGTCTCCTCATTCGAGCAGTTGTGGCAGAAGCGGAGGAATTGGGAGAATGGCATGCTGTTCTTGCAGGATACGGGTGGGAGGAGGTGTGGGCAGGAAGTCTGTGGGTTTGTAGTAAATCTCCATCTGGACACTGTCACCAGAGATGGAAATGGAGAGGTGAAGAAAGTGGAGGGAGATGTCTGAAATGGATCAAGTGAATTTGAGGGCGGGGTGGAAGTTGGAGGTGAAGTCAATGAACTTCACCAGTTCAGCCTAGGTGCGGGATGCTGCACCAACGCAGTCATCGATAGAATAGTTGGGGCATCGTGTCTGTGTAGGTACTGAGGAGGGACTGTTCGATGTGGCTGACAAAGAATCAGGAGTGGCTGGGTCCCATCCAGGTATCCATGGCCACCCCTTTGATTTGGAGGAAATGGGAGGAATTAAAGGAAAAGTTGTTGAGGGTGAGGACCAGTTCAGCGAGGCAGAGGAGGTATTGGTGGAGGAGGACTGGTTGGGTCTGTTGGAGAGGTCCTGTATTCTTCCAGCCTCTTGCCTACACCTTCATGAATGACATTCCTGGGGTTCAGAACAATGATTGTCAAAGGTTTTTGAGAATTCTCTGATCTGCAGGAACTCTCCAATTGACCTGTAAATATGATGCCAGAACCTTCAACTGTAGACAATCCTGTAAGGCTGGTTTGACACATTTGATTTGCCAAATTACACACTCACAGAATAGATAATGAACTGAGTTGCAGGTCATTAAATGAGATGGCTCCCAAGGTATTGATGGACATCATGCCATTTAAATGATCTCACTCTATCCTTTAACTTTAAATTAAATACCATGGTCAACATGGTATTTAGCAAGTTGTTTTCTCCTCCTGTTTTCTATCCCTTTTGTTGCATTTTTTTGTTTTGCTTCATTCCTACTGGGTTTCTCTCTTTTTCTTTCTCTCACCTCGTTGCTCTCCTTCTCTGGTCTCTTTTTGTTTCCAGCTATCAACTGACTGTGGTTTCATTTTCATGCTCAGTGTTATAACCTCATTTGGGAAGGTATCTGAGCAGAGGTACCTGAGACACCAGCATTTGTCCGCATCAGGAAGTGGAATGAGATTTGGTTGGATCCAAAAACCTGAGATTAGGAGAAGTCTATTTCTTGAAGGAATAAGAAGAGTTAATTTTGCCTCTTGGAGCTGTTTCAATATTCATAAGAACAGAAGATCATAAAAAAAGCAGGAAATTGCAACTTGACCTCTGAACTCGCTTCTAATCATTGTTGATTATGGCCTTGACTGCAACCAGTACTAAATTCCTTATGCTGAGGTAATCTACTGGTTAACAAATCTAAACTATTTTCTCCTTTTCTCAGGAGCACTTATGCATTCATCTTTAGCTAACAACCCTGCAGGACTCCCCATACTGAAACTAAAACTAAAATTGTTTTTAAAGTATGGATGTTTCCCCACCACATCGAAAATAACAAGTGTATAATCTTCAATCAGAAAATATAACAGAGCACACTGTATACTTGATATGGTTGTAAACCCTCCCAATCTAAACATTGGAAGCTATCTCTCAAACTCTTTCAAATTAAATCACCATGCCTGCCGAAATACAGAAAAGTTAATACATACACTTCCAGTGAATATTTACTAGTTAAATCCTGTTATATATAATAGTTATATAAATGAATTAAATCCTGAGCGAATTTGATCGGGTGGATGTTGAAAGGATGTCTTCTCTAGGGGGTCATAGTTTGAAAACAGGGGCCACCCATTTAAGACAGAGATTGAGTCATAGAGTTATTCAGCACGGAAACAGATCCTTTGGTTCAACCAATCTGTACCGACCAAAATCGCAAACTAAACTGGTCCCACCTGCCTGCAATAGACCTATATCCCTCCACGCCTTTCCTATACATGGACACATCCAAATACACAGGAAAATACACAGAAAACCTACATGTCACCAACTCAAAATGCAAGACTATAAGATGAAGGAGCCATTCAGCCCACTGGGTCTGCTGCGCTACTGAATGAGATAATGGTTGATCTGATAGTCCATTTTCCTGCCATTTGCCATGACCTCTGATTCCCTTACTGATTCAAAACCTATCATAACCTTGGACATATTTAATGACCCAACCTCAACAATTCTCTATGGTAATGAATTCCAAATATTCACACTTTGATGGAAGAACTTCCTGGTGAATTTACGTAGAGGTTGTAAGCAGTATATATGGGCTCTTAAGGTGTTTTAAGTGCTATGGTCTAAAATTATTTCAAGTCCTAGCCCTGTAAACATGAAAAAGTAGATTATAAATAGTAAAGCAATGAAAATGAACACCCCAAACTTTTGACTATATTTCATGAGAGTGGAGGAGAAAATGAGGACTGCAGATGCTGGAGGTTGGAGTGGAGTGTGTGGTGCTGGAAAAGCACAGCATGTAAGGCAGTATCTGAGGAGATTCAATGTTTCGGGCATAAGCTCTTCATCAGGCATGTGGAAGACTGCATGCCTAAAATAATCACACGTCACACCCTTGACCCCAAAACAAAAAGAAAATACATGGAAGGTTGCTTCCATGGAGGTCTGACAATGGAGTTTGGAGGTTTCCTAACACCAGCTTTTGACTGCATTTTCTCAGCAATCAAGTGTCCTCAAGTACTGAGAGTCACAGAGGTGTACAGCACAGAAGCAGACCCTTTGGTCCAATCTGTGCATGCTGATCAGATATCCCGACCTAATCTAATCGCATTTTCCAGCACTTGGCTTATATCCCTCTAAATCCTTCCTGCTTCTCAGATTTCGCCCATCCAGATGCCTCTTAAATGTTGTAAATGTACCAGCCTCCATCACTTCCTCTGGCAGTGCATTCCATACACGCACCACCCTCTGCATGAAAAAATTGCCCCTTAAGTCCCCAAACATCACTATTTTTATGGGGAAAGTGAGGACTGCAGATGCTGGAGATCAGAGCTGAAAAATGTGTTGCTGGAAAAGCGCAGCAGGTCAGGCAGCGTCATAGGAGAATCGACGTTTCGGGCATAAGCCCTTCTTCAGGAATGAGGAGGGTGTGCCAAACAGGCTAAGATAAAAGGTAGGGAGGAGGGACTTGGGGGAGCCCCTCCCTCAAGTCCCTCCTCCCTACCTTTTATCTTAGCCTGCTTAGCACACCCTCTTCATCACTATTTTTATGTCAGGTATTTTTTCCATTGTATATTTTTGCATGCAGTTTATACCAGAAAGAATCAGAGCAACATTGTAGCACTGTGATGATACAATTTGGCCAGCAGGTGGTGATGCTTTATCTTTTCTCTTCCTGAGATGCAGCTTGGCCTGCTGTGCTTTGACCAGCAACACATTTGCAGCTGTGATCTCCAGCATCTGCAGACCTCATTTTTACTCAATTAAAATGCTGTCTGATTAAGCTCACTTTCCATTTCTTTCTCACATCTCATTTTTTAAAGTGTCAGAGTTAAACTGACTGCACAATTCCCAAACGCATTATTCTATTGCTCTATCATTTGCACCTTTGATATCCTCATTATTTGAAGGTGGGATTTTCAACAGTCCTTGATTTTTCTTGGAGTCTCTGGAAAGATCCGGGGAAGCGAAAAACACGGACTAGGGAGGAATGAAGAGAGAGTAAAGCACAAACTGCAAGTGAGAAACAGAGAAACATAAATAGGAGAAAGGGAGAAAAACAGAAAAGGAGAATGAGAGCAAGAGAGACCAACTGTGCGCATGATAGAAAGCAAGAAAATCACAAAGTGATCACAGAGAGACGGATCACAAAATATTATACAGAGAACCAAGTCCTAAATAAGAGTTAAATATTGTTAGAGCATGTTTTCACTAGCGAAAGCCAGTTTGCAATGTTTAAAGTAGAGGAATTCCACTGGACCTAATGCTCAATGTCATTCTGCAGTTTATTCTGCACTGAAAAACAGAAAAGAATGGCCGAACACAGCCGAGAGTTGATTCCCAAGAGTTTCCAATATTATGACTGGAGTCTTCACTGTGGCAGAGTTACCCATCTATAGGGACCCAGGGAGCACTGGGACGAACTACGGCAATTCAATCAAACCAACAGTCGTTGTGAGGACCTGGATACAGTCTCACAGAAACCACAATCAACTCTGGACAAACGGTCAAGGTTAATGAATACATCTTCAAAGACCATATCACAGCTACTGCAGCACTGTCCGTCATTAGCAGCACATTGTGCTTTGCAGTCATCATCTCACCACAAACCCAGCTTCATGCATCTCTCCTTCCACATAACCAAGAATTACCACAGCAGGTAGGCAGTGATGAAGCTGAAACACCACCCTGAGTGTTGCCAGCCCTCTAGAGATGACCTGAGCAGCTTGAGGATACATGGAAGGCTGATATGTTCCCAGCACCCATGGGGTCATCCCAGAAGTCAGAAGGAACTGAAGGTTATTCTAACCACTGGCCAATTAACAACTGTTTCACAATGCAGAATAAAAGCACAATATTGAAACAGATTTCCACAGTGGGAAGGGATATGAAAGAATGAGGGTGGGGATCTCAGAAATGGGGAGGGGAGCAGGTGGCGATAGGGAAAGAATGGGAGGTTTGAGGATGTCAGCTGGGAGGTTGGTGCATAAAGTCTCCCATTCTCCCTCCTCCCCACTCATGGTCCAATTCTCTCCCACCAGTTCCTCATACCTCTCTCCCCCTCCCCACTAGTCCCTCTCAACTCTCCACAACCACCCTACCCCCCAAACCTGTTCACAGTCTCATCCTGCTTAAAGCTGACTCTGAATTCTGTTTTAAGTGCACAGTGTCAACAACCACAGCCAGAAAAGATTCCCCAGTTTGTTTTCCTTCACTGGTTATTGGTTACTAATTACCTAATTAGTAAGAGAGTTGATTACTTTGTGAAACAGTTGCTCTGAGTCGCCTTCAGGTAAGCATAAGTACCTGGAGAAGAGAGACATTGCCAAACAGAAAGCCCTAACAAACCAACAGAACCAATCCAGTGAAACCACTTAACTGCTTTCCCAGCTTTTCTCTCCACCCAGAACACTTTTTTTTTGTCTATGCATCCGGTATGGAAGTTTATTCCCATTGCTCTGCTATAATTCTCATATGGGTTGGGGTTGCAAGTGGCTGGTTGCTGTGAGTGGTCTGGGATGTACAAGGTGATGACAGTTCCTTGGATATCTAACGCTGATCTGCATTGTGGCCACAAATGATTCATACTTTAACGGAGTGGATTCTTTTCCAATTGAGGAAGAGTTCATGACAGCCACTCTTGATGCCTTGTGGGTGTCATTGATTGGGCCTGAGTTTGTGGAATGCAGAATTAGCTGTGAATCCTAATGCATATAGCCAAGGCTCTGTCTGCATGTGCTCCAAGCTATTCTGCATTGCTGCAGTTTTTCACAAAACAGATCATTACCAGTGACATCACAGGGGTCCAGAGTCCTCATCAATCCTACCACAGGAAACATCTCCTCGAATTCTTTAACTTCAATCCCTGGAATGTCGGTGATTGAGGGGTTACCTTATGAAGATTTACAAAATTATGAGGGACATGGATAGGAGAAATAGACAATGTCTTTTCTCTGGGGTTGGGGAGTCCAGAACTAAAGGGCATAGGTTTAGGGTGAGAGGGGAAAGATACGAAAGAGACCTAAGGGGCAACTTTTTCACACAGAGGGAGCTGTATGGAATGAGCTGCCAGAGGAAGTGGTGGAGGCTGGTACAATTGCAACATTTAAAAGACATTTGGATGGGTATATGAATAGGAAGGGTTTGGAGGATATGGGCTGGCAGGTGGGACTAGATTGGGTTGGGATATCTGGTCGGTGTGGACAGGTTGGACCAAAGGACATCTGTTGGACATCTCTATCTATGACTTGGTTTATACTGCTAGAAACTGTGCGCCTTGATAATTGGGGAAGATGCGGCCTTCAGTGAATGTGATTTGCTTCACACAAGCTGCCAATCAGCCCACAATGTATTTGCTGCGTTACTGCATTGGTTCCAGACCAGAAAAAAGCTTCAAGTAGCAATCCTATACTTGGTCTGTCCTTTGTTCACTCCCTCAAACCAATGGGGGAGTCAGCCAGTCAGAAGTATGCATGGAATATATGGTGATACCAGTCAACATGGAACCCAAACCACACACAAGGCACACAAATGTAAATGATGTTATTAATAAATAGATCTCTCATCAAGGACCGACCAAAAGTGCTACATTGTTAATCCAGAGACCTAAATAACATTCTGGGGACTTAGGTTCAAAGCCCACCAGGGCAGATGATGGAATTTGAAGTCATTAATAAATTTGGAATTAAAAGTCTAATGATGTCTAATGAAAAGTCTAATATTCATTGTCAATAGTGAACCGTCTGGTTCACTAAAGTCCTTCAGGGAAGAAAGCTGCCATCCTTACCTGGTCTGGCCTTCATGCAACTCCCACAGCAATGTGGGTGACACTTAACTGCCTCTGGACAATTAAGAATGGACAACAAATTCTGGCTTACCCAACAAAGTCTTCATCCCAAGAATGAATAAAAAAAAAACTCACTGAGGCAAGGCAATGCCAATGAAGCATCAATTAGGAATACTTATTCTTTTTTTTAAAAAGGGAAGGCCAAAACTGACCTCATATTACAAGGGCTGAAAGTATCCCCAATCTAATTATATAACCCTTAAGCAAACTGCAGATATAAAGAACATTGACAGTGATGCAATTGGAAGTACCATAGGTTTCTATATCTTAGAAGAGATGTGCTTAAGAAGCAATTATAATGTGGTACAGTCCACACTCGATAATCTAACTGCCTACACCTGGTCTGAAATCACATGGACTAATAGTATTTGTCTTAAGTGTTAATATGGGCTTCTCAGAACGGATATCTTTTTGCTGGAGCAGTTATTATTGGCCTATGATATATTTCTTACAAAGATAATACATGGTTTGGAAAGGATGGACGCTAGGAAATTTTTTCCGTTAGGCGAGGAGCCTAGGACCCGTGGACACAGCCTTAAAATTAGAGGGGGTCAATTCAGAACAGAAATGCGGAGACATTTCTTCAGCCAGAGAGTGGTGGCCTGTGGAATTCATTGCCGCAGAATGCAGTGGAGGCCGGGACACTAAATATCTTCAAGGCAGAGATTGATAGATTCTTGATGTCTTGAGGAATTAAGGGCTACGGGGAGAATGTGGGTAAATGGAGTTGAAATGCCCATCAGCCATGATTGAATGGTGGAGTGGACTCGATGGGCCGAATGGCCTTACTTCCACTCCTATGTCTTATGGTCTTATGGTGTTCTTACAATCGTCCAGGGAACAAGCCCATTAGCAGCAACATTAAAGACTCCAGGCTACAACATCAAGTCTGCCCATGACCTGACCAACATATACTGTAACTGATTTGATGCAATTGGCAACTTTAAAGGTGATGCATTGTTGCATCTGAGTGATGATGCCCAACCAGCATCTCTTAAGTGCACATCCACATTCATGAGAAGATCAAAGCGGAATTAGATTCCAGGAGCAAAGCAACATCCTCTGGAAAATCAAGAGTGTCACTGACATGTGCAGCTCCAATCCTTGCATTTCAAAGAAAGATGGCTGTCTACATATACATTTAGTAAACATTGTACTAAACAGAAGCCCATCAAGATTCCTGCCCCGGAAGAGGCTCATCCCAAGTTCTCACACCCTAAACATTTTCCAAACTCAGCGCTAAGAATCTTTGAAAGTAAAGTCGCAGGTTGACAGGTTAGTGAAGACTGCATTTGGTATGCTTGCCTTTATTGGTCAGTGCATGAAGTATAGGAGTTGGGAGGTCATGTTGCAGCTTTACAGGACATTAATAAGCCACCTTTGGAAGCCTGCATTCAATGCTGGTATCCCTGCTATAGGAAGGATGTTGTGAAACCTGAGAGGTTTAGAGAAGATTTACAAGGATGTTGGCGGTGTTAGATGGTTTGAGCTATAGGGAAGAAGCTGCATAGGCTGGGGTTATTTTCCCTAGGGCATCAGAGGCAGAGAGGTGACTTTATGGAAGTTTATAACATCATGTGGGGCATAGATATGGTGAAAAACCAAGATCTTCTCCAGAAAGTAGCAGTCGAAACTAGACGGCATAGGTTTAAGGTGAGAGGGGAAAGATTTAAAAGGGACCTAAAGGGTAACTGTTTCATGCAGAGGGTGGTGCGTGTATGGAATGAACTGCCAGAGGAAGTGGTGGAGATAGGTATAATTACAACATTTAAAAGGCATCTGGATGGAAATATGAATAGGAAGGGTTTAGAGGGATACTGGCCAATGGGACGAGATCAATTTAGAATACCTGGACAGCATGGATCAAAGTTGGATCAAAGGGTTTGTTTCCACGCTATAGAACTGTATGATTCTAATAGGCATTGGTCCATTCCAGTTTTCCTGGAGTCACAGGAACAGACAACATTTTGGAGATCTTTTGTTAGATATTGTTTTCTCAGATTATATTTATATGATCCACCAGCCAGGATATATTCCAACAATATTTGGATTGTATCACGGAGAACCTATTCAAATGGCTCTCTATTACAATCTTGGAAAAAATTGACACAAGCATGACACAAACCTTCATTGGCTCATGAAAACAGCAAGGAAGCTTGGTTTTGGTTTCAACAGTAAAAGAAAAATCAACTAACATGAGGCAAAGCAATTTCTTTAACAACTTATCCATCGCCCAGTGTTAGACTTGATCTTTTCCAAAATAGAAAAGGTACAGAAGATGGGTTTACCACAAAACAAACATGATTTACAAAGGGTCTGGTCTTCTTTAACTTTCTATTAAGCTACAGGAGCAAATGCTGGGAGAAAGGTTTTTTAACACAGTTTCAGCTAATAAAAACCACATAAAAGTCATAGAGTAACTAAAATGATTATCTCGCATAGGAAATTACATGCCTTACGAGTATGCCATGATATTATCCCAAACTCAAATCACTTCATGAAAAATAAAGGTATTGAAGAACTGTAAGGTGGTCACTGAGCTGAAGGTGCAAACCAACTACTATAATATTTCTACTATCTACAAATCACAAGTCAGGAGTGTGATGGAATAATCCCCTGGGTGGGTGCAGCTCCAATAACACTCAAGAAACTCGCAGCCATCTGTGGTGATTGGAACCAGCTGACTACAAGATCTTTGATTAGGGTTGTTAACCTGGGCCGATCAGGAAAGCCCTGGCTGACCAATGTAACCAGGAGACCCCGGTGTAACTGGAGAAGGATCATGCAGTATCCAACAACACTCTGGAGATTTTCAGGGAAAGGTGGGCACTGCAGGGAGTGCAGCGTATTATTTCCCCCTCCAACTCTATTTTGATTTGATCCCTGTCCTCCCCTTCACTGTTTGATCACACAGCATTGCCCATTGATGAGAAGGGCACTGCTTGTCACTGGCCACTCGGGTGTTTCCTTTCTTCCTGGTGGTGGAAATTGAATAAAGATTCGTGCACCTTGTGTCTTTCACTGTGTCCCATACCTGCACACACACAACATGGGTATGGGGGAAAGATGGGGGAAAGAATAAGGACTACCGCAGTTAGGCAATAGTGTGGGGGTTTAATTAAAAAAATAAATTTTTTTTTAAAATAAGCAGGAGTGTCAGAGGTTCTGTTCAGTCTGAGAGCTGGCTCTGAGGGAGCTGGATCAGTGTGTGTGTGTAAAAAAAAATGTAACCAGGAGACCCGGGTGTAGCTGGAGAAGGACCATGCGGTATCCACTAACACCCTGGAGATTTTCAGGGAAAGGTGGGCACTGCAGGGAGTGCAGCGTATTATTTCCCCCTCCAACTCTATTTTGATTTATTCCCTGCCCTCCCCTTCACTTTTTGATCACACAGCATTGCCCTTTGATGTGAAGGGCACTGCTTGTCACTGGCCATTTGGGTGTTTCCTTTCTTCCTGGTGGTGGAAACTGAATAAAGATTCATGCACCTTGTGTCTCTCACTGTGTCTCCACCTGCACACACACAACATGGGTATGGGGGAAAGAATAAGCACTATCGCAGATAAGAAAAATGTAAACAGGAGATTTAGAGTCTCCTCAGTTTGGAGCACTGACTCTGTGCTGGCTGGTGCTATAGTCAATGTGTTACTACTGGCTCTGAGGGGAAGAAAATGTAACCAGGAGACCCGGGTGTCTCTGGAGAAGGAGCACGCGGTGTATACCAATACCCTTGAGCTGATCAGGGAGACGTAGGGCACCGCAGGGTGTGGAGTGCATAATTTCTCCCTCCAATTCTATTTTGATTTAATCCCTACTCTCCCCTTCACTGTTTGATCACGCAGCATTGCCCTTTGTCAAGGGGAGCACGACCTGTGACTGGCCACTTGGTGTTTCCTTTCTTCCTGGGGGTGGAAAATGAATAAAGATTTGTACGCCTGTTGTTCCTCACTGTGTCTCACACCTACACACACGACATGGGTGCTGGGGAAAAGTAAGCACTACTGCTGTCAGGCAGTAGTGTGGGGGTAAAAGAAATAAAAAAACATAATTAGGAGATTTAGAATCTTCTCAGTTTTGGGGACTGATCCTGTGCTGGTTGGGTTACAGTCAGTGTGAAAAAAATGTAACCAGGAGACAGGGCAGCGGTGGATGTACGGTTCATGGCCACTGCCATTCGACACCTTAAAATGGCAGTGCTGGGACCTGACTTTGTGCACCAGGTGGAGGATGCACAGGTGTGCGATGGAATCCCGTCTGCACTTACTCCAGCCCAGACGGAATGTAACCAGGAGACTAGATTAGATTTGGGTGGCACGGTGGCACAGTGGTTAGCACTGCTGTCTCACAGCGCCAGAGACCTGGGTTCAATTCCCGCCTCAGGCACTGACTGTGTGGAGTTTGCACATTGTCTGCGTGGGTGTGCTCCGGTTTCATCCCACAGTCCAAAGATGTGCGAGTGAGGTGAATTGCCTATGCTAAATTGCCCATAGTGTTAGGCGAAGGGGTAAAGGTATTGGTGGGTTGTGCTTCGGTAGGTTGGTGTGGACTTGTTGGGCCGAAGGGCTTGTTTCCATCCTGTAAGTAATCTAGAGATGTGGGGATTTTCTTTTATGCATTGTTTTTCAACTGTTTGCTGTGTTTTATTTGGAGGACTGTAATGTAGTTTGTTTTATTGGTTCTGTGCTTTGGTTTTCTTGATGGTTATAGGGGGACATGAGGTGTTTGTTTTCGATCCCTGTTCATTTGTAGTTTTTATATTGTTAACTGTTAGTGTGTCATGTCTATTGTCAATTTGTATAATGTTGAAAAAAACAAAATATATATAACCTGAATTTCCTCAGTTCAGGGGGATTGACCCTGAGCTGGCTGGCTACAGCCAATATACTGTGCACAAGTAAATAAGTGGTGGCTTGGTGACAGGACACGGACCTCTGTGCAGTTATTTCAGTGGCGATGGAAGTATTCAGGATGTGCCTGAAGAATGCTCGCTTCTGTCATGTTGGAGTGGGGATAAGCAGTATCGGCATCATGTCTTTATTTGGGAAGCTTGACTCATTTGATCCAACTGTTGAAGACTGGACCCAGTATGTGGAAAGAATCTGAATTTTTTCCAGGCAAATGATATTGGGGTAAATGAAAAGCAATGGGTAATCCTTCTGACTGCTTATGGATCTGCAGCATTTTTGGTTATAAGAGGCTTAACTTTCCCAGAGGCATCTTCCAAGAGTTGACAGAGTTGGTTAAGAAATATTACAACTCCAAATCTCTTCTAATTCTGAAACACTATCAGTTTTATCCAAGGAATCCATATTGGAATTTTTGATGATGTTGAGACAACTGGCAAAGGCATGTGATTTTGTGTTAACCCTGAATGAGATGCTGAGAGACCATTTGGTATGTGGGGTTAATGACGCAACCATGCAGAAGTGCCTACTAGCGGAAGCTGAATAGGACTTCAAACAGGCACTATGACTGGCTTTGTCATTAGAAAATGCAGCAACTGGAGCAAGGGTTGCTGCGGGAATCCCAATGGAAATGGACTTCCTCGCCTGTCCAACTGAGCTTATGGAACACCCTTTGAATGCAGGCAATCACAAACCCTCATGCAGGACATATTCTGAGCAGACAAACCCTAGGCCAGCACACAACAAGGCTGAGCCTCAGCCAAGGGGCTAACAAGTTCTTCAGGACCTGGACTAGTGAGCCATTGCAGTTGCTGCTGGTAAGCGGACCCGAGACAACAAAGGAGTCTTAAAAGGCCTGACTTGTGCAACAAAACTTGTAGAACAATACCCAGGAGAGTGCACATCCTGGAAAGGCCCCTCATTGTGGTTTGAAACAATTAAATTGTTTAGTGACATCCAATTAGAACCAATTAAAATTAATGTTTGGTTAAATAGTCACCCAATTTCCATGGAGATTGATACTGCCACAGCTGTATCTGTAATTGCAGAAATTGTCTTTAACAAGATTCACTCAGATCTCGCACAAGACCTCAGCCCAGCTAAATACATACAGTGGAGACCAGTTGCAGATTAATGATACGATTTTGGTTCCAGAGTCCTATGAGAAGTAGTTAGTACAGTTATAAAAGACAGTAGTAAAAGGCTCGGGCCCAAACTTATTGGGGCAGTATTGGTTGAGAAAAATTCATCTCAAATGGCTCAACATTTTTCAATTAGAAAATGGCTGCCTCAATGAAGTCCTCGCGAAATACCGAGGTGCATACTTGTAAGGGCTTGGGACTATAAAAGGGGCCAAAGCCATTTGATGTGTTGACCAGGAAGCAATTCTGAAATTTTGCAAGGCCTGCCCATTGCCATTTGCTTTGCAATCAAATGTAGAGGCTGGAGAGCGACGGGGTCATCAAACCAGTGCAGTTTGCAGAATGGGCAACCTGGCAAGCGATTCTCAACATCCCCAGAGGAGTTGTGTACCCTACTTGTGATGGCCCTTCTCAATGGATCTCTGCTCTACACATGAATTAGTATCTTTTATAGGAATAATACAGAGGTCAAAATGGCACATGTTTGATTGCCGTGACATTGTTTAAGACAGGTAATTACAATTCTACAATGCCCGGTGATTGCCGATTTCCTGTGATAACAAGTGAATGAGTGCAGGTTTATAGCTCCTTGAAAGTGGGATCGCAGGTGGATAGGATAGTGAAGAAGGCGTTTGGTATGCTTTCCTTTATTGGTCAGAGTATTGAGTACAGGAGTTGGGAGGTCATGTTGCGGCTGTACAGGACATTGGTTAGGCCACTGTTGGAATATTGCGTGCAATTCTGGTCTCCTTCCTATCGGAAAGATATTGTGAAACTTGAAAGGGTTCAGAAAAGATTTACAAGGATGTTGCCATGGTTGGAGGATTTGAGCTAAAGAGAGAGGCTGAACAGGCTGGGGTTATTTTCCCTGGACTGTCGGAGGCTGAGGGGTGACCTCATAGATGTTTGCAAAATTATGAGGGGCATGGATAGGGTAAATAGGTAAAGTCTTTTCCCTGGGGTCAGGGAGTCCAGAACTATAGGTTTAGAGTGAGAGGGGAAAGATATAAAAGAGACCTGAGGGGCAAACTTTTCACACACAGGGTGGTACGTGTATGGAATGAGCTGCTAGAGGATGTGGTGGAGGCTGGTACAATTGCAACATTTAAGAGGCATTCGGATGGGTATATGAATAGGAAGGGTTGGGAGGGATATGGGCCGGGTGCTGACAGGTGGGACTAGATTGGATTGGGAATTCTGGTATGGATGGGTTGGATCGAAGGGTCTGTTTCCGTGCTGTACATCTCTATGACTCTATGAATGGTTTACAGGAACTGGTTATCAAATTTTTCATAATCACGTGTTGATGGACAGAGATTTAGACAGAAGGACTTTGTTTCATTCTCATTGTTGGATTCACATGCCCATGTTAATAGGTAGGGGAAGCGTGATAATAGGAACAGGAGGCAAGGCTATCAGTCTTATCCAGGGAGGACAAACACCTTTGCCTGAGGCTGCAAGTGAAATCCACATGTATTACTCCAGAGGATTGTGTTCTCCAAGAGTCAGCCAGCGCCCCCTGCTGTGATGACCTGTCTCATTCTGTAAAGAGGACAATCAATACTGTATTGCAGTGCATCTTTTTAGCAGTGGAACGCTTAAACCTTGAGTTCCCAATGTGTCGTGATAAAGAAGCAAAAATGGAACTTATTCTTTTGGGGCGTTCAGTACAATAAAAATGGTTTTAATCAAAACAGTGACAGATTAACATTTCATTCAGAGTTTAGGACAAAAATAGATGACATGTCCAATCTCTTTCTTTCCTCACAATTTGTTTCACAAAGCAAATCCAATGCTGTTGTTATTAATTGTGTGCTGATCTGCGAGCAACTTTAAACATTGAGGCACAATGGGTAGCGTGAACCCACATTTCCACATAGTTTTGACCCTGAGCCATTGGGCATCAGATCACAGTTCGATCTAGAGAATGCTGCTTCTAGGGATGAAAGTGATCAAAGACAAAATGGTGTGATTTTTTTTGTGTGAGAAGAAATGATATACACACCATAACATTAAGTGCCAAAATAGTTTCAATGTAAAAGGCTGGAAAATTACAACATTTTTTGTCTGCTGTGATGAAACGCAAATGTTTCTCAGATTCTTTAAGTGGATGGGATTGTAAAAGTACGATCAGTTTAATGAATTTCAGGAAATTTTAAAATCTAAATCTAACACCCACTTGATTTTGCAGACTTTGCAATTACTTTATGAAGAAGTGGAACACAAACGTTACCCAAAATTTCAGTGATAATGGAGGGACGAGGAGAGACCAAAGTGGTGAAAAGAGGAAAGGATGAGGGGCGAAGAGGGGAGTGGAATGTGAGATGAAGGTCAAAGTGAAACAGCAGAGAGAGAGAGAGGTGGAAAGCAAATGGATGGGAAAAGGAAGTCGGGATGCCAGTAAAGAGTATGGATGGGGAATGAGGGAGGGTGGGAGCAACAGGAAAAAGAGCTGGTGAGAACAGAACAAAAGCCAGCAAAATCTTGGGAAATATTTGCATCTGACTATGTTCCAAACCATGAAAGAATTAATCAGTACACTACACCGCAGTTCATACACAACAGCAGCTGTAAATGCACCCTGAACAGTCGAGTAAAAAAAAGTGGAGCATTATAATTCTCAGATTTACTGCAAGTTAAATCAAAACAAAAAAGAACTGGCAACTTTTTAAATAGGTTTCACTGTCAACTTTTTCACTTGTAAGATAAGTGATACACATGCACTTTAAGGTGCACATACAAAAAGGAAGGTTGCCCTCCACCGCATCTCCTCCACTTCCCGCTCCTCCGCCCTTGAGCCCCGTCCCTCCAATTGCCACCAGGACAGAACCCCACTGGTCCTCCACTACCACCCCACCAACCTTCATATACATCGTATCATCCGTCGTCATTTCTGCCACCTCCAAACGGACCCACCACCAGGGATATATTTCCCTCCCCTCCCCTATCAGCATTCTGAAAAGACCACTCCCTCCATGACTCCCTTGTCAGGTCCACACCCCCCACCAACCCAACCTCAACTCCCGGCACCTTCCCCTGCAACTGAAAGAAGTGGTTATTGCGTTTTTTACCGTCAGACTTCCTGTAGTCATGTGACTTCTACCTTTGCTACTTGGGCTTGTGTGTAATCTGTGAGAGTGATTAAACACACATCACTTGTAACATGGCGTCAGGGGGGATGCAGCTGAAAATGTGTGGGTTTCAGAGCTGTAAGAGAGGCAGCTAACGCAACTTTGAATTTCTGGGTAATACAAAAGAGCTGTCCATTTTTCATTCCTTTCTTTGGAAACAAAAGAAGCTATGAGAAAGATTTCTTTTCTCCACTCTCAGTGACAAAACTATTTAATAGCTATTGAATTAATTCAAAAACCTAAGGAAACAAAAGTAAAACCTGACTTGAAATAAACCAAAGATCTGGGGATGATGGAAATCAGAAACACAAACAGAAATTGCTGGAAAAACTTAGCAGGTCGGGCAGTATCCATAGAGAGAAAAGAATTAATGTTTTGGGTCCAGTGACCCTTCTTCAGAATTTATCAACCAAGCAACACTCTCCTGTCATACAGTTTAATGTTTGTTGAACTTGCTTTGATAATTCCTGTGAATTGTCCTGATAAGACAAAAAGTTTCACTAAAATGTGTTTGTTTTTTCAGTAATACTCAGGTTCTATATTACCCAATGTCTCTGTGAAGAAAAGCGAGGAGAAGGATTGAGGCCAGAGGGCAAGTTGTAGGTATTTCAGAATAGATCATGTGAAAAGATAAAGAGTTTGTCTAGTCTGGGGATAACACAGATCTAACTGCAAGAAGATAAATTACTTGGCGTGTTAGTGCCTGACTAGAAAGAAGAAAAACAGGTTAATAAAGACGTGTAGATTCTATTAGTGTTAAGATTCACAGAGATGTACAGCACAGAAGCAGATTCTTCAGTCCAACACGTTCATGCTGACCAGATATCCTAACCTACTCTAATCCCATTTGCCAGCTTTTGATCCATATCACTCTAAATCCTTTCTGTTCACATACCTATCCAGATGCTTTTTAAATGCTGCAATAGTACTCCCCCACTTCCTTTGGCAGCTCAGTCCATGCACACACCACCTTCTGTGTGAAAAGGGTTGCTCCTGAGGTGCCTGCAGGGGAGCAAAAAGAGCCTGAGTTGTGAAATAGGGGTCTAGGTTCAGGCACATTAAGAGTGCATTCACAGCAGCTGTAAAGGGAGAGCAGCACTGCACTTGACAAACATGGTTTGCAGGAAAGGGAGTTATCAGCACCACCACATGAGCTGTCATGATTCTCTTCCACCAGCCAAAGATTCTCTCCTCCTACCGGGTGACACAATGGATGTTGGGTGTCAAATTACCCGTGTTGACACTTGCCGCTCTTTTGTGGGGTAAGCAGGTATGTGAATTACTGCAGCGCTCTGAACATGGTTGCATGAGCATGTGGCAACATGTTATGTTGAAGATTGCTACTGTTGTTCCTCTGCAGCTGGTTATAACACTGCAAAATGAGATGGCCATTTGTACAGCTTATCTGGTGCTGTTTCTTGCAACATTCAATTTCAAATGGTTGACAAGACAGTTAAGTTCATCATTGTTTGAGCAGAAATTGTACAGTGATAGAAATCTTTGTACAATAATGTTCTCACACAAAGGACAGACATTTATTGATATTAAATTGTAGATTGAGTAGATTCATAATGGATGATCATTATCGTTGCCAAGATCTAGTTTAAAGGTTTTCAATACTGTGCAATTGTGTGAAGTTGTCTAAATGAAAAGTCAAATTGGTGTAGTGAAGAAATCTGTCATCACCACTGATGGTCAGTGTCATTGTCTCAATCTGGAGGACAGCCTGGAAGGTGAAGTTTGTCTCAACTTATCGTAAATGATAGGTTCATAAGTAAGCAAAAAGAAGCATGTTTAGTTAAAGAGTAACAGCATTTAAGGTGTGACATTCCAAATATTTGTGGATGGTATGAAATATAAATCCTCCTGCCAAGGATGAGGCAGTTACTTAATGGTCTAAATATGTATGTCACCTAATGATATTACAATTGTTTAATAATGCCAAAAACTAAAATATCAAATGCACAAATAAACAGTATACCAGAATGATATTCAAAGCTCTTAAATTTGTATCTAAAGGAATATAGATTCATTTAGAACCAAATAATTCATAAGGACAATCAATCCTGTAGTCCAAAGTACAAACAATCCTGGAATCAAGGCCAACCAGAATGGTGCTAACAACCTCAAGATAATTTCCCAAACTAAAGATAAAAACATTTATAAGAGATAACATGAGATTTAAAAAAGGGCATTAAAAGTAATTATCCAATAACCAAAAGGATGAACAAGTTTAACATGTTGGCTGAATGCCTGTTCAATTACAAGATATGCAATGTACAACTCTCAGACATAAAATGTTGATAATTCCTAATTGCAATAACAGGCTTGTTTATTTTATATCTCAGATAGAAAAGTTAAATAATATCAGTCGTTAACATTGTCGTACGGGATGATCAAGACCAAAGGACAGAAACTATGTACTGTGGAGGACATCACACAAAAGACAAGGAAACACACCCAGTGTGGGCAAAATAAAATCAGCCAAACACAAAGTGAACTTTTGGTTTAGAATTTTCTTTCATAGAGAAGTTGCTTTTGCAACAAGTTAGCGAACAAGGATTCTTGCAAAGTAGACTGGTTCCTATTCACTCTGTGTGTTAGTTGATATCTATCCATCTTCATGAGAATACCTCACAAAGATGAAACATTTATTGAAACACAATCAAATCCACTCATTGTTTTCCGTGTCAGCAGAATTTAATGTTTCTATACAATATGGGGAGTTGTATTACAACTGTGTTAGTTGTGATTTAGTTGGTTGCATTCTTGCCTCAAAGAAACAAAGCCACAGGTTTACAGTCCCATTTCCGAGACCTGAGTGCAAACATCTGGGTCTCTAGTCCAGTGCACTACTGACGGAGTGCTGCATTGGTGGAGGTGAGTCTTTCTGATGTGCTGCTCAGCTGTAGAGCCCTGACTACTCTCTCAAGTAGATTGAAAATGAACTCAACACATTATTTCAGAGAATAGTTACCTCCAGTATCCTAGTTAATATTTATCACTCAATCAACATTGCAGAATAATAGGTAGATTTATCTGTTTGTGGGAGCTTGCTGTGCATACATAGGCTGAAACAGTTCCCACACTGGTACTTGTAGTATTGGATATATAGTACTATGTTATGTCCTGAGACCATGGACGGTACTACACAAATGCAAGTCTTCCTTTGTTTTGCACAGAGAGTCAAAAGGTTTCATACACATATATATATATATATATAATATATATATATTTAGACCAAGTGCAATTTCCAAGTTTGTGTGCAATGTGAAACTTGGAAGCATGGTGAACTTTTGAGGAGGATAGTTCAGTATTTCCAAAGGATATAGACAAGAGGGTAAAATGTATGGACGAGGCCAATTGAAGTTCAATACAAAAGTGTGAAGTGATTCATTTAGGTGGAAGAATATGAAGAGACAAAATAAAATAAAGAACATTTAATTCTAAATGAGATGCAGGAGCAGAGGGACCTGGGTGTACACATGTATAAGTGTAAGTTGTTGAAGATGGCAGAACAAGTTAGAGGGCAGCTTTTAAAACATATGAATCTTTGGCACTATTTGATAAGTGCATAGAGTACAAGAGTAAGGAGGTTATGTTGAACTTGTACAAATTACGAGATCAGCGTTGTATTCACTCTTGGATGTTGCACTTTAGGAAGGATGTGAAGATATTGGTGAGAATGGCGAGAGATTGCCAAGAATGGTTCTAGGAATGAGGAAGCAGTTAAGATGATATTGGAGACGTTGAAACAGGGTGAAACAGCTGAGAGAGTCTCTGAGAGATATTCAAAGTCATGCAGGGTCTTGAAAGAGTAGAAAAGAGAAACTTCACACTTGTGAAGAAATTAAGCAAGAAAGCACAGATTTAAAGTAATTGGAAGAAATAAAATGATGTGAAATAATTTTTCATGCAACACATGGTTAATGTTTGGAATGAGCCACTTGAGACCCTGGTGGAGGGTCAAACATTCAAAAGGTAATCCAAATGTGTGGGGTCATGGGGAAAAGACAGAATGGTACTAGGTGAATTGAACATTGAGGGCCAGTGTAGACCTAATGGGTTGACTAGTCTCCTTTTGTGCTTTCTAAACTGATTTTGGAGAAATTAAACAATTAAGATGCATAAAAATAAGTAAAATTACAGTAATAGCTTAAACTCTTGACAGCAGAGTAGGGTGTTTTTAACAATGATTCAGCCATTTGGATCAATGGTTGGTATAACATCGTGGGCTGAAGGGCCTATTCTGTGCTGTACTGTTCTATGTTCTATGTTAATTTATTGGTGTAAGACTGAAGCAACATGAACAGAGCCTTTTTAATGATTTCTAACCTGAAATTGTATAGTTGGTGCTATCTGAGAGCAGCAATACAGCTATGCATAGAGCTGTCTACCTGAGGCTTGCTTGTTTTCAATGAGATAATTTGAGGACAGACACCATACAACTCAGCTCATTAACCTTACACACAGATTGTAAATAGTGATCATTAAACTCCACAATAAGATAGCAGTGTTTGTACTAAAGTCCTAACCTGAAGTAGGAGTCAATGCTTTCAGAGAGTCAATGTCTGCAGAGACTGGGCACCCTCCAGTACCAGTCACCCTAGTGGCTGATATTCATGTATGAAAATTGATTGTTATTCTATCATCGAGGCATCACACCTTGGTTGGATCTTCCTCTCAAATGAAGTGTACACACCATCAATGTATCACAGACTCACTCCCTGCACTCAGGCCCTCAATCTTACCCATAGCAGTCTTGATAAAGTTGTGTGATGATTAACTTTGGTAGTGTGGAAAATTCTCGAAATAATTGTTCAGCATTTTGTAAACAGTAACTTGAAAAACATGGGTTAATTAAGAAAAGCCATCCTGGATATTTTCTGAGGGAAAATTGTGTTCACATGTCAGTTTTCTGATCAGAGTTGAGTTGTTATTGAAGTGTCTCTAACATGGAGAGAACACATGACCACAGCAGACTGGGAGGGACCTGGGAGGCTATGGAAGTTTTAGTTGATAAAGGAATGGATAGAGCTATAGGATTGTCCAACTTTAATCAGATGTAGATTTGTCAGATTCTTAATAAACCAAATCTGAAACATAAGCCAGCAGTCAACCAGGAAATCAGAAGATTAAATCATTGGCTTCCAGCTTTTTATTTTTACTATAGCTTTCGAGAACACTCAGTAGCTGGCAACGCATCTCTCTGCAAAACTACATCTTACGTTTTTTTCTTGTTTTGTTGCTTTAATAGATTGAATGCCCACTCTCTACTTATGGAGTATTCCAATCAATGATCACTGTGCAAATGCAAATCGTAGAATTGCTACAGTAAAGGAGCTATTCAGCCTGTTTTATCTGAGTGCTCTTTGTAAGAATGATTCACCTAGTCATAGAGTCATAGCCTTATAGAGATGTACAGCATGGAAACAGACCCTTCGGTCTAACTCCTCCAAGCCGACCAGATATTCCAACCTAATCTCGTCCTATCAGCCAGCACCTGGCCCATATCCCTCTAAACCCTTCCTATTCACATATACCCATGCAGATCCCTTTTAGATGTTGCAATTGTACTAGCCTCCACCACTTCCTCTGGCAGCTCATTCCGCACACTTATCAAAAATCTGGACACCAAACATATCACCAACAGTAGAAAGAGTGCAGGTTTTCTCTTACCTGTGTATATACTACCTAACACAGGGCATCCCAAACTGTAGAGTACTGTGTATCCCCAGTTGTCACCAGCTGTAAGTTTAGTGTAGTGCATTCCGAGATTTCAAAGGCTGATGTTGACTCTATAAATAAGACTACTTGCTTTAGCTTTGCAACAGTGTCTGGCACCACCTTTACTTACTAATTCCTGATGGTGAGCTGCTGTTCCCAGCCTCAAATGATTTTTTTTTGGGACAGCATTAATGAAGGTTGCATTTGCTGATTGTCAGCCAAAAGAACTTAGGTAACATGAATATTCAATTGTGAACCCATTGCTAAGATTTTAATTCCTGGAAATGTGCGAACTTGAGTACATTTATTCCCTTTTCATTGTTGTGGTTCTGTTTGCCAAGCTGGAAATTTGTGTTGCAGACGTTTCGTCCCCTGCCTAGGTGACATCCTCAGTGCTTGGGAGCCTCCTATGAAGTGCTTCTGTGATGTTTCCTCCGGCATTTGTAGTGGTCTGAATCTGCCACTTCCAGTTGTCAGTTCCAGCTGTCCGTTGCAGTGGCCAGTATGTTGGGTCCAGGTCGATGTGCTTATTGATTGAATTTGTGGATGGGTGCCATGCCTCTAGGAATTCCCTGGCTGTTCTCTGATTGGCTTGTCCTATAATAGTAGTGTTGTTCCAGTCGAACTCATGTTGCTTGCCATCTGAGTGTCTAGCAGATTTTCATTTCTGAATAGGGAAAAAAACGAGACCCTCGAGGAACCTCCACTCCAAAATATAGCTTGAATCATGGTAAAACAATAGCATCAGTACATGAGCATTGGTTAAACCTGAAGCAAAGAGATTCTGGTATGAGTACAATAGCAATAGTTGTAGTTTATGATCTTAACGTTTTCAGCATTATGTAAATGTTATTGTTTATTTGTCTCATAGTTTCTGAATGAATAATGTTTAATAATCCAAAGATGTGCAGGTTTGGTGAAATGGCCATGCTAAATTGCCCATTGTGTTTATGGTGTTGGTTAGGTGCATTAATCAGGGGTAACTATAGAGTAATAGGGTAGGGAAAATGAGTCTGGATGGGTTAGTGTCCAGAAAATCAGTGTGAATGTGTTGGGCCAAAGGGCCTTTTTCAACACTGTAGGGATTCTAGGATTCTATGATTCTAAAATGTCTGCAATGAATCTTAGATTTACAATGTGTTAGTTTCTGACAATAACCTAGAAGGGACTGGGGTGAGGGAATGACCTCTGGAGTTTGAATAACTTAAAGCCATTGATCTCAGAAGAATTTTTTTTCAAAAATATACTTTATTCATAAAATATTTTGATATTCTGTACAATTGGTAATACCATACATATGTAAACATTCCATTTCTTTGCATACAGAGATCGAGTAATCATTCCTGTACGTTTACTATACATATAATTAGCTGAGGCATCAGGGGAGCCCATTTACTGCGTGGGCTCCCTGTTCTTTGGCAGGCAGACGTTACAAGGTGGTCTTTCCCCACCCCGCCTTGGCGGCAACTGCCCCAAGCTTCAGTGCGTCCGTCAACCACGTAGTCCTGGACCTTGGAATGTGCCAGTCTGCAACACTCAGTCGGGGTCAGCCCCTTCAGCTGGAAGATCAACAGGTTTCAGACAGACCAAAGAGCATCTTTCACCAAGTTGATGATCCTCAAGGCACAGTTGATGTTCGTCTTGGCGTGCGTCCCGGGGAACAGACCGTAGACCATGGAGTCCCGCGTCACGGAGCTGCTCGGGACAAACCTCGACAAACACCTCTGCATTCCTCTCCAGACTTCCTCTGCATAGGCACATTCCAGAAGGAGGTGTGTGACACTCTCGTCCCCTCCGCAGCCACTTCGGGGCAGCGTGCGGTGCGGCAGAGAGTCCGGGCGTGCATAAAGGATCTCACAGGCAGAGTCCTTCTAACCACCAGCCAAGCCATGTCTTGGTGCTTGTTGGAAAGTTCTGGTGATGAAGCATTCTGCCAAATGGCTTTTGACAGTCTGCTCAGGGAACCGCTGAACAGGATCCACTCTCTCATTTTCCCAAAGGGTCTCAAGGACACTACATGCTGACCACTTCCTGATGGACTTGTGGTCAAAGGTGTTTTTCTTCATAAGTTTCTCCACGAAGGACAGGTGATACGGAACGGTGCAACTACTTGGAACGTTCTGTGGCAGCGAGGCCAGGCCCATCCTTCGCAACACCGAGGACAGGTAGAACCTCAGTACGCAGTGACACTTTGTGTTTGCGTACCAGGGATCCAGCCACACACAATGGTGGCCATCAGGGTGAGGGTGGCATTGGTGTGTTGTTTCCCCCATTGCCCAGATCTTTGTACATAGAGTCCTTTCGGACCTGGTCCATCTTTGATCTCCACATAAAATGGAAAATGGCCGGGGTGACTGCGACGGCGCAGGTTCTGGGAATAGGCCAGACCTGTGCCACATATAACAGCAATGACAGTGCCTCACACCTGATGACGAGATTTTTTCCCGTGGTGGAGAGCGATCGTAGTTCCCATCTCCCCAATTTCTGCCACACTTTCTTGATATGCTCCCCCCAACACTTGGCGCATGCCCCAGCCCCTCCAAACCAAATACCCAACACCTTCAGGTGGCCGGTCCTGATGGTGAAGGGGATGGAGGATTGGTCAGCCCAGTTCCTGAAGAGCATGGCCTGACTCTTGCCTCGGTTGACCTTGGCTCCCGAGGCCCGTTCGAACTGGTCAAATATGCACATGAGTCTGTGCACGGACAGCAGGTCCGAACAGAAAACAGCGACGTCATCCATGTACAGGGAGTCCTTAACCTGCAGGCCCCCGCTGCCAGGAATAGTCACCCCTCTCAGGCTCGCATCCTTCCTAATGGACTGGGCAAATGGCTCTATGCAGCACACAAACAAGGCAGGTGAGAGAGGGCAGCCATGCCTGACTCCAGATTTGACTGGAAAGCTATCTGATTCCCACCCATTGATTGAGACTGCACTGTTGGTGTAGAACAGTCTGATCCAATTGCAGATTCTCTCCCCAAAGCCCATTTTGGAGATAACATCTCTCTTATACATATGTGATATCCTGTCAAAGGCTTTCTCCTGGTCCAGGCTGATGAGGCAGGTGTCCAACCCCCTGTCTTGCACGTAGGTGATTGTATCCCTGAGGAGTGCAAGATTCTCAGCAATCTTCCTGCCTGGTACAGCACAGGTTTGGTCGGGGTGGATCACTGATCCCAGAGCAGATCTGCCCGGTTGGTGATGACCTTTGCCAAGATTTTGTAATCCGCATTAAATAGTGAGATTGATCTCCAATTTCTCAGTTCCTTCCTCTCCCCCTTCCGCTTGTAGGTGAGGGTGATGATGCCTTTCCTCATGGATTCACTCATGGTACCTGCCCGAGGCATACTGACATACCCCTCCAGCAGGTCCTAGCCAACCAAGTCCTACAGTGCAGAATAGAGCACGACTGGGAGTTTTATTCTTTTTGAAGGACTCAAGAGCCTTGGTCAGCTCGTCCAGAGATAGTGGCTGGACCAGCCTCTCCAGTGTTCTGTCGTCTAAGACCTCTGTGATAGAGAACAGGAACGACTGGGAGGACGTGCTGTCGGTTGGCTTCGAGTCATCCAGCAAAAAGTGAGAACTGCAGACGCTGGAGATCAGAGCTGAAAATGTGCTGCTGGAAAAGCTCAGCAGGTCAGGCAGCATCCAAGGAGCAGGAGAATCGACGTTTCGGACATGAGCCCTTCTTCAGTTTCCTGAAGAAGGGCTCATGCCCAAAATATCGATTCTCCCGTTCCTTGGATGCTGCCTGACCTGCTGTGCTTTTCCAGCAACACATTTTCAGTTCAAGCCATACAGCCTGGCATAGAAGGATTTGCTGATCCTCATGACGTCAGTCAGAAGAATGAAACTTGCAAACTTTGTGAAACTCCACAGGGTAGAAACTGGGTGGGGATATTTCCTCTGGCAGTCCTGTCTAGGATTCAAATTCTCAGTAAAGTTTGTCTATTTAGGACAAAGATGAGGAGAAATTTCTTCATTCTAAGTATTGTGATTCTTCAAAATTCTCTACTCCAATGAACTTTGAATTGTCAGTTAATGAATATATTCAAGACAAGCTTGCAGATTTCTAGCTCCTTGAGGAATTTGTGATTATAACGATAAAGGAAAGGACAAATTGATGAGCTGTGATCTCATTGTCTGGCAGAACAGACTTGAATGACTAGTTAATGTGTTCCTCCTTTTTAATTCTTACGATGTTACAACCGCAAAACCTCCAAATTCCTGATTTTTAATTTTGCTGTTAATTGCAATCTTTCAGCTATGCAAGCTTCAATACTTTACTTCAAAATATATCTGCCTCCATTTATACGTTCCAGCTACAGTGAAGCCTAAAATCTCAACATTTAAACTGAAATCCTCTCGTATATGGGGGAATGTTAGAATCAGTTTGGGGATTTAGATCAACTAGGATTAAGGTTTATCTGCTTTTCAGGACACACATTATTTAATATGTAATTCCTATATAATGTATTCTTTAAAAAAATTGAATCCACTTTGTAGCTATGCCATATTACAAGATCCTGACATTAAATTCAGCCCTTTTGATGTACATAATAATTTAATTCTGATGTGACAGCATTTTAAAATTTAATTTTAGTTATAGAGAGAGTTTTGAAGGGATCAGTGTGAGATAAGGCAGGCAGAGCGAGTCGAAAGGAAACTTCAGAAAACTCCGAGCTGCAGAGGAAAGGCATTGAAT
This sequence comes from Hemiscyllium ocellatum, assembly GCF_020745735.1. Lineage (NCBI taxonomy): Eukaryota > Metazoa > Chordata > Chondrichthyes > Orectolobiformes > Hemiscylliidae > Hemiscyllium > Hemiscyllium ocellatum. The sequence continues at coordinate 68,446,438 of NC_083419.1, read as the reverse complement.
CAATTAACCAAATAATCAATTATCCGAATGAAATAGTGCCCGCCCGTATCATTCGGATAATCGAGGCTCCGCTGTAAACCTGTTGGATGACAACCTGGTGTTGTGTGATTCTTTACTTTGAATTTTGAAACCCAGTGTGATCTGGAGACCTGGCCCACTGTGGTCTGTAGGCTAAGTGCTGGCACATACATGGGTGAAAGGACAACAAATTGAGTACTTCTTTTCCTTTTTACTCTTATGCTCGACCTTTATTTATTTTTACAATTTTGTACCAAATACTTCAGTATTTGCACATGGGTACCTTGTACCTAAGATGGCACCATAAGTGGCTGGATTGGAAACATTTCACTGCACTCATTCAAGTGCACATGACAATACAGCTAACTCAGTTCAGAGTCATACAGCATGGAAACAGATTTTACTTTCCAACCAGTCCATGCAGAACATAATCCCACACTAAACTAATTCCACCTGCCTGCTCCTGGCCCATATCCATCCAAACTTTTCCTGTTCCTGTACTTATCTAAATGTATTTCAAACATTATAACTGTGACAACATCTACCACTTCCTCAGGAAGCTCACTCCACACAAACCATCTCTCTCTTCTCACCTTAAGAATGTGTCCACTAGTCTTGAACTCACCTGTCTTTGGGAAAAGCTGCAAATGTGTTGCTGGTCAAAGCACAGCAGGTTAGGCAGCATCTCAGGAATAGAGAATTTGACGTTTCGAGCATAAGCCCTTCATCAGGAATAAGAGAGAGAGCCAAGCAGGCTGAGATAAAAGGTAGGGAGGAGGGACTAGGGGGAGAGGCGATGGAGGTGGGATAGGTGGAAGGAGGTCAAGGTGAGGGTGATAGGCCGGAGTGGGGTGGGGGCGGAGAGGTCAGGAAGAGGATTGCAGGTTAGGAGGGCGGTGCTGAGTTGAGGGAACCGACTGAGACAAGGTGGGGGGAGGGGAAATGAGGAAGCTGGAGAAATCTGAATTCATACCTTGTGGTTGGAGGGTTGCCAGGCGGAAGATGAGGCGCTCCTCCTCCAGCCGTCGTGTAGTTGTGTTCTGCCGGTGGAGGAGTCCAAGGACCTGCATGTCCTCGGTGGAGTGGGAGGGGGAGTTAAAGTGTTGAGCCACGGGGTGATTGGGTTGGTTGGTTCCCCCAGACGTGATCGACGATGCCCTCCACCGCATCTCCTCCACTTCCCGCTCCTCCGCCCTTGAGCCCCGCTCCTCCAACCGCCACCAAGACAGAACCCCACTGGTTCTCACCTACCACCCCACCAACCTGCGCATACAACGTATTATCCGCCGCCATTTCCGCCACCTCCAAACGGACCCCACCACCAAGGATATATTTCCCTCCCCTCCCCTATCAGCGTTCCGCAAGGACCACTCCCTTCGTGACTCCCTTGTCAGATCCACACCCCCCCCCAACCCAACCTCCACCCCCGGCACCTTACCCTGCAACCGCAGGAAATGTAAAACTTGCGCCCACACCTCCACACTCACTTCCCTCCAAGGCCCCAAGGGATCCTTCCATATCCGCCACAAGTTCACCTGTACCTCCACACACATCATCTATTGCATCCGCTGCACCCGATGTGGCCTCCTCTATATTGGTGAGACAGGCCGCTTACTTGCGGAACGCTTCAGAGAACACCTCTGGGCCGCCCGAACCAACCAACCCAATCACCCCGTGGCTCAACACTTTAACTCCCCCTCCCACTCCACCGAGGACATGCAGGTCCTTGGACTCCTCCACCGGCAGAACACAACTACACGACGGCTGGAGGAGGAGCGCCTCATCTTCCGCCTGGCAACCCTCCAACCACAAGGTATGAATTCAGATTTCTCCAGCTTCCTCATTTCCCCTCCCCCCACCTTGTCTCAGTCGGTTCCCTCAACTCAGCACCGCCCTCCTAACCTGCAATCCTCTTCCTGACCTCTCCGCCCCCACCCCACTCCGGCCTATCACCCTCACCTTGACCTCCTTCCACCTATCCCACCTCCATCGCCCCTCCCCCTAGTCCCTCCTCCCTACCTTTTATCTCAGCCTGCTTGGCTCTCTCTCTTATTCCTGATGAAGGGCTTATGCTCGAAACGTCGAATTCTCTATTCCTGAGATGCTGCCTAACCTGCTGTGCTTTGACCAGCAACACATTTGCAGCTGTGATCTCCAGCATCTGCAGACCTCATTTTTTACTCGATGTCTTTGGGAAAAGACTTGCCTATCTATACACCTCATGATTTTTAAAATCTCTACAAGATTTAAAAGTCCAAAGATGTGCGGGTCAGGTGAATTGGCCATGCTAAATTGCCCGTAGTGTTAGGTAAGGGGTAAATGTAAGGGTATGGGTGGGTTGCGCTTCGGCGGGTCGGTGTGGACTTGTTGGGCCGAAGGGCCTGTTTCCACACTGTAAGTAATCTAATCTAATCTAATCTAAAGTAATCTAAAAAAAATCACCTCTCAACCACCATCACTCCAATGAAAAAAATTCCAGGCTCTCCAGCCTTTCTTTAGAACTCAAACCTTCCATGCCTGGAACATCTGGTAAATCTCTTGTGAACCCTTTCCAGCTTAATAATATCCTTCCTATAACAAAGCAACCAGAACTGGACACAGTACTCCAGAAGTGGCCTCACCAATGTCCTGTTCAACCACAACATGACTTCCCAACTTCTTTACTCAAAGGACTCAGCAATGAAGGCAAGCATGTTAGATGCCCTTTTAACCACCATGTCTATGTTTCACAAACTTCCAAGAATTATGGACCTGAAACCCTCAGTTTCTTTGTTCTCCTGTTAATTGTATATGCTCTGCCCCATTTGTTGTACTAAAATGCACTAAATTCACTAAAAACCTTCTTCATGTCTACTGTGCCACCAATTTTGGTGTTGTCTGCAAACCTATTAACCATGCCTTCTACATTCTCATCTAAATCATGACAAACAAAAGAGGACCCAGAACTGATCTCTGTGGAACACTGCTGGTGACAGGCCTCCAGTCCAAAAAGCAACCCTCCACCACCATCACTATCTCCTGTCATTAAGCCAATTATGTGTCCAACTGATAAGCTCATCCTGAATCCAAGTGACCTAATTTTACTAATTAGTCTACCACGTGGAACCATGTCAAAGAATTTACTTAAGTCTAAGTAGAATCTGTTTGGATTACCCTTAACCTTATCTGCCAACACTATCTCATATCCCTGATTCACTTTAAGAATGTCTCTACACGCTTTATATTGATTAAGACATTTGTTTGAACCCAGCTGTCTGTATCTAAGATTCTCTTTTATTCTTGACTAGAACCTCAATCCATTCATCCATTGTTCTTCAATTTTACCAGCTTTACTCTTCATTCTAACAGGAACATAATGCCTCTGAAATCTTGTCATTACACTCTTGAAAACCTCCTACTCATCAGATGCTCTTTTATCTGCAAACAATATACTCCAATCAACTTATAAAAGTTCTTGGCTCATACCATTTAACTGCTCCAGTTAAAAGCTGTAACTTTTATGGAAGGCTTATCTTTTTCAATAACTATCTTAAAACAAATAAAATTACAATTGCTAGGCACAAACTTTTCTCATACTTTCACCTCAGTCACTTGTCCTTCCTTATTACACAAGAGAAGGTCAAGTTTTGCTCGTTCTCTAGTAGGAACACCCACATATTGATTAAGAAAATTTTCTTGAACACATTTGACAATTTTTTCCCAATTTGTCTCTACTGGGGAGCCTGTTGTACAATCCCACCACTGTATCTGCTGCACCTGATGTGGTCTCCTCTATATTGGGGAGACAGGCCGCCTACTTGCAGAACGTTTCAGAGAACACCTCTGGGACACATGGACCAACCAACCCAACCACCCCCTGGCTCAACACTTCAACTCCCCCTCCCATTCCACCAAGGACATGCAGGTCCTTGGACTCCTCCATCGCCAGAACATAGCAACACGATGGCTGGAGGAAGAGCGCCTCATCTTCCGCCTAGGAACCCTCCAACCACAAGGGATGAACTCAGATTTCTCCAGTTTCCTCATTTCCCCTCCCCCCACCTTGTCTCAGTCAAATCCCTTGAACTCAGCACCACCTTCCTAACCTGCAATCTTCTTCCTGACCTCTCCGCCCCCACCCCCACTCCAGCCTATCACCCTCACCTTGACCTCCTTCCACCTATCACATTTCCAACGCCCCTCCCCCAAGACCCTGCTCCCTACCTTTTATCTTAGCCTGCTGGACACACTTTCCTCATTCCTGAAGAAGGGCTCATGCCCGAAACATCGATTCTCCTGCTCCTTGGATGCTGCCTAACCTGCTGCACTTTTCCAGCAATACATTTTCAGGTTAATTTAAGGTCAGGGTGGAATGTGTTGGGGAAGTTGATGAATTGCTCAACCTCCTCGCGGGAGCACGAGGTGGCGCCAAAGCAGTCATCAATGTAGCAGCGGAAGAGGTGGGGAGTGGTGCTGGTGTAATTGCGGAAGACGTAGAACAGTTGATCTAAATTTACCTTAAAATTACCTGGACCATCTCTGACACCTCCCTCCCTTTCCTGGACCTCTCCATCTCCATTAATGACGACCAACTTGACACTGACATTTGTTACAAACCCACCGACTCCCACAGCTACCTGGATTGCACCTCTTCCCACCCTACCTCTTGCAAAAATGCCATCCCGTATTCCCAATTACTCTGCCTCCACTGTATCTGTTCCCAGGAGGACCATTTCCACCACAGAACACAACAGATGGCCTCCTTCTTTAGAGACCGCAATTTCCCTTACCACGTGGTTAAAGATGCCCTCCAACGCATCTCGTCCACATCCCGCACCTCTGCCCTCAGACCCCACCCCTCCAACCGTGACAAGGAAAGAATGCCCCTGGTGTTCACCTTCCATCCTACGAACCTTTGCATAAACCAAACCATCTGCCAACATTTCCGCCACCTCCAAAAAGACCCCACCACCTGGGATATAATTCCCTCCCCACCCTTTCCGCCTTCCGCAAAGACCGTTCCTTCCGTGAATACCTGGTCAGGTTCACGCCCCCCTACAACCCACCTTCCCATCCTGGCACCTTCCTCTGCCACCGCAGGAACTGTAAAACCTGCACTCACACCTCCTCCCTCACCTCTATCCAGGGCCCTAAAGGAGCCTTCCACATCCATCAAAGTTTTACCTGCACATCCACTAATACCATTTATTGTATCCGTTGCTCCCGATGCGGTCTCCTCTACATTGGGGAGACTGGGCGCCTCCTAGCAGAGTGCTTTAGGGAACATCTCCGGGACACCCGCACCAATCAACCACACCGCCCCGTGGCCCAACAATTCAACTCCCCCTCCCACTCTGCCGAGGACATGGAGGTCGCTCCCTCACCACCAGACGCCTGGAGGAAGAACGCCTCATCTTCCGCTTCGGAACACTTCAACCCCAGGGCAGCAATGTGGACTTCAACAGTTTCCTCATTTCTCCTTCCCCAACCTCACCCTAGTTCCAAACTTCCAGCTCAGCACTGTCCCCATGACTTGTCCGGACTTGTCCCACCTGCCTATCTCCTTTTCCACCTATCCACTCCACCCTCTCCTCCCTGACCTATCACCTTCATCCACTCCCCCACTCACCTATTGTACTCTATGCTACTCACAACCATGGCAACTGGCACCCGAGCTAAACACTTTTACACAAAACCTTGCACAATAAATGCTAGCCCAGTTATCAAAGCCTACATCTGAAAGAATTTTAAAAATCCTCAGGCCTGGGTTACCATCTCTTTTAGCTCTGAGCTGTTCACCTTCCCTTGTTTATGAAAACAGGCTTGTTTAGACTTTCTTTACAGTGCTTGTGAGACAGGACATATCTAGGGATGGTAATATTGGTGTCTGGGATATTGGAATATATAAGTCCATGAGTATGACTTAGTAAGTCAGGTGGATAGAGCTTGTAAGAAGGCCTATGGTGTATTTGCGTTCATTAGCAGAGGGATTGAATTCAAGAGTCGTGAAGTGATGTTGCAGCTGTACAGGACTTTGGTTAGGCCATATTTGGAGTACTGTGTGCAGTTCTGGTCACCTCACTTTAGGAAAGATGTGGAAGCTTTGGAGAGGGTGCAGAGAAGATTTACCAGGATGTTGCCTGGAATGGAGAATAGGTCGTATGAGGATAGGTTGAGAGTTCTCGGCCTTTTCTCGTTGGAACGGCGAAGGATGAGGGGTGACTTGATAGAGGTTTATAAGATGATCAGAGGAATAGATAGAGTAGACAGTCAGAAACTTTTTCCCCGGGTACAACAGAGTGTTACAAGGGGACATAAATTTAAGGTGAAGGGTGGAAGGTATAGGGGAGATGTCAGGGGTGGGTTCTTTACCCAGAGAGTGGTGGGGGCATGGAATGTGCTGCCCGTGGGAGTGGTAGAGTCAGAATCATTGGCGACCTTTAAGTGGCAATTGGATAGGTACATGGATGGGTGCTTAATCTAGGATAGATGTTCGGCACAACATGGTGGGCCGAAGGGCCTGTTCTGTGCTGTATTGTTCTATGTTCTATGTTCTATGTTCTAAGTATGTAAATTTGTTTCCAGTACTTAGCTCAATGTAGATGGCCTGCCCATTTTCATTACTTATTTCCTTTCTTATGTTTGGTACAACTCATTTGACCATTTCAGAGGGCAGTTATGAGTCAACCACATTGCTGCGGGTCTGGAATCAAATGTAAGCTAGACCAGGTAAGGATGGCAGATTTCCTCCCTAAAGGACATTCGTGAAACAGACAAGTTTTATTGACAATTAACAATAATTTCATGGTTATCATTAAACTCTTAATTTCAGATAACTTTTTGAATTTAAATTCTACCATTTGCCATGGTGGGATTTGATCCTGTGTTCCCAGAATATTACTTGGGTCTCTGGATTAATAATTTCATGAAAATCCTAAAAGGTGGAAGATCTGCCAGGCTATGGGCTGCAGATTTTGCAAAAATCCAATTCTGCTAAAGTTGATGGCCCACAGCACCTCATAGATGTCCAGTCTTGTGTTGCTAGATCTATTTGAAGTCTGTCCCTTTCAGCACAGTGATATTGCCACACAACACAACGTAAGTATTAGCAGTAGTGATGATCCAACTTGGCCATTTTCTCCCCATTGTTCCTCTGTGTAATTCCCCTCTTAGGTTATTAATTTGATTTGATTTGATTTACTGTAGTCACATGTGCCTCAGTACAGTGAAAAGCTATGTTTGTGAGCAGTGCAAGCAGATCATAGCAACAAGGGTGTACAAACCATGACCAACATTATTTGAAATTAGAGAGTCCATTCAGCAGTCTAATAATGGCAGGGAAGAAGCTCTTCTTGAACATGTTTCTGTAAATTCTGCCTGACGGAAGAGGTTGAAGGAGAACATGACTGGAGTGGGAGGGGTCCTTTTTTTGGGTTAAACCAAATCATCCGCCTTCCTGACCTCTCCGCCCCCACCCCCGCTCCGGCCTATCACCCTCACCTTGACATCCTTCCACCTATCGCGTTTCCAACTCCCCTCCCCCAAGTCCCTCCTCCCTACCTTTTATCTTAGCATGCTGGACAGTCTTTCCTCATTCCTGAAGAAGGGCTCATGCCCGAAACATCGATTCTCCTGCTCCTTGGATGCTGTCTGACCTGCTGCGCTTTTCCAGCAACACATTTTCAGCTCTGATCTCCAGCATCTGCAGTCCTCACTTTCTCCTCTCAAATTTACCTGGACCATCTCTGACACCTCCTTCCTCTTCCTGGACCTCTCCATCTCCATTAATGACGACCAACTTGACACTGACATTTTTTTACAAACCCACCAACTCTCACAGCTACCTGGATTACACCTCTTCCCACCCTACCTCTAGCAAAAATGCCATCCCGTATTCCCAGTTCCTCCGCCTCCGCCGTATCTGCTCCCAGGAGGACCAGTTCCACCACAGAACACAACAGATGGTCTCCTTCTTCAGAGACCGCAAATTCCCTTCCCACGTGGTTAAAGATGCCCTCCAACGCATCTCGTCCACATCCCGCACCTCTGCCCTCAGACCCTATCCCTCCAACTGTAACAAGGACAGAACGCCCCTGGTGCTCACCTTCCACCCTACCAGCCTTCACATAAACCAAATTATCTGCCGACATTTCCGCCACCTCCAAAAAGACCCCACCACCAGGGATATATTTCCCTCCCCACCCCTTTCCGTCTTCTGCAAAGATCGTTCCCTCCATGACTACCTGGTTAGGTCCACGCCCCCCTACAACCCACCCTGGCACCTTCCCCTGCCATCGCAGGAACTGTAAAACGTGCGTCCACACCTCCTCCCTCACCTCTATCCAGGGCCCTAAAGGAGCCTTCCACATCCATCAAAGGTTTACCTGCACATCCACTAATATCATTTATTGTATCCGTTGCTCCTGATGCGGTCTCCTCTACATTGGGGAGACTGGACGCCTCCTAGCAGAGCGCTTTAGGGAACATCTCCGGGACACCCGCACCAATCAACCACACCGCCCCGTGGCCCAACATTTCAACTTGCCCTCCCACTCTGCCGAGGACATGGAGGCCCTGGGCCTCCTTCACCGCCGCTCCCTCACCACCCGATGCCTGGAGGAAGAAAGCCTCATCTTCCGCCTCGGAACATTTCAACCCCAGGGCAACAATGTGGACTTCAACAGTTTCCTCATTTCCCTTTCCCCCACCTCACTCTAGCTCCAAACTGCCAGCTCAGCACCGTCCCCATGACTTGTCCAGACTTGTCCTATCTGCCTATCTCCTTTTCCACCTATCCACTCCACCCTCTCCTCCCTGACCTATCACCTTCATTCCCTCCCCAATCACCTATTGTACTCTACGCTACTTTCTCCCCACCCCACCCTCCTCTAGCTTATCTCTCCATGCTTCAGGCTCACTGCCTTTATTCCTGATGAAGGGCTTTTGCCCGAAACGTCAATTTCGGTACTCCTCGGATGCTGCCTGAACTGCTGTGCTCTTCCAGCACCACTAATCCAGAATCTGGTTTCCAACATCTGCAGTTATTGCTTTTACCCTGTGGTTGTGAGTATATTCACCAAGGTGGAAAGTTGCTTTGCAGACGTTTTGATTCTGTCTTGGTGGCATCTTCAGTGCTTTGGAGCCTCCTGTGAAGCACTACTGCACTGGAGGGAAATATATACTGCACTGGTGGGGTCTGATTGTAGGCAGCAGAAAAGCAGAGGATAATGCGTTGCGTGTGTCCACCAACTACAATCAGACCTCACCACTACAGATCCATTTCCCTCCCCACCCTTTTCAGCATTCCACAGAATCCATTCCCTCCACAATTCCCTTGTTAGGTCTCCGTCTCCACCAGCCCATCCTCCACTCCCTGCACCTTCCCTTGCCACCTCAAGAGATGTGCAACCTGTGCCCACACCTCTCCCCTCACCCCTCCATCCAAAGGCCCAAAGGATCCTTCCACATCCTGCAAAGATTTTCCTGCACATCCAAACATCTCATCAGCTATGTCTGTTTCTCTAGATGTGGCCTCCTATACACTGGGGAGACAGGATACCAACTTGCGGAACACTTCAGAGAACATCTCTGGGATACATGCACTAGACAACCCCACTGCCCTGTGGCCAACCCCTTCAACTCCCCCTCTCACTCCGCCAAGGACACACAAGTCCTAGGCCTCCTCCACCACTAAATCCTAGCCATCCAATCCTGGAGGAAGAACACCTCATCTTCCACCTTGACACCCTCCAATCACACGGAATCAATGTCAATTTTCTCATCTCCCTGTGCCCACCTTATCCCAAATCTAACCCTCCAACTCCGTACCACCCTCTTGAACTGTCCTGCCTGTCCATCTTCCTTCCTGCCTATCTACTCCACTTTCCACTCCGCCCTGTCATCATCACCCCCCACTACCTTCATCTACCTATCACTTTCCCAGCTACCTTCCCCCCCATCCCTATCGCCTTCCAATTAATTTCTCTCAGCCCCCTTAGGCCCTGGCCCTCCACCAACATTCCTGATGAAGAGCTTCTGCTTGAAACATCGACTCTTGTGCTCCTATGGTGCTGCCTGACCAGCTGTGCTTTTCCAGCACCACACTTTTTGACCACTTGATTGTAGGCAATCGCAGGGCATATCCTGAGCAGAGGGACCCTACGTCTGTCCACAGACAAGTGGCTAAAAAAGCTCTTGAAGATCTGAGCCAGTAAGGTATTGCAATTGCTGCCTTTATGCCAATTTGAAACAGTAAAGAAGTTCTACAAGACCTGACTTGAGTTAAAAAAAAACATGTAGGCTGATATCCAGGACGGTGCCTGCCCTGGAAAGACTCCTACATGTGAGTTGGAACACTTAAATTGCTAAGCAACATCCAAATCAGAACCGAAAGTTGCCAGCCAGGTTGATAGGGTGGTTAAGAAGGAATACGATGTATGAGCTTTTATTGGCAGAGGGATTGAGTTTCAGAGCCACAAGGTCATGGTTCAGCTGTAGAAAACTCTGGTGTGGCCACATGATAAGAAGGATGTGGAAGCTTTGAAAAGGGTTCAGAGGAGATTTACTAGATGTTGCCTGATATGGAGGGAGGGTCTCATGAGGAAAGGCTGGGCGATTTGAAGCTGTTTTCATTAGAGAGTAGGAGGTTGAGAGTGATCTAATTGAGACATATAAGATAATCAGAGGGTTAGATAGGTTAGACAGTGGGAGCCTTTTTCCTCTGATGGTGATGGCTAGTACAAGGGGACATAGCTTTAAATTGAGGGGTGATCAATATAGGACAAAAGTCAGAGGTAGTTTATTTACTCAGAGAGTAGGAGAGGCGTGAATGCACTGCCTGCAAAGTAGTATACTCGCCAACTTTAAGGGCATTTAAATGGTCATTGGATAAACATATGGATGAAAATGGAATAGGGTAGCATATATGGGCTTCAGATTGGTTTCATAGGGCAGCACAACATAGAGGACCGAAGGGACAGTACTGTGCTGGAATGTTCTATGTTCTATGAGAGGCATTGGGTAATTATCCAGCTGCACAAAACGATTTACCTTTTGCTTAAAATCCTCACAAAGGTGAACTAGCTGTCAAGCTTCACAGTTGGTATAACCAATGCTACCTATTCTGCAAACCACGCTTAGTTTTTTCCTCAGGTTAATGAATTATGACGGAAAATTCACACACAACCTGGCTCCCATCTTGGCATCCTTACACCTGCTACTGAAAAGGGATCAATGTTGGAAATGGTTGTGTAACCAAAATGTAGCCCTTAGGGAAGTGTAAAAGCAGCTATTGTCATCTCAGGAGTTGGCCCACTACGATCCGAAGTGAGAGGTAATGCTGACATGTGATGCCTCCCTGTACAGCATTAGGACAGTGTTGGCTCCCCAGTGTTCCAATGGAGAGGAACACTCAATAGCATTTGCTTCTCGGACTTGTGACGCTGAACACAAATATGCCTAGATAGAGAAGGAAGGTTTGGTGTGAGGAAGGTTCCATCGGTACTTTTATGGACAGGAATTTGCCGTATGTACAGGCCTGGTGAGAAAGACAGGTAACACTTTGAGTCAAGTGATTCTTTATCAGACTCCTGGATATTTCCACACCTAACTGTGACACTTTTTTAAAGCCATGATGTGGAGGAACCAGTGCTGGACTGGGTTGGACCAAGTTAAAAATCACAAAGCACCAGATTATAATCCAACAGATTTATTTAGAAGCACTCGCTTCCAGAGTGCATTTTGAGCATGCACACACACACACACTCACACATATATAAGTCTATGGAGTGAATTAGCATTTGCAGAATTATATTTGCAGATACATTCTATTTTGCTCAAAAAGCACACAATCCTGAAGGCAGTCAATCAATGTAATAATTTATAAATTCTTACATTGAAATTAGAACCAGTCTGACTCAAGATTGGGATACAGACAGACTCTAACCTCATACCTTTAATGCATTGTCTGAGCTGAGATGTCACTTTCTTTTACAAAACCTTAAGTTATCTCAAGAATGTGACTTAAAAGAAATTCTGGGATTTACATATTAATGACCAAAACCTGTAACCCATTCTAGAAGATGAAAGTCTTAATTTGTTTGTCTACATTTGTTCAATATATCATTTCAGTTGTATGACATTGTAAACTTTTGCTATAAATTCTGTGACCTACGATCCTACTCCACAGCTACCTGATGAAGGAGCAGTGCTCCGAAAGCTAGTGCTTCCAAATAAACATTTTGGACTATAACCTGGTATTGTGTGATTTTTAATTTTTTTTTAAAGTTTGTGCAATCTATCTCACTCAGTGAAAATCCATTGTAGCTGAGAAATGGAAGTGAGTTGGATCGAAGGGTCCGTTTCTGTGCTACATGATTCTATGAATTAGAGGAGGTGACACTGGGATTAAGTTTCATGGATAGAAGCTTTTATCTTTTATAAAACATCATACTTTCAGTTTTATGACCCATGAGATGGAATCTAAATTGACTCATTTAAGATGTTGTTATGCTTATTGGGGTGGTTTAATTGTGTTGATTGCAGATTTTACTTGTTCTTTAATGGTCATTGAGTTATACAACATAAAAACATGTTATTGGAGGAAATTATTATAGATTTAATGGGGTTAAAACAAAAACATTGAATACAGAGGAACCTCAATTATCCGAATGAGATGGACGGGCACTATTTTGTTTGGATAATCGATTATTCCGGGAATTGATTAAATGTCTTTCCTCTGGGACTTGGAGGTTTTTTAGCCTGCTCCCTGTTCAGGATACGAGACAGCAGCACACAGTGTGCGAACCCCCCTCCGCAGTCAAACACCGCCCCCCGCCTCTGTCCAACACCAATACCTGCCCACCCCCCAACCTGGCCCAACACCACTCCCAACACACACACACACACACACACACAGTTTTACTGCAACATTTTGGCAGGTTCTACCTTCACCTTGTACAAGACAAAGTTGGAGAGATTATCTGGGGAAGGAGGGTTTAGGATAGCCCCCTGTGTAGAATTCCAGGTAAAGTGTGGGGAGAGAGAGAGAGGGTTGGGAGGTCATTTGGAGACAGTTCCTGTTTAATCACTATAAACAAAAGCCATGAGCAGTATATTTGATATGATGTTTCTATCGGGACCTCGCAATCTCCTTCAGATAATCTGATATTCGGATAACTGATATTCAGATAATCTAGGTTCCTCTGTAAAACAAACAGCAGTTTTAGGTTCCTTTACTCACTCGACTCTTTAGTGAATTGAGCATTAGAACATTACAGTGCTTTCAGCAAGGATACATTTTTCAAATACCCAGCTTAAATATAATGAATTCTGGTTGTTCAATCACTAGAAATGGACAGATCCTGTGGTTCTAAGATCCACTGATCTCTCTGTCCCTGAGACCTCTTTCTGCAATGAGTGAGGTCTTCTTCCGCTTTGACTGCAGTACAGCTCTTGACATGTTCAATCTTTCCTATCTTGAAAGGATGGAGTTTATTTTATTAACAAGCCATTCTGTCTATGGCACTTCTTCTCAAGGTGTAATGTCCACTTGTGCTCTGTGGCCTTAGTTTAAGAAATTATTTGACTCTGTTCAGAAAGTTGCCCAACCTTCTTTTGCATTCTGCAGTAATTTTCCATTTTCTGAAGTTCTTCTCAGTAAGTTTCCAGCAAGAGACGATTACATTTTGATGCAATAGCTTATCTCAACTCAAGGCCTAGTCTTTGAACTAAAACACTCGTTCATTGGCCTGTAAACTCTGTTTTTTTCAATGATGGCATTTCATTTTGTCTCTTGGCTCTGTGAAGATTCTTTCAGACTATCTGTATAAAAGTTGCTTTCTCACTCCAGGTCACTTTATTGCAAAATGTGATGGGCAGCCTCAGTCAATGATTAAGCAAAAGTGAGTACTGATTCTAGATTAGAGTGGTGCTGGAAAAGCACAGCAGGTCAGGCAGCATCCGAGGAGTATAAAAATCGACATTTCGGGCAAAAGCCCTTCATCAGCCCTTCATCAGCTTTTGCCCAAAACGTCGATTTTTTTTCTGCTCCTCGGATGCTGCCTGACCTGCTGCGCTTTTCCAGCACCACTCTAATCTAGACTGAGTCAATGATTGCTTGTTTTAAAGTGTTTAGTTTTATTTGCAGAGTAATAGAGGCTGTGAGTGAACTGTAATGATGTAAAATACCCTCAGAGCCAAACCCACAAGTGATGTAGCTTCTGATCTTTAAAAATGCTGGGGTCTGTTGTTTGGCCAAAGTTTGAGTGCTCCTGCACCTGATTAGTCTGATTGAAGAATATTAATAACCTTGTAGTGAAAATATGAGAAGAATTTAAGTGAACTCACAAAAACACAAATTGGGCCATTTTGAGTATCCTTTTGCTACAAAATAGTCAGACATTTTAGAATGATCACCAAAAACCACCCTCATTGAATAACTCCACTGGTTAACCTGATAATCATGACCTCCATCTTACTCAGGCTGTTTGTGCAACTGACACAGTATGATTTTTTGATCATCATTTCATCCTGTCAAATCTACTCCAACTGCTTCCCTCCACAGTGTTTCCTTTTCATCCAAAGAAATGGAGCCAGAGTGCAAAGGGAGGCAGATGGGTCTGGCGTAGACGGGAGCAGCCTACTATAGGAAGGATGTGGAGGCATTGGAACGAGTGCAGAGGAGGTTTACCAGGATGTTGCCTGGCATGGTAGGAAGATCGTATGAGGAAAGGCTGAGGCACTTGGGGCTGTTCTCATTGGAGAAAAGAAGGTTTAGGGGAGATTTGATAGAGGTGTACAAGATGATTAGGGGTTTAGATAGGGTAGACACTGAGAACCTTTTTCTATTAATGGAGTCAGCTGTTACTGGGGACACAGCTTTAAATTAAGGGGTGGTAGGTATAGGACAGATGTTAGGGGTAGATTCTTTACTCAGCAGGTTGTGAGTTCATGGAATGCCCTGCCAGTAGCAGTGGTGAACTTCTCCCTCTTTATGGTCATTTAAGCGGGCATTGAATAAGCATATGGAGGTTATTGGGCTAGTGTAGACTTTGGTCGGCGCAACATCGAGGGCCGAAGGGCCTGTACTGCGCTGTATTTTTCCATGTTCTATGTTCTATAATTGTGGGAGGTTGGATCCTGATGAAGAGATAAGTCTGGAAGTAGGGATTGTGGAGGGAATTTTGAGTGTGGAACATAAGGAGTGATCCTCGCATTCCCTCTGGGGTGGATGGCAGGCACTGAACACCCTTGATCCTTAGTAGAGTTGGGAATAAAAGAGTAACATCACAGGAAATTTTCGAGTTGAATGGTTGGTAATTAGAAGCTGTTGGAGACTATGTTTCAACACCAGTAATTCTGAAAACCAAAAATCTCTAAAGTAGAACAGGGATAGAAAGAAATGGAGGCTGAGGGGTGACCTTATAAAGATTTACAAAATTATGAGGAGTATGGATAGGATAAATAGACAAAGTCTTTTCCCTGGGGTGGGGGAGTCCAAAACTAGAGGACATTGGTTTAGGGTGAGAGGGGAAAGATATAAAAGAGACCTAAGGGGCAACATTTTCATGCAGAGGGTGGTATGTATATGGAATGAGTTGCCAGAGGATGTGGTGGAGGCTAGTACAATTGCAACATTTAAAAGCCATCTGGATGGGTATATGAATAGGAAGGGTATGGAGGGATATGGGCCAGGTGCTGGCAGGTGGAACTAGATTGTGTTGGGATATCTGGTTGGCATGGGTTGGACCGAAGGGTCTGTTTCTATGCTGTACATCTCTATGACTGTATGACTCTAAATAACAGGCATAGGAGAGGGAGCTGATTTGCGAGTAAGGGTGAAGAATTTCTACTTTCTAATCAAATCCATGTTATAGTTAATAGCACCACAATATTGTCAAAACTAAAGTAACTAAAGTTAAAGGAAATAAACTATGTTAAAAGTTTCAAATAAAGACATGACAGGACAAATGTGAAGTGATGCATTTAGGCAAGACTAATTCTAGAGCGAATTATACAATGAACGGAAGTTGATGGGCAGAGAGATCTGGGAGTGCAGGTCCATTGTACCCTGAAGGTTGCTGCACAGGTGGATAGAGTGGTCAAGAAGGCATATAGTTTGCTTGCCTTCATTGGACGAGGTATTGAGTTTAAGAGCTGGCAATTCATGTTAACATTGTACAAGACATTGGTTTGGCTGCATTTAGAATACTGTGTACAGTTCTGGTCGCCAAATTACCAAAAAGGATGTGGACGCTTTGGAGAGGGTGCAGAGAAGGTTTACAAGGAGGTTGCCTGGTATGGAAGGTGCGAGCTATGAAGAGAGGTTGAGTAGGTTAGGTTTATTTTGATTAGAAAAAAGGAGATTGAGGGGGGACCTGATTGAGGTTTACAAAATCATGAAGGGTATAGACAGGTGGATAGAGACAAGCTTTTCCCCAGGGTGAAGGATTCAATAATGGGAGGTCACACTTTCAAGGTGAGAGGTGGAAAGTTTACGGGGGATACATGCAGCAAATACTTCACACAGAGGGTGGTGGGCGTTTGGAACACGTTGCCAGCACAGGTGGTAGAGGCAGGCACAGTAAATTAATTTAAGGTGCATCTGGATAAATGCATGAGTAGGTGGGGAGCAGAGGGATACAGATGCTTAGGAATTGACCGACAGGTTTAGACAATACACTTGGATCGGCTCAGGCTTGGAGGGCCGAAGGGCCTGTTCCTGGGCTATAAATTTTCTTTGTTCTTTGTTCTTTGACATATCTACCAGAAACTGTCCATCCTTTGGGATGTGGCACTCAGTGGCACTTCCATGGTCCTGGAGACACTGAGGACTGTGGCTGCTGGAGATCAGAGTCAAAAAGTATAGTGATGGAAACGCACAGCTGGCCAGGCAGCATCTGAGGAGTAGGAGAGTCGACATTTCGAGCATAACCTTTTCATCAGGAATGATGAACAGATGAAGAGCTTATGTTTGAAATGTCGACTCTCCTGCTCCTCAGATGCTGCCTGAACTGGCTGTGCTTTTTCAGCATCACACTTTTTGACTTCCATGATCCAGACAAGCCCAGGTATAGGACATGTCCACAGCTACACCAGTTTGAGTTCCGAGTATCAGAGCGCAAGCAGCAGCTGGCGTTACTGATGCACATCTGGGATGCAGGAAACTATGTGGAAAACATATTCAGGATGTTTGTTGTATTGCAACCTAGGGGTGAGCCATCAGATTTGGAATGGGTGACCACTAAGCAATACAAGAGAAACAGGCTTGTAGTTAGTGCAGGAGTCCTCACAGGTTCCACTCACAAACCAGTTTTAATTCTGCATGTAGATGAGACCATTGATTATTCAAAGCTGCAAAGCAAAAGCTTAGCTGGTGGCACTACTTGTGGCCCAGCTGTACAAGATGAGAGGAAGAGCAGGAGTTTAGTACTGAGAAAAGGCAAATCAGGGCAGTATATATACACTTAATTGTAAGGTCCTGGGGAGTGTTGCTGAACAAAGAGACCTTGGAGTGCAGGTTCATAGTTCCTTGAAAGTGGAGTCTCAGGTAAATAGATGTGGCACAGTGGCTCAGTGGAGTTTGCACATTCTCCCTGTGCTGCGTGGATTTTCTCCAGGAGCTCTGGTTTCCTTTCCACAATCCAAAGATGTGCAGGTTAGGTGGATTGGCCATACTAAATTGCCCACAGTGTTCTAGGATATGCAGGTTCAGAGCATTAGTCAGGAGTAGAGGAATGTAGAGGAATGGGTTTGTGTGGAATACTCTTCAGAGGGTTGACGTAGACTTGTTGGGTTGAAGTGCCTGTTTCCACACTCGGGATTCTATTCTATTCAATGGGATAGTGAAAGGCGTGTTTGGTATGCTTGCCTTTATTGGTCAGAGCATTGAGTACAGGAGTCAGGAGGTCATGTTGAGGTTGTACAGGACATTAATGAGACCATTTTTATAATATTGCATGCAATTCTGGTTTCCCTCTTATAGGAAGGGTGTTGTGAAACTTGAAAGGGTTCAGAAAAGATTTACAAGGATGTTTCCATGTTGGAGAGTTTGAGCAATAGTTGGAGGCTGAATAGGCTATGGCTGTTTTCCCTGCAATCTTGGAGGCTGAGGGATGACCTTATAGAAGTTTATAAAATCATGAGGGGCATGAATAGGGTAAATAGACAAGGCCTCTTCCCTGGGTTGGGGGAGTCCAGAACTACAGGGCATAGCTTTAGGGTGAGAGAAGAAAGATTTAAAAGGGACTGAAAGGACAAATTTTTCACGCAAAGGGTGGTGCGTATGTGGAATGAGCTGTTGGAGAAAGTGGTGGAGGCTGGTACAATTACAATATTTAAAAAGGCTTCTGGATGTATACAATGAATAGGAAGGTTTTAGAAGGATATGGGCTAAGTTCTGGCAAACTGGATTAGATTAATTTAGGATATCTGGTCGACATGGGCTAGTTGGATCAAAGAGTCTGTTTCCAGGCTGTACATCTCTATGACTCTATAAAAGGGAAGGTGAACAGACATGCATTTCTATGTTGTCAACATGACTACAGGCTGATCTTATACCTCCCTGGCGCTAGGATCAAGGATGTCACAGAACAACTGTAGGACCTTCATCTGGGGTAAACAGCAGCTGTTATGGTCCACATTGGTACTTAACAACATAGGTAGGATGGGAAATGTGATCCTGCAATTGGAATTTAGGGAACTAGATGGAAAACTGACAAACAGAATCTCTAAAATAGCAAACCTTGAGTAGCTCCCAGTGCCACATTGAAGGGAGTACAGTAAGACGAAGACAAGTCATTTGAATGTGTGGCTGTAAAAATAGTGCGGGATACTGGGTTTGGCTCTGGGGAAGGTGGTACCTGTACAAGCCAGGTGGACTTTACCTGAACAGAGCTGGTTCTGAGTTTCTTGCAAGGCATTTTGCTAGTGCTGTTGGGGGAGGATATTAACTCAACCGCAGTGCAGGAACCAGGAGAAATTATCAGAAAGAAATACCAGGGTGCACAAAATACTGGGAGAAGCAAATAGCACTAAAATTGTGATAATGAAGTTAATGTTGGTGTTGGATTAAGAAAGAAGGTAAATCAGGGTTACACTGCCTGCATTTGAATGCATGAAGGACAGTTACTCAGAGTGAGGAGTTACAGGGACAGACTGTCTTGTGGATGTTGTGGCAATAATGGAAACCTGGGTTAAGAAAAGGCAGTTCTGGGTGTTAAATATTCCTGGTCACAAGGTGTTCAGAAAAGATATGAAGAGAAAGAAAGGAGAATGGATGACAGTCTCAGTTGAGGAGAATCTTGTTGTCATGGAGAGAGAAGATGTTTCTGAAAGTTTAAGAACAGAATCGATATGGTTGGAGCTAAAGAACAAGAAGGGTGCATTGACATTGCTTGGTGTAATCTATAGAGAACGAGCTACTGGGAAGGATTTAGAAGAAAAAATCTGAAGGAAATTGCAGGAGGCTATAACCATTAAGTGAAGTTAAAATGGGGACTTTCATTTCCCATTACCACTGACTGGGACAGTGATAGTGTAAGGGGCAGTGACAGTGTAAGAGGCAACAAGAGGTCAGACATTCCGAGATTGTGTTTGGGAGACAGTGTGTGGTAGATCAAGTGACAGTGAGGGAACATTTAGGGGACAGTGATCATTGTATCATTAGATTTAGGATGACGACAGAAAATGACACTGGTCCATCCAGGGTAAAAATAATCAACAGTCAGATGGCAGACTTCAGTTGGGTAGGAACAGATCTTGGCCAAATAGACTGGAGCCAAAGGTTAGCAGGAAAATCCGAACAATGGGCTGACTTGAAAGAGGAGATGGTTTGAGATCAATCCAAGTATATTCCTTCAAAAGGGAAACATGTGAAAAACTAATCCCAAGCTTCCTGCATGTCAAAGGAGAAAGAAATTAAGTTAAAGAACAAAAAGTATATTAATGACAACTGTCAAAATGTTGTTTATAACAATTACAGCTGAGAAGCAAAACCAAGAGGCATAATGAGAAAAGACTGGTAAGTTAAACTAAACAGAAATCCCAGAGTGTTCTACCAACACATTAAGAATAAAAGGTTGTAAAAGGAGTAGGAGAGTAAGGACTGAAGATGCTGGAGATCAGAGACTAAAAGTGTGGCACTGGAAAAGCACAGCCAGTCAGGCAGCATCCGAGGAGCAGGAAAGTTGACGTTTCAAGCATATTTCTCGGGGTATAACTCCCTCCAGGCCTCTGTAACTCTGCGTATAACTCTCTCTGGCTCTTTACTCCTCAGTGTATAAATCCCTTCTGGCATTTATTTTTCTGCGTGTACCTCCCCCAGGAATGTGAGGTGGGGGGCCCAAGGGGGATGAGAGATAAATGAGAGGAGAGGTGGAGCTGGGGGAGGAAGGTGGGTGGCGATGGTGATAGATCAGAGTGGAGGGTGGAGCAGATAGATTGGAAGGAAGTTGGAAAGGTAGGACAGTTCAAGAAGGTGGTGCCGAGTTGGAGGGTTGGATCTGGGATAAGGTAGGGGAGGGGAGATGAGGAAACTGGTGAAATCAACATTGATCCTGTGTGGTTGGAGGGTCCCAAGGTGGAAGATGAGACATTCTTCCTCCAGGTGTCAGGTGGCTAGAATTTGGCAGTAGAGGAGGCCCAGGACTTACAGGTCTTTGCCAGAGTGGGAGGGGGAGTTGAAGTGTTCGACCACTGGGCAGTGGGTTTGTTTTGTGCATGTGTCCCAGAGATGGTCTCTGAAAAGTTCCGCAAGTAGGCATCATGTATCCCCAGTGTAGAGGAGACCACATTGAGAGCACTGGACACAGTTGCTGTGTGGAGGTGCAGGAAAACCTCTGCCGGATGTGAAAGGATCCTTTGGCGCTTTGGATTGAGATGAATGTGAATGGGGAGGTGTGGGAGCAGGTTTTACACCTCTTGTGGTGTGGAGGGTGAGTTGGTGAGGGGTGTGGACCTAACGAGGGAGTTGCAGTGGATTGGTCCCTGCAGAACAGAAATAGGGGTGGGGAAAAAAATATGTCTCTGGTGATGGGATCTGTTTGTAGGTGGTGGAAATGGCGGAGGATAATGTGTTGTATCCGGAAGTTGGTGGGATGGAAGGTGAGAGCTGGGGCGGAGGGGGAGGGTTCTGTCCTTGTTGCAGTTGGAGAGGTGCAGTTTAAGGGCAGAGTTGCGGGAAGGGATTTATACACTGAGGAATAATGACCCAGCGAGAGTTATACGCAGAGTAATAGAGGCCAGGAGGGAGTTATATCAAGTGACAGAGACCCTGGGGAAGGTACACAGAAAAATAGATGCCAGTAGGGAATAAAGAGCCAGAGAGAGTTATATGCAGAGTAACAGAGGCCTGGAGGGAGTTGTACCCAGAGAAATAGAGAAATAGAGACCTGGACGGAGTTAAACACAGAGAAATAGAGTCGCAGAGGGGGTTATAAATGGAGAAATAGAGACACAGAAGAAGTTATACACAGAGAAATAGAGACCTGGAGAGAATTATATACAGCGTAATAGAGACCAAGAGGGAGCCATATGCAGAGTAATAGATGCATGAAGGGAGTTCCACACCAACTAGTGCAAGTGAGTTATACAGAGTGATAGAAGTTTGGGAGTGAGTGATACAGAGAGTTATAGGAGGATGAGAGTGATCTATACAGAAAGCGATTGTGGTTTAGCATGGAATTATACACACAATCAGATATTGATTAGCAAGTCAGGTAACATGCCAAACCAACTTCAGTGAAACTTTCCTTGAAACATGAGTTCTTTACACTGAGAACTGGATGGAATCAGACACATAAAACTCATATTAGGTGACCAAGGGGACAGGGAAATATTGTGCTGGGTTGTTTAAAAGGCAAGTCATGATCCTTTGGAAATTCCTGTTGCTATCACCTCTCATACCACCCCCGTAACACCATCCAACACTGATGCCCCACTCTCCCCACCATAGTTCCATACCAACCTGATACCATGTCCCCTATCTTGAGCACCTGAATCATAGCATCCCTACAGTGTGCAAGCATGCCACTCAGCCCATCGAGTCCACACTGACCCTCTGAACGGCACCCCACCTAGACCCAGCCCCCTCCACACCCCTGTAACCCTGCTTTTCCCATAGCTAATCTACCTAACCTGTACATCCCTGGTCACTATAGCATAGCCAATCCACCTAACATCTTTGGACAGCAGGAGGAAACCGAGCACCCAGAGGAAGTGCATGCAGGCGATGGGAGGATGTGCAAACTCCACACAGAATCACCCAAGGGTGGAATCGAATCTGGGTCCCTGGCATTGTGAGCACCATGCTGCCCATGAGGGTTTAAAGGAAGAAGGCAAAGAAATAGCACTCGGTGAATTGCTGATTTGAAGGTGTGGTATAGATTGAACAGGCTGAATGGGTCACACTTCTGTGGGTCTATTTGATCCAGAAGAAACTCTTTAAGTAACCAATTAAATTATGAAATTGCAACCCGCTACTGAGATTTTTGTTTGAAACACAGACAAACTATCAAATTTGATAACCCTTGGGAAAGTGTTAACAAATGTCAGTAGTGCCTTTAAGCAGGGAAGACTGTGCTCTAGTGGTCTTGCCTTTGGACGAGTAACATGTGATCCATGCTAGTTTTCTGTTGACATAAATTCAAATCCCACCAAGGCAGCTGATGGAATTTAAGTTCAAAAATCAGGTATCCTGTTGCATAGGAGTAGTCTGTGCCACCGGTTCTGTGTTTAAGTCCTACTCAGGATGTAATGACCATGGAAGGGTATAATAACATATTCAAACAGAATTATTAAATAATTCTTAAATAATCAGAATTATTAAATAATTTCTCTTGAAATTGGATAACAGCTGTGCTCTGACACTTAGTTTGGGTTCAGCTGGGCCAGGTTATTTTCATATCCTCATAGTATCCAAACAGGGACAAAAGAGCTAAATTCCAGAGGTGTGGTGACAATGATAGCCCTTGACATCAAGCCCACATTCGACCAACTGTGGCATCAAGGATCCCTAGCAAAACTGGAATTAATGGGTATCAGGGGCAAACTCTGCTGGTTAGAGTCATACCTGGCGCCTAGGAAGATGGCTATAGTTGTTGGAGGTCAGTCATCTCAGTCCAGGATGTCTCTGCAGGAGTTACTCAGAGGTCGAAGGTCCAACCATCTTCAGCTGCTTCATCAATGACCTTCCCTCAGTGCTAAGGTCAGAAGTCAGGATGTTCACCAATGATTGCATAATGTTCAGCACAATTCATCACTCCTCAGCTACTGTCCATGTGCAGCGACTAAGGAAATATCATGCTTGGGCTAAGATATGGACAGTAATATTTACTTCATGCAATGACCATTTCTGCTAAAAGAGATTTAACCTTTGCCCCTTGATATTCAGTGAGATTGCCACATCTGAACCACATTCTGAAGGTTACCATTGAGATGAACTGGAGTAACAATATAAATACTGTGACAACAAACGCAGGTCAGAAGCTAGAAATACCTACAAGGAGTAACTCACTTCCTGATTCCCCAAAGCTTGTCCACCATAAGTCAGGAGTGTGATGGAATACTCCCCACTTTCCTGGATGAGGGCAGCTCTAACAATACTAAAGAAGGTTGACAATAGGGTGGCTCAGTGGCCAGCACTGCTGCCTCACACACCAGGGTCCCAGGTTCAATACCAGCCTCGGGTGACTGTCTGTGTGAAGTTTGCACATTCTCCCCGTGTCTGCATGGGTTTCCTCCCACAGTCCAAAGATGTACAGGTCAGGTGAATTGGTTATGTTTAAATTGCCCATAGTGTTAGGTGCATTAGTCAGAGGGAAATGGGTCTGGGTGGGTTATTCTTTGCGGGGTCGGTGTGGACTGGTTGGGCCGAAGGGTCTGTTTTCACACTGTAGGGAATCTAATGTCCATGACAAAGAAGTCCACTTGACTGAGTCCAGATCCAATGCCTTGAGCATTATCTATTTTCACTGCTGGTATACAGTAGCAGCAATGTGTAC
Source organism: Hemiscyllium ocellatum (assembly GCF_020745735.1). NCBI lineage: Eukaryota > Metazoa > Chordata > Chondrichthyes > Orectolobiformes > Hemiscylliidae > Hemiscyllium > Hemiscyllium ocellatum. The sequence goes on along the minus strand of NC_083419.1, from coordinate 68,422,442 downwards.
TATTTACAAGATGTTATGTAGTACCTCACCAAGGCTCCTTAGATAGAGTCAGGTTTTGCAAGCTCAGACAGCAATAGAGAAATGGAAATTAGTTACTTACACAGAGTAAGAGACTGTGTGGACTGAGTCATATAATATAGGAGTGCATCTAGGAATTTCCTTTAAAATGGCAATATGTTACATGGCAGGAAAAACTTATTTAAGTAATCTTGACTGCAAGAAGTAAAATGTATTGAGTGGTGAGTATAGGGAAGTGAGAACAGGAGGTGTTTTCTCTCTTCTTTTCTTTCAGTCTGCACATTTGCGCAGCAGAAGGAACGGGTAATCAGGACCTCATATTATTATTGTTGTAATAATAAGTTTTAACAATAAAGTAAATGTTGTACTGTTTTGTCAGTATTGTAAGGCTTGCTGGCAATGCCAGAAACTTATTAGAAGGTGTAGGCTGTATTAATGCTTTATTAAAATTAACCATTCTTAATTAATTAACATATATTATGCATGGCAGGGCAGGAGATGTTCTGTATTTGCATCATGTGAGAACTTCTTGATGGCAGCAGCCCAGCAGTACATGGTTATGGCTTCAGGAATTTTAGGTCAGAGGTTCCTCAGCTGGAGACTGAGCTGTAATCACTTCAGCATGTCAGAGAAGGGATAAGTAACCCAAACATTTGATTCCAGGAAGTGGTCACATCCTTTGGGTCAGTAGTCAACAATAGCTGTATGACTGAGGGAGATAAGGAGCCCCAGAGGACAGAATCATGAGAGCCTCAGCCTTTCTGGTCATCTGAGAGGTTTGAGGTTTCCTTAGCTCGTCTGGATGAGAGTGGAAAAGCTAATTGGCCATGGCATTGTGGTACAGCAAGCCATTCAACAGAGAGTGTAAGAAGGAATGTAGTGGTAACAGGGGAGAGTACTGTGAAAGGGATACTAACAATGCTTTTTGCAGCAAGACCATGAATCCAGATAGCTGTGTTGCCTGCCCAGTGCCAAGATGCAGGGGACAAGAGTAGAATTTGAAGTGGGAAGGGGTGAGGATAAATTCAGTGTACATAGGTAGAACTAGGAAAGAGTTTCTGCCAATGAAGTATAATTATTAATTAAACAGCAAAACATCAAAGGTTAAACTTGGATTATTACCTGAGCCACATACAAATTGGCATAGAAGTGATTTAAATTAAAGAGTGAATGTATGGCTCAAAGATGGTGAGGGAGAAGTGGGTTCTGATTCACAGGGATCACCATGGACATCCAGTCCCTAGACACATGCATCTGCCATGACCAGGGCCTCCAAGTCCTCCGTTTCTTTCTCTCCCGATGTCCCTGCTAGTACCTTTCCAATGACATTCTTATTCATTTGGCTGAACTGGTCCTCACCCTCAACAATTTTTTCTTTGAATCCTCCCACTTCCTCCAGACGAAAGGGGTAACCATTAGTACCCACATGGGCCTCAGGTATGCCTGTCTCTTTGTTAGCTACGTAGAACAGTCTATATTCTGCAGTTACCACTCCCACTTCTACCTCCGCCACATTGATGACTGCATCGGTGCCACCCCATGCTCCCACAAGGAGGTTGAACATTTCATCGACTAACACATTCTACACTGACCTCAAATTCACCTGGTCCATCTCTGACACCTCTCTCCACACCTCTTCATCTCCATCAACGGTGACCAACTCAACACTGACATTTTCTATAAACCCACCGACTCCCACAGCTACCTGGATTACACCTCCTCCCACCCTGCCTCCTGCAAAATTGCTATCCCGTATTCCCGATTCCTCTGCCTCCATCGCATCTGTTCCCAGGAGGACCAGTTCCATCACAGAACACAATTGATGGCCTCCTTCTTTAAAGAGGTAAAAACAATGATTGCAGATGCTGGAAACCAGAGTCTGGATTAGACTCTGGTGCAATTTCCCCTCCACATGGTTGATGATGCCATCCAGCGCATCTCATCAACATTCCGCACCTCCGCCCTTGAACCCCACCCCTCCAACCACAACAAAGACAGAATTCTTTGGCTACAGGGATGGTGCAGGAGGGAGGGATTCCGGTTTCTGGACAACTGGGGTCCTTTCTGGGGAAGGTGGGACCTCTATAAAAAGGATGGGCTACACCTGAACCTGAGGGGCACCAGTGTCCTTGGGGGGAGGTTTGCTAGTGCTCTTTGGGAGGGTTTAAACTAACTCCGCGGGGGCATGGGAACCAGGACTGTAGCTTTAGGGTACAGGACCTTGAGTGTAGGGAGGTTAGGAATAATGCAACGATCTCTAAGGAGGGTGCCTGTAACCAGAAAGGTGGATTGAAGTGTGTATACTTCAATGCCAGAAGTATAAGGAATAAGGTAGGTGAACTTGCAGCGTGGGTTGGTACCTGGGACTTCGATGTTGTGGCCATTACAGAGACGTGGGTAGAACAGGGACAAGAATGGCTGTTGCACGTTCCAGGGTTCAAATGTTTTAGTAGGATCAGACATGGGGGTAAAAAAGGGGGAGGCGTGGCATTACTTGTCAAAGACAGTATCACAGCAGTGGAATGGACGATGGAAGAGGACTTGCCATCTGAGGTAGTTTGGGCTGAGGTTAGAAATAGGAAAGGTGAGGTCACCCTGTTAGGTGTTTTCTACAGGCCTCCTAATAGTCCTAGAGAAGTAGAGGATAATATTGCGAGGATGATTCAGGAAAAGAGTGAAGGTAGCAGGGTGGTTGTTATGGGGGACTTTAACTTCCCAGATATTGACTGGGAGAGCTATAGCTCGAGTTCATTAGATGGGTCGGTGTTTGTACAATGTGTGCAGGAGGGTTTCCTGACACAATATGTCGACAGGCCAACAAGAGGGGAGGCTATATTGGATTTGGTTCTAGGTAATGAACCAGGCCAAGTGTTAGACTTGGAGGTAGGTGAGCACTTCGGGGACAGTGACCACAACTCGGTGATCTTTACTTTAGTGATGGAGAGGGATAATCGTGCGCCGCAGGGCAAGAGCTATAGCTGGGGGCAGGGAAATTATGATGCAGTGAGGCATGACTTAGGTTGTGTGGATTGGAAAAACAGGCTTCAAGAGAAGAACACTAATGAGATGTGGGGATTGTTCAAGGAGCAGCTACTGTGTGTCCTCGATAGGTATGTACCAGTCAGGCATGGTGTAAAGGGCCTTGTGAGGCAGCCGTGGTTTAGTAAGGAATTGGAGTCCCTTGTGAAAGGGAAGAAGGCGGCATATGTAAAGATGAGGCGTGAAGGTTCAGTAGGGGCGATTGAGAGTTATAAGGTAGCCAGGAAGGAGCTAAAGAGGGAGCTAAGAAAAGCGAGAAGGGGACATGAAAAGTCTTTAGCTGGTAGGGTTAGGGAAAACCCAAAGGCTTTCTATAGGTATGTCAAGAATAAAAGGATGACTAGGGTAGGTATCGGTCCAGTCAAGGATAGTAGTGGGAAGTTGTGTGTGGAGGCGGAGGAGATTGGAGAGACATTAAATCAGTACTTTTCATCAGTATTCACTCAGGAACAGGACACTGCTGATGTGAATATGGAATCACAAATAATTAGAATGGATGCCCTGGAAATATGCAGGGAAGAGGTTTTGGGAATATTGGAGAGGATGAATATAGATAAGTCTCCTGGGCCTGATGGCATTTACCCCAGGATCCTATGGGAAGCTAGGGAGGAGATAGCAGAGCCATTGGCCTGGATTTTTATGTCGTCATTGTCAACGGGAATAGTACCAGAGGACTGGAGGATAGCGAATGTGGTCCCATTGTTCAAGAAAGGGAGTAGGGATAGCCCTAGTAACTATAGGCCAGTGAGTCTGACTTCAGTGGTGGGCAAAGTCTTAGAGAGAATGGTAAGGGATAAGATTTATGAACATCTGGGTAGGAATAACGTGATCAGGGATAGCCAGCATGGTTTTGTGAAGGGCAGGTCGTGCCTCACAAACCTTATTGAGTTCTTTGAGAAGGTGACTATGGAAGTGGATGAGGGTAAAGCAGTAGATGTTGTGTATATGGATTTTAGTAAGGCGTTCGATAAGGTTCCCCATGGTAGGCTAATGCTAAAACTTCGGAGGTATGGCATTGAGGATACATTAGAGGTTTGGATTAGGAATTGGCTGGCTGGAAGGAGACAGAGGGTAGTAGTTGATGGATTATGTTCATCTTGGAGCGCAGTTACTAGCGGTGTACCACAAGGATCTGTTTTGGGACCATTGCTTTTTGTTATCTTTATAAATGATCTAGAGGAAGGACTTGAAAGCTGGGTAAGCAAGTTTGCGGATGACACGAAAGTCGGTGGAGTTGTGGATAGTGAGGAAGGAAGTGGTAGGTTACAGCGGGATATAGATAAATTGCAGAGCTGGGCGGAAATGTGGCAAATGGAATTCAATGTAGCTAAGTGCGAAGTCGTTCACTTTGGTAGGAATAACAAGATGATGGATTACTGGGCTAATGGTAGGCTACTTGGTAGTGTGGATGAGCAGAGGGATCTTGGTGTCTATGTACACAGATCTCTGAAAGTTGCCACCCAGGTAAATAGTGCTGTGAGGAAGGCATATGGTGTATTGGGCTTTATTGGCAGAGGAATTGAGTTCCGGAGTCCTGAGGTCATGTTGCAGTTGTATAAGACTCTGGTGAGGCCTCATCTGGAGTATTGTGTGCAGTTTTGGTCGCCATACTATAGGAAGGATGTGGAAGCTTTAGAACGAGTGCAGAGGAGGTTTACCAGGATGTTGCCTGGAATGGTAGGAAAATCTTATGAGGAAAGGCTGAGGCACTTGGGGCTGTTCTCATTGGAGAAGAGAAGGTTTAGGGGAGATCTGATAGAAGTGTATAAGATGATTAGGGGTTTAGATAGGGTAGATACTAAGAACCTTTTACCGCTAATGGAGTCAGGTGTTACTAGGGGACATAGCTTTAAATTAAGGGGTGGTAGGTATAGGACAGATGTTAGGGGTAGATTCTTCACACAGCGGGTTGTGAGTTCATGGAATGCCCTGCCCGTATCAGTGGTGAACTCTCCTTCTTTATGTTCATTTAAGCGGGCATTGGATAGGCATTTGGAAGTTATTGGGCTAGTATAGGTTAGGTAGGACTCGGTCGGCGCAACATCGAGGGCCGAAGGGCCTGTACTGCGCTGTATCCTTCTATGTTCTATGTTCTATGTTCTAATTCACCCCCCACCCCTATTTGCTTTCCATAAAGACCATTCCCTCTGTAAATACTGTCCAGTCCATGCCCCCCAACAACCCACCCTCCACTCCCAGCACCTTTCGCTGCCTTCGCAGTAATTGCAAGATCCTTCCCACACCTCCTCCCTCACCTCCGTCCAAGGCCCCAAAAGAGCCTTCCACATCCATCAAAGTTTCACCTGCACATCCGCCAATGTCATTTACTGTATCCATTGCTTCCAGTATGGTCTCCTGTATATTAGGGAGACAGGACGCCTATTCACAGAGCGCTTCAGAGAACATCTCTGGGAGACCCGCACCAACCAGCCCCATCTCCCCATGGATGAACACTTCAACTCCCACCCCCACTCTGCTGAGCACATGTAGGTCCTGGGCCTCCTCCATCGCCACTCCCTTACCACCCAATGCCTGGAGGAAGGACGCCTCATCTTCTATCTCCAACCCCATGGCATCAATGTAGAATTCACCTGTTTCCTCATTTCCCATCCCTCCAACTTATCTCAGTTCTAACCTTCCAGTTCAGCACCATCCTCATGACCCGTCCCATCTGTCCATTTTCCTTCCCACCTATCCAGTCCACCCTCCTCTCCAACCTATCACCATTACCTCCACCTCCATCCACCTATTGCACTCTCAGCTACCTTACCCCCAGCCGCATGCCCTCCTATTTATCTCTCCATCCTTGAGGTTCTCAGCCTCATCCTGATAAAGGGCTTTTGCCCAAAATGTGGGTTTTCCTGCTCCTCAGATGCTGCCTGACCTGCTGTGTTATTCGAGTACCACACTCTCGACTCTGATTCATAAGGCACTGGTACCAGTGCTGAGTAAAATGGGGCGGTCAACACCTGAACTGTACTGGGACCAGTGTTCTTATGAGCTACATAGAAAGGGCAGAAAAGAAGGTTTTAAAATAAACAAGAGAGGAGCAGGAATCAAGCTTGGATAAATGTAACAATCAAGGAATAGAAAGCAAGGCAAAGGCAGAGGAGCAGAACTTCTCATCAAAGATGATATTGATGCAATAGTTAGATGTGAGCTTGGTTCAGGAGATCAGGATGAAGAATCGGTGTGAGTGAACATGAGCAATAGAAGGGGAAAGAAGTCATTAGTAGGATTGGTCTACAAGCCCCCGAACAGTAACTATAATTGATCAAAGTGTACAAGAAGAAATACAGGGTGCTCGTGATAAAAGGATGACAACAGGAAGGTGGCTTGAAGTGTGTATACTTCAATGCCAGAAGTATAAGAAATAAGGTAGGTGAAATTGCAGCGTGGGTTGGTACCTGGGACTTCGATGTTGTGGTCATTACAGAGACGTGGGTAGAACAGGGACAGGAATGGCTATTGCAGGTTCCAGGGTTTAAATGTTTAAGTAGCGTCAGAGGTGGGGGTAAAAGAGGGGGAGGTGTGGCATTGCTTGTCAAGGGTAGTATTACAGTGGTGGAAAGGACGATGGAAGAAGACTTGCCATCTGAGGTAGTTTGGGCTGAGGTTAGAAATAGGAAAGGTGAGGTCACCCTGTTAGGAGTTTTCTACAGGCCTCCTAATAGTCCGAGAGATGTAGAGGAAAGTATTGCAAGGATGATTCAGGAGAAGAGTGAAAGTAGTAGGGTGGTTGTTATGGGGGACTTTAACTTCCCAGATATTGACTGGGAAAGCTATAGCTCGAGTTCGTTAGATGGGTCGGTGTTTGTCCAATGTGTGCAGGAGGGTTTCCTGACACAATATGTTGACAGGCCAACAAGAGGTGAGGCCATACTGGATTTGGTTCTAGGTAATGAACCAGGCCAGGTGTTAGACTTGGAGGTAGGTGAGCACTTCGGGGACAGTGACCACAACTCGGTGACTTTTACTCTAGTGATGGAGAGGGATAAGTGTGCACTGCAGGGCAAGAGTTATGGCTGGGGGCAGGGAAATTATGATGCAGTGAGGCATGACTTAGGATGTGTGGATTGGAAAAATAGGCTTCAAGGGAAGGACACAAATGATATATGGAGCTTGTTCAAGGAGCAGCTATTGGGTGTCCTTGATAAGTATGTACCAGTCAGGCAGGGAGGAAAGGGTCGTGTGAGGGAGCCGTGGTTTAATAAGGAATTGGAATCCCTTGTAAAAGGGAAGAGGGCGGCCTATGTAAAGATGAGGCGTGAAGGTTCAGTTGGGGCGATTGAGAGTTATAAGGTAGCCAGGAAGGATCTAAAGAGAGAGTTAAGAGCAGCGAGAAGGGGACATGTAAAGTCCTTAGTTGGTAGGATTAGGGAAAACCCAAAGGCTTTCTATAGGTATGTCAGGAATAAAAGGATGACTAGGGTAGGTATCAGTCCAGTCAAGGATAGTAGTGGGAAGTTGTGCATGGAGGCGGAGGAGATTGGAGAGACACTAAATCAATACTTTTTGTCAGTATTCACTCAGGAACAGGACATTGTTGCTGATGTGAATATTGAGTCACAAGTGATGAGAATGGATGGCTTTGAGGTATGTAGGGAAGAGATCTGGGGAATATTAGAAAGGATGAAAATAGATAGGTCCCCTGGGCCTGATGGTATTTATCCTAGGATCCTCTGGGAAGCTAGGGAGGAGATAGCGGAGCCATTGGCCTTGATTTTTATGTCGTCGTTGTCTACAGGAATAGTGCCAGAAGACTGGAGGATAGCGAATGTGGTCCCCTTGTTCAAGAAGGGGAATAGGGACAGCCCTAGTAACTATAGGCCAGTGAGTCTCACTTCTGTTGTGGGCAAAGTCTTGGAGAGAATTGTAAGGGATAGGATTTATGAACATTTGGACAAGAATAACGTGATCAAGGATAGTCAGCATGCTTTTGTGAAGGGCAGGTCGTGCCTCACAAACCTTATTGAGTTCTTTGAGAAGGTGACCAAGGAAGTGGATGAGGGTAAAGCAGTAGATGTGGTGCATATGGATTTTAGCAAGGCGTTCGATAAGGTTCCCCATGGTAAGCTACTGCAAAAATTACGGAGGTATGGCATTGAGGGTGCATTAGAGGTTTGGATTAGGAATTGGCTGGCTGGAAGGAGACAGAGGGTAGTAGTTGATGGTAAAGGTTCATCTTGGAGTACAGTTACTAGCGGTGTTCCACAAGGACCTGTTTTGGGACCATTGCTGTTTGTCATTTTTATAAATGACCTGGAGGAGGGGCTTGAAGGCTGGGTGAGCAAGTTTGCGGATGATACGAAAGTCGGTGGAGTGGTGGAGTGGTCAGCTAAGAAGGATGTGGCAGGTTACAGCGGGATATAGATAAGTTGCAGAGCTGGGCAGAAAGGTGGCAAATGGAGTTCAATGTAGCTAAGTGTGAAGTCATTCACTTTAGTAGGAGTAACAAGAAGATGGATTACTGCGCTAATGGTAGGCTACTTGGTAGTGTGGATGAGCAGAGGGATCTTGGTGTCCATGTACACAGATCTCTGAAAGTTGCCACCCAGGTAAATAGTGCTGTGAAGAAGGCATATGGCGTACTGGGCTTTATTGGTAGAGGAATTGAGTTCCAGAGTCCTGAGGTCATGTTGCAGTTGTATAAGACTCTGGTGCGGCCTCATCTGGAGTATTGTGTGCAGTTTTGGTCGCCATACTATAGGAAGGATGTGGAGGCATTGGAACAAGTGCAGAGGAGGTTTACCAGGATGTTGCCTGGCATGGTAGGAAGATCGTATGAGGAAAGGCTGGGGCACTTGGGGTTGTTCTTATTGGAGAAAAGAAGGTTTAGGGGAGATTTGATAGAGGTATACAAGATGATTAGGGGTTTAGATAGGGTTGACAGTGAGAACATTTTTCCGCGTATGGAGTCAGCTGTTACTCGGGGACACAGCTTTAAATTAAGGGGTGGTAGGTATAGGACAGATGTTAGGGGTAGATTCTTTACACAGCGGGTTGTGAGTTCATGGAATGCCCTGCCAGTAGCAGTGGTGGACTCTACCTCTTTATGGTCATTCAAGCGGGCATTGGATAAGCATATGGAGGCTATTGGGCTAGAGTAGGTTAGGTAGGCTTCGGTCGGCGCAACATCGAGGGCCGAAGGGCCTGTACTGCACTGTATTTTTCTATGTTCTATGTTCTATAACAATCCACAGTGATTTTAATCAACATATAAACTTGAAGAATCAGGTTGATAGTAGTGTGGCTTGGAGGAGGAGTTCATAGATGTTTTCATAATAGTTTCTGAGAGCCACACATTTTGGAACCAACCAGACAGCAAGTTATACCAGACATGGTATTATTTGGGCAGGAGTGAATTTAGTGGCACAGTGGCTCAGTGGTTCACATTTCAATTTCACAATGCTAGGGACACGAGTTCAATTCCAGCCTTCAGTCGACTTTCTGTCGATGCTTACATTTTCCCCAGTTTTGCATGGATTTTCTCCAGATGCTCTGGATTCCTTCCATAATCTAAAGATGTGCAGCTTAGGTGGCTTGGCCGTTCTAAATTGACCATTGTATTCAGCAATGTGCATGGCTAGCTAGATTAGCCATGGGACTTGCAGAGCTCCAGGGAGAGGTTGGGATGCTCTTTGGAGGGTTGCTGCCAACTCAATGGGCCAAATGGATTTTTTCTATACTGTAGGGATTGTATAAGAGTCTTTCTCTCTAACTGATTCAACAATAAGACTTGAACATCATGCAATAAGAACTTACCATGCAAGAGTATAAAGGCAGTAGGAGTGTACTTAAGAGGGAAATCAGGAGGGCAAAAAGGGGACATGAGATAGTTTTAGCAAATAGAATTAAGGAGAATTCAAAGGGTTTTTACAAATACATTAAGGACAAAAGGATAACTAGGGACAGAATAGGGCCCCTCAAAGATCAGCAAGGCAGCTTTTGTGTGGAGTCGCTGAAAATGGGGGAGATACTAAACAAGTATTTTGCATCAGTATTTACTGTGGAAAAGGACATGGAAGGTAGGGAAATAGATGGTGACATCTTGAAAAATATCTATATTACAGAGGAGGAAGTGCTGAATGTCTTGAAACACATAAAGGTGGATAAATCCCCAGGACCTGACCAGGTGTACCCTAGAACTCTGTGTGAAGCTATGGAAATGTTTGCTGGGCGCCTTGCTGAGATATTTGTATCATTGACAGTCACAGGTGAGGTGCTAGAAGACTGGAGGTTGGCTAATGTGGTGTCACTGTTTAAGAAGGATGGTAAGGACAAGCCAGGGAACTGTAGACCAGTGAGCCTGACGTCGATGGTGGGCAAGTTGTTGGAAGGAATCCTGAGGGACAGGATGTACATTTATTTGGAAAAGCAAGGACTGATTAGGGATAGTCAGCATGGTTTTGTGCGTGGGAAATCATGTCTTACAAACTTGATTGAGGTTTTTGAAGAAATAACAGAAGATTGATAAGGGCAGAGCAGTAGGTGCGATCTATATGGACTTCAGTAAGGTGTTTGACAAGGATCCTCACAGGAGACTGATTAGCAAGGTTAGATCTCATGGAATACAGGAAGAACTAGCCATTCGGATACAGAATGGGCCAAAGGTAGAAGACAGAGGATGATGGAGGGTTGTTTTTCAGACTGGAGGCCTGTGACCAGTGGAGTGCTACAAGGATCGGTGCTGGGTCCACTACTTTTTGTCATTTATATAAATGATTTGGATATGAGCATAAGAGGTACAGTTAGTAAGTTTGCAGATTACACCAAAATTGGAGGTGTAGTGGACAGCGAAGAGCGTTACCTCAGATTACAACAGGATCTTGATCAGATGGACCAATGGGCTGAGAAGTGGCAGATGGAGTTTAATTCAAATAAAGGCGAGGTGCTGCATTTTGGGAAAGCAAATCTTAGCAGGATTTATACACTTAATGGTAAGGTTCCAGGGAATGTTGCTGAACAAAGAGACTTTGGAGTGCAGGTTCACAGCTCTTTGAAAGTGGAGTCGCAGGTTGATTAACAGGCCCTTTGGCCCAACATGTCCACACCGAACCTCCGAAGAGTAATGCAGCCAGACCCATTTCCCTCTGACTAATATACTTAAAACTATGGGCAATTTCGCACACCCAATTCACCTGACCTGTACATCTTTGGACTGTGGGAGGAAACCTGAGCACCCGGAGGAAACACACACAGACACGAGGAGAACGTGCAAACTCCACACGGACAGTCGCCCGAGGATGGAATCGAACCAGAGACCCTGGTTCTGGGAGGCAGCAGTGCTAACCACTGAGATAGGATAGATAAGAAGGCACTTGGTATGCTTTCCTTTATCAGTCAGTGTATTGAGTACAGGAGTTGGGAGGTCATGTTGTGGCTGTACAGGACATTGGTTAGACCACTGTTGGAAAATTGCATGCAGTTCTGGTCTCCTTCCTATTGAAAAGATGTTGTGAAACTTGAAATGGTTCAGAAAAGATTTCCAAGGATGTTTGCCAGGGTTGGAGGATTTGGAGCTATAGGGAGAGGCTGAATAGGCTGGGACTGTTTTCCCTGGAGTGTCAGAGACTGAGGGGTGATCTTATAGAGGTTTATAAAATCATGAGGGCATGGTTAGGATAAATAGACAAAGTATTTTCCCTGGGATGGGGGAGTGCAGAACTAGATGGCATAGGTTTAGGGTGAGAGGGGAAAGATGTAAAAAAGACCTAAGGGGTAATGTTTTTATGTAGAGGGTGGTACGTATATGGAATGAGTTGCCAGAGGAAGTGGTGGAGGCTGGTACAATTGCAACATTTAAAAGGCATTTGGATAGGTATATGAATAGGAAGGATTTGGAGGGATATGGGCTGGGTGCTGGCAGGTGGGACTAGATTGTGTTGAGATATCTGGTCAGGATGGAGTGGTTGGACCGAAAGGTCTGTTTCTGTGCTGTACACCTCTATGACTCTATGCAATACCTCACTCAGTTTCCAATTGTAATTTGAGTGATATATTTATACATCTTACTGTTTCATTGATTATATAGATTTCTTAAGCATCAGAAGGTTATAGGAAATGTGCAATAATTACAGGATTTCATACCTCCCAGACACAACTCTGGTTAGTGAATTGTAAATCTAAACACTCTGAAACCAGTGCGCATTCCTTACTGCTAGATTCATTTTTATGCTAATTATGTCCCTGATGGTCTACATTCCACAATAGTGGCATTCCTTGTGTTTCCGAAAACATCTTATCCTACCTCGCCAGCGGAATCATCTCATCCCCAAAATCCTTTTTTGTCTACGATATCAATGGGTTCCTTTTCCAATTGTAATGCAGACAGCTTTTCCCTGTTCCATTTACTAAAATTCTTTACTGACTTATAATGGTTCCAAATATTTGCAGGTATTCCAATCATGACACTCCTTTGTGTGTGTTAAGGTGATTATCTTTCTTCCTATTCTGTTTACTATAGAGAACCTGATCCAAATTTAAATGATTTGGTTATGATACAATTGCAGTTCTCCTATTTACTTTGTCCTTTCTTTTCCTTATTGTGATCAACCTGTTTTAGTTTTGCTTTGTAGTATTTGGTACTCTTCCACTATCTCATGCTCTCTTTTCCCCTTCAGAAGCCAAGTCACTGAATGTATTCAAGAAAGAAAAGATATATTTTTAGATGTTTAATGATTCAAAGGATAGAGCAGGAATACAGCATTGAAATAAAGGATGAACTGTGATGATTCTGAATTAGAGACAAAAAAACTGCAGGTGCTGGATACCAAGGTAGACAAGCAGGAGGCTGGAAGAACACAGCAAGCCAGGCAGCATCAGGAGGTGGAGAAGTCAACATTTTGGGTGTAACCCTCCTTCAGGACTAGGGGTGGGTGTAAGGGGAGCTGCAGATAAGGGTGGGGGGGACATGATGGTGAGGTGGGGATAGGTGAACACAGGCGGTTACGGCAACTGACTCAACATCTACCTCAACCACTTCAAACCAACCAACTCCCACAGCTACCTGGACTACACCTCACACCCCGTAAAAATGCTATCCCTTATTCCCAATTCCTCCCCCTCTGTCTTATATGCTCCCAGGAGGAGCAATTACATTCCAAAACATGCCAGATGGCCTCTTTCTTCAAGGACTGCAATTTCATCTCCCATGTAGTCAACAATGCCCTCCAGCGCATCTCCTCCACTTCCCACACCTCCGCTCTAGAATCCCACCCTCCAGCCGCAACAAGGACAGAACCACACATCGCCGCCCCAGTCCTCACCTTCCACTCCACCACCCTCTGGATACAACGCATTATCCTCTGCCATTTCTGCCACCTTCAATCTGACCCTGCCACCAGAGATATATTTCCCTCCCCAACCCTATCTGTGTTCTGCAGAGACATTCCTTCCGTGACTTCCTTGTTAGGTCCACACCTCCCACCAATCCATCTTCTACTCCCACATTTTCCCTTGCCACCGCAAGAGGTGTAAAACCTGCACCCACACCTCCCCCCTCACCTCCATCCAAGGCCCCTAAGGATCCTTCCACATGTGACCCAGAGTTTCCTGCACCTCCATACACCTCATCTACTGTATCCATTGTTCTCGATGTGGTCTCCTCTACATTAGGGAGACAGGACACTAACGCATGAAACATTTCAGAGAACATCTCTGGGACACACGCACTAAAGGACTCCACCGCCCTGTGGCCAAACACTTCAACTCCCCCTCTCACTCCGCCAAGGACAAGCAAGTCCTGGGCTTCCTCCACCGCCAAATCCTAGATACCCGATGCCTAGAGGAAGAACGCCTCATCTTCCACCTTGGAACCCCCTAACCACACAGGATCAATGTTGATTTCACCAGTTTCCTCATCTTCCCTCTCCCCACCTTCTCCAAGATCCAACCTTCCAACTCAGCGCTGCCCTTTTGATCCTTCCTACCTGTCCATCTTCCTTCCCATCTATCCATTCCACCCTCCACTTTGACCTATCACCATTAACCCCCCCCACTTCATCTACCTATCTCATTCCCAGCTACCTTTGCCCCAGCCCCACCTCCCTCCCATTTATCTGTCAGCCGCTTTAGCCACCCCCCACACATTGCTGAAGAAGAGCTTATGCTCGAAACGTCAACTCTCCTGCTCCTCAGATGCTGCCTGACAAGCTGTGCTTTTCTAACGCCACACTTTTTGACTCACATTCACCTAACCTCACCTCACCACCCTCCCTCCCTCCTCTTTATCTGCTGCTTCCCTTACATCCAACCCCAGTCCTGAAGAAGGGTTGCACACAAAACGTTGACTTCATCCAACCCCTGATGCTGTCTGGCTTGCTGTGTTCTTCCAGCCAGCTGCTTGTCTATTGTGATCATACTGAATGGCACAGAAGGCTCAGAGGGTTAAATGATCTACTGCTGCTCCTAGATTTTTGTGTTTTTAACACCTTGAAATAACACTTGCAATGCCGAGGCTATGGGTCAAGTGCTGGAGAATAAGATTTAGAGTAGTTAGGTGGTCATTTCTGATCAGCACAAACTCGATAGATCGAAGAGCCTTTTTCTGTGCTGAAGATCTTTACCACTCTTTGACTTTAAAGACACCCACAGGTAATAATGTCACAATATCCATTTTGAGAAAGGGAGAAGATTGGGACAAATGCCAATGTTAGAATCTGATGTGGAGGTGCCGGTGATGGACTGGAATGGACAAAGTTAAAAATCACCTAACACCAGATTATGTGATTTTTATATATGTGATTTTTATCAATGTTAAAATAAATCAGGGTAATACGTGGACATAATGGTTGAATTATCTGAAATGAACTGAGATATTAGACTCAGAGATGGTTCAGCAGAGAAACAATAGCAGACATTTAAAGGGATATTTTAGAATATTCCAAATAAGAACATTCCTACTATAAAGAAAAATTCTAAGATGTGGGCCCAATATCCATAGTTGATTAAACAAGTTAAGGAGAGAATCCAATTGTAGGAAAAAGCATTTAACAGCTTGCATGGCAAATCAGATGACTGATCAGAAAACAAAGAATGGCAAAAAATGATGGAAAGGTTAGTCAGGACAAATAAGTGAGAATATGTGAGGAAGTGAGTTAGAAATGTATAATAGATAGTGAGAACTTCTGTAAGTATCTAAAGAGGAAAAGAGCAAGTAAAGCAAGTATTAATCCTCCAAAGGGTGAGAATAGGGTGCAAAAAGTAAATAGTGAAGAAATGGCAGATGTAATAAATAAACATTTTGTTTCTGTCTTCACAATAGGTGACAAAAAAAATGTTCCAGTAATAGCTGTAAATCAGGAGGTGGAAATAACAGAGAACTTAGTGAATTTATAGCCACTAGGGAAATGATACTAAGCAAACTGATGGAGCTGTGGGATGTTAGGTTTCTGGGTCCTGCTATATTTTATCACTTGACCTTAAAATATCTGGCTATTGAGGTACGAGATTAATGGTATTAATTTTCCAAACTTCATTAGAAACCAGGAAACTAGGCTCATTAGGTAAATACTCATATGTCGTACAGAAGGTGTTAGAAACAACTATTAATGAGGCTATAACTGGGGACTTTGAAACATTCAAAATAAGCATAGATTTGTGAAACGTAAAAAGCATTTAGTCAATTTATTAGAATTTTTGAAGGAGCTAAAGGGGAGTCCATTGAAGTACTGTACTTGGATTTCCAGAAGGCAATTTCAGAAAATGTTTCATCAAACAATACTGTAAAGTTGGAGCTCATGGAGTGGGGGTAACATACCAGCATGGATAGAAGGTAGGCTGTTCAGCAGAAAACAGTGGGCGAAATGTTATGGGGCTCTAATCAGTGTGAGCTACGGCGAGCTGTGTGCCAGAGTTGAATGACAACTATGACAAGGCACAACTCAACATTGAGAGCAACTGGCTCCATCTTCTCTGCTTTTCACAAGCAGCATGGCAAGATTCCATGTAGGCAGCAGTGAGTTAGTTGTCAGTTGATAGTCATTATCAGTTGTGAAACCCTCTTGTTAACGGCACAATTTGTCTCATTAACATTTGTATTGCTGTCTTACCAAACTCACCAATAAGCTTGATGTTGGGAAAACTGGAAAAGGAAACCAGGATTTAAAAATGTGTTGCTGGAAAAGCGCAGCAGGTCAGGCAGCATCCAAGGAGCAGGAGAATTGATGTTTCGGGCATAAGCCCTGAAAAGCACAATATCCACTGGTGCTCTGTGGCCTGAGTTTAAGAAATGATTTGACTCTGTTCAGAAAGTTGCCCATCCTTCTGCATTCTGCAGTAATTTTCCATTTTCTGAAGTTCCTCACAGTGTTTCCAGCAAGAGATGTTTACATTTATTGCAATATCTTATCTCAATGCATGGTCGAGTCTTCAGAACTAATATACTCATGTTTGTTGGCTTGTAAACTCTTTTTTTTAAATGATGGCATTTCATTTTATCTGTTGCTTGTATGAGGATTATTTCAGACTATCTGCATAAAAGTTGGTTTCTCATTCCAGGTCATTTTATTGCAAAATGTAGTGGGCAGCCCCAGTCAATGATTGCTCATTTTAAAATGTATAGTTTTATCTGCAGAGTAATAGAGGCTGTGAGTAAACTGCAATGATATAAGATACCCTGAGAGCTAAGTCCACAAATGATGTAATGTTGAAAATGCTAGGCTCTGTCACCTGGTCAAATTTGTGTCTGCTTTTGCGTCTGACTGAAGATATAAACAAAATATGAGAAAAATTTAAGTGATCTCACAAAAGCACAAATTGTGAAGAAGGCATTTGGCATGCTTGCCTTCGTTGGTCAGTGAATTGAATATTGGAGTTGGGATGTCACGCTGTGGCTGCACAGAACATTGGTGAGGCCATTTTTACAACGCTGTTCAATTTTGGTCTCCCTGCAGTACAAAAGATTTGTTAAACTTGAAAGGGTGTAGAAAAGGATGTTGCCAAGGTTGGAGGTTGAGCTGTAGGGAGAGGCTCAATAGGTTGGGGCTTCTTATCCATGGAGTGTTGAAGGCTGAGGGCTGACCTTCTTGAGGTTTATAAAATCATGAAGAGCATGGATAGGTTGAACATCCAAGGTCTTTTTCCCAGGGTAAGGAAGTCTAAAACTAGAGTGAGTAGGTTTGAGGTGAGAAAGGAAAGATTTAGAAGGATCCTAAGGGGCAATTTTTTCACGCAGAGGGTGGTGTGTGTATGGAGTGAGCAGGCAGAGGAAATGACAGCAGCAGGTTCAATTACAGTATTTAAAAGGCATCTGGATGGGTACATGAATAGGAAGGATTAAGAGGGATGTAGGCCAAATGTTGGTAAATGGGGCTAAATCAGTTTAAGATATCTGGTTGGTGCACATGAGTTGGATTAAAAGGTTTGTTTCCGTGCTGCATAACTCTATGACTTCAGCAGATTTTGGGAATGCTTTTGCTATAGAATTGTCAAATACTTTAGAATGATCCCAAAATCCTTCCTCATTATATAACTGGGATAGTCTCTATGGTGGTTAATAACTGACTGTGACTAGCAAAACCAAAGAAACTCACATGAGATTTCATTAATTCCAAAACTGAGAATTTATTAGAGTAAACATAACTTCACGTGATAAAACAAATTTCCTAAAAACTAATGCAAACTTCATCTATATCCAAATTTAAATATATATGCGCATTTATTTATGCGCACACACATTCATTCACACACTCATAGATTCACACCTTCATTTAATTCACACACTTTTAATTCATACACACATACACACACATCTCTTCTTTTTTAAAAGTCTTTGAGTTTGTTTCTTTTCCATTTTATAAGAGAGAGAATGAGATGTGTTTGATTATATAGCACTTCTTTTTTTAATCAATTGCTACATTATAATGGGGTCATGGCAATTAAATGGGAATTTCCTGTTGGGATTGGGTTCAGGGCAATTTGTGATTTGGAACAATAAACCTTTTGCACATTATGATGAGACATTTAATCATAAGTTAAATGAGACAAAAATCCAGCAACACTCATTTCCTCCTTCATGTTTGCTATGCAATCATAATTTTCCCACTTTTAAAAAATTGTCCAGGTACCATGACACCCAAGACCCTTTCATCTCCAGCTGCCAGCTTCACAGACATTGACTCAATGGACAATCATCACTGACAAAAATGGAAATTGCCAGAAAGGCTCAGCAGGTCTGGGAGCAATCAGGGAGGAGAGGTTGGAGTTGGTGTTTCAGCTCCAGTGACCCCTCCTCAGTTCTAGGGATGGGATGGGAGGGTGGAGTGTGGGCATTCACTGCACTCAAGGCATTGAATCTGATTTCTCTCCACAGATGCTGCCGACCTGCTGAGCTTTTCCAGCAATTTCTGTTTTTGTTACTGATTTACAGCATCCACAATTCTTGCGGTTTTTGTGCAGTCATTATTAATCATTGCCACTGTAAAGAAAGATATGAAAGCAAGAGAACTTGGGAAGTAAATAGCGATATATTAAAAGGTGGCCATATTACAGAGGAGGACTGCTGGACATCTTAAAATGCATACAGAGAGATAAATCCTTGGGACTGGATCAGGTGCACCCTAGAACTTTGTGGGCACAAAGGGAAATGATTGCTGGGCCTCTTACTGAGATATTTGTATCATCGATAGCCACAGTTGAGGTGCCAGAACACTGGAGGTTGGCTAACATGGTGCCATTATTTAAGAAAACTGGTAAGGAAAGCCATGGGGCTATAGACCAGTGAGCCTGATCAATGGTTGGCAACTTATTGGAGGAAATTCTGAGGGACAGGTATGTGGAAAGGCAAGGACTTTTAGGGATAGTCAGCATGGATTTGAGTCTCATTAACTTGATTGAATTTTTTGAAGAAATGACCAAGAGTTTAAAATCTGATTGAAGATTTGTAGCTCGGGTATCCGTTGTTGTGGTTCTGCTCGCCGAGCTGGAAGTTTTTGCTGCAAACGTTTCGTTCCCTGGCTAGTCGCTACTGCGACCCTTAGGACTCATAACAGCACACAAGCCAACATCCACGCTCAGACAACAACTCACTAGAACAAAGGACCCAGCATGAGCCAAACTAACGTAGTTTACAAAATACCATGCAAGGACTGCACAAAACACTATATAGACAGCTAACAATCCGCTAGCCACAAAACGACACGACCAGCTATCTCTAGTAGCCATACACTCAGACAACCAGCAACATGAATTTGACTGGGAAAACACCACTATCATAGGACAAGCCAGACAGAGAACAGCCAGAGAATTCCTAGAAGCATGGCATTCATCCCCAAACTCCATCAACTGACACATTGACCTGGACACCATATACAAACCACTACAGCTGAAACTGACACCCGAAACGGCAAGAACATCCATCAACAGACACATCGACCTGGACCCCACATACAAATCACTGCAGCTGAAACTGACACCCGGAAGCGGCAAGAACAAACCAATATAAATACCGGAAGAAACATCAAAGCAGCGCTTCACACGAGGCTCCAACAGCACTGATGATGTTCCCTAGCCAGGGAACGAAACGTTTGCAGCAAAAACTTCCAGCTCGGCGAGCAGAACCACAACAAATGACAAAGAGTGGTGGGCGTTGTCTATATGAATTTCTGTAAGGTTTTTGACAAGGTTCTGCATAGTAGACTGGTTAACAAGGTTAGATCACATGGAATACAGCTAGCCATTTGGATACAAAACTGGCTCGAAGGTAAGACACAGCGGGTGCTGGTGGAGAGTTGCTTTTTTACTGGAGGCCTGTGACCAGTTGTGTGCTACAAGGATTGGTGCTGAGACCATTACTTTTTGTCATTTATATCAATGATTTGGATGTAAATGTAGGAGGTATGATTGCAGATGACACCAAAATTGGTGGTGTACTGGACAGCAAAGAAGGTTACCTCAGAGTACAACAGGATCTCAATCAGATGGGCCAATGGGCCGAGGAGTGGCAGGTAGAATATAATCCAGATAAATGTGAGGGGCTGCATTTGCTTAGGCGAATCAGGGCAGGACTCATGCACTTAATGGTAAGGTCCTGGGGAATTTTGCCGAACAAAGAGACCTAGCAGTCTAGGTTCACTATAGATAAGATAGTGAGGAAGGTGTCTGGTAGACTTGCCTTCATTGGTAAGTGCATTGAGTATAGGAGTTGGGAGGTCAGGTTGCAGTGGTGCAGGACATTATTTCGGCCACTTTTGGAATACTGCATAATATTCTGGTCTCCCTGCTTTGGGAGTTGATCAGTTAGGACTAATTTCTCTGGAGTTTAGAGGAATGTGGGATCTCATCAAAACAGATTGAAATCTAACAGAATTAGATAAGGTAAATGCAGGAAGGATGTTCCCGATGACCAGGGAGTCCAGAACACAGGCCTGAGGTCTAAAGATGCAGTATAGAACATTTTAGGACTGACATGAGGAGAAATGTCTTCACCCAAAGAATGGTGAGCGTGAGGCCAAAACATTGAATGTTTTCAGAAGGAGTTAAATGTGGTTCATAGGTCTAAAGGAATCAAAGGGAATGGCGAGAAAGCAGGAACTGTGAATTGAGTTAGTTGATCAGCCATGCTCATATTGAATGGTGGAACAAGCTTGAACAGCCAAATGGCCGACTCCAATTTTCTACTTTTCTACTAATGTTGCACAAATTGCTAGATAATTATAGTAGTAAGGGTTAAGTTTAGATCAATCAAATTCCAGCCTCATAAACATGCAGTGCCAGCACTGAGGTGCAAGCTGTTATGAGAATGGAATGTTAATTTGTGGATGAGAGTCAGAGCATCTGGGGCACAGAAAGGGAGAATGAAAGGAGAACAGGCCTTTCCTTAATAAATATCTGAAACAAATCATGAATTGAGGCCTGTCAGGAATTACTGTAATCATTCATAGAACATAGAACATAGAACATAGAAGGATACAGCGCAGTACAGGCCCTTCGGCCCTCGATGTTGCGCCGACCGAATCCTACCTAACCTATACTAGCCCAATAACTTCCAAATGCCTATCCAATGCCCGCTTAAATGACCATAAAGAAGGAGAGTTCACCACTGATACGGGCAAGGAGTATCCAGAACAATACCTCGATAACAACACTAAAGATATGTGTCTACATATATGTATCGTGGTCATTGGAAATGGTCATACAACCTGCACCAATGAGCCTTCTGACTTGCCTTGGTAATGTGACCTCTATAACCACTCATTTCCATCTTATAGCCACTTTCAATAAGATTCATAGATCAAAGTATGCTGACAGAATGTAACATGGTGTCCGAAATACAGTTGAGAACAAGAGCACAGCTGCTGACAAAACAGACGCAGGAAATTTTAAGCTGCAAAATCTGCCATAAAAACCTGGACAGAACTGAAAAAGAACAAAGAAACAGGCCACAGCTGAAACAAACAGGAAAGTTGAGAACGTGCATTAACCTAAATGAGTGGAATAAAACTCTGAAGTAATCTCAATACCCCATTGCAACCATCAAAGAAATTTTACCACATCTTGCAAAGGCAAAAAAAAAACTTCGCTCCAGAGCAGTAACAACACAGACATTATGAGATGGTTAGTGATCTGGGAGTGGAAGCTGTAGTGGATGATTTCTGGATGAAGAGGCACATTTGCTTGATAGAACCCACCAGATAAACCCAAATTGGAACAAGAGAAAAAATGCAAGTATAGATGTCTGAATTCAAGTAGATAGCAAAAGGTTTTCACCCAAATCCCAAAAAAGGTGAGAGGTGTAATTCAGAAACCAACTAATTTATAAGTAGTTGAATGATTTGTTGGGTGCACCAACTATTTCACAAAATTCTCGCCCAATTTGTCATCATGAGTGTGTCCATCATACCCCCCACTCATAGCCAAGGAGGTGCAGGGGTATTGGGGCACTGAACACGAAAATAAAGAACCAGTGATGGCAGCAATCTTGCTGAACTATTAAATGATAACGTGACTCTGCAGTGTGACACCAGCAAAACAGGACTTGGAGAAACCCTAGTGTAGCAAGATCAGACAGCTGCATTGGCACCCAAGGTACCAACACAACCAGAAAGACACTCGGACCAGATTGAGAGAGAGTGTCTTTGCTTGTGAACATTTTCATTTACATTCTTAGAAGAGACAAAGTGACAGTAGAGCCTGACCAAGGACCACTCCAAAGCATTTTCCTCAAGCTGCTGCTGCTTGCTCCAAAACGTCTGCAAAGACTGTTACACCGGTCACAGAGATACTATCCAGTTGTGGTTATAAGCAAGGGAAAATTACAGACATGATGTTGAGAGCAGCACTGCCATTGAAGGGAGTGGAAGATGTATGCAATCTACTGGATCTAATGTGAAGTAGCAGCAGCAGCTCAACATGCTCTGGAACCCTGTCATCAACCTGTGACAGAGACACTGAATCTAACATATAAACCCTTTGCTTAAATCAAGTTATCCAACAAGATACAACTCTTTACATGTTGCAAGATATAAGATTAAATCATCCCAAATTACCTTAGAGTCTTGCTTTGGTGAGTTTCTTGGGGGATCTCTCTCCAAGAGCTAAGTGGATGTTTTTGAGCTGTCTTCCCAACCTTGCCTCAGTACCTTTGGACAAGGTCCATACGTACCCTGCTTCCCCTATTCTCCCACAGCAGAAGCATTCACCACAGCTGACCATCCTGCATTCTAGGCACCATATTTTAAAGAGTGTTGTGCATACAGCCAAGCACTTTCAGCATGGAGCTGCACTGCACAGTTCGTGACATTTGCCGCATGACACTGTGGCAGATAAAGGAAAATGGGTGCCCTGCTTTGAGGAAGTAACTCCATGCTCTTCTCCACTCTGCCAGTGTAAGTGCAACCATCTTCTGTCTGCTATTTCACATCCACTCTAACTCTGCTATTGCACACACTTCCCACCAAAGTCTATGCACCACCACTCTCAATTATACATGCAACAGCTTCCCTCACTTTCACTTACCCACCTCAATTCCCTGCCTTAGTAACTAGTATACAGCTCCTCCACCATCCCAGAGGTCACCTCTCAGGACAATCCAGAGGTGACCAAGCCTCCCACCTCCACCCTTCCTGCCATCCTCAGTCTTATGGGAGCTCAAGCTGACGAGGGTACACCTGACTCCAGGCAGGACACATTCTGCAATGACTGAGTGCTCTAAACACAAATGCTCCTGGGGTTATCTGACCAAACCTTCAATGTCAATAGACTCCACTATAGGGTAGGCTCCTTCTACCCCAGCTGCAGATCCTGGGGCTGCACCAAAACAAAGTGGGAGGGAACGAGAAAGATCTTCTGAGGGCACATAGGTGCCACACGTAATACTTCATTGTCAATATATTATCTTAGTTACTAATATATTTACACTTATCGTCAAGGATCCTCTTCTGAATATCAGCAATAACCATATTGAATAGTGTAGCTGGCTCCAAGGACTGAATGGCCTACTCCCACTCCTGTTTTCTATCCTTCGTTCATAAGCGTGTGAGTGAAGATCCATCCAGCTGCAAGTACAAGAATGAAGGTGCAAAGGCCTTCAGTTTTCTATGCGTTCTACAAGGTCCTATGATGCAAGGTGCGTATGTGAAAAGATGCCGCAGTTTGTGTAGGCTCTGGGATGTTGGAAGCTGCTTTAGCAATTGGGGTCAATCTTTCCAGGCTGCACTACAGTGCTTGAGCATCATAGGCATTAGTGACATTGACTCTTGGTGTTGCCAAGTATGGCCAAGAGTTTTTGGGGCTAGGAATTGTAGTCAACATCGTAGATGATATTTAAGGACTGCATACAGTGTTTGTAAGTGTCTTTTACGTAAACTATGTAGGGTCTCTTATCACACAAAGATGAAGCCCCCGCCTCACTGAACAAAACATTTGCCTGCCCGCTCTGGGTCTGGTCCCAGCAGTTTTCCCAAAATACCAATGAATGTAGTGGATTAGTAGCACTGCATACAGGCTTCTGGTCCAGAGCTTGTCTGCTTCCGTCTGCTTGCCTTTTTCATTTTTAATCATTTTTTTGTCTTTCTCTTGCTTTTTTTTTCTCTGTTTCTCTCTTGAAAAGCCTTTCTCAACATCTTTAGTAAGGCAAGAGCGGGGCCAGCCTCCTCAGCGTGTACAGCAGTGGTGATAACAGAGTCACCTCCTCGGGCAATGACGAGACTTGTAAGGGAGGGGAGCAAGCTGAGCATGGAGAGTGGGAGCCCAGCGGGTGTAAAGAATATGTCCAGTGTGGAGGGAAGAGTGAGTCCAATGCAGTGGACAGTGAGCCTAACGTGGAGGAGAACCAGCTCGAAGGCAACATCCAGAAGTTTTCTCAGTGGCAAAAGATGGTGCCTGAGGATCGGTGAATTTATTGTAGGCTGGGTCCGGCACTGGCAATAGCAAAACGGTACTGGGAGGGCACCATTACAACACAGACTGTGGTGATAGTCTCCAACATTGGTGTGTCCGGTGCAAGGCGGTGGTGAAGGTAAATTGGCCCAACAGCAAAAGGTGGCACCTGAGGCTCATATGTAAGAGATGACTTCTCTTTCAACTGTATCTTTTCACTTTCTCTTACTCTTAAACTATCAACATTGGGCTGAATTATGGTGACAAATGAAAGCTTTTCATAATATTGTATTTCACTGTAAGATACATATGACAATAAATCATTCATTCATTTAGCTCCACTGTGCACTTTTTATTTACAGCACAATGGAAGGTAACAGCGGTTGCTCCTCACACAGTGAGTCCCATGCTCAGCCTCATGCCATTGGTGGACACCCAAATGTACATATTCCCCTCTTGGGAGTCTTCCCCTCCAACCCTTTCATCTATGAACTTCTGCTTTTCCCTATCCAACTCAAATATCTAAAGCATAATCGCCCATTTCTAATCCCTCCTCCAGGCCAGGCATGTTGAGTCAACATACCAGGTACAGTAGGCTACTGTCCCCGTTGAAGAAAAGCTGTTGATGACCCTTACACTTGCATTTCCCTTTTCCCTTCAATGGTCTATCATCTCTCCTCCTGTGTAGACTGGGTTGCTCTTTTCACAATTTTTATCCATTTGCATCTCAGCATGCAACCTCCAATCCCTACAATTGAACTCCCAAGTTTCTCTCCAGCAGCAATAGTCCCTGATAACCTTCCACTCCGCTCCCCTATCAACACCTACCCTGCTCCACCCCCCTCCCCCCAGCAGCAGCCACAGCCCACCATGACTGACCCTGGCCTACTTCCTTGACAAACTTAGTCAGTCAGCCCTAAATAATGAATGACAAGACTCCTGACAAATCTCTGACTGACTTTCCTCTAATCCCCAGACTGACTGCAGGACTGACTGTGGCACAATACCCAGGCTTTTTTGGAAATTGGCAGATACGATATTGTAGGGATAACTGAAACGTGGCTTCAAGTGAACAGGGCCTGGGAAATGAATATTCAAGGCTACATGTGCTATCGTAAGGACAGACTGACAGGCAGAGAGGGTGGGGTGGCCATGTTGATAAAGGATGATATTCAGTCCCTTGCATGGGGGTACTTAGAATCAGGGGATGTAGAGTCAGTGTGGATAGAGCTGAGAAATACTAAGGGTAAAAAGATCCTCTTGGGAGTTATCTACAGGCCCCCAAACAGTAGTCTGGATGTCGGATGTAAGTTGAATCAGGAGCTAAAATTGGCCTGTCGCCAATGTTACTACAGTTGTTATGGGGGATTTCAACATGCAGGTAGACAGGGAGAATCAGGATGGTATTGGACCTCAAGAAAGAGACTTTGTGGAGTGCCTCCGAGATGGATTCTTAGAACAGCTGGTGCTGGAGCCAACCAGGGAGAAGGCAATTCTGGATCTGGTATTGTGCAACGAACCAGAATTGGTCAGGGACCTCGAAGTGAAGGAGCCATTGGGAAGTAGTGACCATAATACAATAAGCTTCAATCTGCAATTTGAGAGGGAGAGGGTACAATCAGAAGTGACAATATTTCTGTTGAATAAAGGGAACTATGGAGCTATGAGGGAGGAGCTGGCCAAAGTTCAATGGTGCAAAACCTTAGCAGGGATGACAGTGGAGGAACAATGGCGGATATTTCTGTGTATAATGCAGAAGTTGCAGGATCAGTTCATTCCTAAAAGGAAGAAAGATTCCAGGAG
Source organism: Hemiscyllium ocellatum (assembly GCF_020745735.1). Classification (NCBI taxonomy): domain Eukaryota; kingdom Metazoa; phylum Chordata; class Chondrichthyes; order Orectolobiformes; family Hemiscylliidae; genus Hemiscyllium; species Hemiscyllium ocellatum. Next base: position 68,396,264 of record NC_083419.1, on the reverse strand, counting down.
GAGGCATGAATGGCTGTGGCTGACGAGAGAAGTTAAGAAACATATAAAGTTAAAAGAGAAAAAGTATAACATAGCAAAGATAAGTGGGAAATTGGAGGACTGGGAAGCTTTTAGAGAACAACAGAGGATTATTAAGAAGGAAATACGCAGAGACAAAATGAGGTACAAAGGTAAACTGGCCAATAATATAAACAGGATAGTAAAAGCTTTTTTAAGTATGTGAAAGGCAAAAAAATGGTTAAGACTAAAATTGGGCCCTTGAAGACAGAAACAAGGGAATATATTAAGGGGAACAAAGAAATGGCAGAAGAATTGAATTGGTACTTCAGATCTGTGTTCACTGGGGAAGACACAAGCAATCTCCCTGAGGTAACAGTGACTGAAGGACCTGAACTTAAGGGAATTTATAGTTGCCAGGAATTGGTGTTGGAGAGACTGTTTGGTTTGAAGGTTGATAAGTTCCCGGGGCCTGATGGTCTAGATCCCAGGGTAAAAAGATCCCAGGGCATTCCTGAAGAAGGGCTCATACCCGAAACGTCAATTCTCCTGCTCCTTGGATGCTGCCTGACCTGCTGTGCTTTTCCAGCAACACATTTACATCCCAGGGTACTGAAGGAGGTGGCTCAAGAAATCATGGATGCGTTGGTGATGACGTTCCAGATTTCAATAGATTCAGGATCAGTTCCTGCGGATTGGCGGTTGGCTAATGTTGTACCACTTTTTAAGAAAGGTGGGAGAGAGAAAACAGGAAATTATAGACCAGTTAGTCTGACCTCAGTGGTGGGAAAGATGTTGGAGTCTATTATAAAGGATGAAATTACGACACATCTGGATAGTAGTAACAGGATAGGTCAGAGTCAGCATGGATTTATGAAGGGGAAATCATGCTTGACTAATCTTCTGGAATTTTTTGAGGATGTAACTCTGAAGATGGACGAAAGAGATCCAGTAGATGTAGTGTACCTGGACTTTCAGAAAGCTTTTGATAAAGTCCCACATAGAAGGTTAGTGAGCAAAATTAGGGCGCATGGTATTGGGGGTAAAGTACTAACTTGGATTGAAAGTTGGTTGGCTGATAGGAAACAAAGAGTAGTGATAAACGGCTCCATTTCAGAATGGCAGGCAGTGACCAGTGGGATCAGTACTGGGACTGCAGCTTTTTACAATATATGTTAATGTTATAAAAGATGGTATTAGTAATAACATTAGCAAATTTGTTGATGATAGTAAACTGGGTGGCAGGGTGAAATGTTATGAGGATGTTAGGAAATTACAGGGTGACCTGGACAGGTTAGGTGAGTGGTCAGATGCATGGCAGATGCAGTTTAATGTGGATAAATGTATGGTTATCCACTTTGGTGGCAAAAACAGGAAGGCAGATTACTACCTAAATGGAATCAATTTAGGTAAAGGGGCAGTACAGAGAGATCTGGGTGTTCTTGTACACCAGTCAATGAAGGTAAGCATGCAAGTACAGCAGGTAGTGAAGAAGGCTAATAGCATGCTGGCCTTCATAACAAGGTGGATTGAGTATAGAAGCAAAGAGGTTCTTCTGCAGCTGCACAGGGCCCTGGTGAGACCACACCTGGAGTACTGTGTGCAGTTCTGGTCTCCAAATTTGAAGAAAAACATTCTGGTTATTGAGGGAATGTAGCGTAGGTTCACGAGGTCAATTCCTGGAATGGCGGGATTACCTTATACTGGAAGACTGGAGCGACTGGGCTTGGATACCTTTGAGTTTAGATGACTGAGAGGGGATCTGATTGAGACATTTAAGATTATTAAAGGATTGGACACTCTGGAGGCAGGAAACATGTTTCCGCTGATGGGTGAGTACTGAACTAGAGGGCACAGCTTAAAAATACGGGGTAGTCCATTTAGGACAGAATGAGGAGAAACTTCTTCACCCAGAGAGTGGTGGCTGTGTGGAATGCTCTGTCCCAGAAGGCAGTGGAGACCCAGTCTCTGGATTCATTTAAGAAAGTGTTGAATAGAGTTCTCAAGGATTATGGAATCAAGGGTTATGGAGTTAAGGCAGGAACAGGATACTGATTAAGGATGACCAGCCATGATCATATTGAATGGTGGTGCAGGCTTGAAGGGCAGAATGGCCTACTCCTGCACCAATTGTCTATTGTCATATTGACTAAATAGGTACTGACTGTCCCGAACAATTGGTTGATGCATTTAAACCCTTGGACTGTTATCAGAGGTTGTTTTTGACTCTTACTATGTCAAGACTCCTTGACAGAAAGGAATCTCTCAATTTGACTGAAGACTGTTGACAACCATGACAAGCCACCTGGCTGCTAAATGGCAAGGTAAGATAGAAATGCTAGGAATATTTAAGCTCCAGCTCAGAGTCAAAGCACAAAAGAACATGGCAAGGACAGGCAAAGCAAAGCTGGGGTGCTGTGAGCATTGAAATAGGCACGAAGTAAATCAACGCGATGACAATGAGCAGTATCCCTGAGATGTAGCCTGGTCAAATCGATGAAATGGGTGTGTATCCCTGTGTATAAACTGCCCTTGCCAGTGAAAAATGGCAGGGTGCTCCAAGGTGCGGCATTGTATTGCAAAACTGTACCAACAGGATTTGAGATGTGCAAAGGTTATGGTGAAGCTGGTACATGTCAGGTGCTGAGGTCACTGGGCAGAGTGTGCATACCTACTGTCCATGTAGTACGCTCTGAGGTATTGGTACCTGATGTACAAGCTGGAAGTTTGACGGGGCTAGGAACAATCTGGATTCATCTGTGGCATGTCAGAAATTGTCAGCGTTTGGTTTCCAGCCAACGTGTGGAACGATGAGAAACTGCACATTAACGAGTGACTTTAGATAATAATGAGTTGGGAATTAATGTGAATTGGCCTCTTGCTGCTCACCAGTGAGAATCTTGTCTCACAATTCAACATTTGGTTGGAAAATGAAACTTTTTGCTCTTGATATCCAGGAACTGCTTTCTGGCCAACTCCCAACTTCCTCAGTGTGGCTCAGTTAATTCAGATGCTGTGCAGATTCCATCTGTGGTGATTAAAAGGATGGCCTCAAATTATCAAGATACATATCTGACACCATACTTGGCACACAAAAATGAATTGACAACCCAAGACAACATATTTTATGAAAGCAATGATATCATTATTCCAAAGAAGCTGAGAGAAGAGATGTTAAGATGCATCCATGAAATCCACCAATGAATGGAATCAAGTCTGAGGAAGTCAAGAGGGATGTGGTCCTGGCCAAACGTGAGCAATGACATCAAGAACCATATCAGCCAATGCCATACTTATCATTAGTATCAGGCTCAGCAAGCTAGGGAGCTCCTGAAGACACATGATGCTTCAAACAGACCATGGATGAAGCTGGAGTAGACCTTGTCACTCTCCCAGGAACTGACAGTCTTCACACAAAGCATGATCATTCATGTGGCTGGGGGACCAACTGACTTCAATAATCACCACTGAGATTGTTGAAGATCTGAAGTCTCACTTCAGCTGTTATTGCATTCCCAATATTGTCATCGGAGACAATTGCTTTCAGTACACAAGTGAACAATTAAGTTGCTTCATGAAAGATGAAGAAATTCAACATCACACACCATCTCCACATTATCCTCAGTCAAATGAAGGCAGCAATGAAAATCACCAAAGGAATCTTTATGTCTTCCTCTGTCTTCTTCTGCAACACAGAAAGATTTATCCTGTGTAGTAAGCTGTGAAAATTTGAGAGGCCAAGAACTATTTGAAGTAAAAATTAACAACTTTATTTCTTCAAATATAACAGAGAATAATTAACAAACAACTATTTACAACTCCTTTCTCTCATCTATCTTTTACCTTCCCCTTCTCCAATACTAGTCTGATTAAATCCCTGATTAAAATTTACCAAAAGTCCAAATTTCAAATTTCAAAACCAGGCAGCTATTGAATTTTCTCTTTATCTCTTCCTCTGTCTTCTTCTTCTTAGGGTTTGTGTTCCATAGGTCACTGATCGATAAAGGTACCTTTAAGAGAGTTATTCTGTGGGCAGTCTGCATGTGTTGGTGGCTCGGCTGTTCTTCCCCAACTGATCAATTTTTTCTGGACTTACACCCCAAAACATTGGCTTTTAATATCGTCAATATACTAAATACAAACTTGATTGGAATTTGGTAGTTTTGGGGTATAATTTAAACTGATTGGCCTAATTCAAATTTGATTTTGTCTCCAGGCAACCAGCTACACTAGCTGCTGGACCAAAAGGTTACATTATATCTTGTTCAGAGCACTTGGTGCTGTCAGGTAGTTCTGCTAGACTTTAGCTTTCTTAAAGGTACAGTACACCCACATCTTCATAACAAATCATAACAAAATCAACTACAAGGCAATCTGGAGTGGAAAAACACAGGTCCTGATGGCATGGACAGTAATCCAGCACCAAGACCAATGTCATGCTGCACACAAAATACTTCTGCCAATAGCAATAGTCCTCCATCAGTATCAGGCATGAGTAACAAGATCAAGGTGAAGTAATAGAAAGCTATATCTCATTTTGACAAGGCTGACAACATATTGCCAGAGACAACATACTCGACAAACACAAACTTAAGTGGCAAACTTGGGACTGTAAGCGTTGATTAATACCTAAATCATATTTGGATCACCAAAACAGCCAATCACAATGCATGATTAGAATACTTTGGGTAAAATCTTATAGTGACCTGGCTGATGTGAGCTGTAGTGAGATTTGTGGCAGAATCACATAAGATGTCTGGTAATGCCCACCTCAACATTGGGAATAACTGGTTCTGCCTTTTTAGAATTGATCCAATGGCAAGATGTATTTCTCACAAGACAACAGTCAGTTGTCACTTCCTAACTGCATTATGAAGGCCAGAAGTGGCCTCATTAATATGCAGCTTCCTATCTCATTAAATACATTGTACAAGCTCAACATGAAGAATTATCAACGTGGAAACCAATGTGGTCGTCTAGTGACCTCGAGATTAGAGTAGTGCGAGAAAAGCAGAGCAGGTCAGGCAGCATCCGAAGAGCAGGAAAATCAATGTTTCGGGCAAAATGCCTTCATTGAGGTGAATCACAGAGCATCGTGTCCCTCCCTCAATCACTCACTAAGCACTGTATCCATCCATGGGTCAGTCATTCAGCACCATGTCCCTCTTTGGGTCACTCACTGAGCATCGTGTCCCTCCCAGGGTGACTCACTGTACACTGTGTCCATCCCAGGGTTACTCTCTGAGCACCATGTCCCTCCTGCAGTCACTCATAGAGCACCGTATCCCTCCTGGGTTCGCTAACTGAGCAGCACGTCGCTCCCGCAGTCACTCACTGAGCACTCTGCTCCTCCCGGAGTCATTCACTGAGCACCATGTCCGTCCTTAGGTCATAAACTGATCACTGCATCCTGCCTGCCGTCACTCACTGAGCACCATGTCTCTGCATAGGTCACTCACTTAGCAACCTGTCCCTCCCTGAGTCACTCACTGAGCACCGTGTTGCTCCCTGGGTCATGAACTGAGCACCATGTCCCTCTCAGGATCACTCACAGAGCATGGTGTCCCTCCTGAGGTCACTTACTGAGAACCATGACCCTCCTGCAATCACTCACGGAGCACTACGTCCCTCCCGAGGTCACTCACTGAGCACCATGTCCCTCACCAGGTCATTCATTGAGCACTGTATCCCTCTTGGGATCATTCACTGATCATTGTGCCCCCCCCCCCGGGTCACTCATGAGCACCGTGTCACTCCCGCAGTGACTCACTGAGCACCGTGTCCCTCCTGCATCATCTCTGAGCAATGTGTCACTCCCGCAGTCACTCACTGAGCACCATGTCTCTCTCGCAACACTCACTGAGCACCGTGTCCCTCCCGCTGTCACTCATTGAGCTCTGTGTTCATCCCGTCACTCACGAGCACTGTGTCCCTCCTGCCGTCAATCACTGAGCACCGTGTCCTTCCCAGTGTTAGTCAGCTAGCAACATATCCCTCCAGGGATCATCCGTTGAGCACCGTGTCCTTCCCTGGCTCACTCCCTGAGCACATTGTCTCTCCCAGAGTCACTCACTGAGCACAACGTCCATCCCGGGCTCACTCACTGAGCAGCGTGTCACACCCTGAGTCACTCATTGAGCACTCTGTCCCTTCCCAGGTCACTCACTGAGCACCGCATCCTTCCCAGAGTCAGTCAGTCAGCACCGTGTCACTGCCGGGGTCACTCACTGAGCACCGTAACCCATCAGGGGTCACTCAGTGAGCAACGTGTCCCTCCCTGAGTCACTCACTGAGCACTGTGTCCCTCCCACAGTCACTCACTGACAATGATTTCCCTCCTTCCAGGCTCACTCACTGAGCATCATGTCCCACCCAGGGTGACTCACAGAGCATCATGTCTCTCTCTCGGTCATTCAATGAGCACCGTGTCCCTCCATGGGTCACTCACTGAGCACTATGTTCCTCCCTGGGTCACTCACTTAGCATCCTGTCCCTCTTCTGGGTTACTCACGGAGCATCAAGCCCTTCCTAGGATCAGTCAGTCATAGAGTCATAGAGTCATAGAGGTGTACAGCATTGAAACAGACCCTTTGGCCAACCTGTCCATGCCAACCAGATATTCCAACCCAATCTAGTCCCACCTGCCAGCACCTGGCCCATATCACTCCAAACCCTTCCTATTCATATGCCCATCCAAATGCCTCGTAAATGTTGCAATTGTACCAGCCTCCACCACTTCCTCTGGCAGCTCATTCCATACATGTACCACCCTCTGTGTGAAAAGGTTGCCTGCCCCTGAGGTCTCTTTTGTATCTTTCTCCTCTCACCCTAAACCTATGCCCTCTAGTTCTGTACTCCCCGACCCCAGGGAAAAGACTTTGCCTATTTATCCTAACCATGCTCCTCATAATTTTGTAAACCTCTATAAGGTTACCCGTCAGCCTGTTACGCTCCAGGGAAAACAGGCCCAGCCTGTTCAGCCTCTCCCTCTAGTTCATATCTTCCTACCCTGGTAACATCCTTGTAAATCTTTTCAGAACCCTTTCAAGATTCACAATGTCTTTCTGATAGGAAGGAGACCATAATTGCACGCAGTATTCCAACAGTGGCCTAACCAATGTCCTGTACAGCCGCAACATGACCTCCCAACTCCTGTACTCCTGAGTATGGTGCCCCTCCCACAGTCACTCACTGAGCACTGTGTCCCTCCCATGATCACTTACTGAGCACTCTGTCCCTCCTGCAGTCACTCCCTGAACACCATGTCCCTCACGGGGTCTACTCACTCAGCACCGCGTCCGTTCCTGGGTCACAAACTGGTCACTGCGTCCCTCCTGCCGCCATTCACTGAGCACTGTGTCACTCCCTGAGTCACTCGCTTAACATTCTTTCCCTTCCAGGGTAACTCACTGAACAAACTGTCAGTCTCTGGGTTACTCACTGAGCACCACCTCCTTCCCAGGGTCAATCAGTCAGCACTGTGCCACTGCTGGGGTCAAACATTGAGCACCGTGACACTCCCAGAGTCACTCACGCAGCACAGTTTCCCTCTGGAAATCACTCACTGAGCAAGCTGTCCCTACCTGGGTCACTCATTGAGCGAAATGTCCCTCCCGCAGTCACTCTCTGAGCACCATATCCCTCCCACAGACACTTACTGAGCACTGTGTCCCACCCTCAGTCACACACTGCGCGCCATGTCCCTGTCTGGGTCACTCACTGTGCACAGTGTCGTTCGCAGGATCAGTCACTCAGCTCCGTGTCACTCCCGGTCACTCACTGAGCACCGCATCCATCTCTGTGTCACTTATTGAGCAGTGTGTCCCTCCCGCAGTTATCACTCAGCACAATGGCCCTCACTGGTTGACTCACTGAGCACTGTGTCCCTATCGGGGACATTCACTGAGCACTGTGTTCATCTCTGGGCCACTCACTGAGCAGCGCATCCCTCCCACAGTAATCACTCAGCACCATGGCCCTTACTGGCTGTCTCACTGAGCACTGTATCCTTCCCTGTGTCACTCGCTGTGAGCTGTGTCCCTCCCAGAGTCACTCACTGTGCAGCGTGACCATCCCACAGTCACTCACTGAGCACCATTTACTTCCCGGATCACTCACTGAGCACTGTATCCCTCCCAGGGTCATTCACTGAGCACCATGTGCCTCCGGGGATCACTCAATGAGCACCTTGTCTGGCCCAGGTCATTCATTGAGCACCGTATCCCTCCTGGGGTCACATACTGAGCACCCTGTTCCTACCGCAGTCACTCACTGATCACCGTGTCCCACCCTGGGTCAAACACTGTGCACTGTGTCTCTTCGGGGTCACTCACTGGGTACTATGTCCCTCCTGCAGTCACTCTCTGAGCACCATGTTTCTTAGGGGGTCTAATCACTGAGCACCGTGTCCATTCCTGGGTCACAAACTGATCACTGTGCCCCTTCTGCCACCACTCACTGAACACTGTATTCCTCCCTGGGTCACTTGCATAGCATCCTGTCCCTCCCAGTGTAACTCACTGAACATCCTGTCAGTCCCTGGGTAACTCATTGAGCACCGTGTCCCCCTTGCGGTCACTCACAGTGCAGCGTGTCACTCCCGCAGTCACTCACTGAACATCATGTCCCTCCCTGGGTCACTCACTGCGCGCCGTGTCCCTCCCTGGGTCACTCACTGCGCGCCGTGTCTCTCCCTGGGTCATTCACTCAGCATCGCGTCTGTCACATGGTCACTCATTGAGCATGGTGTCCTACCCTCAGTCACTGACTGAGCACCATGTCCCTCTCTGGTTTCACTGAGCACCATGTCCTGCACAGGGTCAGTCACACAGCACCGGTATCACTGCTGGTGTCAAACACCGAGGACATGTCCCGTCCAGAGTCACTCAGTGAGCACAGTGTACCTCCCGTGGTCACTCGCTCATCATCCTGTCCCTACTGCAGTCACTCACTGAGTACCGTGTCCGTCCCTGGGTCACAAACTGCGTACCTCCATCCATCACTCACTGAGCACCATACCCATCCCTGGGTCACTCACTTAGCATCCTGTCCCTCCCGGCATCACTCACTCAGCACGGTGTCACTCCTAGGGTCAGTCACTGAGCATCGTGTCCCTCCTGGGGTCACTCACGGAACAACCTGTGCCTCGCAGGGTCACGCAACTCTGTGGCCCTCACTTGGTGAGTCACTGAGCACTGTGTCCCCAACTGGGCCACTCACTGTGCGCTGTATCCCTCCCGGGGTCAAAAACTGATCACTGTATCCCTACCGCAGTCACTCCCTGAGCACCGTGTCCCTACCCGGGTCACTCACTGTGCACTGTATCCCTCCCGGGGTCAAACACTGATCACTGTGTCCTGCCCAGAGTCACTCACTGACCACCGCGTTTGTCCCGCAGTCACTCGCTGAGCATCATGCCCCTCCCTGGGTCGCCTACTGAGCACTGTGTCCCTCCTGCAGTCACTCCTTGAGCACCATGTCCCTCACGAGGTCTACTCACTCAACACCGGGTCCGTTCCTGGGTCACAAACTAATCACTGCGTCCCTCCTGCTGCCACTCACTGAGCACTGTGTCTCTCCCTGGGTCACTCGCTTAGCATCCTGTCCCTCCCAGGGTAACTCACTGAACACACTGTCTGTCCCTGGGTCACTCACTGAGCACCGTCTCCTTCCCAGGGTCAATCAGTCAGCACTGTGCCACTGCTGGGGTCAAACATTGCTGCTGGGTGACTCACTGAGTACTGTGTCCCTCCCAGGGTCATTCATAGAGCACCGTGTCCCTACCTGGGTCACTAACTGTGCGCCGTGTCCCTCCCGGGGTCACTCACTGAGCATCCTGTCCCTACTGCAGTCACTCATCGAGCACCCTATCCTTCCTGGGGTCACTCACTGAGCATCCTGTCCCTATCGCAGTCACTCACTGAGCACCATGTTCCTCCTGAGGTCACAATCCGATCACCGTGTCCCTCCGTGCGTCAAACATTGTGCACTGTTTCTCTCCCAGGGTCAGTCACTGTGCACTGTGTCCCTATTGCAGTCACTCCCTGAGCACCATGTCCCTCACGGGGTCTACTCACTAATCATCGTGTCCATTCCTGGGTCACAAACTGATTACTGTGTCCCTCCTGCCTCCACTCACTGACCACCGTGTCCCTCCCTGGCTCACTCACAGAGCACCATGTCCCTCCCCGGATGACTCAATGAACACCTTGGCCCTCCTTCAGTCACTCACTGAGCACCATGTCCCCCACTGGGTCACTCACAAAGCACCATGTCCCTCCCCGGGTCACTCACTGAACACGATGTCCCTCCCTCAATCACTCATTGAACACCTTCTCCTTTCCAGGGTCAATTAGTCAGCACTGAGCTGCTGCCAGTGTCAAACACTGAGCACCGTGACACTCCCGGAGTCACTCACTGAGTACCAGGTCCATCTCTGGGTCACTCACTGAGCGCCATGTCCCTCCCAGGGTCACTCACTCAACACTGTTTTCCTCTGGCAATCACTCACTGAGCAACCTGTCCCTACCTGAGTCACTCATTGAGCGCTGTGTCCCTCCTGCAATCTCTGTCTGAGCACCATACCTCCCACAGACACTCACCAAGCATTGTGTCCCACACTCAGTCACTCACTGAGCAGCGTGTCCTTCCCGCAGTCATCACTCAGCACCATGGCCCTCACTGGATGACTCACTGAGCACTGTGTCCCTCCCAGGATCATTCACTGAACACTGTGTCGCGACCTGGGTCACTAACTGCGCGCCATGTCCCTCCCGGGGTCACTCACTGAGCACTGTGTCCCTACCGCAGTCACTCATTGAGCACCGTGTCCCTCCTGGGGTCACAAACTGATCGCCGTGTCCCGCCCTGGGTCAAACATTGTGCACTGTGTCTCTTCCGGGGTCACTCACTGGGTACAGTGTCCCTCCTGCAGTCACTCACTGAGCACCATGTTCCTCATAGGGTCTACTCACTGAGCACTGTGTCCCTCCCTGGGTCACTTGCTGATCACTGCATCCTTCCTGCCGTCACTCACTGAGCACTGTGTCCCTCCCTGGGTCACTTGCTTAGCATCCTGTCCCTCCCAGGGTAACTCACTGAACATCCAGTCCCTCCCGGGGTCGCTCACTGAGCACCGTGTCTGGGCCAGGTCATTCACTGAGCACCGTGTCCCTTTTGGGGTCACTCACTGAGCACCCTGTCCCTACGGCAGTCACTCACTGAGCATCATGTCCCTCCCTGGGTCATTCACTCAGCATCGTGTCTGTCACATGGTCACTTATTGAGCACAATGTCCCACCTGCAGTCACTCACTAAGCACCATGTCTCTCTCTGGGTTTCACTGAGCACCGTGTCCTGCACAGGGCCAGTCACACAGCACTGTATCACTGCCGGGGTCAAACACCGAGTACCGTGTCCCGTCCGGAGTCACTCAGTGAGCACTGTGTACCTCCCGTTCTCACTCGCTCATCACCCTGTCCCTACCGCAGTCACTCACTGAGCACCGTGTCCCTCCTGGTGTCACTCAATCAGCACGGTGTCACTCCTGGAGTCACTCACTGAGCACTGTGTACCTTCTGCAGCCACTCACTGAGCACCGTGAGCCTCTGTGGGTCACTCACTGAGCACCATGTCCCTCCCCGAGTCACTCAGTGAGCACGGTTTCCCTCCCATATGCACTCACTGAGCACCGTGACCCTCCTGAGGCCACTCACTGAGTACCGTGTCACTCCCAGGGTCACTCACTGAGGATCGGGTCCTGCCAGGGGCCACTCACTGAGCACGGTGTCCCTCCGACAGAAACTCACTAAGCTCTATGTCCCTGCCATGGTCACTAACTGAGCACCATGTCCTTCCCTGGTTCACTCAGTGAGCACTGTGTCTCTCGCCGGGTCACTCACTGAGCGCCAGGTCAATCCCGGGGTTACTCACTGAGCACTTTGTCACCCCTGGGGACACTCGCGGAGCAACCTGAGCCTCACAGGGTCACACACAACCCTGTGGCCCTCACTGGATGGCTCAAAGAGCACTGTGTCCCTAACTGGGCCACTCACTGTGCGCTGTATCCCTCCCGGGGTCAAAAACCGATCACTGTGTCCCGCCCGGGGTGACTCACTGAGCACCGCGTCTGTCCTGCAGTCATTCACTGAGCACCATGCCCCTCCCGAGGTCACTTACTGAGCACTCTGTCCCTCCTGCAGTCACGCCCTGAACATCATGTCCCTCACGGGGTCTACTCACTCAGCACCGCGTCCGTTCCTGGGTCACAAACTGATCACTGCGTCCTTCCTGCCGCCATTCACTGAGCACTGTGTCACTCCCTGAGTCACTCGCTTAACATCCTTTCCCTTCCAGGGTAACTGACTGAACAAACTGTCAGTCTCTGGGTCACTCACTGAGCACCGCCTCCTTCCCAGGGTCAATCAGTCAGCACTGTGCCACTGCTGGGGTCAAACACTGAGCACCGTGACACTTCTAGAGTCACTCACTGAGTACCATGTCCATCTCTGGGACACTCGCTGAGCACAGTGTCCCTCCCAGGGTCACTCACGCAGCACAGTTTCCCTCTGGAAATCATTCACTGAGCAAGCTGTCCCTACCCTGGGTCACTCATTTAGCGCTATGTCCCTCCCGCAGTCACACTCTGAGCACCATATCCCTCCAACAGACACTCACTGAGCGTTGTGTCCCACCCTCAGTCACACACTGTGCGCCATGTCCCTGTCTGGGTCACTCATTGTGCACAGTGTCGTTCGCAGGATCAGTCACTCAGCTCCGTGTCACTCCTGGTCACTCACTGAGCACCACATCCATCTCTTTGTCACTCATTAAGCAGCGTGTCCCTCCCACAGTCATCACTCAGCACCATGGTCCTCACTGGTTGACTCACTGAGCACTGTGTCCCTCCCTGTGTTACTCGTTGTGCACCCCGGGCACTCACTGTGCAGCGTGACCCTCCCACAGTCACTCACTGAGCACCGTGTTCCTTCCCGGGTCACTCACTGAGCACTGTTTCCCTTCTAGAGTCATTCACTGAGCACCATGTCTGGCCCAGGTCATTCATTGAGCACCATGTCCCTCCCGCAGTCACTCACGAAGCACCATGTCCCTGCCATGGTCACTAACTGAGCACCATGTCCCTCCCATGGTCACTCACTGATCATCGTGTCCAACCCCAGGTCACTCACTGAGAATGATGCCCCTCCCTGTGTCACTCAGTGAGCACTGTGTCCCTCGCCGGGTCACTCACTGAGCACCAGGTCAATCCCGGGGTCACTCACTGAGCACATTGTCCCTCCTGGGGTCACTCACGGAACAATCTGAGCCTCGCAGGGTCACACACTCAACTCTGTGGCCCTCACAGGGTGGCTCACTGACTCACTGTGCGCTGTATCCCTTCCGAGATCAAAAACCGATCACTGTGTCCCGTATGGGGTCAATCACTGAGCATCTTGCCCCTCCCGTGATCACTTACTGACCACTGTGTCCCTCCTGCAGTCACTCCTTGAGCACGATGTCCTTCATGGGGTCTACTCACTCAGCACCGTGTCCGTTCTTGGGTCACAAAATGATCACTGCGTCCCTCCTGCCGTCATTCACTGAGCACTGTGTCACTCCCTGAGTCACTCGCATAGCATCCTTTCCCTCCCAGGGTAACTCACTGAACACACTGTCAGTCTCTGGGTCACTCACTGAGCATCGTGTCCCTCCCAGGGTCACTCTCTGAGCACTGTGTCCCGCCTGGTGTCACTCACTGTGCAGTGTGTCCCTCCCGCAATCACTCACTGAGCACCATGTCCCTCCCTGGGTCACTCACTGAGCACCGCCTCCTTCCCAGGGTCAGTCAGTCAGCACCGTGCCATTGCCGGGGTCAAACAGTGCCACTGCCGGGGTCACTCACTGAGTACAACGTCCATCTCTGGGTCACTCACTGAGCACCGTGTCCCTCCCAGGGTCACTCATTGAGCGCCATGTCCCTCCCGCAGTCACTCTCTGAGCACCATATCCCTTCAACAGACACTCACTGAGCACTGTGTCCCACCCTCAGTCACACACTGTGTGCCATGTCCCTCGCTGGGTCACTCACAGAGCACTGCGTCGTTCGCAGGGTCAGTTACTCAGCTCTGCATCACTCCCGGGGTCACTCACTGAGCACCGTGTCTATCTCTGGGTCACTCATTGAGCAGCGTGTCCCTCCCGCAGTCATCACTCAGCATTATGGCACTCACTGGGTGACTCACTGAGCATTGTGCCCTTCCCAGGGTCCTTCACTGAGCACGTGTCCCCATCTGGGTCACTAATTGTGCGCCGTGTCCCTCCCGGGGTCACTCACTGAGCAACATGTCTGGCCCAGGTCACTCATAAGCACAGTATCCCTCCTGGGGTCACTCACTGAGCATCCTGTCCCTACCGCAGTCACTCACTGAGCACTGTGTCCCTCCTGGGGTCACAAACTGATCACTGTGTCCTGCCCTGGGTCAAACGTTGTGCACCATGTCTCTCCCAGGGTCACTCACTGAGCACTGTGTCCCTCCTGCAATCACTCCCTGAGCACCATGTTCCTCATGGGGTCTACTCACTAAGCACCGTGTCCATTCCTGGGTCACAGACTGATCACTGCCTCCATCACTGAGCACCGTGTCCCTCCCTGCGTCACTCACTGAGCACCGTGTCCCTCCCCGGGTCACTCACTGAACACCCTGTCAGTCCCTGAGTCACTCAGTGAGCACCGTACCCCTCCCACAGTCACTCATTGAGCACCGTGTCCCCCCTGGGTCACCCAATGAGCACCCTGTCCCTTCAGCGGTCACTCACTGAGCATCATGTCCTTCCCTGGGTTACTCACTCAGCATCAGGTCCGTCACATGGTCACTCTTTGAGCACAATGTCCCACCTGCAGTCACTCAATGAGCACCATGTCCCTCTCTGGGTTTCACTGAGCACCGTGTCCTGCACAGGGCCAGTCACATAGCACCGTATCACTGCTGGGGTCAAACACTGAGTAACATGTCCCTCCCACAGTCACTCACTGAGCACCGTGTCCATCTCTGGGTCATTCACTGAGCACTGTGTCTCTCCCTGGGTCACTCACTGAGCACCGTGTCCATCCATGGGTCAGTCATTGAGCACCGTGTCCATCTCTGGGTCACTCACTCAGCACTGTGTCTCTCCCTGGCTCACTCATACAGCATCGTGTCCCTCCCTTGGTCACTCAATGAGCAATGTGTCCCTCCCTCAGTCATTCACTAAGCACCATGTCCCTCTCTGGGTTACACACTGAGCACCGCAACCTTTCCAGGGTCAGTCAGTCAGCACCATGTCACTGCCGGGGTCACTCACTGAGCACCGTATCCCATCAGGGGTCACTCAGTGATCAACGTGTCCCCCCCACAGTCACTCACTGACAACGATTTCCCTCCTCCCAGGCGCACTCACTGAGCATCATGTCCCTCCCAGGATGACTCACAGAGCATCGTGTCTCTCTCTCGGTCATTCAATGAGCACCGTGTCCCTCCATGGGTCAGTCATTGAGCATCGAGTCCCTCCCTTGGTCACTCACTGAGCACTATGTTCCTCCCTGGGTCACTCACTTAGCATCCTGTCCCTCTTCTGGGTTACTCATGGAGCATCAAGCCCTTCCTAGGATCAGTCAGTCATAGAGTCATAGAGATGTACAGCATTGAAACAGACCCTTCGGTCCAACCTGTCCATGCCAACCAGATATTCCAACCCAATCTAGTCCCACCTGCCAGCACCTGGCCCATATCCCTCCAAACCCTTCCTATTCATATGCCCATCCAAATGCCTCGTAAATGTTGTAATTGTACCAGCCTCCACCACTTCCTCTGGCAGCTCATTCCATACATGTACCACCCTCTGTGTGAAAAGGTTGCCTGCCCCTGAGGTCTCTTTTGTATCTTTCTCCTCTCACCCTACACCTATGCCCTCTAGTTCTGTACTCCCCTACCCCAGGGAAAAGGCTTTGCCTATTTATCCTAACCATACTCCTCATAATTTTGTAAACCTCTATAAGGTCACCCGTCAGCCTCCGACGTTCCAGGGAAAACAGGCCCAGCCTGTTCAGCCTCTCCCTCTAGTTCATATCTTCCTACCCTGGCAACATCCTTGTAAATCTTTTCAGAACCCTTTCAAGATTCACAACGTCTTTCTGATAGGAAAGAGACCATAATTGCACGCAGTATTCCAACAGTGGCCTAACCAATATCCTGTATAGCCGCAACATGACCTCCCAACTCCTGTACTCCTGAGTATGGTGTCCCTCCCACAGTCACTCACTGAGCACTGTGTCCCTCCCGGGGTCACTCACTGAACACCATGTCCCTACCTGGGCCACTCACTGTGTGCTGTATCCCTCCTGGGGTCGAAAACCAATCGCTGTGTCCCGCCCGGGGTCACTCACTGAGCACTGCGTCTGTCGTGCAGTCACTCACTGAGCACCGTGCCCCTCCCGTGATCACTTACTGAGCACTCTGTCCCTCCTGCAGTCACTCCCTGAACACCATGTCCCTCACGGGGTCTACTCACTCAGCACCGTGTCCGTTCCTGGGTCACAAACTGATCACTGCGTCCCTCCTGCTGCCATTCACTGAGCACTGTGTCACTCCCTGAGTCACTCGCTTAACATTCTTTCCCTCCCAGGGTAACTGACTGAACAAACTGTCAGTCTCTGGGTCACTCACTGAGCACCGCCTCCTTCCCAGGGTCAATCAGTCAGCACTGTGCCACTGCTGGGGTCAAACACTGAGCACCGTGGCACTCCCAGAGTCACTCACTGAGTACCATGACCATCTCTGGATCACTCACTGAGCACCGTGTCCCTCCCACGGTCCCTCACACAGCACAGTTTCCCTCTGGAAATCACTCACTGAGCAAGCTGTCCCTACCTGGGTCACTCATTGAGCGAAATGTCCCTCCCGCAGTCACTCTCTGAGCACCATATCTCTTCCACTGACACTCACTGAGCACTGTGTCCCACCCTCAGTCACACACTGTGCGCCATGTCCCTGTCTGGGTCACTCACTGTACACAGTGTCATTCGCAGGATCAGTCACTCAGCTGCGTGTCACTCCCGGTCACTCACTGAGCACAGCGTCCATCTCTTTGTCACTTATTGAGCAGCGTGTCCCTTCCGCAGTCATCACTCAGTACCGTGGCCCTCACTGGTTGACTCACTGAGCACTGTGTCCCTACCAGGGACACTCACTGAGCACCGTGTCCATCTCTGGGCCACTCATTGAGCAGCGCATCCCTCCCACAGTCATCACTCAGCACCATGGCCCTTACTGGCTGTCTCACTGAGCACTGTATCCTTCCCCGTGTCACTCGCTGTGCGCCGTGTCCCTCCCAGAGTCACTCACTGTGCAGCGTGACCCTCCCACAGTCACTCACTGAGCACCATTTACTTCCCGGATCACTCACTGAGCACTGTGTCCCTCCCAGGTTCACTCACTGAGCACCATGTACCTCCGGGGATCACTCAATGAGCACCTTGTCCGGCCCAGGTCACTCATTGAGCACCATATCCCTCCTGGGGGCACATACTGAACACCCTGTCCCTGCCGCAGTCACTCACTGATCACTGTGTCTCACCCTGGGTCAAACACTGTGCACTGTGATTTTTGGGGTCACTCACTGGTTACTGTGTCCCTCCTGCAGTCACTCTCTGAGCACCATGTTCCTTAGGGGGTCTAATCACTGAGCACCGTGTCCATTCCTGGGTCACAAACTGATCACTGTGCCCCTTCTACCACCACTCACTGAGCATTGTGTCCCTCCCTGGGTCACTTGCATAGCATCCTGTCCCTCCCAGAGTAACTCACTGAACATCCTGTCAGTCCCTGGGTAACTCACTGAGCACCCTGTCCCCCTTGCGGTCACTTACAGTGCAGCGTGTCACTCCTGCAGTCACTCACTGAATATCATGTCCCTCCTTGGGTCACTCACTGCGCGCCGTGTCTCTCCCTGGGTCATTCACTCAGCATCGTGTCTGTCACATGGTCACTCATTGAGCATGGTGTTCTACCCTCAGTCACTGACTGAGCACCATGTCCCTCTCTGGGTTTCACTGAGCACCATGTCCTGCACAGGGTCAGTCACACAGCACCGTATCACTGCTGGGGTCAAACACCGAGGACATGTCCCGTCCAGAGTCACTCAGTCAGCACAGTGTACCTCCCGTGGTCACTTGCTCATCATCCTGTCCCTACTGCAGTCACTCACTGAGTACCGTGTCCGTCCCTGGGTCACAAACTGGTCACTGCGTACCTCCATCCATCACTCACTGAGCACCATGCCCATCCCTGGGTCACTCACTTAGCATCCTGTCCCTCCCGGCATCACTCACTCAGCACGGTGTCACTCCTGGGGTCAGTCACTGAGCACCGTGTCCCTCCTGGGGTCACTCACGGAGCAACCTGTGCCTCACAGGGTCACACAACTCTGTGGCCCTCACTTGGTGAGTCACTGAGCACTGTGTCCCCAACTGGGCCACTCACTGTGCGCTGTATCCCTCCCGGGGTCAAAAACTGATCACTGTGTCCCTACCGCAGTCACTCACTGAGCACCGTGTCTGTCCTACAGTCACTCACTGAGCACCGAGCCCGACTCAGGGTCACTCACTGTGCACTGTATCCCTCCCGGGGTCAAACACTGATCACTGTGTCCTGCCCGGGGTCACTCACTGACCACCGCGTTTGTCCCGCAGTCACTCGCTGAGCATCATGCCCCTCCCTGGGTTACCTACAGAGCACTGTGTCCCTCCTGCAGTCACTCCCTGAACACAGTGTCCCTCACGAGGTCTACTCACTCAACACCGCGTCCATTCCTGGGTCACAAACTAATCACTGCGTCCCTCCTGCTGCCACTCACTGAACACTGTGTCTCTCCCTGGGTCACTCGCTTAGCATCCTGTCCCTCCCAGGGTAACTCACTGAACACACTGTCTGTCCCTGGGTCACTCACTGAGCACCGTCTCCTTCCCAGGGTCAATCAGTCAGCACTGTGCCACTGCTGGGGTCAAACATTGCTGCTGGGTGACTCACTGAGTACTGTGTCCCTCCCAGGGTCATTCATGGAGCACCGTGTCCCTACCTGGGTCACTAAATGTGCGCCGTGTCCCTCCCGGGGTCACTCACTGAGCAACATGTCTGGCCCAGGTCACTCATTGAGCACCGTATCCCTCCTGGGGTCGCTCAATGAGCATCCTGTCCCTACCGCAGTCACTCACTGAGCACCGTGTTCCTCCTGGGTCACAAACTGATCACCGTGTCCCTCCGTGCGTCAAACATTGTGCACTGTTTCTCTCCCAGGGTCACTCACTGTGCACTGTGTCCCTATTGCAGTCACTCCCTGAGCACCATGTCCCTCTCCGGACCACTCAATGAACACCTTGGCCCTCCTTCAGTCACTCACTGAGCACCATGTCCCTCCCTGGGTCACTCCCAAAGCAGCATGTCCCTCCCCGGGTCACTCACTGAACACGATGTCCCTCCCTCAATCACTCATTGAGCACCTTCTCCTTCCCAGTGTCTCCCTGGGTTACTCATTGAGCACCATGTCCTTCCTGGGGTCACTCACTGAGCACCGTGCCCCCCGCCGGGGCAACTCACAAAGCACCGTGCCCCTCACGGGGTCACTTACTGAGCACTGTGTCCCTCCTGCAGTCACTCCCTGGCACCATGTCCCTCCCTCTGTCACTCACTGAGCAACATGTCCCTCCCTCGGTCACTCACTGAGCAACATGTCCCTCCCTGGGTCACTTACTGAGCACTGTGTCCCTCCTGCAGTCACTCCCTGGCACCATGTCCCTCCCTTGGTCACTCACTGAGCAACATGTCCCCCCTGGGGTCACTCACGGAGCAACCTGTGCATCGCAGGGTCAAACACTCAACTCTGTGGCCCTCACTTGGTGACTCACTGAGCACCGTGTCCTACCTGGGCCACTCACTGTGCGCTGTATCCCTCCCGGGGTCAAAAACTGATCACCGTGTCCCTACCGCAGTCACTCACTGAGCACCGCATCAGCCCTGCTGTCACTCACTGAGCACCGTGCCCCTCCCGGGGTCACTTACTGAGCATTGTGTCCCTTCTGCAGTGACTCCCAGAGCACAATGCCCCTCCCTGTGTCTACTCACTCAGTACCGTGGCCATTTCTGGGTCACAAATTAATCTCTGCGTCCCTACTGCCGCCACTCACTGAGCATTGTGTCATTCCCTGTGTGACTTGCTTAGCATCCTGTCCCTCCCAGGGTAACTCACTGAACACACTGTCAGTCCCTGGGTCACTCACTGAGCACCATGTCCCTCCCAGGGTCACTCTCTGAGCACCGTGTCCCTCTGGGGTCACTCACTGTGCAGCGTGTCGCTCCTGCAGTCACTCACTGAGCACCGTGTCCCTCCCAGGGTCACTCTCTAAGCACCGTGTCCCTCCCTGGGTCACTCACTGCGCATCGTGTTTCTCACAGGAACTACTCACTGAACACCGTGTCCATTCCTGGGCCACTCACTGAGCATCATGTTTCTCCCTGGGTCACTCACTGAGCACCGTGTCCATTCCTGGGTCTCAAACTGATCACTGCATCATTCCTGCCATTACTCACAGAGCACTGTGTCCCTGCCTGGGTAACTCGTTTAGCATCCTGTCCCTTCCAGGGTAACTACTCAACACCCTGTCAGTCTCTGGGTTGTTCGATGAGTACCATGGCCCTCCCTGCCGTTACTCACTGAGCACCGTGTCCCTTCTGGGGTCACTTACTGAGCAGCATGTCCCTCCCGCAGTCACTCACAGAGCACCGTGTCCTTTCCTGGGTCACTGACTGAGGACTGTGTCCCTCACGCAGTCACTCACTGAGCGCCATGTCTCTCCTGCAGTCATTCACTGAGAACCTGGTCCCTCCCGAAGTCACTCATTAAGCACTGTGACACCTCCATGGATCACTCAGTGAACACTGTGTCCTCTTCCAGGGTTACTCACTGAGCACCGTGTCCCACACTCAGTCACTCATTGAGCACCATGACCCTCTCTGGGTTTCATTGAGCACCATGTCCTTCCCAGGGTCAGTCACACAGCATCGTATCACTGCCAGGGTCAAACACTGAGTACCGTGTCCCCTCCGGGGTCACTCACAGAGCAATGTGTACCTCCTGCAGCCACTCACTGACCACCGTGTCCCGCCTGGGGTCACAAACTGATCACCAAGTCCCTTGCAGAGTCACTTACTGAGCATCATGTCCCTCCCTGGGTCACTCACTGAGCACCCAGTCCCTACCGCAGTCACTCACTAAGCACCGTGCCCCTCCTGGGGTCACAAACTGACCACCATGTCCCGCCCTGTGTCAAACACTGTGCACCGTGTCACTCCCGGGGTCACTCACTGAGCATTGTGTCCCTCCCTGGGTCACTCGCTTAGCATCCAGTCCCTCCCAGGGTAACTCACTGAAAACCCTGTCAGTCCCTGGGGTAACTTACTGAGCACCTTCCCTCGGTCACTCACTGTGTATCATGTCTTTCCCTGAGTAACTCACAAAGCACTGTGTCCCTCCCGCAGTCAGTCACAGAGGACTGTGTCACTCCCTCAGTCATTTATCGAGTACTGTGTCCCTCCCGCAGTCACTCATTTGAGAACCATGACAACTCCATGGATGACTCAATGAGCACTGTGTCCTCTTCCAGGGTCACTCACTGAGCACCATGTCCCTCCCTGGGTCACTCACTGTGTGCCAAGTCCCTTCGATAGTCACTGACTGAGCACCGTGTCCCAGGTTGAAGCACTCATTGAGCACCGTGTCCCTCCCGGGGTCACTCACTGCACGCCGTGTCTCTGCCTGGGTCATTCACTGTGTGCCGTGTCTCCCCCTGGGTCATTCACTCAGCATCGTGTCTGTCACATGGTCATTCACTGAGCACCGTGTCCCACCCTCAGTCACTCACTGAGCACTATGACCCTCTCTGGGTTTCACTGAGCACCGTGCCCTTCCCAGGGTCAGTCATTCAGCACCGTGTCATTGCTGGGGTCAAACATTGAGCACTGTGTCCGTCCGGGGTCACTCAGTGAGCACTGTGTCCCTCCCATGGTCATTCGCTCAGCACAGTGTCCTTCCTTGGGGTCACTCACAGAGCACCGCGTACCTCCTGCAGCCACTCACTGAGCATCATGTCCCTCCTGGGGTCACTCACTGAGCATCGTGTCCCGCCTGGGGTCACAAACTGATCATCAACTCCTTCCTGGCGTCACACACTGAGCATCGTATCCCTCTTGTGGTCACTCACTCAGCAAACCTGTCCCTATTGCAGTCACTCACTGAACACTGTGCACCTCCTGGGGTCACAAACTGATCATCGTGTCCCACCCTGGGTCAAACATTGTGCACCATGTCTCTCCCAGGGTCACTCACTGAGCACTGTGTCCCTCCCTGTGCCACTTGCTTAGCATTCTGTCCCTCCCAGTGTAACTCATTGATCACCTGTCAGTCCCTTGGTCACTCACTGATCGGCGTGTCCCGCCCGCAGTCACTCACTGCGCACCGTGTCTCTCCCGGGGTCACTCTCTGAGCATCGTGTCCCTCCAGGGGTCACTCATTGAGCACTAAGTCCCTCCTGGGGTCACTCACTGATCAGCGTGTCCATCCCAGTGTCACTCACTGATCACCAAGTCCCTCCCAGGGTCACTATATAGCATCCTGTCCATCCCAGGGTAACTCACTAAACATCGTGGGCGGCACGGTGGCACAGTGGTCAGCACTGCTGTCTCACAGCTTCTGAGACCTGGGTTCAATTCCCGACTCAGGCGACTGACTGTGTGGAGTTTGCATGTTCTCCCCGTGTCTGCGTGGGTTTCCTCCGGGTGCTCCGGTTTCCTCCCACAGTCCAAAGATGTCTGGGTCAGGTGAATTGGCCATGCTAAATTGCCCGTAGTGTTAGGTAAGGAGTAAATGTAGGGGTATGGGTGGGTTGCGCTTCGGCGGGTCGGTGTGGACTTGTTGGACCGAAGGGCCTGTTTCCACACTGCAAGTAATCTAATCTAAAAAAAACCCTGTCAGTCCCTGGGTCACTCACTGAGGAGCACGTCCCTCCCGCAGTCACTCAATGAGCAGTGTGTCCCATCTCACTGAGCACCAGGTCCCTACTGGGGTCCCTCACTGAGTAACACAACCCTCTCTGAGTCACTCACTGATCACCGTGTCCCTCCCTGGGTCACTCGCTGTGTGCCGTGTTCCACCTCAGTCATTCACTGAGCACCATGTCCATCCTGCAATCACTCACTGAGCAGCGTGTCCCTCCCACAGTCACTAAATAAGCACCGTGTCCCTTCCCGAATCACTCACTGAGCACCGTGCCCCTCCCACAGTCACTCACTGAGCACCAAGTCCATCCCTCGGTCACTCACTGAGCATCATGTCCCTCTCTGGGTCACTCACAGAGCACCATGTCCCACCCTGGGTCACTCACTGAGCAACATGTCCCTCCCACCGTCATTCACTGAGCACCGTGTCCCTCCCGCAGTCACTCACTGAGCATCATGTCCCTCCCAGGATTACCATATAGCATTCTGTCCCTCCCAGGGTAACTCACTGAATACCCTGTCAGTCCCTGGGTCATTCACTGAGTAGCACATCCCTCCCGCAGTCACTGAGCACTATGTCCCTCCCTCGGTCACTCACTGAGCACCATGTCTCTCTCTGGGTTTCACTGAGCACCGTATCCCTCCCTGGGCCACTGACTGAGGACTGTGTCCCTCACGCAGTCATTCGTTGAGCACCATGTACCTCCCTGGGTCACTAACAGAGCACGGTGTACCTCCCTGGGTCACTCATTGAGTACCATGACACCTCCATGGATCACTCAGTGAGCACAGTGTCATCTTCCTGGGTCACTCACTGAGCACCCTGTCCCTCCCGGTGTCACAGACTGATCAGCAAGTCCCTCCCAGGGTCACTCACTGAGCATCCTGTCCCGCCCAGGGTCATCACTGAGCACCGTGTCCAACTCAGGGTCACTCACTGAGCACCGTATTCCTCCCAGGGTCACTCACTGAGCAACTTGTCCCTCTGTAGGTGACCCACTGAGCACCATAGTCACTCACTGAGCACCATGCTCCTCCCAGGGTCACTCATTGAGCAACGTGTCACTGCGTCCCTCCATCCGTCAGTCACTGAACACCTTGTTTGTGGGCAGCATGGTGGCACAGTGGTTTGCACAGCTGCTGCATAGCGCCAGAGACCCGGGTTCAATTCTCGTCTCAGGCGATTCTCTGTGTGGAGTTTGCACATTCTCCCCGTGTCTGCGTGGGTTTCCTCTGGGTGCTCCGGTTTCCTGCCACAATCCAAAAATGTGCAGGTTAAGTGAATTGGCTATGCTAAATTGCCCGTAGTGTTAGGTGAAGGGGTAAATATAGGAGAATGGGTCTGGGTGGGTTATGCTTCGGCGGGTCGGTGTGGACTTGTTGGGCCGAAGGGCCTGTTTCCACACTGTAGGTAATCTGATCTAAAACCTTGTCCATCCCTAGGTCACTCATTTAGCATCCTGTCCCTCCTGGCGTCACTCACTGAGCACTGTGTCCCACACAGGGTCACTCATTCAGCACGGTGTAACTCAATGGACATTGTGTCCCTCCCAGGGTCACTCACTCAGCAAAGTGTCTCTCCCTGCTTCAGTCTGTGAGCACCGTGTCCCTCCCGCAGTCACTCATTGAGCATTTTGTCCCTCCCTGGGACACTCATGGAGCACCGTGACACCTCCATGGATCACTCAGTGAGCACCCTGTACCTCCTGCAGCCAGTCATTGAGCACCATGTCCCTCTGTGGGCCACTGACTGAGCACTATGTCCCTCCCTGGATCACTGACTGAGGACTGTGTCCCTCACGCAGTCACTCATTGAGCACCATGTCCCTCCCTGGGTCACTGACTGAGGACTGTGTCCCTTCCACAGTCACTCATTGAGCACCGTGACACCTCCATGGATCACTCAGTGAGCAGTGTCCTCTTCTTGGGTCACTCACTGAGCACCCTGTCCCTCCCGGTATCACTCACTGATCACTGAGTCCCACACAGGGTCACTCATCAGCACGGTGTAACTCAATGGATATTGTGTCCCTCCCAGGGTCACTCACTCAGCAAAGTGTCTCTCCCTGCTTCAGTCTGTGAGCACCGTGTCCCTTCCACAGTCACTCATTGAGCACCGTGACACCTCCATGGATCACTCAGTGAGCACAGTGCCCTCCTCTTGGGTCACTCACTGAGAACCCTGTCCCTCTCGGTGTCACTCACTGATCACTGAGTCCCTCCCGGTGTCACTCACTGATCACTAAGTCCCTCCTGGGGTCACTCACTGACCACCGTGTCCCGCCTGGGGTCACTCACTGATCACCAAGTCCCTCCCAGGGTCATCACTGAGCACCGTGTCCCACTCAGGGTCACTCACTGAGCACCGTATTCCTCCCAGGGTCACTCACTGAGCACCTTGTCCCTCTGTGGGTGACCCACTGAGCACAGAGGTCACTCACTGAGCACCCTGTCCCTACCGTAGTCACTCACTCAGCACCGTGTCCCTCTGTGGGCCACTGACTGAGCACTATGTCCCTCCCTGGGTCACTGACTGAGGACTGTGTCCCTTCCACAGTCACTCATTGAGCACCGTGACACCTCCATGGATCACTCAGTGAGCACAGTGTCCTCTTCTTGGGTCACTCACTGAGCACCCTGTCCCTCCCGGTATCACTCACTGATCACTGAGTCCCACCCGGGGTCACTCACTGAGCACCGTGTCCCTCCCGGTGTCACTCACTGACCACTAAGTCCCTCCCGGGGTCACTCACTGAGCACCGTGTCCCGCCCGGGGTCACTCACTGATCACCAAGTCCCTCCCGGGGTCACAAACTGATCACCAAGTCCCTCCCAGGGTCATCATTGAGCATCGTGTCCCACCCAGGGTCACTCACTGAGCACCTTGTCCCTCTGTGGGTAACCCACTGAGCACCAGGGTCACTCACTGAGCAACCTGTCCCTACCACAGTCACTCACTGAGCACCGTGCTCCTCCCAGGGTCACTCATTGAGCAACGTGTCCGTCTCTGGGTCACAAACTGATCACTGCGTCCCTCCATCCGTCACTTACTGGACACCTTGTTTGTGGGCGGCATGGTGGCACAGTAGTTAGCACGGCTGCTTCATAGCACCAGAGACCCGGGTTCAATTCTCACCTCAGGCGATTCTCTGTGTGGAGTTTGCATATTCTCCCCGTGGCTGCGTGGGTTTCCTCTGGTTGCTCCGGTTTCCTACCACAATCCAAAAATGTGCAGATTAAGTGAATTGGCTATGCTAAATTGCCCGTAGTGTTAGATGAAGGGGCACGGTGTCCCTCCTAGCGTCACTCACTGAGCACTGTGTCCCACACAGGGTCACTCATTCAGCACGGTGTAACTCAATGGATATTGTGTCCCTCCCAGGGTCACTCACTCAGCAAAGTGTCTCTCCCTGGTTCAGTCTGTGAGCACCGTGTCCCTCCCGCAGTCACTCATTGAGCATTCTGTCCCTCCCAGGGTAACTCACTGAATACCCTGTCAGTCCCTGGGTCTCTCACTGAGTAGCGCGTCCCTCCCACAATCACTGAGCACTATGTCCCTCCTTCGGTCACTCACTGAGCACCATGTCTCTCTCTGGGTTTCACTGAGCACCGTGTCCTTCCCAGGGTCATTCACACAGCACTGTATCACTGCCGGGGTCAAACACCGAGTACCGTGTCCCGTTCGGGGGTCACTCAGTCACTGCAGCCAGTCACTGAGCACTATGACCCTCTGTGGTCCACTGACTGAGGACTGTGTCCCTTCCACAGTCACTCATTGAGCACCGTGACACCTCCATGGATCACTCAGTGAGCAGTATGTCCCTCCCTGGGTCACTCACAGAACACAGTGCCCCTCCCTGTGTCACTCAGTGAGCACCGTGTACCTCCTGCAGCCAGTCACTGAGCACCGTGTCTCTCTGTGGGCCACTGACTGAGCACTATGTCCCTCCCTGGATCACTGACTGAGGACTGAGGCAGTCACTCATTTTGAGCACCATGCTCCTCCCTGGGACACTCATTGAGTACCATGACACCTCCATGGATCACTCAGTGAGCACAGTGTCCTCTTCCTGGGTCACTCACTGAGCACCCTGTCCCTCCCGGTGTCACTCACTGATCACAATGTCCCTCCCAGGGCCACTCACTGAGCACCGTATTCCGCCTTGGGTCACTCACTGATCACGAAGTCCCTCCTGGGGTCACTCACTGAGCATCCTGTCCCGCCCAGGGTCATCATTGAGCACCGTGTCCCACTCAGGGTCACTCACTGAGCACCGTATTCCTCCCAGGGTCACTCACTGAGCACCTTGTCCCTCTGTGGGTGACCCACTGAGCACAGAGGTCACTCACTGAGCACCCTGTCCCTACCGTAGTCACTCACTCAGCACCGTGTCCCTCTGTGGGCCACTGACTGAGCACTATGTCCCTCCCTGGGTCACTGACTGAGGACTGTGACCCTCACGCAGTCACTCATTGAGCACCGTATCCCAACTTGGGACACTCATTGAGCACCGTGACACCTCCATGGATCACTCAGTGAGCAGCATGTCCCTCCCTGGGTCACTCACAGAACACAGTGTCCCTCCCTGTGTCACTCAGTGAGCACCGTGTACCTCCTGCAGCCAGTCACTGAGCACCGTGTTCCTCTCTGGGGTACTGACTGAGCACTATGTCCCTCCCTGGATCACTGACTGAGGACTGAGGCAGTCACTCATTGAGCACCATGCTCCTCCCTGGGACACTCATTGAGTACCATGACACCTCCATGGATCAGTCAGTGAGCACAGTGTCCTCTTCCTGGGTCACTTACTGAGCACCCTGTCCCTCCAGGTGTCACTCACTGATCACTATGTCCCTCCCAGGGCCACTCACTGAGCACCGTATTCCGCCTGGGGTCACTCACTGATCACGAAGTCCCTCCCGGGGTCACTCACTGAGCATTGTGTCCCGCCCAGGGTCATCATTGAGCACCGTGTCCCACTCAGGGTCACTCACTGAGCACCATATTCCTCCCAGGGTCACTCACTGAGCACCTTGTCCCTCTGTGGGTGACCCACTGAGCACCAGGGTCACTCACTGAGCACCCTGTCCCTACCGTAGTCAATCACTGAGCACCGTGCTCCTCCCAGGGTCACTCATTGAGCAACGTGTCCGTTCCTGGGTCACAAACTGATCACTGCGTCCCTCCATCCGTCACTCACTGAACACCTTGTTTGTGGGTGGCACCGTGGCACAGTGGTTTGCACGGCTGCTTCATAGCGCCAGAGACCTGGGTTCAATTCTCACCTCAGGCGATTCTCTGTGTGGAGTTTGCACATTCTCCCCGTGTCTGCGTGGGTTTCCTCTGGGTGCTCCGGTTTCCTGCCACAATCCAAAAATGTGCAGGTTAAGTGAATTGGCCATGCTAAATTGCCCGTAGTGTTAGATGAAGGGGTAAATGTAGGAGAATGGGTCTGGGTGGGTTATGCTTCGGCGGGTCGGTGTGGACTTGTTGGGCTGAAGGGCCTGTTTCCAACTGTAGGTAATCTAATCTAAAACCTTGTCCATCCCTGGGTCACTCATTTAGCATCCCTCCCGGGGTCACAAACTGATCACCGTGTCCCTCCCTGGGTCACTTGCTGTGTGCCGCGTCCCTCCCTCAGTCATTCACTGAGCACCACGTCCTTCCTGCAGTCACCCGCTGAGCACCGTGTCCCTCCCACAGTCACTAAAGAAGCACCGTGTCCCTTCCCGCATCACTCGCTGAGCACCATGTCCCTCCCGCTGTCATTCACTGAGCACCATATCCCTCCCTCAGTCACTCACTAAGCACCATGTCCCTCCTGCTGTCACTGACTGAGCACCATGACCCTCCTGCAGTCACCCACTGGGCAGTGTGTCCCTCCCACAGGCACTAACTGAGCACTGTTTCCCTTTACGGATCACTCACTGAGCACCATGTCCCTCCCACTGTCACTCACTGAGCACCATTTCTCTCTCTGGGTTTCACTGAGCACCGTGTCCATCCCAGGGTCAGTCACAGAGCACTGCATCACCGCTGGGGTCAAACACCAAGTACTGTGTCCCGTCCGGGGTCACTCAAGGAACACCATGTACCTCCTGCAGCTAGTCACTGAGCACCATGTCCCTCCTCGGGTCACTCATAGAGCACTGTGTCCCTCCCTGGGTCACTGACTGAGGACGGTGTCCCTTCCACAGTCACTCATTGAGCAGCGTGACACCTCCATGGATCACTCAGTGAGCACCGTGTCCTCTTCCTGGGTCACTCACTGAGCACCGTGTCCCTCCGGTGTCACTCACTGATCACCAAGTCCCTCCTGGGGTCACTCACTGAGCACCGTGTCCCTCCCAGTGTCACTCACTGATCACCAAGCCCCTCCCGGTGTCACTATATAGCATTCTGTCTCTCCCAGGGTAATTCACTGAACACCCTGTCAGTCCCTGGGTTACTCACTGAGCAGCATGTCCCTCCCGCAGGCACTCACGGAGCACCATGTACATTCCTGGGTCAATTACTGAGCACCACATCTCTCTCTGGAGAACTCCCTGAGCACCATGTCCCTCCTGGTTCTGAGCACTGTGTCTCTCCCAGTGTCATTCACTCAGCATCGTGTTCATCACAGGATCACTCACTGAGCACTGTGTCCATCCGTGGGTCACTCACTGAGCACAGTGACCCTCCCTTGGTGACTCACTGAGCACGATGTCCAATTTCTCGGGTTACTCACAGAGCACGTGTCACTTCCTGGTACACTGACTGAGTCCCACAGTCATTCATTGAGCACTGTGTCCCTCCTGCAGTCACTCATTGAGCACAGTGACACCCCAAAGGATCACTCAGTGAGCACCATGTCCTGCCTGTGGTCACAAACTGATCACCTAGTCCCTCTGGGGTCACTCACTGAGCACCCTGTCATTACCGCAGTCACTCACTGAACACCCTGTCAGTCCTTGGGTCACTCACTGAGCAGCGTGTCCCTCCTGGGGGTATTCACTGAACATCTTGTCCCCCCACAGTCACTCACTGAGCACCGTGTCCCTCCCATGGTCACTCACTCAGCATCGTGTCCCGCCCAGGGTCACTCACTGAGCACCATGTCCCAGATGGGGTCACAAATTGATCACTGCGTCCTTCCCGGGGTCAACCACTGAGCACGGCATTCCTCCCGGGGTCACTCACTGAGCAGCGTGTCCCTCCCACAGTCACTGACTGAGCACTGTGTACCTCCCAGAGTCACTGACTGAGCACCGTGTCCCTCTCTTGGTCACTCACTGAGCATCCTGTCCCTCCTGCAGTCACTCACTGAGCATCATGTCCCTCCCTGGGTCACTCACTGTACGCCGTGTCCCTCCCAGGGTCATTCACTCTGTATCGTGTCTGTCACATGGCCACTCACTGAGCACCGTGTCCCACTCTCAGTCACTCACTGAGCACCGTTTCTCTCTCTGGGTTTCACTGAGCACCGTGTCCTTCCGAGAGTCCGTCACAGAGCACTGTAATCACTGCTGGGGTCAAACACCGAGTACTGTGTTCCGTACGGAGTCAGCGTGAGCACCATGTACCTCCTGCAGCCACTCACGGAGCACCGCCCATCTGTGGGTCACTCACTGAGCACCACGTCCCTCCTCTGGTCACTCACAGAGCACTGCGTCCCTTCCTGGGTCACTGACTAAGGACTGTGTCCCTCCCGCAGACACTCACTGACCACCATGTCCCTCCTGCAGTCATTCATTGAGCATGGTGTCCCTCCAGCAATCACTCATTGAGCATTGTGACACCTCCATGGAGGCGAACGCTGTGTCCTCTCCTGAGCTCACTCTCTGAGCACGGTGTCCCTCCCTCGGTCACTCAATGAGCACCGTGTCCCTCCTAGGGTCACTCTCTGAGTATTGTGTCTCTCCCAGGGTCATTCACTCAGCATCATGTCCGTCACGTGGTCACTCACTGAGCACTGTGTCCATCCTTGGGTCACTCACTGAGCACAGTGTACCTCCCTCGGTCACTCACTGAGCACTGTGTCCATCCCTGGGTCACTCACTGAGCGCTGTGTCCATCCCTGGGTCACTCACTGAGCACAGTGTCCCTCCCTCGGTCACTCACTGAGCAGTGTGTCCCATCGCAGTCACTCATTAAGCACCATGTCCCAACCAGGGTCATTCACTGAGCAGAGTATCCCTCTCTGTGTCTCTCAGTGAGCACTGCATCCTTCTCATGGTCACTGACTGAGCACCATGTCCCTCCCTGAGTCACTCACTGAGCACCGTGCCCCTCCCAGGGTCACTCACTGAGCACCCTGTCCCTAATGTAGTCACTCACTGAGCACAGTGTTCCTCCCTCGGTCACTCACTGAGTGCTGTGTCCATCCCTGGGTCACTCATTGAGCACAGTTCCCTCCCTCGGTCACTCACTGAGCAGTGTGTCCCATCGCAGTCACTCATTAAGCACCATGTCCCAACCAGGGTCGTTCACTGAGCAGAGTATCCCTCGCTGTGTCTCTCAGTGAGCACTGCATCCTTCCCATTGTCATTGACTGAGCACTGTGTCCCTCCCTGAGTCACTCACTAAGCACCGTGCCCTTCCCGGGGTCACTCACTGAGCATCGTGTTCCTCCTGGGGTCACTCTCTGAGCACAGTGTCTCTCCTAGGGTCATTCACTCAGCATCATGTCCGTCACGTGGTCACTCACTGAGCACCGTGTCCCATCCCCTCTCACTCACTGAGCAACCTGTCCCTTCCGGCGTCACTCAATGAGCACCGTGTCGCTCCCGGCGTCACCTACTCAGCATGATGTCACTCCTGGGATCACTCACTCAGCACTGCGTCCATCCCTGGATCACTCACTGAGCATTGTGTCCCTCCCAGGGTCACTTATTCAGCACAGTGCATCTCCCTGGTTCAGTCTGTGAGCACCATGTCCCTCCCGCAGTCACTCATTGAGCACTATGACACTCTCCTGGATTACTCAGTGAGCACTATGTCCCTCACAGGGTCACTCACTGAGCACTGTGACCCACCTGCAGTTTCTTATTGAGCACCGTGACACCCCCATGGATCACTCAGTAAGCACTGTGTCCCTCCCGGGTCACTCACTGAGCACCATGTCCCCTCCCGGGGTCACTCACTGAGCACAGTGTCCTGCCCGGGGTCACTCACTGAGCACCGTATCCCGCCTGGGGTCACTCACTGACCACTGCGTCCCTCCCGCAGGCACTCAATGACCATCGTTGCCTTTCCCACAGTCACTCACCAAGCACAGTACCCTCCCGGAGTCATTCACTGAGCAACCTGGCCCTCGCAAGGTCACACACTCAGCACAGTAGCTCTCGCTGGGTGACTCACTGAGCACTGTGTCCGGCTCAGTGTCACTCACTGTGCGTTGTGTCCCCCCATCGCTCACTCACTAAGCACTGTGTCCCCCCATCAGTCACTCATGGAGCAACGTGTCCCTCCTTGAGTCACTCAATGAGGACCGTATCCCTCCCTGGGTTACTCAATGAGCACCATTTCCCTCCCAGGATCACTCATTGACCCCGTCAACATCTCCTGGACAACGTCCTGAGCACCATGTCCTACCAGGGTCACTCACTGAGCACCGTGTCCCTCCCTGTGTCACTCACTGAGCACAATGTCTCTCCCTGGGTCACTCACTGAGCACCGTGTCTCTCCTGCAGCACTGAGAGTACTGAGCACTGTGTACATCCCTGAGTCACTCACTGAGCACTGTGTACATCCCTGAGTCACTCACTGAGGATCATGTCTCTCCCTCAGTCACTCACTGAGCACCAAGTCCCTCCCGGGGTCACTCACTGAGCACCTTATCCCACCCGGTGTTACTCACTAAGTACTGTGTCCTTCCCTGGGTGACTCATTGTACACTATGTCCCTCCCGAGGTCACTCACTGAGCACTGTGTCCATCCGTGGGTCACTCACTGAGCACAGTGACCCTCCCTTGGTGACTCACTGAGCACGATGTCCAACTTCCCGGGTCACTCACAGAGCACGTGTCACT
Source organism: Hemiscyllium ocellatum (assembly GCF_020745735.1). Taxonomy (NCBI): domain Eukaryota; kingdom Metazoa; phylum Chordata; class Chondrichthyes; order Orectolobiformes; family Hemiscylliidae; genus Hemiscyllium; species Hemiscyllium ocellatum. The sequence continues at coordinate 68,363,175 of NC_083419.1, read as the reverse complement.
TCCTGGTACACTGACTGAGTCCCACAGTCATTCATTGAGCACTGTGTCCCTCCCGCAGTCACTCATTAAGCACAGTGACACCCCAATGGATGACTCAGTGAGCACCATGTCCTGCTTGTTGTCACAAACTGATCACCTAGTCCCTCTGGGGTCACTCACTGAGCACCCTGTCGCTACCGCAGTCACTCACTGAGCACCGTGCCCATCCCATGGTCACTCACTCAGCACCGTGTCCCGCCGAGAGTCACTCACTGAGCACCATGTCCCACATGGGGTCACAAATCGATCACTGCGTCCCTCCCGGGGTCAACCACTCAGCACAATGATCACAATGCCCCACTCTGTGTCAAACACTGTGCTCCGTGTCTCACCCGGGGTTCACTCACTGAGCACTTTGTCCTTCACGGGTCAACCACTGAGCACAGGGTCAGTTTCTACGTCAGAAATTGATCACCGGGTCCCTCCCTCTGCCACTCACAGAGCACTGTGTCCCTTCCTGGGTCACTCGTTTAGCATCCTGTCCCTTCCAGGGTAACTCACTGAACACCCTGTCAGTCCCTGGGTCACTCACTGAGCAGCGTGTCCCTCCTGGGGTTACTCACTGAACACCTTGTCCCCCTGCAGTCACTCACTGAGCACCGTGTCCCTCCCATGGTCACTCACTCAGCATCGTGTCCCGCCCAGGGTCACTCACTGAGCACCATGTCCCAGATGGGGTCACAAATTGATCACTGCGTCCTTCCCGGGGTCACTCAGTGAGCAGCGTGTCCCTCCCACCGTCACTGACTGAGCACCGTGTCCCTCTCTTGGTCACTCACTGAGCATCATGTCCCTCCTGCAGTCACTCACTGAGCATCATGTCCCTCCCTGGGTCACTCACTGTACGCTGTGTCCCACCCTCAGTCACTCACTGAGCACCGTTTCTCTCTCTGGGTTTCACTGAGCACCGTGTCCTTCCGAGAGTCCGTCACAGAGCACTGTAATCACTGCTGGGGTCAAACACCGAGTACTGTGTTCCGTACGGAGTCAGCGTGAGCACCATGTACCTCCTGCAGCCACTCACGGAGCACCGCCCATCTATGGGCCACTCACTGAGCACCACGTCCCTCCTCTGGTCACTCACAGAGCACTGTGTCCCTTCCTGGGTCACTGACTAAGGACTGTGTCCCTCCCGCAGACACTCACTGACCACCATGTCCCTCCTGCAGTCATTCACTGAGCACGGTGTCCCTCCAGCAATCACTCATTGAGCATCGTGACACCTCCATGGAGGCGAACGCTGTGTCCTCTCCTGAGCTCACTCTCTGAGCACGGTGTCCCTCCCTCGGTCATTCAGTGAGCATCGTGTCCCTCCTAGGGTCACTCTCTGAGTATTGTGTCTCTCCCAGGGTCATTCACTCAGCATCATGTCCATCATGTGGTCACTCACTGAGCACTGTGTCCATACCTGGGTCACTCACTGAGCACAGTGTCCCTCCCTCGGTCACTCACTGAGCACTGTGTCCATCCCTGGGTCACTCACTGAGCACAGTGTCCCTCCCTTGGTCACTCACTGAGCACTGTGTCCATCCCTGGGTCACTCACTGAGCGCTGTATCCCTCCCTGTGTCACTCATTGAGCACAGTGTCCCTCCCTCGGTCACTCACTGATCAGTGTGTCCCATCGCAGTCACTCATTAAGCACCATGTCCCAACCAGGGTCATTCACTGAGCAGAGTATCCCTCTCTGTGTCTCTCAGTGAGCACTGCATCCTTCCCATGGTCACTGACTGAGCACCATGTCCCTCCCTGAGCCACTCACTGAGCACCGTGCCCCTCACGGGGTCACTCACTGAGCACCCTGTCCCTAATGTAGTCACTCACTGAGCACAGTGTTCCTCCCTCGGTCACTCACTGAGTGCTGTGTCCATCCCTGGGTCACTCATTGAGCACAGTTCCCTCCCTCGGTCACTCACTGAGCAGTGTGTCCCATCGCAGTCACTCATTAAGCACCATGTCCCAACCAGGGTCGTTCACTGAGCAGAGTATCCCTCGCTGTGTCTCTCAGTGAGCACTGCATCCTTCCCATTGTCATTGACTGAGCACTGTGTCCCTCCCTGAGTCACTCACTAAGCACCGTGCCCTTCCCGGGGTCACTCACTGAGCATCGTGTTCCTCCTGGGGTCACTCTCTGAGCACAGTGTCTCTCCTAGGGTCATTCACTCAGCATCATGTCCGTCACGTGGTCACTCACTGAGCACCGTGTCCCATCCCCTCTCACTCACTGAGCAACCTGTCCTTCCGGCGTCACTCAATGAGCACCGTGTCGCTCCCGGCGTCACCTACTCAGCATGATGTCACTCCTGGGATCACTCACTCAGCACTGCGTCCATCCCTGGATCACTCACTGAGCATTGTGTCCCTCCCAGGGTCACTTATTCAGCACAGTGCATCTCCCTGGTTCAGTCTGTGAGCACCATGTCCCTCCCGCAGTCACTCATTGAGCACTATGACACTCTCCTGGATCACTCAGTGAGCACTATGTCCCTCACAGGGTCACTCACTGAGCACTGTGACCCACCTGCAGTTTCTTATTGAGCACCGTGACACCCCCATGGATCACTCAGTAAGCACTGTGTCCCTCCCGGGTCACTCACTGAGCACCATGTCCCCTCCTGAGGTCACTCACTGAGCACAGTGTCCTGCCCGGGGTCACTCACTGAGCACCGTATCCCGCCTGGGGTCACTCACTGACCACTGCGTCCCTCCCGCAGGCACTCAATGACCACCGTTGCCTTTCCCACAGTCACTCACCAAGCACAGTACCCTCCCGGAGTCATTCACTGAGCACCCTGGCCCTCGCAAGGTCACACACTCAGCACAGTAGCTCTCACTGGGTGACTCACTGAGCACTGTGTCCGGCTCAGTGTCACTCACTGTGCGTTGTGTCCCCCCATCGCTCACTCACTGTGTCCCCCCATCAGTCACTCATGGAGCAACGTGTCCCTCCTTGAGTCACTCAATGAGGACCGTATCCCTCCCTGGGTTACTCAATGAGCACCATTTCCCTCCCAGGATCACTCATTGACCCCGTCAACATCTCCTGGACAACGTCCTGAGCACCATGTCCTACCAGGGTCACTCACTGAGCACCGTGTCCCTCCCTGTGTCACTCACTGAGCACAATGTCTCTCCCTGGGTCACTCACTGAGCACCGTGTCTCTCCTGCAGCACTGAGAGCACTGAGCACTGTGTACATCCCTGAGTCACTCACTGAGCACTGTGTACATCCCTGAGTCACTCACTGAGGATCATGTCTCTCCCTCAGTCACTCACTGAGCACCAAGTCCCTCCTGGGGTCACTCACTGAGCACCTTATCTCACCCGGTGTCACTCACTAAGTACTGTGTCCTTCCCTGGGTGACTCATTGTACACTATGTCCCTCCCGAGGTCACTCACTGAGCACTGTGTCCATCCCTGAGTCACTCAATGAGCAGCGTATCCCTCCCTGGGTCACTCACTTGCACTGTTTCCCTCCTAAAGTCACTCACTGAGGAGTGTGTCCATTCTGCAGTCACTCACTGACCACATTATCCCTCCCATAGATACTCACTGAGCACCGTGATCCTCCCCAGGTCACTCACTGAGCACCGTATCCCTCCCCGCAGTCACTCACTAAGCACAATGCCCCACCCGGGATCACTCACTGACCTCCGTGTCCCAACCGGGGTCACTCACTGAGCACTGTGTCCCTCCCTGAGTCACTCAATGAGCACCGTATCCCTACCAGGCTCAGTCACTGATAACCATGTCCATCTCTGGGTCACTTACTGAGCACAGTATCCCTCCCTGGGTCACTCACTAGCACTGTCTCCCTCCCAGGGTCACACTGAGCACCGTGTCCCATCCAGGGTCACAAACTGATCTCCATTTCCCTCCCCGACTCAATCACTGAGCACCGTGTCCCTCCCGCAGGCACTCACTGAACATCGTGTACCTCCCTGGGTCACTCACTAGCACTGTCTCCCTCCCAGGGTCAATCATTGAGCACTGTGTCCCTCCTGGGGTCACTCACTGAGCATCATGTCCCGTGCAGGGTCACAAACTGATCTCCATTTCCCTCCCCGACTCACTCATTGAGCACTGTGTCCCTCCTAGATTCACTCAATGAGCACCGTATCCCTCCCAGGCTCAGTCACTGAGCGCCGTGTCCATCTCTTGGTCACTCACTGAGCACTGTATCCCTCCCTGGGTCACTCACTGAGCACCATGTCCCGTCCAGGGTCACAAACTGATCTCCATTTCCCTCCCCAACACACTCACTGAGCACCGTGTCCCTCCTGCAGCCACTCACTGAGCATCGTATCCCTCCCGGGGTCATTGACTCAGCACTGTGTCCATCTCTTGGTCACTCACTGAGCACCGTGTACCTCCCTGGGTCACTCCTTGAGCACCGTATCCCTTTCTGGGTCACTCACTCACCGTATCCCTCCCAGGCTCAGTCACTGAGCGCCGTGTCCATCTCTTGGTCACTCACTGAGTACCGTATCCCTCCCTGGGTCACTCACTGAGCATATTGTCCATCCCGCAGTCACTCACTGAGCATATTGTCCCTCTCGCAGACACTCACTGAGCACCGTGATCTACCTCAGGTCACTCACTGAGCACCATGATCCTCTCTGAGTCACTCATTGAGCACCGTGTCCCTCCCCGCAGTCACTCACTGAGCGCAATGTCCCATCCGGGTGGATCACTCATTGAGCACTTTGACACCCTCCAGGATCACTTAGTGAGCATCGTGTTCCTCACGAGGTCACTCACTGACCACTTTGACCCACCTGCAGTCACTTATTGAGCACCGTGACACCCTCATGAATCACTCAGTAAGCACCATGTCCCTCCCCGGGGAACTCACTGAACACCGTGTCCCTCCCGGGGTCACTCACTGTGCACAGTGTCCCTCTGGAATCCCTCACTGAGCACCATTTCCCTCCCAAGGCAACTCATTGACCCCATTGCCACCTCCTGGACAACTTCCTTAGCACCGTGTATCACCACAGTCACTCACTGAGCACTGTGCCCCACCTGGTGTCACTCACTGAGGACCATGTCCCTCCCTCAGTCACTCACTGAGCACTGTGTCCCTCCCTGAGTTACTCAATGAGCACCGTAACCCTCCAAAGCTCAGTCACTGAGCACCTTGTCACTGCCGGGGTCAAACACTGAGCACCTTGTCCATTATTTGGTCACTCACTGAGCATCGTATCCCTCCCAAGGTCACTCACTGAGGAGTGTGTCCATCACACAGTCACTCACTGAGCACATTGTTCCACCTGCAGACACTTACTGAGCACTGTGATCCTCCCCGGGTCACTCACTGAGCACCGTGTCCCTCTTGCAGTCACTGACTGAGCACAGTGTCTGTCCCTGAATCACTCACTGAGCACCGTGTCCCTCCCCGCAGTCACTCATTGAGCACAATGTTCGTCCCTGGGTCACTCACTGACCTCCATTTCCCTCCCCGAGGTCACTCACTGAGCACAGTGTCCCTCCCGCAGCCACTCACTGAGAATCGTATCCCTCCCGGGGTCATTGACTGAGCATGTCCATCTCTTGGTCACTCACTGAGCACAATATTCTTCCCTGGGTCACACACTGAGCACCGCGTCCCTCCTGCAGTCACTCACTGAGCACAGTGTCCGTCCCTGAGTCACTCACTGATGACTGTGTCCCTCCCGGGGTCATTCACTGAGCACCGTGTCCCTCCCTGCAGTCAACTCACTGAGTACAATGTCCCACCCGGGATCACTCACTGAGCACCGTGTCCATCTTTTGGTCACTCACTGAGCACCGTATCCCTCTCTGGGTCACTCACTCAGCACCATGTCTGTGCCATGGTGACTTATTGAGCACCGTGTCCCTCCCTGTGTCACTCTCTGAACACTGCACCCCTCCCTTAGTCACTCACTGAGCACCATGTACCTCTCTGTATCGCGCACTGACAATTATGTCCCTTACGCAGTCACTCATAAGCACCGTGTCCTTCCCCAGGTCACTCACTGAGCATAATGTCCCTCCCGCAGTCACTCACTGAGCACCGGGTCCCTCCTGCAGTCACTCACTGACCACCATATCCCTCCCGCAGTCACTCATTGAGCACATTGTCCCTACCTAGGCTGCTCACTGAGCACCATTACCTTCCCGCGGTCACTCACTGCGCCCCCTTTCCCTCTCAGGGTCACTCATCGACTCCATAGCCACCTCCTGGACAACTCCCTGAGCACCGTGTCCCTCCTGGGTCACCTAGTGAGCATCATTTCTCTCTCAGGGTCACTCACACAGCATCGTGTCCCTCCCCAGGTCACTCACTGAGCACTGTGTCCCTCCCTGGGTCACTCAGTAACACTGTCTCCCTCCCAGGGTTACTCACTGAAGAGCGTGTCCATCCCAGTCAGTCAGCACAGTATCACTGCCGGGGTCAAACACTGAGCATCGTGTCCCACCCAGGGTCACTCACTGAGCATCGTGTCCCTCCAGGGTCACTCACCCAGCACCATGTCAGTCCAGGGGTCACTCACTGACTACCGCATCTATCTATGGGTCACTCACTGAGCAACATGTCCCTCCCAGGGTCACTCACTCAGCACCGTGTCCCTTGCGCAGTTAATCTCTGAGCACTGTGCCCCTCCCTCAGTCACTCAGTGAGCACCATGTCCCGCCCGGGATCGCTCACTGAGCACCGTGTCCCACCTGGGGTCACTCACTGAGCACCGTGTCCCTCCCAGGGTCACTCACTGAGCTCCATGTCAATCCCTGCATCATTCACGCTGCACTGTGTCCCATTGTAAGCACTCACCAAGCACTGTGTCCCAACTGGGGTCCCTCACTGAGCATCGTATCCCTCTCTGTGTCACTCACTGAACACCATGTCCCTCCTGCAATCATTCATTGAGCACCATGCTCCTCCTAAGGTAACACACTGAGAACCGTGACCCTCCTACAGTCAGTCACTGAGCACTGAGTCCCTCCCTGGGTCACTCACTGAGCACCATGTTCCTCCTGGGGTCACTCACTGAGAACTGTGACCCTCCCACAGTCACTCACTGAGCACTGAGTCCCTCCCTGGGTGACTCACTGAGCACCATGCCCCACCCGGGTTCACTCACTGAGCACCGTGTCCCTCCCTGAGTCACTCATTGAGTACTGCATCTCTCCCGCCGTCACTCAATGAGCACTCTCCTGCACTCACTCACCGAGCACCGTGTTCCTCCCCGTGTCATTCATCGACCCCGTAGCCATCTGCTGAACAACGCCCTGAGCACCGTGTCTCTCCCGCAGTCACTTATGAGCATTGTGTCCCTCCTGAGTTCACTCACTGAGCACCATGTCCCTCCTGGGTCACTCACTGATCACTATGTCCCGTCCGGGTGCACTCACTGAGCACCGTGTCACACCTGGGGTCACTCACTGAGCACCATGTTCCTCTCACAGTCACTGTCTGAGCACCATGTCTCTCCCAGGGTCACTCACAGAGCACCGTGTCCATCCCTGGGTCACAAACACATCACTGCATTCCTCCTGCTGTCACTCACTTAGCACCATGTCCCTCCCTGGGTCACGCACTGAGCACCGTGACCATCCTGGGGTTACTCACGGAGCACTGTGTCCCTCGCGCAGTCACTCACTGAGCACCATGTCCATTCCGGGGTCACTCACTGAACACCATGTCCATCCCAGTGTCACTCATTGATCCTGTAGCCATCTCCTGGACAACTCCCTGAGTCCCTCCCAGGGTCACTCACTGAGCACCGTGTACCTCCCTAGGTCACTCATTGATTCTGTAGCCATCTCCTGGACAACTCCCTGAGCATCATGCCACTCCTGACGTGTTCCTCCCGGGGTCACTCACTGGGCACAGTGTGAAAGGCCTTGGGGAAAATTGATGTACAAAGAGATCTGGGTATTCAGGTCTATTGTTCCCTGAAGGTGGCAACGCAGGTTGATGGAGTGGTAAAGAAGGCATATGGCGTGCTTTTCTTCATCATATAAGGTACTGAGTACAAGAGTTGGCAGATCATGGCACAGTTGTATATACTTTCGTTCAGCCACATTTGTAATATTGTGTACAGTTCTAGTCGCTACATTATCAAAAGGATGTGGATGCTTTGGAAAGGGTGCAGAGGAGGTTCACCAGGATGTTGCTTGGTACGGAGGGTGCTAGCTATGAAGAAGGTTGAGTAGATTAGGATTTTTTTGTTAGAAAGATGGAAGTTGAGGGGGACCTGATTGAGGTCTACAAAATCCTGAAGGGTATAGACAGGGTGGTTAGCAAGAAGCTTTTCCCAGAGTGGGGGACTCAATACTAGAGGTCACAAATTCAAGGTGAAAGCGGAAAAGTTTAAGGGAGGTATGCATGGGTAGAGGTGAGTGCCTGGAACGCATTGCCAGCAGAGGTGAACACAATAGCATTGTTTAAGACGTATCTAGACAGATACATGAATGGGCAGGAAGCAGAGGGATACAGATCCTTAGAAAATAGGTAACAGGTTTAGATAGAGGATCTGGACTCGCGCAGGCTTGGAGGGCCGAAAGGCCTGGTTCTGTGCTGTAATTTTCTTTGTTCTTTGTAATTATTGACCACCCTGTCAAGCCATAAGTTGAGCACCTCCACACCCCCTGCAGCTATTCTCTGTCGTGTGTTTGCTGCTTAGATTGGAGGAACATGAATGGGAGAACAGGTCTCCATAAAGCCTGTCCATCTCACATAGCAGAGGGGCACCTCATGATTGAGATTTCCTGTGTGTTTTGAGGGCTTTCCAGGTCAATACACTATTGCCTGCCTCATGAACAGGTGTCTTGAGAGATACTGAGCTGTATTACCCATTGTGTAATGTTAATTTTGAACTCTTATGTAATGCAATTTACAAATTTTCTAAACAGTGTATTTGTGAAGAATAAAGCAGTTTCCTAGAAGAATGGCCAGCAGAGAATCTTAAATAATTACCAGCTAGTTCAAGATAGTTATTGCTAAGGCCATGCATTTCATTCGCATTTTAAACATCTCTTTCCCAAGCTAAGTCTGACCTGAAGGTTGTGGGAGCATTCCTTGTGACCAACGTTTTATTACCTGGGAATGGCTTAGAACAATTGATAGAAGTGATTTCAGACCCCTGAGGTTGAGAGACAGAATGGTTGGTCAACTAATTCAGAAATCAAAAACGGACAACAAGCTAAAATGAAACAAGGATCTGAGGTATATCTTGATTGCCCATTCACATTGACACTCAAAGCAAATCAAAACATTCTGGGATGCTTAGTAGGTATTCTGTTATTTCTACCTCCTGCCCAAAATCCACAAACCTGACTGCCCCGGCCGACCCATTGTCTCAGCCTGCTCCTGCCCCACCGAACTCATCTCCGCGTACCTCGACACGGTTCTGTCCCCCTTAGTCCAAGAACTCCCCACCTACATTCGGAACACCACCCACGCCCTCCACCTCTTCCATGATTTTCGCTTCCCCGGTCCCCAACGCCTTATCTTCACGATGGACATCCAGTCCCTGTACACCTCCATCGCCCATCACGAAGGACTCAAAGCCCTCCACTTCTTCCTTTCCCGCCGTACCAACCAGTACCCTTCCACCGACACGCTCCTTTGACTGATTGAACTGGTCCTCACGCTGAACAACTTCTCTTTCCAATCCTCCCACTTCCTCCAAACTAAAGGAGTTGCCATGGGCACCCGCATGGGCCCCAGCTATGCCTGTCTCTTCGTAGGATATGTGGAACAGTCCATCTTCCGCAACTACACTGACACCACCCCCCACCGTTTCCTCCGCTACATCGATGACGGTATTGGCGCTGCCAAGTGCTCCCATGAGGAGGTTGAACAGTTCATCAAATTGACCAACACCTTCCACCCTGACCTCAAAATCACCTGGACCGTCTCAGAATCCCCCCTCCCCTTCCTAGACCTTTCCATTTCTATTTCGGGCGACCGAATCAACACAGACATCTACTATAAACCGACCGACTCCCACAGCTACCTGGACTACACCTCCTCCCACCCTGCCCCCTGTAAAAATGCCATCCCATATTCCCAATTCCTTTGTTTCCGCCGCATCTGCCCCCAGGAGGACCAGTTCCAATACCGTACAGCCCAGATGGCCTACTTCTTCAAAGACTGCAGATTCCCCCCAGACGTGATCGACGATGCCCTGCACCGCATCTCCTCCACTTCCCGCTCCTCCGCCCTTGAGCCCCGCCCCTCCAACCGCCACCAGGGCAGAACCCCATTGGTACTCACCTACCACCCCACCAACCTCCGTATACAGCGTTTCATCCGCCGTCATTTCTGCCACCTCCAAACGGACCCCACCACCAGGGATATATTTCCCTCCCCTCCCCTATCAGCGTTCCGAAAAGACCACTCCCTCCGTGACTCCCTCGTCAGGTCCACATTCCCCACCAACCCAACCTCCACTCCTGGCACCTTCCCCTGCAACCGCAGGAAAAGCAAAACTTGCGCCCACACCTCCTCCATTACCTCTCTCCAAGGCCCCAAGGGATCCTTCCATATCTGCCACAAATTCACCTGTACCTCCACACACATCATCTATTGCATCCGCTGTACCCGATGTGGCCTCCTCTATATTGGGGAGACAGGCCGCCTACTTGCGGAACGCTTCAGGGAACACCTCTGGGACGCCCGGACCAACCAACCCAACCACCCCGTGGCTCAACGCTTTAACTCCCCCTCCCACTCCACCAAGGACATGCAGGTCCTTGGACTCCTCCATCGCCAGAACATAACAACACGACGGTTGGAGGAAGAGCGCCTCATCTTCCGCCTGGGAACCCTCCAACTACAAGGGATGAACTCAGATTTCTCCAGTTTCCTCATTTCCCCTCCCCCCACCTTGTCTCAGTCGATTCCCTCGAACTCAGCACCGCCCTCCTAACCTGCAATCTTCTTCCTGACCTCTCCGCCCCCACCCCACTCCGGCCTATCACCCTCACCTTGACCTCCTTCCACCTATCACATTTCCATCGCCCCACCCCCAAGTCCCTCCTCCCTACCTTTTATCTTAGCCTGCTGGACACACTTTCCTCATTCCTGATGAAGGGCTTATGCCCGAAACGTCAAATTTCCTGTTCCTTGGATGCTGCCTGACCTGCTGCGCTTTAACCAGCAACACATTTTCAGTTCTGTTATTTCATTTCCATCAACTAGTGAAATGTCTGTTGGCACTGAACTTAATGCTTGGAGTTGGAAATATCAGACTAAGCAGATGTCACTCTCTCTGACCCCTAAAGTATATAGTTATCAGATTTCAACACAGAGAAAAGATCTCCAATCCATGCTGCTACGACACACCATGCAAAACAAAATTTCTCACAGTGAGTCAGCTTAATCACAATTAAATCTCCAAAATTGTTGTTACCGAAGTCATTCATTTCACTGAATTGGAGACGCTTTATTAAATCCCTGCAATAGCATTGAAATTAGATACATGTGGTCTGTTATATTTAAAGCTCAGGAAGTTGGCACTAAGTGCTGCATTTCACGAATCTTCTCCAAATTGTCTAATTTGTTTGCTGATTTCATGGTGCTGGTGCTCTGACAAATGAGGTTCTGCCATTGAGGGCAGTCAAGGGCAAGGACACTGCTCTCTGGTCCATTGTTGAAGTGAGCTCATGACAGCAGCCACAATGTTCAAAGTCTCACTGATACTAGGTACTCACAGTGTGGGTTTCTGCCTCTCCAAAGTGGCCCATGGCTTCTCTATGGAAGAAGTAATGTGTTTTCCAATTTAAGATATAGCAAAGCTCATGTGGTTTTGGATTCCTTGCATATTTGCTCAGAGCCTGAGGCAAGTCAGAATTACAGAAGCGTTACTGCACAGAAGGAGTCCATTCAGCTCATCATGTCTGCCCTGACTCTTCAAGTGATTAGCTAATGCTAATCTTCCCTTTCCTCCCATCCTTGCACATTATTTTTATCCAATAATCATCAAATATCCGCTTGAATGTATCAACTGAATCTGCATCCAATACATTTCCATTCAGTACGTTCCAGGCTTTTACTACTTCTGAATGGACCTTTCAAATTTTAAATTTAATAATAATCTTGCACTTTGTGCACCTTCTCTGCAGCTGTAACATAGTATTCTTTACACTGTTCTACCAACCTAATGCATCTCTGCTGTCTCATACTTATTCAGTTTGGAAGTAGGATTAGTTTTTCCCTTAAGTGCTAGCCTCTGACAGTGGTCCCACTTCCAGTGGCCTTGCGTATCGCTGCCACTCTCTACTGCAGTTCTCAGCCGGTTGTGGCCCCAGGCTGGTCCATAAGTACTCAAGGAGGCCCTCACAAGAATGGGGTACGATGCTCAACTCATCGACCGCCAGTTCTGACGTGCCACAGCAAGGAACTGTAATGACCTCCTCAGGAGACAGACACGTGCTGCAACTGACAGGGTACCCTTCGTTGTTCAGTACTTCCCAGGGGCTGAAAAATTCTTCATGACCTGCAACACATTATCAATGAGGATCAACACCTCACCAAGACCTTCCCCACACCTCCACTACTTGCCTTTAAACAATTGCCAAACCTCAAACAGATCATTGTTCGAAGCAAACTGCCCAGCTCTCAGGACAACTCCATACAATCCTGTCAGAGTGGATGCTGCAAGACGAGTCAGATTGTGAACATAGATACCACTATTACGCGTGAGAACACCTCCCACCTTGTACATGACAGGTACTCATGTGACTCAGCCAACATTGTCTATCTTATACGTTGCAGGCAAGGATGCCCAGAGGCATGGTACATTGGGGAAACCGAGCAAAGGCTACAACAACGGATGAATAGGCACCGCACAACAATTAACAGACAGGAGGGTTCCCTCTCAGTTGTGGAACACTTCAGTGGTCCAGGACATTCAGTCTCGGATCTTCGGGTGACCATCCTCCAAGGTGGACTTCGGACAAGCAGCAGAGGAAAGTGGCTGAAGCAGAGGCTGATAGCGAAGTTCGGTACCCATAGGGAGGGCCTCAACTGGGACTTTGGGTTCATGTCATATTACAGGTGATCACCATTGAACTACACACACACACTCTCACATACACACGGACACAGGTACACACAGACGCACACACAGACACCCACATATACCCTTATAGACACACACACTCCCACACTCACACATGCATCCCCTCACAGACTTAAGACACTCTGCACTCACTACACACACACACACACACACACACTTTCTCACACTCACAACCCCCACCCCAGACAGACACAGACAGACAAAGACCCACATGCACACATATATTTTGTGGGGTGAATTTGTACTTGCAGAGTTACATTGCACTTTGCTCAAAAACTGCATACATTCATGTAGAACTCTGAGCTCAAAAACTGCATGAATTTATGTAAAACTCTGTTATCTCACTTATTAGATTAGAATCAATCTAAACATCAGGTCATAGACAGAGAACACAGGGGGCTAACACCTTCAACATATTGCCTAGCTATCACCATTGTTAACAGCTAACCCGAGAATGCAACTTTTAAAAAAAGGGTTTTGTGATTTACACATGAAAGAACTGAAACTATCGCTGTATTTTAACAGATGAAAGGCTTAACAGACAATCTATTTTTCAACGTATAATTTCAGTTACACCACACTGCAAATTTTAGCTATAAATTTCGCGTTACGATCGAGCCCTCCACTATCACCTGATGAAGGAGCGTCGCTCCGAAAGCTAGTGTGCTTCCAATTAAACCTGTTGTGTGATTTTTAACTTTGCACTTCCCTAACAAAAAGTGTCTATCGTGCTTTGTTGTGATGGTTGTGATGTTGTGCTCTCAGAAATGTCAGGACTGTTGTTCTCTGGGGAAATGTGAGCTGCAAGTCGCAGTCACAACAACCTGCAGCAGTAGGCAATTGACTGCTTTAAAAGCAATTAAAAAAAAGGTTCAGTCAACTCACTCCTCAGATTAGATTAGAATCCCTACAGTGTGGAAACAGGTTCTTTGGCCCAACAAGTCCACATGAACCATCCAAAGAGTAACCCACCCAGACCCATTCCTCTACCCTATTAACCCACATTTTCCACTGACTAATGCACCTAACCTATACACGCCTGAACACTATGGGCAATTTAGCATGGCCAAATCACCTAACGTGCATATCTTTGAACTGTGGGAGGAAACCCATGCAAACACAGAGAGAATATGCAAACTGCACACAGACAGTCACCCAAGGTTGGAATTCCTGGTGCTCTGAGACAACAGTGCTAACCACTGAGCCACCATGCCTCCTTATTATGATAATTTAGAATGAGATGATCTTACAATTCATACAGCACAGAAACAGGCCCTGAGCCCATCAACCCTGCACTGCTTCTGATCTTTATTTTGATCCGTTATTTACTGCTCATGCACAGTTTCTTTCCCACTGTTTGCCTCCCATTCATTTTTCTAAGAAGATACACCTTAAACATTCCTAATGTGCTTGTTTCCGCCACCTCTACTGGCAATGTGTTCCAAGCATTTGCCACCCTCTTGCACTTCTCCACTAATGAATCTTAATGAAGCAGGCATGATCTTGAAAGGATTACTAGAAGTCTTCCTTTTAAGACAAAAGTGAGAAACCAATTTTTCCATGAGAGAGTCTTCAGAGTCTGGAATTCTCAGAAGGAAGGGGAGGAAAGTACTTGAAACCTATTCAAGGATGAGTTGGATAAATGTTTTATAGACAAGTCATAGATGTTGGATATGGGTATGAAAGTATTTATTCTGAGGTATACAACCACTTGCATCTAGAATGTGGAAACATGTTCTGTAAGTGCCCCTCCAAGTCACTCATCATTCTGACTTGGAAATATAGCATCATTCCTTGACAGTTGCTGGGTCAAAATCTAGGAATTCCCTCCCTTAGGGTCAACATATAACATGAAGATTGCAGCTCACTAGCACCTTCTCAAGGGCATCTAGGGATATGCAATAAATATTGTTCCAGCCAGCGACATCCACATCCCAATGCTGATGTCGTATGGACCTGGGGTAGAACAATTTACAACCTCGAAGGAGAAGTCCAAACACTGACTCTCCTCAAAGTCTCTGTAAGAATGTCTGTTATACAAATGTAACTAACTACTTGCTGTTATACAGTAAATGAAATATTAGAACAGAGAGAACATGAAACATGATAGCGCAGTACAGGCCCTTTGGCCCTCGATGTTGCAGTACAGTGACACAGTGGTTAGCACTGCTGCCTCACAGTGCCAGAGACCCGGGTTCAATCTCTGACTCAGGCGACTGACTGTGTGGAGTTTGCACGTTCTCCCCGTGTCTGCGTGGGTTTCCTCCGGGTGCTCCGGTTTCCTCCCACAGTCCAAAGATGTGCAGGTCAGGTGAATTGTCCATGCTAAATTGCCCGTAGTGTTAGGTAAAGGGGTAAATGTAAGGGAATGGGTGGGTTGCGCTTCGGCGGGTCAGTGTGGACTTGTTGGGCCGAAGGCCTGTTTCCACACTTTAAGTAATCTAATCTAACCTGTGGAACCAACCTGAAGCCCATCTATTCTACACAATTCTATTTTCATCCATATGTTTATCCATGACTCCTAAATGCTCCTAAAGTTGCCAAGTCAACACTGTTGCAGGCAGTGCATTCCATGCACCTACTACTCTGAGGAAAGAAACTACTTCTGACATCTGACCTATAACTACCATCCCTCAATTTAAAGTTAGCCCGTCGTGCTAGTCATCACCATATGAGGAAAAAGGGTCTCACTGTCCACCCTATCTAACCCTCTGATTATCTTATGTCTCAATTAAGTCACCACTCAACCTTCTTCCCTTAACGAAAACAGCCTCAAATCCCTCAGCCTTTCCTCCTAAGACCTTCCCTCTGTACCGGCAACATCCTAGTAAATTTCCTCTGAAGCCTTTCCAAAGTTCCACACCCTTCCGATAATGTGACGACCAGAACTGTATGCAATACTCCATGTGTGGCTGCACTAGTTTTGTACAGCTGCAGCATGACCTCATGGCTCCGAAATTCAATCCATCTACCAATAAAAGCTAACACACCATATGCCTTCTTAACAACCCTATCAACCTGGGTGTCCCTCTGTAACCTGCAAACTTCCTTCAGCACTATCCACAACTCCACTGACCTTAATGTCATCTGCAGATTTACTAAACCATCCTTCTACGCCGTCATGTACGTCATTTATAAAAATGACAAACAGCAGTGGCTCCAAAACAGATCACTGACGTACACCACTAGTAACTGAACTTCAGGAGAACCAACGACCACCCTCTGCCTTATTTCAGCTGGCCAATTTCTGATCCAAACTGCTGAATCAATCTCAATCCCATGCCTCCATATTTTGTGCAACAGCCTACCATGAGGAACTTTATCAAACGCCTTACTGAAATCCATATACACTATATCAGCTGTTTTACCCTCAACCACCTGTTTGGTCACCATCTCAAAGAACTCAATAAGATTAGTGAGGTACAATCTACCCTTCACAAAACCATGTTGACTATCCCTAATCAACTTATTCCTTTCTAGATGATTATAAATCCTATCTCTTATAACCTTTTCCAACACTTTATCCACAACTGACTCACTGGTCTATAATTACCAGGGTTGTCTCTACACCCTCCTTGAACAAGGGGACAACATTTGCGAACCTCCAGTCTTCTGGCACTATTCCTGTAGATAATGACAACATAAAGATCAAAGCCAAGGGCTCTGCAATCTCCTCTTTGGTTTAATCCTTGGATAAATCCCATCTGGCCCAGGGGACTAATCTATTTTCACACTTTCCAGAATTGATAACAGCTCTTCGTTGCGAACGTCATTCCAACTAGTTTAGTGACCTGTATCTCAGTACTCTCCTCAACAACATTGTCTTTATCCAGTGTGAATACTGAAAAAAAAAATATTTAGCACTTCTCTGACTCCACGCACAACTTCCCACTTCTATCCTTGATTGGCCCTAATCTTTCTCTAGTCATTCTTTTATTCTTGACATATCTATAAAGCTTTAGGATTTTCCTTGATCTTATCTGCCAATGACGTCTCATGTCCCTTCCTTGCTCTTCTTAGCTCTTTCTTTAGGTCTTTCCAGGTGAACCTGTAACTTGTAATTTTGTTAACTAAAAGGGACTCTTCGCGTTGAACAAAGCTGCACAGACAATGAAAAGGCTATGAAAAGGTCTTGCAGCTTCTGACACTTTAAAAGGGTGGTAGAAGGCAGCTACAAAGTGGCAGGGCGGAAGGCGGAGGCAGCAAATATGGTGACGACAGAGATAGGCTGCGAGTGAAAAGGAAAAAGCTATTTGCAGGGTGAAAAAGGAATGAAGGATGCTATAAGGGGGGAATGAATGGAAGACGCTGTAAGGGGAGAAAAAAGGAAGAGCTGTATGTGGGAGAAGAGGAGGCTGCAAGGTAAGGGGCAAGAAGGAGACTGCAAGAAAGAGTGGAAGAGGAGGTTAAAAAGTACAGTTTTAAATGTGTCAACAAAGGAATACTCAACTGAGAGGTAGGAAAACTTCGGATCACTGAGTCATACAGTCATAGAGTTGTACAGCATGGAAACAGATCCTTTGGTCCAACTCGTCCATGCAAACAAGATACCCTAAATTAGTCTACCCCTATTTGCCAGCATTTGGCCCATTTCCCTCAAAACACTTCCTATTCATATACCCATTCAGATACCTTTTAAATTTTGTAATTGTATGAGCCTCCACCACTACCTCAGCTCATTCCATACATGCATCACCCTCTGGGTGAAAAGTTGCCCTTAAGTCCCTTCTAAATCTTTCCCCTCTCACCTTAAAGCTATGCCCTCCAGCTTTGAACTCCGCAACCTGGGAAAAAGACCTTGGCTATTCACCCTATTTATTTCCCTCATGATTTTATAGTTTTCTGTAAGGTTACCTCTCAGCCTCCAACGCTCCAGGGAAAATAGCCCCAGCCTACTCAGCCTCTACTAAAACACTGAAATTATAGAACATAGAACATAGAACATAGAAAAATACAGCGCAGTACAGGCCCTTCGGCCCTCGATGTTGCGCCGACCAAAGTCTACCTAACCTACACTAGCCCAATAACCTCCATATGCTTATCCAATGCCCGCTTAAATGACCATAAAGAGGGAGAGTTCACCACTGCTACTGGCAGGGCATTCCATGAACTCACAACCCGCTGAGTAAAGAAATTCAGATCTCAGATACAGGATAAAAAGTGTCTGCTTAAAAAGCTCTAACTTTTTGTGCATGTGATGGAAAAACATTAGCTATGACCTCACCAGAAGGTATAGGTGATGAGTTTTTTTATGTAAGTGTATCAGTCAGTCACTTTCAAAAAAAGTTTTTGTTTTTAACGTATGCCTGCTACATTGTGCCAATTTAGCTCAATTGGCTGGATTGTCAGTTTGTAGAACAGTGTGATGCCAACAGCGTGGGTTCAATTTCCATCACCAGTTTGAGGTTACCATGAGGACTCTCCTTCTCAACCTCTTCTCTCACCTGAAGTCTGGAGGTCCTCAGGTTAAATCACCACCAGTTACTTAACTTTAATGAGAGAGCAGCCTCTATGGTCTGGTAACACAACAACTATCTAGGAAAATCATCGTTACCTTGTGGTTTTAAATATAATAGTCACTTGATGACTGAAGATATTGACATAATCTTCTAATTCTGATTCAGTCCAAATACTGGTCAACAACACTAGTCAACTCAAATGCAGAGGGATTGTTGCAACATGATAGCAAGAGTGATTGTACTATTCCATTCTTTCAGTCTCAAAATGCATTAAAAGGCACACAAAAGAAGCTACTGAAGGGTAGTAATACATACAGACAGGTCGACATAAGGAGCCTGGAATAAGATACAGTACCAGGGCTCAAGATTTCCATTAGAACCAGTTGTTCTAATGTCCATGCATCAAAGTATGATGGAGTGCAGACAGGAAAGTGAAGCTGATACACAACTAAATCAACCATGCTCTTATTGAAAGGTGAAACATCTGAAAGGTCTAAATAGCATGCTCCTGCTCCTCTGTTCCTATAATGCTGAGAAAAAACCCATTTTTACTCAAATTATCCCAGTCTTAGAAGGCATATAGGTTGTCCAGCTCCAGAGAGTGGTGGCTGTGTGGAATGCTCTGCCCCAGAGGGCAGTGGATGCCCAGTCTCTGGATTCATTTAAGAAAGAGTTGGATAGAGCTCTCAAGGATAGTGGAGATAAGGCAGGAACAGGATACTGATACTGATTAAGGATGATCAGCCATGATCATATTGAATGTTGGCACAGGCTCAAAGGGCAGAATGGCCTACTCCTTGCACCTATTGTCTATTGTCTATCCAATCATCATACTCTCAGGAAACCTGAGTGGGGTGGACAAGATGCAAATTCTGGCAACGAAAACACATGCAATCTATGCAGTTATGGAAGCTAGTGAAGGAGCCACACTGTGCACTTCAATGCCCATTCCAAGCCATTAACCGTCCAATTCAATTCATGGGACAATGCATTGGATGGGTTGTAAGACTGCTGAGAACAGTTGAAGCTGTTGATGGAATTGCATGAATTTGTATGAATATTTTACAAAGAAAACTGTCTTGGTGATATTTGAGCACAAATTCACATACTGATTGTCATGATCATGGATAATAATCCTAGAACATTTATAGATATACTGAATGATTAATTGCAATATGTTTTTTTTTAAAACAAAAGGATTACACTGGGAATATAAATTCTAAGCAAATGTGGAGTGACTGTTTGGAGGGCCTGCGTGGATCACCCTCAGACTTGAAAATGATCTTGGAATGTCACACCAGATCGATTTCCGGAAAGCTTCAAAAAGGACTCCAATGAGAGAAATGTACTGTAAATTGAATTGTAATCGCCTTTGAGTTATTTCAAACAGTGAACAAGATAGGATGAAATCTGGGTAAGAAACATGTTTGCGCTTACTCCTTTCAAAAATACAAACAAACAAGTTAAATCTAGTTTCAACTCTGGTCTGTGTGCTAGTGGATGAAGGTGTGTGCTGTGAGGATCACAGCACGATCCTTGTGCTGTAAGGAAAATTGAAGGAATATTCTCTCACTTTGCTGATGTCAAAAAGCAATTGAAAACAGTCAAAAGGAAACAGGACAAAAGCTTTTCAGCTGGCTTGCAAAGCCAAACATCTCAAAATTAACTGCTCAACTACCAACATGTGGAAGTCCACATTGATGCCCTGGGGAAGAACGCCTCATCTTCCACCTTGGAACACTTCAACTGCAGGACATCAATGTGGACTTCACCAGTTTCCTCATTTCCCCTTCCCCCACCTCACCCCAGTTCCAACCTTCCAGCTCAGCACTGTCCCCATGACCTGTCTTAACTGCCTATCTTCCCTTCCACCTATCCACTCCACCCTCCTCTCTGACCTATCACCTTCATCCCCACCCCCATTCACCTATTATACTCTATGCTACTTTCTCCCCACCCCCACCCCCACCCCCCTCTCATTTATCTCTCCACCCTGCAGGCAACCTGCCTCTATTCCTGATTAAGAGCTTTTGCCCAAAATGTCGATTTTCCTGCTCCTCGGAAGCTGCCTGGCCTGCTGTGCTTTTCCAGCACCACTCTAATCCAGCATTCCCTACACATACCAGCCAACCGCCTAACAGGAATATACTGTCTCTGAACTCTGTAGCTCCTGATATTAACCAGTATAATCATGGCTGATTTTTTAAATCAGATCACCTCTCATTTTTCAAAGCTTTGGTAAACAAAGGCCCAGTCAAACCATTTTCTCCCCATACAACAGTCCTGCCATCCCTAATATCAGGCAAGTGGATCTCTACTACACTCCCTCAAAGGCAAGTATATCCTTTCTCAAAAGTCTCACAAAGATTAGATTTAGATTAGATTTACAGTGTGGAAACAGGCCCTTCGGCCCAACAAGTCCACACCGACCCGCCGAAGCGAAACCCACCCATACCCCTACATTTACCCCTTACCTAACACTATGGGCAATTTAGCATGGCCAATTCACCTGACCCGCACATCTTTGGACTGTGGGAGGAAACCGAAGCACCCGGAGGAAACCCACGCTGACACGGGGAGAATGTGTAAACTCCACACAGTCAATCGCCTGAGTCGGGAATTGAACCCGGGTCTCAGGCGCTGTGAGGCAGCAGTGCTAACCACTGTGCCACCGTGCCGCCCATGTGCCACCGTGCCGCCCATAAAGGTCCTGTAAGACTGCAGTAGACATTCCTACTCTGGAACTCAAATCCTTTTTTAATGAAGGCCAATATTCCATTCGCCTTCCTAATTGTGTGCAGCATCTGTCGACTTTCATTGGCTAGTGTATAAGGATACGCTTATATGCTCTCAAACTTTCTGACAGATATGTTTGATATGGATGCAGAAAAGCCATGTCTACAATGACACTAATTTTTATGGAAATGTTTAAGACCCAAAGGACAGTCATGTTAGAGAGGGAATGAGACATGACCATCCCTGGTTTCCTCCACTGCCACAATTTGGAGGAACAACACCTCATCTCCTGCCTGGACAGCCTCAGCCATGGAAGATCCAACACTAAGTTCTCCAATTTCAAATAACGTCACTTTCTAACCCCTGACTCCCTTTCCAGCTCTTCCTCCTCCCTTGCATTCCATTTACTGACCCATCCTTCCAGCCACCAACCGGATTCATTCCTCCCATCGACCAACCAGGCCACACCCTCTACCTGTGTTCATCTATCACTACCTCACCACTTTGCCCACCTCCCCACCCAAATCCCTCCCGTACACCCCATTTATCTGCAGCTCTCCTCACCCCTAACCCCAGTCCTGAAGAAGGGTTATACTTGAAAGCTCGACTTCTCCACCTCCTGATGTTGCCTGGCTTAACAACAGGTGCAGAAACTACAACTGAGAACCAAGAGTTAATATTGAAGATTTAGAGGTAAGGTGATAAAGCAAATAAAAGAAGCAAAGAGGGATTATGAGCAACGATTGGCAGCCAACACAATGGGGAATCCCAAACTCTTCTACAGGCATTTAAACAGTTTTTTAAAAAAGTGATTAAAGGTGAAGTAGAGCCTTGAGTGACCAAAACGGGGATTTATTCAGAGAGGTAGGGGGCATTGCTGAGGTGCTAAATGAATACTTAGCACCTACTTCACAAAAGAGAAGGATACCGCCCAGCCTATTGTGACAAAGGAGGAAACACCGTTGGGAGGGGGTTCAAATGAATAAGGAAGAAGTCTCAGATAGATTGTTGGGATTTGAAGTTGACAACATACAGAAGTGTATCAGGTCATGAGAGCCATGGATAGTGTAAAAGCACTCAGCCTTTTTCCCAGAGTTGGGGAATCGAGGACTAAAGGGCATCAGTTTAAGGTTAGAGGGGAAAGAATAAAAGGGAACCTGAGGGGCAATAGTTTTTACAGAAGGTGTTATGCATGTGGAATGAACTGCCCGCAAAAATATTTGAGAAGGGTATGTTAACAGGATTTAAAAGGCATTTGGACAAATGCATGAATTAGAAGGATATGGACCAAATGCAGGGAAATGGGGTGAATGTTGATGGACATTTTGATCAGCGGACCAGTTTAGACCAAAGGGCCTATCTCCATGTTGTAGGACTCTATGACTATGAGGATAGATTGCAGGATTGGGATTGTTCTCCTTTGAAAAAAGAACACAAAGAAGAGATTTGATCGACACATTTTTGAAAGATTGTTGCAGCTTGTATAAGGAAGGAGAGGGGGAGAGAGAGAGAGAGAGAAAGAAGTTATTCCTGCTTGTAAAATGAACAAGAACAAAAGGGCATAAATTTAAAGTAAAATAGCAAGGATGATGTGAAGAAAAGCTTTTTCACACAGCGTGCAGACTGCCTGGAAGTGTGGTAGAGGCAAGTTCATTTGAGGGATATGAATAATGTGCCACGGTAGGGGAAAAGCACTAGGTAATGATGCAAATTGGAAGAGCTAATGCAGGCATCGTAGGGCCAAATGGCTTATTTCTACATCATAACAATCCTGTGATTCAATGTATATGTGTCTGTTAGGTGTGTGTGAATGAAAGTGTAATGTGTGCACTGGAATGTGGGGGTGTGTGTGTATGTTGATAAATGTGCACCAGTGTGTTTGTCTTAACCCATTACTTTAAGGAAAAACATTTAGCACAGTAAAACTTGGAAATGGTGGTATTACTCCAAATTGAATTTCTATACCTTGGTATACTAAATGGCTTCACACCAGTGCAATAATTTCGGCAAGATTTTGACTCTATAATTCTATGGTTATTGCCACTATACAATTCCCTTAGTGATCAGCTTTCAAATTCTCCAGCTAGCAACAACTTTGCCCAGAGGGATTAATCTCCCCTCAGCCGTGTCAAGTTATTGAATTCTAATCATGTGATGCAGAGAAGCAAACAAAGTTGCAGCAAAATACAGGGTGTGTGAGAAATATTGAGAAATTAAACGTAAAATAATTTTGGAAAGAAAAAATGAGCAGACATTTTACTTCACTAAGAAAAGACCTTGTTTATTTAACCTATGCATGCTCTTCATGATTGTATAAACCTCTATAAGGTCACCCCTCAGCTCCAGAGAAAACCACCCCAGCTTATTCAGCCTCTCCCTACAGCTCAAACCCTCCAAACCTGGCAGCATCCTCGTAAATCTTTTCTGAACCCTTTCAAGTTTCACAACATCCTTCCTATAAGAGGGTGCCTGGGAGTTTTTTCACTGGAGCATAGGAGGTAGAACGGTTACCTTATAAATGTTTATAAAATAATGAAGGTTATAGACAGGGTAAATGGTAATTGTCTTTTTTTCTAGGAAGTGGGATTTCAAGACTAGGGGGCACATTTTTAAGGAGCGGTGAGAAAGATTTGAAAAAGACATGATGGGCAATCTTTTTACACAAAGGATGGTTCGTTCACATGTAGAATGAACTTCCTGACGATGTTGGTACAATTACAATACTTAAAAGATATTTGGAGAAGTACATGAATGGGAAAGGTTTAGAGGGATGTGGACCAGGAACAAGCAGGTAGGACTCACTTGGGCATATACTGGTTGGATCGAAGGGTGTTTCTGTGCTGTATGACTCTACCATTCAATGATCAAATATCTCCTCACTGGTCCTGGACCAGAAATCTGAATTACTGATCTTCCCAGCTACAGATCTGTTTTGAATGATGTTGTTTGTTCAATAAGGTTATATGCAGCAGTAGTCTGAATAGGGCAATACACAGCTCCAACATGACTTCTGGAGGTCAGTAATCAAATTAATCAGCAAAAACGCCATTTTCTTTAACACTGTTTCACACTGCTTTAGACATGTTGAGCATTCATTTTTTTTAACCCCATGAAATATTTACACCAGTACGCTGAGAAAGCCCAGATGCTTATGTGTCAAAATGTTAATGCTATGTTAGATCAAGCAATCCATTGGTTTGCGTTTCGAAATATGATGGTCAGTGCAGATTGGGATTGTCCAGATGTTTGCAAAATGATAGTTGTTAGCAAGTGCCATAGAATACTCCAGGATACTCCAGAATATTTATGTTAGGGATTACTATTTACATTAATATGGTTCATTTTACAAACTTGGCATAACAAAATGAGTAAAAGAGTAGTCACTATTGTCCAGTAGCAAACATGGCAATTCGTTCAGGAGGAAGCTCCCATTAAATGCAGAGGTAATCACTAGGTAATCTCCGATAAAGTTTACCAATCAAAACATTAGCTCTGTTTATATCTACTCACAGATTGCTTGCTAAATGTTTTTAAGTATTTGTTTTCATGAATAACCAAATGCTTTGTTATTTCTTGATGGAGAATGGAATATTGGCCGGGGCACAGAGACCCCTGTCACGTCTTAACTAATACAGCAGAGAAGGCAGCCAGACATGTCCGTTTAACATTTGCTCTGATCGCAGCATGGTTATATTGATTTGGAGATGCCGGTGTTGGACTGGGGTGTACGAAATTAAAAATCACACAGCACCAGGTTATAGTCCAACTGGTTTAATTGGAAGCACACTAGCTTTCGGAGTGGTGCTCCTTCATCAGGTGGAGGGGCTCGATGGTGGAGGGCACGATCGTAACACAGAATTTATAGCTAAAATTTTCAGTGTGATGTAATGAAATTATACATTGAAAAATTGATTGTCTGTTAAGCCTTTCATAAATTAGAATACAGTGATAGTTTCACTTCTTTCATGTGTAAATCACAAACCCTTTTTTTAAGTTGCACTCTCAGGTTAGCTGTTAACAATGGTGATAGCTAGACAATATGTTGAAGGTGTTAGCCCCCTGTGTTCTCTGTCTATGATCTGATGTTTAGATTGATTCTAATCTAAAAAGTGAGATAACAGAGTTTTACATAAATTCATGAAGTTTTTGAGCTCAGAGTTCTACATGAATGTATGCAGTCTTTGAGCAAAGTGCAATGTAACTCTGCAAGTACAAATTCACCCCACAAAATATATGTGTGCATGTGGGTCTTTGTCTGTCTGTGTGTATGTGTCTGTCTGGGAAACCGAGCAAAGGCTATGACAACGGATGAATGGGCACTGCACAACAATCAACAGACAGGAGTGTTCCCTCCCAGTTGGGGAACACTTCAGTGGTCCAGGACATTCAGCCTCAGACCTTCGGGTGACCATCCTACAAGGTGGACTTCGGGACAGGCAGCAGAGGAAAGTGGCCAAACAGAGACTGATAGTTAAGTTCGGTACCAATAGGGAGGGCCTCAACCGGGACCATGGGTTCATGTCACATTACAGGTGATCACCATTGCACTACACACGTACAGATATTCCTACACACACATACATTCTCACATATACAAGGACACAAGTACACACAGATGCGCACACAGACACCCACACACACCCTTACAGACACACACACGCACCGCCTCACAGACTTAAGACACTCTGCACTCACTACACACACCACCACACATACACACACACACACTTTCTCACACTCACAACCCCCATCCCAGATAAACACATACACACAGACAGACAAAGACCCACATGAACACATATATTTTGTGGGCTGAATGCCATGTTTCCACACTGCAGGGATTCTATTCTGCGAAGTCTCTAGAAGTTGAGAAAGAAGACTGACTGTGTGGAGTTTGCACGTTCTCCCCGTGTCTGCGTGGGTTTCCTCCGGTTTCCTCCCACAGTCCAAAGATGTGCGGGTCAGGTGAATTGGCCATGCTAAATTGCCCGTAGTGTTAGGTAAGGGGTAAACGTAGGGGTATGGGTGGGTTTCGCTTCGGCGGGTCGGTGTGGACTTGTTGGGCCGAAGGGCCTGTTTCCACACTGTAAATCTAATCTAATAAAAAGCCAGCCTCGCAGATCAAAGACGGTGACGGTCCCACAACACAGGGCACCGCCCTTCTCCACATCTCACACAGAGTTAGTCTGCCCCCTCCTGAATTAGTGAAGACCCCCGTGCTGAAGGAGAGTCACTAGTTAGTACCTTGATTTGTTGTGAGAGATGCTGCCAGACTGCGGTGGCACAGTGGTTAGCACTACTGCCTCATAGCACCAGATATCCGGGTTCAATTCCCATCTCAGTTGATTGCCTGTGTGGAGTTTGCACATTCTCCCCGTGTCTGTGTGGGTTTCCTCCGGGTGCTCCAAAAAATGTGCTGGTTAGGTGAATTGGTCATGCTATATTGCCCGTAGTGTTAGGTGCAGAACGGGTCGGTGTGGACTTGTTGGGCCGAAGGGCCTGTTTCCACACTGTAAGTAATCTAATGTACTTTCCAACCATTCTATTGCTTTTGTGTCGGATTTTGAGCACCCATAGCTCATTCAGTTCTTTGTGAAGACTCCCCCTCCCCCAACTTCCGAGAATGAGGGGAGGGGAGGGGAGGGAAAGGAACGCCTGGGATTGTTGATTGACACCGTCTGATGACCAATCAGGCGTCAGGTCGGGATGCAATCCCCGCCCAGGAGGCGGCACGAGCCTCGGAGAACACTGAAAAGAACAAGTGGCGGAGTGCGTGAAGCAGTTTCTGCGACACGATGGTGATTGTCCTTCATACAGGGGCGGTCATGCCCAACATCGGTCTGGGCACCTGGAAGGTGAGGGATAAGAAACCGGTTCCCATTCACAGGAAGTCAGCTCAATCCGAGCAGAGGAGCTTCTTCGCCAGTGCAATGTGGCACAATAACACTTGGAGTGTGGCAAGAGACTGGGAAATAGGTAGAGGGTTTGGAGAAAGGGGGTTAGAAAGTGGGGTGGGGGGTTTGAAAGTGAGCTCGAGGGGAAAGGACGGGTGATGGTTGGCAGGGGGTTGAAAGGCAGCGGCGTTGGGTGCTGGATGGTGGGGGGGAAAGGGGAGTGAGGGCGGGTGCTGAATGCGGGTGTGTGAGGGCGGGTGCTGGATTGGGGGGAGTTAGGGGGAAATGTAGGGTTATTACATCGCAGTAGTAACCCTACATTCTTAAGCTGTGACCCCCCCTCAATCATTGGGTGTATCCTTTGTGTTTGCCCTGTCTAGTCCTGTGAGATTCTTCTGGATTTCTTTAATGTTCCCTTCATTCGAACAGTTCCTGTTTGTCATACATCACTCCTGCCATCCCAGGAATTCATCTAATAATTTGATTTTATTTCTGAGGCAGGCTGGGATTGCATAACGTGAGCAGAGTTTGTTGTTGGTAGCTAAACATTGGTATCTGTCATTCTGATACAAGTTTAAAAAAAATACTGCAGTTACTAGAAAACCTGAAATAAAAACAAAACCATGCTGGGTATTTTCAGCAAATTAGGCTAAATCTTAATGGGTGAAAAGATGGGCTCATCTTGTGATATTCATTCAGTTCCTCTCCAGGTGGAGATAGTTCCAACATTTTTCTGCTTTAATTTCACTATTTTGGATCTGTTTAGGGGAAAATCTAACTTTTCTTTTGTTTTTTTTAATTTCACATGTACTGTAGGTATGTGAAGTGGCAGAGAACTGGAAGTGACAAATTATTTCTAAAGGATCTGTTTAATGATAGACTTTCAGGCAATTCCATATGGAATGTTGTGAAAGTGGGTTTATATAGCTATTGACTTGCATGCTATCAGCTGTCTAATTTTGGAAATACAAAACCTCTTTCAAAATTACTACAAACAGTATGTCTTGGGCTTAAAGTAAGCAAGAGATAGATCAGTTTGAAAACTTCACAAATTAATATCTGCATTTCTTTGGTAAATGAATCCTAAGGTATAATCTGAATCTTGGTATGTTTCTAACCTTTGTCACTGAGCGAGGAAGAAAAATGTATGTTTAGAATGATTCATTTGAGGGATGAATTTGTAGAGATTTGGAATTGTATTTTCAAAATGGGGTGCTTGCAGTCAGGCTGAAAAGGCATTGAGTGGGATGATGGGAATACAGTAAGACTAATGAAAGCTAGAGGGTGGATGACTGAGTTGGAGTGATCCACTTGCAAAAATGTGGCACTAGGAATGCAAACACCATTTGAATATTTTTAACAATTGTTAAAATATGTGTAGAGAAAAGCAATGTGTGGGTAGGTGGAAGAGTAGGAGGAAGAGGTTGTGTGCAGAAAGATGGAGTTACAAATGGTCGTAGAGTCATAGATGTTCAGCATGGACACAGACTCTTCAGTCCAACTTGTCCATGTCCACCAGATATCCCAACCCACCTGCCAGCACTTGGTCTATATACCTCCAAACCCTTCCTATTCATATACCCATCCAGATGCCTTTTGAATATTGCAATCGTACTAGCCTCCTCTGCTTCCTCTGGCATCCCATTCCACATACATGGGCAACTTTGCATGAAGAAGTTGCCCTTTAGGTCCCTTTTTATATCTTTCCTTATCACCCTAAACCTATGCCCTCTGGTTCTGAACTTCCCCAGCCCAGGCAAAAGACCTTGTCTATTTACCATATCCATGCCCCTCATGATTTTCTAAACCTGTAAGGTCACCCCTCAGCCTCCGATGCTCCAGGGAAAATAGCCTGAGCCAGTTGAACCTCTCCCTAAAGCTCAAATCCTCCGACCCTGGTAATATCCTTGTAAATCTTTTCTGAACACTTTGAAGTTGCACAACATCCTTCTGATAGGAAGGAGACCAGAATTGCATGCGAAGTTCCAAACGTGGGCTAACCAATGTCCTCTACAATTGCAGCATGACCTCTCAACTCCTGTAATCAATACTCTGAGCAATAAAGAAAAGCATACCAAACACCACCTTCACTATCCTATCTAGCTACATCTCTACTTTTAAGGAGCTATGAATCTACACTCCAAGGTCTTTGTTCAGTAACACTTTCTGGGACCTGACCATTAAGTATATATGTTCTGCTAATATTTGCTTTTCCAAAATGCAGCACCTTGCGTTTATCTAAATTAAACTCATTTGCCACTCCTCAGCCCATTGGCCCATCTGATCAAGATCCTATTGTAATCTTCTTCGCTGTCCACTACACCTCCAATTTTGTAAATCTGTAAACCTACTAACTCCTACCTTTTATGCTCACATCCAAATCATTTTATATAAATGACAAAACGTAGTGGATCCAGCATCGATCCTTGTAATACTCCACTGGTCACAGGCTTCCAATCTGAAAAACAACCCTCCCCCACAGTTTTCTACCTTTGAGCAAGTTTTATGTCTAAATGGCTAGTTCTCACTGTATTCCACGAGATCTAACCTTGCTAACCAGTGTCTCATGTAGATAATGTTTACCGCTCTGCTCTCTCCAATCCTCATTGTTACTTTTTCAAAAAAACTTGACTTAAGTTTGAGACATGATTTCCCACACAGTCATGTTGACTATCCCCAATCAGTCCTTGCCTTTATGTACATGTACATCCTGTCCAACAGCTTGCCCACCACTGACATCGGGCTCACTGGTCTATCGTTCCCTGGCTTGTCCTTACCACCTTTCTTAAATAGTGGCAATATGTTAGAAGAGAGGTGGGCAAGTTAACAGATGGATCTGGTTGTAAGAAACAAACATGCAGGGTGAAATAACTACAGAGGCTGGTATTCCATCACCAAGTCATGCTTTATTTACATGCACAAAACTGAACAATAAAGAAAAGCATACCAAATGCCACCTTCACTATCCTATCTATTGTAGGGCTGTGGTCAGCCCTAGCCTGGCATCAGTACCCAGAACTGATGAGATTCTAAATTCACTGTTTATGTTGGTCAGCTTGGCTTCCTGGTTGGCCCAAGTAAATAAAGGTTGAAGAGTTTATGCCCAAAAAGTCGATTCTTCTGCTCTCAAAATTTGAGTCATGGATGGAATCTATATCAGACCTCTGTACAGAGAAAATTCCATTACTTCAGACAGTGAAGTATGCTGAGTGTGAATAGGCATTCTTTTGAGAAAGACATTTGTAAAATAATGGGATGTACTAGTTTCAATCATTCACCTCTGTTCCATAGAGGCTTTATTTTAAATTTGATTTTGGTTTCTAACAAATGCTTTCTTCAGTCTCCAAAAGGTCAAGTGGCTGAAGCAGTGAAGGCAGCCATTGACACAGGATACCGTCACATTGATGGTGCATATATTTATGAGAATGAGAAGGAAGTGGGTGAAGGCATACACCAGAAGATTAAGGAAGGGGTAGTAAAGCGTGAAGATCTCTTCATTGTCAGTAAGGTAAAGTGAGGGGTTTTGAAATTTATTCATAAACACTAATTCTCTCCTCCGCAATGCACAATGGTAGCAATGCAGTAACTGCCACTGATACACTTCTGACAGCATCTTTCAAACTTGTGACCAGTACCAACTTAAAGGATAAGGGTATCAGGTGTAAAGTTAATTTTGTTTGATTCATTTATGGGTAGTTGGTATTGCTGGCTGGGCTAACATTTGTTGCCCATCCCTGAAGTTAACAGTCGACCACATTCTAGTAGTTTTGGAGTCATACGTAGGCAAGGCCACTAAGTATGACAGTTTTCCATCTCTAAAGTGACTTTGGTGAACTAGCTGTTTTTGCAACATTTTGAAATTGACTTTGAACTCTGGATTTAATCTTTTTTTGCTGGGGCATCAGAGATCTGGTAATGACAACTTACAAGTTCCCCTCTAAACCCCACACCATCCTGATTCAGCTACCTTCAGGATTAGTGGTGCTGGAAAAGCACAGCAGTTCAGTCAGGATCCGAGGAGCAGAAAAATCGATGTTTCGGGCAAAATCCTTCATCAGGAGAAGGGCTTTTGCCCGAAACGTCAATTTTATTGCTCCTCGGATGCTGCCTGAACTGCTGTGCTTTTCCAGCACCACTAATCCAGATTATGGTTTCCAGCATCTGCAGTCCTTGTTTTTACCTACCTGATACCTTTCACTGACTGCATTTTACAAAATTCTGCATTGGTGACCTTAACGTCCCTGGGTGAACCTCATGAGCTGCAGTTGTTCAAAAAGTAACTTGAAGAACAGTTGAAGATGGGGAACAAATATAAAACTTTTTAGTTGCACTAAAATTATATTAAACTGTTTTTTTTTAAAAAAATGCATTTTCTTTTCACTTCTCAAAATAAATGCATTTTATTTACCACTCCTGAAATTCTATTCATTTTTTAACTTTCTCCAAAGTATTGACAGAAATTCCCCACTTCAGAAATAAATGTGGGAGAAGGTTAAAAGAGCATTTTTTTTTATGCTTCGATCTTGTCATTTTGCTAATAATTTTTGTTGTCCCATTAGCTCTGGTGCACCTTTCATGCAAAAGATAAAGTGAAGGAGGCCTGTTCTAAAACCTTGACTGACCTGAATCTAGACTATTTGGATCTCTATCTTATTCACTGGCCCATGGGATTCAAGGTAAAGTGTCCCACCAAAATGCATTTGTTGTCTTTGTCTGTACATTGTACCTTAATCAGACTTGTTACTTCAAAAGAAATAACATTCTTAAATGCTCAAATATGGTCATTGGGTTGTTTATAACATTGATTTAATTTAAAATAACATTGGGCTGCTGGTGGGTGGAGTAATTCCAACCCCATTTTAACTAAGGGATACTCTTGTCATGTATTAATCCTGTTGGGTAGTGTTAACACAATGAAAGCCAAACGTCTTATTTTAACTGGCAGAACTATGGTTCTTAGGTGAAAACAAAATCTTGTGGCAATGTTACCACATTTAAAAGATTTTAAACAGGAAAACCACTATTAACTTCATAATATGATTGCTAACAATTATGTTTATACACTGTTTACTACTTTCTCTCAAATTTCTTCTGCTTTTATATCTTGCATATATAATTATGCAACCGTCTGATTATGATAACTTTTTAATTCTTCTCCAGTTCTAGATATTTTCAGTGGTCTAACTTTTTTCACTATCTCTTGTGTAGATGCTTCTTTCTTATTTGGTTCCAGGATCATCTGCAGAATGTTTTTTCTTTTGGCTGCAAGACCTTTTTTAAAAGAACTATAGATTTTCCCACTAGCTAGAAATTAGCCAGATTTTCTAGGTTTTTTCTGTTCCCTTGTAAAATTCGTACTGAAG
Source organism: Hemiscyllium ocellatum (assembly GCF_020745735.1). Taxonomy (NCBI): domain Eukaryota; kingdom Metazoa; phylum Chordata; class Chondrichthyes; order Orectolobiformes; family Hemiscylliidae; genus Hemiscyllium; species Hemiscyllium ocellatum. The sequence continues at coordinate 68,330,629 of NC_083419.1, read as the reverse complement.
TTAAAACTCATTCTATATGAATGGTGAAATTAGCAAATTTTAGTTGGACTGTCTTAACTGTTACTTGCTTTGCCTATCTTACGTCTGAGTTTCAAAATGCACGCCAGATCCAAGTTAACTGAAAATGTGAACAAGTGCCCAGGTAAATTGAAACAAGAGGGGAACAATGACATAATGGAACTGGTTATCTAGACTAAAGCTGTAGGGGTAGTGACAGTTGGTAAAATTTGTGTTACATTTTATAAAACAGAATTAAGAGTTAGTTTAATGTTGAGCATGTTTACTGTTGATAGTTATAAAGGCTCATCTGGTTCACTCAGGACATCTGACTTACATGTGACTCCAGATTGACAGCAATGTGATTGATTTTTAATGGCCCTTTGAAATGGTCTAAGCAAACTACTCCATTGTATGTAGCCATCACAAAGTTTCAAGGAATGAAACTAGATAGACCACCTAGAAAATGAAAGCAATGTGCACAGCCTTAGTGATTTGTGCAAAATCCCTCCAGTTAACAACTGAGAGCTTGAGCCAAATTTGAGGGAATTGTCTCAGATTAGTCCAGCAGTAGCTTGACAGTTGATTTTGGGTATCGTATCTTTCAGACACTATTGCAGATGCTACCATTGATTTCTGCGACTGTGTCCTGTCTGTAGAGATTTGTGGCACTATGGCAGTCAGGAAAAAATTGTCCAGGAGCTCCTCAACATTCCTTCTTTATCAAAGGAAGTCCCAGCATCAGGTTGAAAATGGACAGGGAAAATTCTTCAGGTTATAACGTGTTGTCCTCTACATTGGAGGAAGCCTTTAGGATGGTAAGGGTGTAGAATGTACTCTGTGGGGAAGTTCACTGACTACCACAGAGTCAAGGTGTAGTGGAACTAATAAGCAAGGTGGTGAAGTTTTAAAGGTTCTGCACTTGTGGTGTTCAAAGTCAGGAGTATAGATTGAACAGAGATATGTCACATTTATGAAACAAAAGTGCCAAGATTTAAAATGGTTGGCAGAAGAAGCAAATATGGTATAAGGAAGTTCTCATGCAATGAATGGAAGTAGGTTCAATCAAAGCATTCAGGAGATTAGACTGTATCTTTACAAAGAATAATGTGTAGGGTTATGGAGAAGGCAAGAGAATGGCCTTGAGTGAAATGCTCAGTTTGTGCAGACATGATGGACTGAGTAACCTCCTGTACCAATTGATTTCTGTCCCAGAGCACCAAAGACATAATGCATTCTCCAGGCAGAACTGAGGAAACTGAGGGAAATTGTTAATTTTTTGTATGTATTTTGATATAATTTTAGTCTTTAGAGTCAAAGAGCTGTACAGCACGGAAGCAGCCCCTTCAGTCCACTCGTCCATGCCGACCAGATATCCCAACCCAATCTAGTCCCACCTGCCAGCACCTGGCCCATATCCCTCCAAACCCTTCCTATTCATATACCATCCAGATGCCTTTTAAATGTTGCAATTGTACTAGCCTTCACCACTTCCTCTGGCAGTTCATTCCATACCCATACTATCCTCTGTGTGATAAAGTTGCCGCTTAGGTCTCTTTTATATCTTTCCCCCCTCACCCTAACCTATGCCCTCTAGTTCTGGACTCTCCCACCCCAGAGAAAAGACTTTGTCTATTTATCCTATCCATGCCCCTCATAAACCTCTATCTGGTCACTCCCCAGCTTCTGACGCTCCATGGAAAAAACAGCCCTAAGCTATTCAACCTCTCCATATAACTCAAATTCCCCAGCCTCAGCAATGTCCTTGTAAATCTTTCCTGAACCCTTTCAAGTTTCACAACATCCTTCTGATAGGAAGGAGACCAGAATTGCATGCAATATAAAATCTCTCCCCTGGGTTGGGAGTCCAGAACTAGAGGGCATAGGTTTAGCTTGAGAGAGGAAAGATGTAACAGAGACCTAAGGGACAACTATGAATGGGAAGGCTTTCATCCAGGGCAAAGCCATCTGAAGGCAAGCAATTTGAGCAGGAGGGTGCACTACCCACGCTGAATCAGGGACAGCAAAGTTACTTGGACACTTAATATCAGGAGGCTCTTATTGTCACTTTAGAATTGAATATTAGTAAAGTTCAGGCTAGTGTTATTGTGAATGAGGTGGGTAAGGGGAACCAGGGACAAGTGTGAGCCTCTGCAATTTCCCAATAAATTTGAAGTCAGTTGACTTTACTGATGCATGCATTCCAGTTTGTATGGCACAGGAACTCTTACTGGGGTAAGAAGTGGCTGAGTGTTGGGAGGGTCTGCACCTAAACCATGCTCAAATCAGTGTTCTTCTAATAGTCATACAGCTGTACAGCATAGAAACAGACCCTTTTGGTTCAATTCATCCATGCTGACCAGATATCCTACATTAATCTAGTCCCATTTGCCAGCATTTGGTCCTTATACCTCTAAACCCTTCCTATTCATGTATCCATCCAGATGTCTTTTAAATGTTGTAATTGTACCAAGCTCCTCTTCTTTCTCTGGCAGCTCATTCTATTCATACATCACCTTTTTGTGAAAAGGTGGCCCCAAGGTACCTTTTGAAATCTCTTCCATCTCACCTTCAACCTATGTCCTTTTGTTTTGGGCCCCATCCATCGCAGGGAAAAGCCCTTGGCTATTCGCCATATCATGCTTTTGTAAACCTCTATAAGGTTACCCCTCAGCCTCCGAAGCTCTAGTGAAAACAGCGCCAGTCTATTCACCTTCTCTCTAAAACCCTAGCACTGGAAAATCCTCATTTCTGAACCCTTGCAAGTTTCACCACATCCTCCTTATAGCAGGGAGTTAAGAATTGCATACAGTAATCCAAAAGTGACCTAACCAATGTCCTCTACAGCCACAACATGACCTCCTAACCCCTATACTTGATGAACTGACCAATAAATGCAAGAATTTTAAATGCTGCCTTCACCATCCAATCTACCTGCAACTCCACTTTCAAGGAAGTATGAACTTGCACTCCAAGGTCTCTTTGTTCAGCAGCACTGCCCAGAACCTTAACATTTAAGTATTTATGTCTTGCTGTGACTGGCCTTTCCAAAATGCAACCTGTCACGTTTACCTAAATTAAACTCTATCTGCCACTGTTCGGCCCGTTGGCCCATCTGATCAAGGTGTTCCATTGTACTCCTTTGTTGACCACTGCATCTCCAGTTTTGGTGTTGTCTACAAACCACCTAACCATTCCTGCTATGTTCACATCTAAATCACTCTTTTTTTTTTAATATATAAATGAAGAACAACAGCGGGCCCAGCCCTGATCCTTGTGGCACACTGCTGGTCACAGGCCTGCCATCTGAAAAGCAAGCCTTTTGAGCCAATTCTCTATCCAAATGTTAGGTCTCCCTATATTCCATGTGATCTAACCTTGCTCACCAGTCTACCATGAAGAGCCTCGTCAAATGTCTTACTGAAATCCATGTTGACCATGTCCACCACTCTGCCTTCATTGGTCCACTTCAAAAAACTCAATCAAGTTAGTTAGACCTGATTTCCCATGCACAAAGTCATGTTGACTCTCCCTAATCAGTTCTTGCCTTTCCAATACAGGTAAATCATGTCCCTCAGGATTCCCTCCAACAACTTGTCTACAATGTATAACTGGGATATGGGAGAATTTTAAACTAAATCAAATCATAGGGGTAAGGGAGAAATATATAACGTTGATCTCTCAAGATCACGAGATAAAGGAGCAGATTTAGGCTATTTAGCCTACCAGTCTGTGTCACAATTCGATCATGGTTGATATGTTCCTCAACCCCATTTTCCTGCCTTCTCCATAACCTTTCATTCCCTTACTGATCTACAATCTATCAATCTATGTCTTAAATACACTCAATAACTTGGCCTTCACCAACACCTACATCAATGAGATCCATAAATGTCGCACTATTTCTAGTGAAGAAATTCTTTCAGTTCTAAAGAGTTGTCTCTTCACCTGAGGCTGTGCCCTCAGGTCCTGGTCTCTCCTATTAGTGGGAACATCTTCCCTATGTCCACTATATCCAGGCCTCTCAGTTTGTGTTTCAATGAGACTCTCCACCCACCAATACCATCACCACTCATCCTTCTAAAATTCATTGAGTACAGACCCAGAGTCTTCAACTGCTCATGACAAGCCCTTCATCCCTGGAATCATTCTTGTGAACCTCCTTTGGTCACACTGAATTGCCAGCCTGTCCTTTTTTTTGATACAGGACCTATAAACTGCTTACAATATTCCAAATATGGTCTAACCAAAGTTTTATACAGCCACAATAGTACACCCCTGCTATGGTATTCTAGCTCTCTTGAAATGTGTCCTGAAATTGCATTTGCCTTCTTAACTGCCAGTTGAACATGCATGTTTACCTTAGAATCCTGAAGAGGATTCCTTAAGTGCCTTTGTACTTCAGATTTCTGAAGCTTTTCCCTGTTTAGAAGATAGGCACTATGGAGGTGTAGACTATCAAAGTGTTCCCACTTTGATTTCCATCTGCCACTTCTACAGTGGCAGCCTTTCTGTAGCATCCACACTGATGTTTGCGTTATACGCAAACATCAATCAGCAGTGCCCTCAGTTCTTTCATCCAGAGCATTATTGAAGAATGTGAATAGTTGTAGTCTCAACACTGACCCCTATGGAGTTCTAGTCACTGGTTGTCATCCTTTTTCCCCAGTCACTGTCTTCCATCAGCCAATCCTCTATCCTTGCCAGGATCTTGCCTGTAACACCACAAGCCTTTATTTAGCAGCCTTCAGTGCAGCACCTCTTGGAAAGCCTTTTGGAAATCAAAGCGGAAGAATATAGTAAGATGGTATGGAAGCCTATAGGGTCCTGACCAACATGGGCTGTGGTGAGCAATTCATTGATTCATTTTTGATCAAAGTTTTATATGTTGAAACAAGATTTTCTTTTATAGGAGCCATGAGATGCCTGATCATAGGGGTTACTCTTTCTAACCACTTCATTAGCTGTCAATTTCACCTCATTAATATTCACATTTTCCGATTGTACCTGTGACAATGAAGAAACAATGTTGAACATAGTCAACCATGAAAGTTAGTGCTGGTGGTGTGCACTTGTATAGTCTGGTTGAGTGGGGACCTTGGTGGTATAAAGTCTGTGGGTTTGATTGGGAGGGCTCAAAAACCAGGCTATGAATGTTGCAGCATTAGAGAGACAGATGTATTGAATCCGAACGATATCTCTGAGCATAGCATACCGTGTGACCCTTGAGTATAAGTTTGCTGTGTGTAGCCCAACTCCTTGACCCTGAGCCTCCTGAACTTTTCATTCAGAAATACACTGAACCCCATGAATGTCTGTGATGCAATAACCATATCTGTACACCTAAAAATATGTTGACCAGAGTCTGTTTTTGGTACGATCTGGCAATTGAGGTGTTCTGCTCAGAGCATTAATGAATCAGCTGACAGAATTGTTTTTCTCCTTTCCCTTGGTCTCTGACATTGTGCTGGCCAGAGAATCAGTTATGTCAAACTTCAAGATTTGATGTGGAGGGGTAATTTCTCTGGCCTTGAATTTCTTAAAATGGTCTTGGGGAATAAATTAAAGTTTATTTGCTAGGTGTATCAAGAGATTTTTTTTTCCCTGTTAGTAATGCATGTCTGGATATCATCGTTTCTTAATTTTTTCCTTTTTTTTGTATAATGAACTTCTGTTCTCAAGAAAATCTGTCAGCTTGTGACTTGTTTGTTTGTTTCAGTGAATGACCACCATGTTAACTGAAATGACGATAACTGATTGATTTGTCAGGCCAGATTTCATTGTGGGATTTGACTTGTCCAGTAGTACTACAACTCCAATCATAACTAATAGTTGAAGCCAAAGGAAGGCTGAGGGAGTGAATTTTATGGCTAGCAGTGGTGAGCCACAGAACAGTATGTTACTGTGAGGGAGTTCAAGAGGAGTGTGAGGAAGCCTGTGTCCCAGAAAGCTAGAGTGTGCTAATTATCTGGTTACAGTTACTGAAGCCATGAATCTTTGATTTGAAAATGCATGAAATGAGATGTGTAGACTGATTTGTGATATATGCAAAAATTGATGAAAAATCTTCTCTTCCATTCACCAACTTTTGTCAGATCTTACTTAGAAACTCTAGTACAAGAAAAAGGTTGTTATTCTCTTGTAATGTAGTATTAAATGATATTTAAACATCTCTTTTAAGGCTGGTGGTGAGAATCTTCCTTTGGATGAGAATAACTTGATAATACCAAGTGACACTGATTTTCTTGACACCTGGGAGGTAAGTGTTCAGCTCCATTTTCACATTGGATCAAAATTTAGCTATTCAAGATTGAAAGGTATTTGGAGTTTAAAATAATGTCCAGCGATACTTTTAATTCCTTTTAAAAGATCACCCCCAAACAACCTATCCCAAAAAGAAAGCTGATCCATTAGCTTTGTCAACTGTAACTACCCTGGAGATTCCTTTGTTAATCAGGCATTATTATCACTTAAGAACAATAGTTTTGTTTTCACAGGGTATGGAAGCTTTAGTTGATAACGGAATGGTTAAAGCTATAGGACTGTCCAACTTTAATGAGGAGCAGATTGGCCGGATCCTGAATAAACCAAATCTGAAACATAAGCCTGCAGTCAACCAGGTAATGGGAAGATTAAATCATTGGCTTCCAGCTTTTTATTTTCACTATAGCTTTCAAGAACACTCAGTAGTTGGCGATGCATCTCTCTGCAAAACTACATCTGACGCTTTTTTCTTGTTTTGTTGCTTTAAAGATTGAATGCCACCCTTACCTGAGTCAAGAAGATCTGATCTCCTATTGCCATTCAAATGGCATTGTTGTGACTGCCTATAGCCCATTGGGATCTCCAGATAGACCATGGTATCTAAGATATAAGCTTATTAACCACCATACAATGTAGTTAAGGAAAAGCTGCTTGTCTGTATTGTAGATATTTAATAATTTATACAGGGACTTCTATGTACTTTTTTTAGTTCTACGATCCTGTGTGTAAAGAAAGGTGGTTGTGAAAGGAGAGCTTTGGTTGTGTACTTTATTAATAGCTTCCTTCAGAGTGAAATTTCCAAATTCCTTCAGTCAACAAAGTCACCTATGCCCTTAAGCATCATGATCTTTTGTTACACAAATACAATTTGATAGCTGTTTAGGTCATTTTTTTTCTTTTTTGCAGTGTGTTCTGTGGCTCACCACTGCTAGCCATAAAATTCACTCCCTCCGCCTTCCTTTGGCTTCAACTATTAGTTATGATTAGAGTTGTGGCACTACTGGACAAGTCAAATCCCACAATGAAATCTGGCCTGACAAATCAATCAGTTATTATTTACTCCTTTTATTGCACAGGTTATGACTGTTGCTTTGGGTATGTCTTGTTTTGGTCCCAAATCTGCTTGACCTTTTTGAATTCTCATGATTTGTTTGTGAAAGTGAATTGTTAAAGATAGCTGATAATCACCTCTTCTATAACTTTGGATGCAGTTTCTCTTTAACTCCTAGAAATTTGTCTTATCAATACCTGAACCTTTTTTTTTTCCCAAAAAATATTTCAAAAGACACCTCCGTGCCCTTCTGTGATGTTAGAGCTATAGGACTGTCCAACTTTAATCAAAAGCAGAACTTTTGAGCCAAAGTTGTGCCCACTTTCTACTTAGTGTATTCTAATCAATGATCACTGCAAATGCAAATCATAGAATTGCAACAGAAGAGGAAAAGGCTATTCAGTCTGTTTTGAGTGCTCTTTTTTTGTAAGAATGATTCACCTAGTCTCAAATGATATTTTTTTGGACAGCATTAATGAAGGTTACATTTGCTGATTGTCAGCCAAAGAACTTACCTAACATGAATATTCAATTGTGAATCAATTACTAAGACTTCAATGCCTGGAAATGTGCAAACTTGAATACATTTAATTTCCTTTTCATTTCTCAATAGGGCAAAAAATAACGACCCTACGCTTCTCGAGGAACCTACACTCCAAAATATAGCTCGAAGTCATGGTAAAACAGCAGCGCAAGTACGTGAGCATTCATTGTACTCTGGTATGGGTCCAGTAGCAATGATTGATTGTAATTGCTCTTAATAATTTGCATCATGCTAAAATGTTGTTGTTTATTTGTCTCAGTTTTTTAATGAATAATGTTTGTAATATTTGTAATCAACATTCAATTTACAATGGGTTAATTCCTGACAATAACCAAAGGAGGGATTGGGGTGAGGGAATGACCCCTGAAATTTGAATAACTTAAAATCATTGACCTCAGAAGAATGAAACTTTCAAACCTTGTGAAACTCCACAAGGTAGATATTGGGTGGGGATATTTCCTCTGGCAGCCATGTCTAGGATTCATGTTCTCAGTAAGGTTTGTCTATTTAGAACAAAGATGAGAAATTTCTTCATTCTAAGTATTGTGAATCTTCAAAATTCTCTACCCCAAAGAACTCTAAATTGTCAGTTAATGAATATATTCAAGACAAGCTTGCGGATTTCTAGCTCCTTAAGGAATATGATTTATAACGATAAAGGAAAGGACAAATTGATGAGCTGTGATCTTATTGTCTGGCCGAACAGACTTGAATGACTAGTTAGTGTTCCTCCTTTTTTTTTAATTCTTACGTTATGACTGCAATAACTCCAAACTCCAGATATTTAATTTTTGCTGTTAATCATAATCTTTCAGCTGTGCAAGTTTTAATACTACAAATATATTTGCCTTCATTTACACAATCCAGCTACCATGAAGCCTAAAATGTCAACGTTTTAAACTCCAATCCTCCTATATATGGGGGAATGTTGGAATCGGTTTGGGGATTTAGATCAACTAGAATTAGGGTTCTTCATCTTTTAAGGGCACGCATTATTTAATATGTAATTTCTATCTCCTGTATTTTTATAAAAATTGAATCTACTTGCTATGCTAAATTAGAAGCTCCTGACACTAAATTCAGCCCTCTTGATGTAGTAATAATTTAATTCTGAGGACAGCATATTAAAATTCTATTTTACTTCTAGAGTTTTGAAGACATCAGTGTGAATGGATGCTTCAAATGCTAAGTGGATGTGTGCCTGGTCTATATCTGGAATCCAACAGGGAACCAGCCAATCGGCCTATGTTGGTGTCACTCTACATTGCCAAGCTAGCTGTCCAATTAGCATACCCATCTCTTATGTAATAGAGGGAACATTACGTCCATTGTTTCTTTTCATTTTGCTGGTTTTGACCAATGGTTCCCAGTTGGATTGAAGCATTCAAACTTAAATGGAAGACGTTTTATATAATGATTTGCATGGGAATATAGGAGGTATGGTTAGTAAGTTTGCAGATGCCTCCAATTTTGGTGACATAATTACAGCAAAGAAGGTTACCTCTGAATGCAATGGGATCTAGATCAGATGGACCAGTGGGCTGAGGAGTCGCAGATGGAGTTTAATTTAGATAAATGTGTGGTGCTGGATGTTGCTGTGACAACTCTTTCATGGCAGAGTGTAGTGCATGTATGGAATGACATGGTAGAGGAAGTAGTGGAGGCTAGTACAGTTGCAACATTTAAAAGGCATCTGGATGGGTCTATGGCATGGTCTAAATAACAACCAGAAGCAGGGAGTGGCCAAAATAGCCTCTTATTCAGGAGCACAGCACAAGTTGAGGCGGCAATAGTATCCCAAAGTACAGTTCTTACATTAGCCCTTCTATACATAGTTCTTATATATACTAAATTCCATTAGTATGGTGTTACTTTGTTTTATCTATTGTTTGAGGGAATTTCTGTCCTGGGAAGTAGAAGATGGGTTAAAAGAAGGGTGTTGCCAGGGTTGGAGAACTTGAGCTATAGGGAGAAGTTGAATAGGCTACGGCTGTTTTTTTTTTCCCTGGAACGTCCGAGGCGGAGGGGTGATCTTATAGAGGTTTGAAAAATCATGTCTGGCATGGATAGGATAAATAGACAAAGTCTCTTTCCTTGGGTGGGGGGAGTCCAGAATTAGACCGCAGAAGTTTTGGGGTGAGAGGGAAAACAATAAAAGATTTGAGGCAAAGTTTTTCACTGAGGGTGGTACATGTATGGAACAAGCTGCCAGAGGAAGTGGAGACTAGTACAATTACAACATTTTAAAGGGTATCTGGATGGGTATACGGATAGAAGGGTTTTGAGGGATATGAGCTGGCAGTTGGGACTAGATTGGGTTGGGATATCTGGTCTGTATGGACAAGGTTAGTCCAAAAGGTCTGTTTCCATGCTGTACATCTGTGACTCTTAAGTTCTAGGGCTCTCTGCAAAAAGCATTTAAGGCCCCTCTGAAAGAATTGCAAGCTGCTATTCACTACACCAAACCATCTTATTTTTCCACTTCCTCAGGTAGATAGATGCTTCATCCCAATTGAGATGCTTTTTGGCAGACTGACTGACTATAATGTAAACCTCTATGAGTGAATGTAATTGTCCTTCACTCTTTGTAGTTTGATTTAATCTTCGTTTTCATTTTTCTTTTAGGTCTTGATCCGTTTCCAGATTCAGAGAGGTCTGGTTGTAATTCCCAAATCTGTTACCAAAAGTCGCATTCAGGAAAATTTTCAGGTAAGTGAGGGGAAATAAATTCTAAGGCATAGTGGGTACAGGGGACTGAAATGTGTTGGACCAGCACCTACTTGGAATTTCTTCATTCTGTACCAGACTTCATTCAGTTGAAGATGAGAGAAATGTGGGATGTTTTAAAAAAACTTAGAAAACTGGCCATCTTGGGATCCCTGTGAAGACCAAGGTGCCATGATTACTCACTAGCTTACTGGTATGTCTGAATATTTATTTTAAATGGGCTCCCAATTAAAAGATTCTTTATGCTTGTTCTTAGGTAGTGGTAATATGTGGTATTACACCACATTTTTTGTAGTTTTTGTCCCATTTATAAAAACAGGTTTGTGCTTTATATAGGTTTTTGATTTTGAGTTGACTGATGAGGAAATGGAGACTATCCTCTCCTTTAACAAGAATTGGAGATACTGCCCAATGCATTGGTGAGTTGATAGCAACATTTACTTTTGATACAAGTCTTTGAGCAACATTTTGTAGACTGTTCTGTAAATAGTAATAAATGCACAAGTTTGCAGAAGGGATAATGCTGCTTTATTTTTAGATCACCAATATTTGAACTGAGAAGCTGACTTACAACTAATTAGTTCATCAAGTGACCTAGATAGGCATAGCAGGAAGATGATGTGCCGTAGCTGCAACATGTAGATGTTTCTGTGGTGCCTTTTAAGATTGTATTTGACCATGGCTTGACTTAAGAATGAGAGCTGCTTAGACTCCAACTGTGCAATAGACCCTTGGGGCATCATGGAAGAGAGTTAACCAAATTCTTTAGGAAGAATAGCGAATGGGCAAGTTGACCATAGCACCATTGTGCAAGAAGCCACTCGGGAATGAAAAAGAATTTTTTGAAGTAAGGTTGGCACAGTCGGGAGAATGGATTCTGCTCTTCCTAATATTGTCCGCTCTACAGTGTGAATCAGGATATTCTCATAGTTGGAGAAAATGTAATTTACTAAATATTAAACCTGTCGATTCTGATAAAAGTATTCTTTCTATAGTATGAGACTTGGTCATTACCAAGCAATCTCTCTTGTTCAAAATAACATCAGGTACAAATGTGGAATATAATCCCTTCAGACTGTTAATTCTTTGGAAATTTAAAGGAATTAATTTTTAAAAATTTTTTTCCTTTACTACTTCCCTTTCACTTTTATTTCACTACTTTTTCTAAGAACACAAGGTAAGTCATCTAGGGCCAGGTCAGAAATTTCTTCACTCAGAGAATGGTGAGCACCTGGAATTCTTTGCAGGAAGTGGTTGAGGTCAAAACATTGAATGCTTTCAAGAAAGTTTGATATAGTTGTTGAGGCTAATGGGATGAAAGTGGGAACGGAGTACTGAATGGAATAGAATATAGAAAAATACATCGCAGTACAGGCCCTTTGGCCCTCGATGTTACGCTGACCCAAGCCCAGCTACCCTACATCCAATGACTGTTTAAATGCCCATAAAGAGGGAGAGTCCACCACTGCTACTGGCATGACATTCCATGAATTCACGACTCGCTGAGTAAAGAATCTACTCCTAATATCTGTCCTATACCTACCTCCCCTTAATTTGAAGCTATGCTCCTTGTAATAGCTGACTCAATACGTGGAAAAAGGTTCTCATGGTTAACCCTATCTAAACCCCTAATCATCTTGTACACCTCTATCAAGTCACACCTAAACCTTCTTTTCTCCAATTAAAAACAGCCCCAAGTGCCTCAGCCTTTCCTCATACGATCTTCCTACTATACCAGGCAACATCCTGGTAAACCTCCTCTGCACCCGTTCCAGTGCCTCCACATCCTTCCTATAGTATGGCAACCAAAACTGCACACAGTACTCCAGATGCGGCCGCACCAGAGTCTTACACAACTGCAACATGACCTCAGGACTGCGGAACTCAATTCGTCTGCCAATAAAAGCCAATAAGCCGTATGCTGCCTTCACAGCACTATTTACCTGGGTGGCAACTTTCAGAGATCTGTGTACATGGACACCAAGATCCCTCTGCTCATCCACACTACCAAGCATCTGACCATTAGCCCAGTACTCCATCATCTTGTTACTCTTACCAAAGTGAATCACTTCACACTTAGGGACATTGAACTCCATTTGCCACTTATCTGCCCAGCTCTGCAGCTTATCTATATCCTGCTGTAACCTGCCTCATCTTTCCTCACGTCAACAACTCCACTGACTTTCGTATCATCCGCAAACTTGCTCACCCAACCTTCTAGCTCCTCCTCTTTGTTATTTATAAAAATGACAACAATGGTCCCAAAACAGATCCTTGTGGAACACTGCTAGTAACTGCACTCCAAGATGAACTTTTACCATCAACTAATACCCTCTGTCTTCTTCCAGCCAGCCAATTCCTAATCCAAACCTCTAACGCACCCTCAATGCCATACCTCTGTATTTTTTTGCAGTAGCCTACCATGGGGAACTTTATCAAACGCCTTACTAAAATCCATATACACCACATCTACAGCTTTACCCTCGTCCACCTCCTTAGTCACCTCAAAGAATTCAATAAGGTTTGTGAGGCATGACCTGCCCTTCACAAAACCATGCTGACTATCCTTGATCACATTATTCCTATCCAGATGTTCATAAATTCTATCCCTTACAATTCTCTCTAAGACTTTGCCCACAACAGAAGTGAGACTCACTGGCCTATAGTTACTAGGGTTATCCCTACTCCCCTTGTTCAAGGGAACCACATTTGCTATCCTCCGGTCTTCTAGCACTATTCTCGTAGAAAATGAGGACGCAAAAATCAAGACCAATGGCTCTGCAATCTCCTCCCTTGCTTCCCAGAGAATCCTAGGATAAATGCCATCAGGCCCAGTGGACTCATCTATTTTTGCTCTTTCCAGAATTTCCAACACTTCCCTACATACCTCCAAGCCATCCATTCTAATTGTGACTCCATATTCACATCAGCAACAATGTCCTGTTCCTGAGTGAATACTGACAAAGTATTCATTCAGTGTCTCTCCAATCTCTTCAGCCTCCACGCACAACTTCCCACTACTATCCTCGACTGGACTTATTCCTACCCTAGTCATTCTTTTATTCCTGACATACCTATAGAAAGCCTTTGGGTTTTCCCTAATCCTACCAACCAAGGACTTTTCACGTTTACTCTCGCTCTCGCTCTCGCTCCTCCTCCTCCCCGCCCCCACCTCCTGGCTACCTTATATTTCTCAATCGCCCCAATTGAACCCCTCTAACAAGGGATTCCAATTCCTTATTAAGCCACAGCTCCCTCACATGACCCTTTCCTCCCTGTCTGACAGGTATGATCAGCTATGATCATATTGAATGGCAGAATAGTTTCAAATAGCTTCCTATCTTCAATGACACATTAGTTACAGAAACCTAGAATGCAGTGTTCTAACTGCCATCAGTGCTGGTCCTTAAAGATTCTTCATTATGATTGGGTAAGGAAATATGTTACTTGCTGTATTCACATTAGTCCTAAATGTCAGAAATGATGTTGTGTACTTTGGTTGGCAGACAGGAGCTTCTGATGTAAAAGCTCATCTTTTGGGTTGAAGTTCAAATGTAATATTCATGTAATATGTAAATTCTCTTGGTATGAGGGAATTAAAATATTCCTCTTGAATTATTGAAGCTATCATCTGTTTTTTGTTTATTTAGGTGTGTTGGGCACAAGGACTACCCATTCAAACATTAAACACACCCACGTGGGACATTTCAATCATGTTTTTGAAGATTTGTTGCTTCTCCTGTCTGGTTCGGCTTGAACAGCAGAATTCATCAAATGCATCTTAAAAGCAGACAGTTTGTTGTTTTAAAAACGATGTAATGGTGTACTGTAGGTTTTTAGTGATCTTGTTTTCCAATTATGTACACAGTGAACATCTGTAAACTGTCACTACTTCTGTAATGTATTTGATTGTATTATGTCCCTGATGCAAATAAACATTTTTGGATGGTAATTTTCCAATTGTAGTAAGATGCTTCATCTTGCTGTGCAAATCTGGGAAATGAAGTTACACTGCCTACAACTTTCTGAATGAAAGATGTGAAGGTGAAGCTGGTTAAATAAGTATTAAAAGTGAAGTGAATTTTTCATTTGGAGCACAAATCATGTTTGTGGTGTTAACTTAAGACTTTTAGGAGCTAATAAACTAAAAACCAAAAGGACAAAGATTCGGGTTTTTAAAAAAATTCAGATGCTGGATATCTGGAATGACAAATCTGCAGGTTTGGCAACATCTGTAGAGAGATATTGAATCCAATTTAGAGAGTGAATAATAACATCAGTCTCAATGTATTATTTCTGCTGCTCGGCCTGCATAGTTTCTTGCAAAATTCAGGTGGAATTGTATTGTTGGCCTCTTGTCAGCCTAACTTAATATGCTATATATCAAACTTTGTATCGCACCTTAGTTTCTTTTCTGACTATCTGAAATTTGAAGTATTGGCTAGAATTTTTAATTCTTAACACTACTAAAACAAATGAGAAAAAAGCCTCAGTAGGTCATATACTCATCCAGATGCCTTTTTAAATGTTGCAATTGTACCAGTCTCTAACACTTCCTTTGGCAGCTCATTCCATACATTCAACGCCCTGTGTGGAAAAAGTTGTCCCTATGGGGTTATTTTGATATCTTTCCCCTCTCAACCTAAACCTAAGTACTCTAATACTGGACTCTGCATCCTATGGGAAAGACTTAGAATGCAATAGACAATTGTTGCCCCTTGTGACTTTATAAGCCTCTAAACGAACTGCAGAGGAAGGGAAAAGGATGAGTTTCTGAACGGCAAGTACAGAGAGTTAGGAATTTAAAAAGGAGGTCCCCTCGAGAGTAGCAATATCTGGATTACTCCCAATGCCCCCAATAGTGAGGGTAAGAGTAGGAGGGTAGAGTAGATGAAAGCATGGCTGAGGAGCTGATGTATGGGAGAAGGATTTACATTTTTTTTGGATCATTGGAATCTCTGCCGGGGTAGATATGAGATGTGACCTGTACTAAGACTGCTTGTACCTGAATTGAAAGGCAACGAATATACTAGCAGGGAGATTTGCTAGAACTGCTTAGGAGGATTTAAACTAGTAAGATGGGGGGGTGGGACCCAGGGAGAGAGTGAGGAAAGAGATCAATCTGAGACTGGTACAGTTGTGAAAAGTGTCTAAAAAAAAAATCAAGGCAGGCAGGGACAAAGCAGAGAATAAGGTAGGACTGATAAATTAAACTGCATGTATTTCAATGCAAGAGGTCTAACGGAAGGCAGATGAACTCATGGCATGGTTAGGAACATTAGACTGGGATATAGCAATTACAGAAACGTGGCTTAGGGGTGGGCAGGACTGACAACTTAATGTTCCAGGATACAAATCAATAGGAAGGACAGAAAGGGAGGCAAGAGAGGAGGGGAAGTGGTGTTTTTGATCTGGGATAGCATTACAGCTGTACTGAGGGAGGATGTTCCCAGAAATTCATGCAGGGAGGTTATTTGGGTGGAACTGAGAAATAAGAAAGGGATGATTACCTGAATGGGATTGTATGACAGACTCCCTAATAGTGAGAAATTGAAAAACATATTTGTAAGGAGATCTGTTATTTGTAAGAATAGTAGGATGGTTATGGTAGGGGATTTTAACTTTCCAAATGTAAACCGGGGCTGCCGTTGTTTTTGGGTTTTAGATGGACAGGAATTTAAGTGTGTACAAGAACACTTCTGATTCAGTATGTGAATATACCTATTAGAGAAGGTGCAAAACTTGACCTACTCTTGGGAAATAGACAGGGCAGGTGACAGGTGTCAGTAAGGGGAGAACTTTCAGTGCAGCAACCATAATTCTGATGTAAAAGTTGAATTTCTAAATTGGAGGAAGGCTAATTTTGATGGTATTAGGCAGGAACTTTCAAAAGCTGATTGGGGACAGATGTTTGCAGGTAAAGGGACGGCTGGAAAATGAGAAGCCTTCAGAAATGAGATAACGAGAGTCCAGAGACAGTATATTCCTGTTAGGGTGAAAGGAAAGGCTGGTAGGTGTAGGGAATGCTGGATGACTAAAAAAATTGAGGGTTTGGTTAAGAAAAAGAAGGAAGCACATAGACTTATTGAGACGTACAGCACGGAAATAGACCCTTTGGTCCAGCTTGTCCAAACCGACCAGATATTTCAATGCAATCTAGTCCCACCTGCCAGCACCCAGCCCATATCCCTCCAAACTTCTTATTCATATACCCATCCAGTTGTCTTTTAAATGTTGCAATTGTACTAGCCTCCACCACTTTGTTTGGCAGTTCATTCCAGACACGTACCACACTCCATGAAAAAGTTAGGTCTCTTTTATATCTCTCTCCTCCCACCCTAAATCTATGCCTTCTGGTTCTGAACTCCCCCACAGCAGGGAAAAGACTTTGTCTATTTATCCAATCCCCGTCATGATTTTATAAACGTCTATAAGGTCACCCGTCAACCTCCGACGCTCCAGGGAACACAGCCTTGGCCTATTCAATCTCTCCCTATAGCTCAAATCCTCCAACCCAGGCAACGTACGTCCTTGTAAATCCTTTCTGAACCCTTTCAAGTTTCACATCATTCTGATAGGAAAGAGACCAGAATGAGAGGGTTTAGGTTGAGAGGAGAAAGATATAAAAGAGAACTAAGGGGCCACTTTTTCACTCGGAGGGTGGTACGTGTATGGAGTGAGCTGCTAGAGGAAGTGATGGAGACTAGTACAATTGCAATATTTAAAAGGCATCTGGAATAGTCATATGAATAGAAAGGGTTTGGAGGGAGGAGATGATACTGTTGAAGGCTGAACTGTAGTCAATTCTTACCTAGCTGTTTTATGCTGCAACATTTAAAAGGCATCTGGATAGATATATGAATAGGAAGGTTTGGAGGGATATGGGCCAGGTGCTGGCAGGTGGGACTAGTTTGGTTGGGATACCTGGTTGGCATGGACGAGTTGGACCGAAGGGTCTGTTTCCGTGCTGTACATCTCTATGACTCTGAGTCAGAAGTTACATGACACCAGTCCACAGTCCAACAGGTCCACTCGAAATCACAAGCCTTTAGGCAGCCAGTCCCCAACCACTTCACCTGATGAAGGAGCAGTACTCCAAAAGCCTACAACTCCAAACAAGCCCTGCGACTGCAACCTGGTGACCTGTGACCCCCGACCTCCAGTCCAACACCGGCATCTTCACATCAGGACTTACTAAGTTATTGATGCACAGATCAGTTAACTTGCAAGATAACCTAAAAAATATTATGACAAAAGACAAAAATAAATAAATGGAGCCTTAAAAAGAGTAAAGAAAAAAAGTTATTTTAGTTGCTAGAAAACAAGATTGATGAATTGCTTAGATTTATGTTCAAAACTTAATATCAGATATAGACAGGATTGATCAAGTTCATCCTTACCGAGTATAAAGGCCATAGGAATATACTTTAAGGGAAATCAGGAGGGCAAAAAAGGAACATGGGATAGCTTTGGCAAATAGACTTAAGGTGAATCCAAAGGGCTTTTACAAATACATTAAGGACATAAGGGTAACTAGGGAGAGAATAGGGCCCCTCAAAGATCAGCAAGGCAGCCTTTGTGTGGAGCCGCAGGAGACGGGGCAGATACTAAATGAGTATTTTGCATCAATGTTTAGTGTGGAAAGGACATGGAAGATATAGAATGCAGGGAAATAGATGGTGACATCTTGAAAAATGTCCATATTACAGAGGAGGAAGTGCTCGATGTCTTGAAATACATAAAGGTAGAAAAATCCCCAGGACCTGATCAGGTGTACCCTAGAACTCTGTGGGAAACTAGGGAAGTGATTGCTGGGCTTCTTGCTGAGATATTTGTATCATCGATAGTCACAGGTGAGGTGCCATAAGACTGGAGGTTGGCTAACAGTGCCGCAATTTAAGAAAGGTGGTATGGACAAGCCAGGGAACTTTAGACTGGTGAGCCTGACGTCAGTGGTGGGCAAGTTGTTGGAGGGAATCCTGAGGGACAGAAAGTACATGTATTTGGAAAGGCAAGGACTGATTGGGGATAGTCAACATGGTTTTGTTTGTGGGAAACATGACTCACAAACTTGATGTAGGTTTTTGAAAAAATAACAAAGAGGGTTGATGAGGGCAGAGTGGTGGACATGATCTATATGGACTTCAGAAAGGCATTCAACAAGGTTCCCCATGGGAGACTGGTGAGCAAGGTTAGATCTAAACTGGCTCGAAAGTAGAAGACAGAGGGTGGTGGTGGAAGGTTGTTTTTCAGGCTGGAGGCCTGTGATCAGTGGAGTGCCACAAGAATCGATGCTGGATCCACTACTTTTAATCATTTATATAAGTCATTTGGATATGAGCAAAAGAGGTATAGTTAGTAAGTTTGCAAATGACACCAAAGTTGGAGGTGTAGTGGACAGTGAAGCAGATTACCTCAGATTACAAAGAGATCTTGATCAGACGGGCCAGTGGGCTGAGGAGTGGCAGATGGAGTTTAATTCAGATAAATGTGAGGTGCTGCATTTTGGAAAAGCAAATTTTAGCAGGACTTATACACTTAATGGTAAGGTCCTAGGGAGTGTTGCTGAAAAAAGAGACCTTGGAGTGTAGGTTCATAGTTCCTTGAAAGTGGAGTCGCAGGTAGATAGGATAGTGAAGAAGGCGCTTGGTATACTTTCCTTTATTGGCCAAGAGCATTGAGTAAGGAGTTGGGAGGTCATGTTGCGGCTGTACAGGACATTGGTAATGCTACTTTTGGAATAGTGAGTGCAATTCTCCTTCCAATCGGAATGATGTCGTAAAACTTGAAACGGTTCAAAAAAGACTTACAAGGATGTTGCCTGAGTTGGAGGATTTGAGCTATAGGGAGAGGTTGAATAGGCTGTGGCTGTTTTCCCTGGAGCATCAGATGTTGAGGGCTGACCTCATAGAGGTTTATAAAATCATGAGGGGCATGGATAGGATAAATAGACAAAGTCTTTTCCCAGCGGTGGGGAGTGCAGAACTAGGTTAGGCGTGTGAGGAGAAAGATATAAAAAAGTCCTCAGGGCAACCTTTTCATGCAGAGGGTATTACATGTGTGGAAAGAGCTGCCAGTGGGAGTGGTGGAGGGTAGTACAATTGAATTGAATTTATTGTCACGTGTACTGAGGCACAGTGAAAAGCTTTGTATTGTGAGCAAATTAGAGTTAAGTAGCATAGATAAGTAAATAATAGGTAAACAGTGGCAAAAACAAAAACACAGGTATAGGAGAATGTTGAGAGTTTGTGAGTCCATTCAGTATTCTAACAACAGTAGGGTAGAATCTGTTTTGAAACTGACTGGTGCGTGTGTTCAGGCTTCTGTACCTTCTCCCCGATGGTATAAAAACATTGCTATGGTAGGATGGATCTTTGAGAATGCTGGCGGCCTTTCCTTGACAGCGGGCCTGGTAGATGGATTCTATAGATGGGAGGTTGGCCTTTGTGATTGTTTTTAGATTAGATTACTTACAGTGTGGAAACAGGCCCTTCGGCCCAACCAGTCCACACTGACCCGCCGAAGCGCAACCCACCCATACCCCTACCTTTACCCCTTATCTAACACTATGGGCAATTTAGCATGGCCAATTCACCTGACCTGCACATCTTTGAACTGTGGGAGGAAACCGGAGCACCCGGAGGAAACCCACACAGACACGGGGAGAATGTGCAAACTCCACACAGTCAGTCGCCTGAATCAGGAATTGAACCCAGGTCTCTGGCGCTGTGAGGCAGCAGTGCTAACCACTGTGCCACCGTGCTGGGACGAGTTCATCATTCTCTGTAACCGTCTCTGATCTTGAATGGTACAGTTGCCATGCCAGATAATGATACATCCAGACAAAATGCTCTTTTTGGCGTACCTTTCAAAGTTGGCAAGGGTGATTCACCACCATGCCAAATTTCCTCAGCTGCCTAAGGAAGAAGAGACTTTGTTGGGCCTTTGTAACTAGTGCATCCACATGATGACTGCAAGAAAGCTTGTTGATGACCACTCCCAGGGGCTTAACACTCTCCACTCACTCCATCTCCGTGCTGTAAAGGTGTGGGGGAGGAGGGGTGCAAGAGAGTGGGGGCATGAGTAACATCCCACCAAAAGTCAATAATGCGTTCCTTGATTTTGCCGGCATTAAGAGCTATGTTGTTCTCAATGAGCCATTTTTCAAGGTCTTCCACCTCTCGTCTAGTCTGTTTCATCGCCATTTGAGATTCGACCGACTATGGTGGTGTCATCAGCGAACTTGTAAATGGGATTAGTTTGGTATTTGGTGAAGCAGTCATGGGTAGATGCTGGAGCCGACCAGGGAGAAGGCAATTCTGGATCTGGTATTGTGCAACGAACCAGAATTGGTAAGGGACCTCGAAGTGAAGGAGCCATTGGGAAGTAGTGACCATAATACAATATGCTTCAATCTGCAATTTGAGAGGGAGATTGTACAGCCGGAAGGGACAATTTTTCAGTTGAATAAAGGGAACTATGGAGCTATGAGGGAGGAGCTGGCCAAAGTTCAATGGTGCAATACCTTAGCAAGGATGATAGTGGAGGAACAATGGCGGATATTTCTGTGTATAATGTAGAAGTTGCAGGATCAGTTCATTCCAAAAAGGAAGAAAGATCCTTGGAGGAGGCATGGGTAGCCGTGGTTGATGAGGGAAGTTAAGAAACATATAAAGTTAAAAGAGAAAAAGTATAACATAGCAAAGATAAGTGGGAAAACGAAGGACTGGGAAGCTTTTAAAGAACAATAGAGGATTATTAAGAAGGACATACGCAGAGAAAAAAATGAGGTATGAAGGTAAACTGGCCAATAATATAAAGGAGGATAGTGAAAGTTTTTTAGGTATGTGAAAGGCAAAAAAAAATGGTTAAGACTAAAATTGGGCCCTTGAAGACAGAAACAGGGGAATATATTACGGGGAACAAAGAAATGGCAGAAGAATTGAATTGGTGCTTCAGAACTGTGTTCACTGGGGAAGACACAAGCAATCTCCCTGAGGTAACAGTGGCTGAAGGACCTGAACTGAGGGGAATTTATATTAGCCGGGAATTGGTGTTGGAGAGACTGTTAGGTCTGAAGGTTGATAAGTCCCCAGGGCCTGATGATCTACATCCCAGGGTACTGAAGGAGGTGGCTCGAGAAATCGTGGATGCGTTGGTGATTATTTTCCAGAGTTCGATTGATTCTGGATCAGTTCCTGCGGATTGGAGGGTGGCTAATGTTATACCACTTTTCAAGAAAGGTGGGAGAGAGAAAGCAGGAAATTATAGACCAGTTAGTCTGACCTCAGTGGTGGGAAAGATACTGGAGTCTATTATAAAGGATGAAATTACGACACATCTGGATAGTAGTAACAAAACAGGTCAGAGTCAGCACGGATTTATGAAGGGGAAATCATGCTTGACTAATCTTCTCGAATTCTTTGAGGATGTTACTCTGAGGATGGACAAGGAAGATCCAGTAGATGTAGTGTACCTGGACTTTCAGAAAGCTTTTGATAAAGTCCCACATAGGAGGTTAGTGAGCAAAATTAGGGTGCATGGTATTGGGGGCAATACTAATTTGGTTTGAAAGTTGGTTGGCTGACAGGAAACAAAGAGTAGTGATAAATGGCTCCATTTCGGAATGGCAGGCAGTGACCAGTGGTGTACCGCAGGGATTAGTACTGGGACCGCAGCTTTTTATAATATATGTTAATGATATAGAAGATGGTATTAGCAATAACATTTGCAAATTTGCTGTTGATACTAAACTGGGTGGCAGGGTGAAATGTGATGAGGATGTTAGGAGATTACAGGGTGACCTGGACAAGTTAGGTGAGTGGTAAGATGCATGGCAGATGCAGTTTAATATGGATAAATGTACGGTTATCCACTTTAGTGGCAAGAACAGGAAGGCAGATTACTACCTAAATGGAATCAATTTAGATAAAGGGGCAGTACAGAGAGATCTGGGTGTTCTTGTACACCAGTCAATGAAGGTAAGCATGCAGGTGCAGCAAGTAGTGAAGAAGGATAATAGCATGCTGGGCTTCATAACAAGAGGGATTGAGTATAGAAGCAAAGAGGTTCTTCTGCAGCTATACAGGGCCCTGGTGAGACCACACCTGGAGTACTGTGTGCAGTTCTGGTCTCCAAATTTGAGGAAAGACATTCTGGCAATTGAGGGAGTGCAGCGTAGGTTCACGAGGTCAATTCCTGGAATGGCGGGATTACCTTACACTGAAAGACTGGAGCGACTGGGCTTGTATACCCTTGAGTTTAGAAGACTGAGAGGGGATCTGATTGAGACATATAAGATTATTAAAGGATTGGACACTCTGGAGACAGGAAACATGTTTCCGCTGATGGGTGAGTGCCGAACCAGAGGACACAGTTTAAAAATACGGGGTAGACCATTTAGGACAGAGATGAGGAGTGGTGACTGTGTGGAATGCTCTGCCCCAGAGGGTAGTGGAGGCCCAGTCTCTGGATTCATTTAAGAAAGTGTTGGATAGAGCTCTTAAGGATTGTGGAATCAAGGGTTATGGAGATAAGGCAGGAACAGAATACTGATTAAGGATGATCAGCCATGATCATATTGAATGGTGGTGCAGACTCGAAGGGCAGAATGGCCTACTCCTGCACCTATTGTCTATTGTCTATTGTCTATACAGTGAGTACAGTAGGGACAGTAGGGTGGCTCCAGGGTTGAGTGTTAGGATTAAATAATGCCCCCAGTCTTCACTGATTGTGGTCTGTGGTCAGGAAACTGAGGATCCAGTTGCAGAGAGTGGGGCTTAGTCTGAGATCACTAAGCTTAGTAATCAGTCTTGAGGAGATAATACTGTTGAAAGCTGAACTGTAGTCAATGAGTAGGATCCTTACCTCGCTGTTTTACATTGCAACATTTAAAAGGCATCTGGATAGGTATATGAATAGGAAGGGTTTGGAGGGATATGGGCCGTGTACTGGCAGGTGGGAATAGATTGGGTTGGGATATCTGGTTGGTATGGATGAGTTGGACTGAAGTGTCTGTTTCCGTGCTGTGCATCTCTATGACTCTCAGGTCACCCCTCAGCCTTCGACGCTCCAGGAAAAACCGCCCAGCCTATTCACCCTGCCTGCCTGATCAGTCCTACATCCACACGCATCCACTCCCTCTGCCATTGACGCTCGGTCCATACCCCTACAAGATGCACTGGGGAGTTTACCAAAAATCCTTAGGTAATGTCTTCCAACCCCATGACTGCTTCAATCTAGAAGGGCAAAGGCAGCAGATCCTGACTTTGAAATATATCTCTATTCTTCATTAGCCCTGTGTCAAAATCCTGGAATTCTCTCCTCCTGCAATATGGGTCAACCCACAGAAGGTGTACTGCAGCACGTCAAGAAAACAGCTCACCACTACCTTCTCAAGGGCAACTAGGGTCAAGCAACAAATGTTGGCTAGTCAATGATGCCCACATCCCAAAAATGTTTTTTTTTAATGACTGAAGAATCCATTTGTGTCATGAATTTATTGCATTCTTTGTTCTCCATTTGTTCATTTGATCACTTTTTTGTTGACCCTCAGTTTTGATTGTCTGTAGACCTGCTTTGTTCCCTTTGGGTTTTTATAATCTTTCTAGTTTAGGCATGCTTTTCACAAAGTAGATCCTGGTCATCATTAAACCAGTCTTTAGGTTTTCTGGTTGAAAATACTAGAGTTTTGTCACAGGTGTTTATGTTGGATTAAGGACTGATTTTCTTCTCCCATCTCCACGGACTGCACAGTCTTGTTTGAGATGATGTTCAAATGGGCAAGACTGCTCAATGTTGATCAACACCTGTAATGCCAGCAAAGACTCATTGTTGCAGCAACATTCAGATTTATCCCTTGTGTCCCCAAGCATTTTGGATTTTTGGCATTCTGATCCAAACTTTGCCTCCCTTTCTATGCTGCTGCAATTATAACTGCTATAACTGAGACCAAGTCACTCTGCATTGCTCCGGACTCCCAAAGCTGCTGTATCTTAGTCTGTTAACTAGGTGGCTTCACCCGTAGCTATTTGTAACCTCACCCAGGACTTTGAAGAGGTAATGGTGTAGTGGTATTATTGCTGGACTGTTAATTCAGAGATCCACATAATGTTCTGGACACCCTGATTGAAAACCTGCCACAACAAATACTTATTGAATTTAAATTCTGGTATCAAGAGTCTATTGATGACCGTGGAATCATTGTCAGAAAAACCTACCTGATTCATGTTTGCCCTTTAAGGAAGGAAATGGCTATCCTTACCTGGCCTGGCCTACATGTGACTCCAGAATCACAGCAATGAGGTTGACTTTAACTGCCTTCTGGAATTGGTAATAAATGCTAAGCTAGCCAGCAATGCCATAAATGGATTTTTTTTTAAAATCGTCTACGCACCTGCTTACCTGTACTATCTGACTTCCAGTTGGTTATTGGTGATGATAGTTACTGCTGTGTTCTTGTCGCTGCTGGTCTTGTTTTTCTATAGGTAACTGTTCTGTAATTGCCTGGGAGCTATCACATCCAGAGATCCAGCACAACCAAACTGAAGTCTGTCTCTTTCCACCAGCAGTCATGTTAAAAGGGTTTCCCCTCAACTCTGTAATGATACAGATAGCAAACCCAAGCAAACCAGCATTGATCACAGACAGACACATTAAAGGGATGAATTTTAAATATGATTTATCAGATTGATAAGCAATTAAATGATGAATAGCAGACCTGTTGATGACTTGTATTACAAGCATGTCGGGCTCTATCTTGCTCAAATGATGTTGGTGCTGGTCAATGCAAACTGCTTCTGGAGACGTTTTCTTATTTCTGAGATGGGATTCTTTTATCAGAGCTTTCAACAACTTGATTAACTGCACAATAACTGGAGAGATTAAAACCAAAAGCATCCCAGTGGAGAAGCTTTCAAAACTCAGTCAGACCCAGTTCTCTCTGTTTCCACTTATATTTTCATAAATCTGTGTTTGGCTGAACAAAACAACATCTCAGTATGTGATTGCCATTAGCAGAGTCATTAACTTGCATTACCTTTCCAGGCCAGTTCCCAACAGCAAATATGTCTTTTGTTTCTTTATTAAAACAAGCTGCTGTTCAAAGTTCAGTTCTCAACTTTAAACTGTTCCAAAACAAAATGAAAAAAATAAAATAAAAATAGTGATGGTACCAACAACATAATAGCCCCAACTGCTGTGGATGACCTTGATGATGCAGATGGTATTAATGACATCAATGTTGGCGCATGCTTTCAATCTTCTTCCTGCTGTTGTGCTGTAGCCCTCACACTGAGTCTGCTGCCTTATGTAATGTTCACCATTCTGTGGAATTGCTCTTAGAATTTCATTCTATCTTTAATTTTCAATCATTTGATAGGTTGATTATATGGGTTTGGATCTTGAAAATGTTCCTAATATCAAGATCAAGACTGATAAACCACAGAATCCTGGCTTAAAGTCTCCTAGTAGAAAGTGAGGACTGCAGATGCTGGGGATCAGAGCTTAAAAATCAGAGCATATTATGCCCGAAACGTCGATTCTCCTTCCCTTTGATGCTACCTGACCTGCTGCGCTTTTCCAGCAACACATTTTTAAGCGTTCAAGTCTCCTAGTATTAAGCTATGGTGAAAATTTTGTTAACCTCAGACAAATGGCATGAAAAATGAGCAAGAGGAAGCCTTGAACGTATTGGTTGTGGGATAGTCCAGACGATTGGTTGTCTCATTTGGCTGGATTGCTATGCAGATTAACACCAACATTAGAGTTAATTCCTACATTGGCTAAGGTTACCATGAAGGACTCAAATCTTCTCAAAGAGGGAAAATTACCCTCAGGGTAAACTACCACCACTATCTCTAATAAGTGCTGATTTTCATCAAACCAATATGCCTTTGAACATTGAGTAGTGCCATTGTAGGTAAGAAATAAGAGAGAATGAAGGATAGATTCTGGGAATTCCAGGGTAGTCCGTGTGGGAAGAGAAATTATTAGAAATGATGCTTTGGCTACAATTAGATGGAATGAAGTAGAATCAGGCAAGGTTAGCCATACCTAATTGGGTTGTGTGGTCAACTATGCTGAAGACTGCAAAGGTTTACATTGACAGCAATCGCATTGATGTCAGTTGTGACTTTAAGGGCAGTTTCAGTGCTATTATGTAGAGCAAACCAGATTGGACTGGATCAGGAATGAAGTTGCTGTAAATGTAGAAATGTTTGGTAAGCTATGAGTCAAAACGTGTGGTGCTGATAAAGCACAGCTGGTCAGGCAGCATCCGAGCAGCAGGAGAGTCGATGTTTCGAGCATAAGCTCTTCAACAGGGTGGCATGGTGGCTCAGTGGTTAGCACTGCTGCTTCAAAGGCCAGAGTGCCAGGTTCAGTTCTTGTCCCGGATGATTGTCTATGTGGAGTTTGCATATTTTCCCTGTGTTTGTGTGGCTTTCCTCCAGGTGCTCTGGTTTCCTCCCGCAGTCCAAAAGATGTACATGTTAGGTGAATTGGCCATGCTAAATTATCCATAGTGTTAGGTGCATTAGTCGGGGGTAAATGTAGGAGAATGGGTCTGGATGGGTTACTCTACAGAGGGTTGGTGTGGACTTGTTGGGCCAAATGGCCTGTTTCCACACTGTAGGAGTTCTATCATCATTCTAGGAATGCTATGCTTTTCTAGCATCTGAAGTCCTCACATTCTTCCTGAGGTGTGATTGTGTCAACTCTTATGTCAGAAATTATGTTTGACCAATCTGTTGGAGTTATTTGAGGAAGTAACATGTGCTGCAGATACAGGGAGCCTAGTTTTGCCTCTAATTGCTTGCAAAAAGATTGGACACTCTGGAGGCAGGAAGCATGTTTCTGTTGATGGGTGAGTCCCAAACCAGAGGACACAGTTTAAAAGTAAGGGGTAGACCACTTAGAACAGAGTTGAGGAGAAACTTCATCACCCAGAGAGTGGTGGTTGTATGGAATACTCTGCCCCAGAAGGCTATAGAGGCCAAGTCTCTGGATACATTCAAGAAAGAGTTGGATAGAGCTCTTAAGGATAGTTGAATCAAGGGTTATGGGGATAAGGCAGGAGCAGGATACTGATTGAGGAAGATCAGCCATGATAATAATGAATGGTGGTGCTGGCTCGAAGGGCAGAATGACTTACTCCTGCACCTATTGTCTATTGTCTATAAAACCATTTGATAAAGTGTCACATCAAAATATATTGTGGAAAATAAAGCTTCATGCTCTGGGGAGTACCATGGATAGAAGATTGACCAGGTAACCAGATGCAGATTCCATGCAGAAGTTGGTCTTTTTTAGGTTAACACGATCACCGGAATGAAACTTTTTATAACTCATACAAACATGACTTCGATGAAGGCATGGCAAATGTGGTTTCCAGATTGGCTGATGACAATTCATAAAATAAGCTGTGAAAAGGACATAAGGTGGTTACTCAGAAGAAGATATAAATAGTTCTGAAGAAGGGTTATTGGACTTGAAACATTAACACTGTTTTCTTTCTGCAGATGCTGTTGAACCTGCTGAGTTTCTCCAACAATTTGTTTTTCTGTGTTTCAGCTCATGAATAGATAGAGTTCTTTATTTTGTTATATAAATAGATAACATGAGTAGGTAAAGATCTGGCAACTGGAGTATAATATGGGAAAATGTGAAATCGTCTATTTTCACAGGAAGAATATAAAAACTACATATTACTGAAATGGTGAGAGACTGCAAAGCTATGAGATGCAGAGAAATCTGTGTTCTATTGCATGAATCACTAAGATTAGTGTGTAGGTACAACAAGTAATTGGAAAAGCCAATTGAATGCTATTCATTCAGGGGGAATTAAATACAGAAGTGGGAGGTTATGTTTCGTTTATACAGGGCATTGGTGAGACCATAATCTGGAGTACTGTGTACAATATTGACCACCTAATTAAAGATGGGGTGTAACTGAATTGGAACCCATTCAGAGGTTTACCAGACTAACATCTGGAATGGGCAGTCTTATGAGAAAAGGTTGGACAGACTACGTTTGCAATAGGAGAGTAAGAGGTAACTTGTTTGAAACAAGATCTTGAGGGGTCTTGAAAGGAGAAATGTGAGGATATTTAGCCCTACCAGAGGATCTAGAACTAGACGTCACGTTTGAAAATAAGGGATCATCCCTTTACAGCAGATGAGGTGAAACTTTCTGGAAGGGTTGTGGTTCTTTAGAACTCTTTCTGAAAGAAAGTAGATTCCTGTAAGCAAAGGGATGAAAGGTTATTGGGGACAGGAGGGAATGTGAACTGTGGTTGCAGTCAGATCAGCTGTGATCTTATCGAATGGCATTGTTTGACATCACATTATTAAAATAGCTATCAAGATGACAATTTGTGTTGAGTGAAACTGTGATGCTTTATTTTGCTGTCTCATGCTCAGCCTGTGTGGTGGGCATTATTTTATTAATTTTTCAGCTGGCTGCAGTACCAACTCATGTATGATGCAGCTTTGATCACAGATGAAACCAAACCAGTATGGACCACTTAACTCATCTTGGACACATCATCAAATAAAGTCTCAATCAAATGATGCAATGAATAGAAATAATTCCACTTGCTGTTACAGCAAACTGTACACAGGAATGTAAGAAATAGCATGCAGGTGCATTGAATACAGTCTTCAACCTTAAGTTTTTGCCATAGACAGGACACAGCTACAGTTAAAGGGAATCACAAGTAGGCCAGACCAGCTAAGGTGAGCAGTTTACTTCCCTAGGAGACATTAGTAAACCAGATGGGAAATTCCAACAATTGACAACCAATTCATGGTCATCATTAGACTCTTAATTCCAGGTTTTCTTTTTTCCTTTTTTTTATTGAATTCAAATTCCACCATCTGCTATGTCAGGATTCAAACCCAGGTCCCCAAAACATTATCTGGGTGTCTGGATTAACAGTCCAGTGATAATATCACTAGATCATCAACTCCTTTATTTTATTATTGTGTTATCTAGTAGTTTTTCAATTATAGATATCATATGTACGTAATAGATTTGTAATCTAAAAGTTTTTCTTATTTATTCTTGGGAGGTGGGTGTCACTGACTGGGCTGGCATTTATTGCCTGTGCCTAGTTGCCCTTGAGAAAGTGGTGGTGAGCTGCCTTCTTAAAACATTGCAGTCCATTTGATGTGGGTAAGCCAAGAATGCTATTGGGAGAGGGATTGGGTTCCAGGATTTTGATCCAACAACACTGAACATAGGATATAGAACATTACAGCATAGTACAGGCTCTTTGGCCTCTATGTTGCACCAACCTGTGGAACCAATTTGAAGTCTATCTTTCCTATACTATTCCATTTTCATCCATATGTTTATCCAATGACCATTTCAATGCTCTTAAAATTGTGAGTGCATTCCACATTCCTACTACTCTCTGAGTAAAGAAACTACCTCTAACATCTGACCTATACCTATGACCCCTCAATTTAAAGTTCTGTCCCCATGTGCAAGCCGTCGTCATCCAAGGAAAACGACACCCACTGTCCACCCAATCTAACCCTCTGATTATCTTATATGTTTAAATTTAGTTGCCTCTCAACTTGCTTCTCTCTAATAAAACAGCATCAAGTCCCTCTGCCTTTCCTCGCAAGACCTTCCCTCCATACCAGGTAACATCCTAGTAAATCGTCTCTGAACCTTTTCCAAAGTTTCCACATCCTTCCTGTAATGCAATGAGCAGAACTGTATGCAATACTCCAAGTGTGGCTACATCAGAGTTTTGTACAGCTGCAGCATGATGTCATGGTTCCAAAACTCAATCCCTCTATCAATAAAAGCTAACACACCATATGCCTTCTCAACAACCCTGTCAACCTGGGTGGTAACTTTCAAGGATCTATGTACCTGGACACTGAGATCTCTCTGCTCATCTACACTACCAAGAATCTTGCCTTTAGCCCTGTACTCTGCATTCCTGTTACTCCTTCCAAATGAATCTCCTTACACTTTTCCACATTAAACTCTAATTGCCACCTCTCAGCCCAGCTCTGCAGCTTATCTATGTCTTTCTGTAAACTACAACATTCTTCGTCATTATCCGCAACTCTACTGACCTTAGTGTCATCTGCAAATTTACTAACTTCAACGCCCTCATCAGGGTCATTTATATAAATGACAAACAACAGTGGGTCCAAAACAGATCCTTACGGTACCCCACTAGTAACTGAACTCCAGAATGAATATTTCCCATCAACCACACCCTCTGTCTCTTTCAACCAGCCAATTTCTGATCCAAATTGCTAAATCACCCTCAATCCCATGCCTCCACATTTTGTACAATAGCATACCGTGAGGAACCTTATCAGATGCCTTACTGAAATCCATATATACCACATCAACGGTTTACCCTTATCCACCTGTTTGGTCACCTTCCAAAAGAACTCAAAAGGTTTGTGAGGCATGACCTATCCTTCACAAAACCATGTTGACTATCCCTAATCAACTTATTCATCTCTAGATGATTATAAATGCTCTTAGAACCCTTTCCAACACTACTCACAACTCAAGTAAGGTTCACAGGTCTATTATTTCCAGGGTTGTCTCTACTCCCCTTCTTGAACAAGAGTACAACATTTGCTATCCTCCAGTCTTCTGGCACTTCCCTGTAGACAATGATGACATGAAGATCAAAACTGCAAATGTGTTGCTGGTCAAAGCACAGCAGGTTAGGCAGCATCTCAGGAATAGAGAATTCGACCGGGAATGACCACCACTCCTCCGTCGCCGCAACCATTTCCGCCCGGAATAGAGAATTCGACCGGGAATGACCACCACTCCTCCGTCGCCGCAACCATTTCCGCCTGGAATAGAGAATTCGACCGGGAATGACCACCACTCCTCCGTCGAAGGAGTATTGGCGGAAATGGTTGCGGCGACGGAGGAGTGGTGGTCATTCCCGGTCGAATTCTCTATTGGCGGAAATGGTTGCGGCGACGGAGGAGTGGTGGTCATTCCCGGTCGAATTCTCTATTGGCGGAAATGGTTGCGGCGACGGAGGAGTGGTGGTCATTCCCGGTCGAATTCTCTATTCGGCGGAAATGGTTGCGGCGACGGAGGAGTGGTGGTCATTCCCGGTCGAATTCTCTATTCGGCGGAAATGGTTGCGGCGACGGAGGAGTGGTGGTCATTCCCGGTCGAATTCTCTATTCCGCGGAAATGGTTGCGGCGACGGAGGAGTGGTGGTCATTCCCGGTCGAATTCTCTATTCGGCGGAAATGGTTGCGGCGACGGAGGAGTGGTGGTCATTCCCGGTCGAATTCTCTATTCGGCGGAAATGGTTGCGGCGACGGAGGAGTGGTGGTCATTCCCGGTCGAATTCTCTATTCGGCGGAAATGGTTGCGGCGACGGAGGAGTGGTGGTCATTCCCGGTCGAATTCTCTATTCGGCGGAAATGGTTGCGGCGACGGAGGAGTGGTGGTCATTCCCGGTCGAATTCTCTATTCCGGCGGAAATGGTTGCGGCGACGGAGGAGTGGTGGTCATTCCCGGTCGAATTCTCTATTCCGGCGGAAATGGTTGCGGCGACGGAGGAGTGGTGGTCATTCCCGGTCGAATTCTCTATTCCGCGGAAATGGTTGCGGCGACGGAGGAGTGGTGGTCATTCCCGGTCGAATTCTCTATTCCGGCGGAAATGGTTGCGGCGACGGAGGAGTGGTGGTCATTCCCGGTCGAATTCTCTATTCCGGCGGAAATGGTTGCGGCGACGGAGGAGTGGTGGTCATTCCCGGTCGAATTCTCTATTCCTGAGATGCTGCCTAACCTGCTGTGCTTTGACCAGCAACACATTTGCAGCTGTGATCTCCAGCATCTGCAGACCTCATTTTTTACATGAAGATCAAAACCAAGGCTTGCAATCTCTTCCCTGGCTATCAAGAGAATCCTAGGATAACTCCCATTCGGCCCAGGGGATTTATCTGATTAGATTCCCTACATTGTGGAAACAGGCCCTTCAGTCCAACAAGTCCACATCGACCCTCTAAAGAGTAACCCACCCAGACCCATTTCCCTCTGACTAATACACCTAACACCACGGGCAATTTAGTATGGCCAATTCACCTGACCTGCACATCTTTGCACTGTGGGTGGAAACTGGAGCACCCGGAGGAAACCCACGCAGACACGGGGAGAATGTGCAAACTCCACACAGTGGCCCGAGGCTGGAATCAAACCCTGGTGCTGTGAGGCAGCAGTGCAAGCCACTGAGCCGGTCCTATTTTCACACCTTGCAGGCTTGCTAACATTTCTTCCTTATGCACCACAATCCCATATAGTCTAGTAGCCTGTATCTCAGTATTCTCCTTGAACACATAGTCTTTTTTTAGTGTGCATACTGACAATAAGTATTATTTAGTGCTTCCCCTATCTCCTCTTACTGTACGCAAATCTTCCCACTCTACAGCTTGATTGATCCTAATCTTACTCTAATCATTGTTTTATTCCTGATAAAGCTATAGAAAGCCTTAGGGTTTTCATTGATCCTATCTGCCAACCATTTCTCATGTCCCCTCCTGAATCTTCTTAGCTCTTTATTTAGGTCTTTCCTGGCTAACCTGTAACTCTCAAGCGCCCTAACTGAGTCATCACACCTCGTCCCAACATACGCTTTCTTCTTCCTCTTGAAGAAAGATTCAACTTCTTCCCTGCCTGGCAGGTACATATTTATCAAGGACATGCAGTAGCTGTTCCTTGAATAAGCTTCACATTTCAATTGTGCCCATCCCCTGCAGTTTCGTTCCCCATTAAATGCATCCTAAATCTTGCCTAATTGCATCATAATTGCCTTTTTCCAATTTCTACCTCTTTCCGTGTGGTATATTCCTAACTCTGCCCATTGCTACTGTAAACATAACCGAATTGTGGTCGCTATTGCCATAGTACTCACCTACCTCCAAATCTAACACCTGGCCGAGTTCATTCCCCAGTACTAAATCCAATATGGCCTCGCCCCTCGCCAATGCCTGTCTACATGCAGTGTCAGAAAACCCGCCTGCACAACATTGAACAAAAGCTGACCTATTTAAACTACTTGAACTATAGTATATTCCCAGTCACTTTTTGGAAAGTTAAAAAGCCCATAACAACTACCCTGATATTCTCGCTCCTATTGAGAATCATTCTTTCCTGTTCATCCCTGGAACTATTCGGAGGCCTAAAGAAAACTCCCAACAGGGTGACCACTTCTTTCCTGTTTCTAACTTCAGCCCAAATTACCTCAGTGGATGAGTCTTCAAACCTTATCTCAGCTGTTGTAATACTACCCTTGATTAACACCTTCCCTTTTACCATCTTCTCTGTTTTTGCTGAAATATCTAAAACCCAGAACCTGCAACAACCATTCCTGTCCCTCCTCTAGCCAAGTCTCTGAAATGGCCACAACATCAAAATCCCAGGTATCAACCCATGCTGCTAGATTCACATTTCAAACCAATATCCTGATTGCCGGTGCCCTCTCGCGACCTTGTAAACCTATCCCTGAGCTCACTACCCTCAAATTCCTGTACACTGGAACTACAATTTGGGCTCCCATCTCCCTAATGCATTAGTTTAAAACCCTTTAAAGAACATTAGCAAATCTAACCCCCCCACCCCCCCGCCCCCCCGACCCAAGGGTATAGGTACCCCTCTGGTTCAGGTGAAGACCATCCTGTTTGTAGAGG
Source organism: Hemiscyllium ocellatum (assembly GCF_020745735.1). Classification (NCBI taxonomy): domain Eukaryota; kingdom Metazoa; phylum Chordata; class Chondrichthyes; order Orectolobiformes; family Hemiscylliidae; genus Hemiscyllium; species Hemiscyllium ocellatum. The sequence goes on along the minus strand of NC_083419.1, from coordinate 68,296,349 downwards.
TCCCACCTTCCCCAGAAAGAGCTCCAATTATCCAAAAATCCAAAACCTCCCTCCTGCACCATCCCTACAGTCACATGTTCAGTTCCATTCTCTCGCTATTCCTTGCCTCACTGTCACATGGCATGGGCAACAAACCAGAGATAACAACTCTGTTTGTTCTGGCTTTAAGCTTCCATCTTAGCTTCCTGAATTTCTGCCTTAGATCCATATATTTATTCCTACCTATGTCGCTGGTGCTTGTGCGGACCGTGACTTGGGGCTGCTCCCTCTGCCCCCCCACCAAGGAGCCTAAAAACACGATGAGAGACATCACAAACCCTGGCACCTGGGAGGCAACACACCAATCGTGAATCTCTCTCATTCCCACAAAACCTCCTATCCAAACCCATAAATAATGCTACCTAGAAAGACCAAGGGTAATAGAAACAGGATGGGTGGGAGACACAACCCGAGTAGTGTTTTGGGTAAAGCAACAGCCCAAATATGTAACCTCATGACCTCTCTAGCTGCGTCCAGGAATTGAACAATGCCTGACCTAAAAATAAGTACTTTATACTGTATATTGATGTATCCTGACATGCTCCGCTGCTTCCTGGTGACCTCATGACTATTCAACGGCCTCCCGGAACTGAACCCGTGGGATGTGGGAATCACTGGCTGTCCAGTTTTCTTCTCCCCTTCCTAGTTGCTGTTGAGAGGGTGATGGTAAGCTACCACATGCTGTAGGTAACCCACAATGCCCTTTGGGAGGGAGTTCCACAATTTTGACTCAGCGACAGTGAAGGAACAGTGATATATTTCCAAGTCAAGATGATGGGTGGCTTTGAGGGGAACTTAAAGGTGGTGGTATCATGTATCTGTTACACTTGGTCCTTCTAGGTAGAAGTATTTGTTGGTTTGGAAGGAGCTGTCTAAGGATCCTTGGTGAATTTCTTGTAGATGGTACATGCTGCTGCTAATGAGTGGGGAGACGGGTAGAATGGTGATGTTGTAACAGGTGAATGTATGCGGTGGGTACAACCTGATTGGTTGATGGGAGGAATGAATCCGATTGGTCTCTGGAAGGAAGAGTTCGGTAGGAGGGAAAGAAGGGAGGAAGCCGGGCTGGAAAGAGAATCGAGGGATGGGTGAGAAGGTTATTAGAAATTGGAAAACTCAGTGTTAAGTCCTCTGGGCTTAGGCTGCCCAGGCAGAAGATGAGGCATTGTTCCTCAAATTTGCAGTCTGATCCACCGTGGCAATGGAAGATATTGGGGATAGACATGTTGGAGAGGGAGTGGGAAAGGGAATTGAAATAGGCAATGACCAGGAGGTCAGGCTGGCCCTTACAGGCCCAGCTGAGGTGCTAGGTGAAACGCTGCCTAAGTTTACGTTTGGTCTCCCTGAAGCAGAGAACACCACATCAGGAGGACCTGATACATAAATTAGTTGGAAGAGAGGCAAATGAACTTCTGTCTCACCTGGAAGGACTGTTTGGGGCCCTGGATGGAGGTGAGGGTGGGATGGTGTGCTGGCAGGTTTGCATCTTTTAAATTTACAGGGGAAAGTACTAGGGGATTTGAGGGGTTTGGTGGGGAGGGTAGTGCGAACTGAGGATTGGCGAAGGTCCTTGTGGAAGGTAGAGAGGCGTGGGGAGGGGAAGATGTTCTTGGTGGTGGAGTCTAGTTGGAGTTGGCGGAAGTGTTTAAGGATGATACATTGGATGCATAGACCAGTGGGTTAGAAAATGAGGACAAGGGGAACCCTGTCTTTGTCGAAGTAGGAGAGAGGATGTTTTGAGCAGTGGAGTAGGGAATGGGAAAGGTGTGGTGGATGGCTCTCTGGATGACATGGGGGAAAAGCACATTGTTTAAAATATGTGGACATCTGGGTTGCTTGGGAATGGAATGTTTCCTCATCCGAGCAGATGCAAGGGAGTCAAAACATCAAAATTTATTTCCCTGAGGTGCTGTACCTCCGTTTCTTCCTCCACTGTAAAAACTGACATGAAATATTCACCTAATATCTCTCCCATCTCCTGAGGTTCAACACAAAGATGACTCCTTTTTTCTTTAAGATGCCCTACTCTCTCTCTAGTTGCTCTTATCTGCCAAGGCTATCTCATACCCCCTCTTTACCTTCCTAGTCTCCCTCTGGAGAATGTTAATACATTTCAAGAGATTCGTTTCAACTCAAATATCTATATCTAAAGTAAGGCTCTTTTATTTTTGACTAGAACCTCAACGTCTTTACTCATTCATGTTTCCCTAATCCTGCCAGGCTCACCTTTAACTCTAACAAGTATATAATGACTTTGAACTCTCAGTGTCATACTTTTGAAAACCTCCCACTTATATAGGTCCCTTTGCTGCGAACAGTTTACTCCAATCAACTTTGGAATGTTCTTGTCTCATATCATTAGAATTTGTTCCACTCCAGTCAAAAGCTTTGACTTGTATGATCAAAGGAGAGAACGTGGGAACAGGGTTCTAATTTGGATGGTCAGCCATGAACACATCAAATGGTGGAGCAGGCTCAAAGAGTTGAATCAGCTGCTCCTTCTCCCATTTTCTATGCTTCTACTTCTTGAGTTCTGAAGAAGGGTCACTGGACCCATAGTGGTAACTCAGCTTTTTTTCAACAGATCTGCCAAACCTAATCAGTTTTTCTAGCAATTTCTGCTTTGTTTGTGTTTCTATGTTTCTTTGGGGTTCCATTTGGCTGCACAACTGGTTTGGATCAGGTTCGTGCATACAACATGGGTTCTATCCCTGTTCCAACTGGGATGGATTCAAGACCTGTCACTTTGCCATTCCTTTGGTAGAGATCATGGTGCTGTGGTTCAGACCTGCCTTCAGGCAGGGAGCCAAGTGCCGGTAATTCTTGGATAATGAGCATTCCAGCAGGGCGATTTGGCTATAGTGTCACTGAAGAGTTAGGGAACAATATTTTCAAGATCCTTTACATTTGTTCGCAATAATGCAATTCCAGCGAGGATCGGTTCACATGCTTAGTTCTATGCACACACCGAAATCTCACTGTTCTGCACATGTGCTAATGTCTGCTCTGAAATCTCTGTGACATTCTGCACATGTGCAATGTCAGCACCGATCTGCGTGCTGTTCCACCACATGTACAATGTCAGTGCCGGTCATTGTGCTGTTCCACGCATGTACAATATCATGGCCGGTCTTTGTGCTGTTCCACACATGTACGATATCAGTGCTGGTCTTTGTGCTGTTCCACACATGTACGAGATCATGGCTGGTCTGCGTGCAGTTCCACACATGTACGATATCAGTGTCAGTCTTTGTGCTGTTCCAGACATGTACGGTATCATGGCCAGTCCGTGTGCTGTTCCACACACGTATGATATCATGGCCGGTCTGCGTGCTGTTCCACACATGTATGATACCATGGCTGGTCTTTGTACTGTTCCACAAATGTACGATATCATGGCCGGTCTGCGTGCTGTTCCACATATGTACGATACCATGACCGGTCTGCGTGCTGTTCCACACATGTATATCATGGCTGGTCTACGTGCTGTTCCACACACGTACGATATCGTGGCCGTCTGTGTGCTGTTCCACACATGTACAATACCATGACCGGTCTGCGTGCTGTTCCACACATGTACGATATCTGTGCCGGTCTACGTGCTGTTCCACACATGTACGATATCGTGGCCGGTCTGCATGCTGTTCCACACATATACGATATCAGTGTCAGACTGTGTGCTGTTCCACACATGTACGATATCATGGCCGGTCTGTGTGCTGTTCCACACATGTACGATTTCATGGCTGGTCTTTGTGCTGTTCCACACATGTACGATATCATGGCTGATCTTTGTGCTGTTCCACACATGTACAATATCAGTGCCAGTCTGCGTGCTGTTCCACACATGTACGATATTAGTGTTGGTCTTTGTGTTGTTCCACATATGTACGATATCATGGTTGGTCTGCCTGCGGTTCCACACAGGTACGATATCATGGCTGGTCTGTGTGCTGTTCCAGACATGTACAATATCATGGCCGGTCTTTGCGCTGTTCCACACATGTACGATATCATGGCCCGTCTGTGTGCTGTTCCACACATGTACGATATCATGGCTGTTCTGCGTGTCAGACATGCCTCCATCTCTGACCACAGCTTATGACAACTCCTCTGTTGAGAGAACACAATTCATATCAAAGAAGTAAACTAAACCATGTTGAACAGATCTTATCAACATTATATATTAACTGAATAGCAGAGGGTTCAGACATTTTTGAATATGACTGGCTAGCTGTCTCAGAGTGTACTGGAAAATTGAAAATATGTAATATTTGGCTCTTTTCACAGTAGTTCAAATTTAATCAAGCAGCTTAAATTATACCCCAGACTACTAAAACCCAATCGAGTTTTAATTTAGCATTTTGACACCATTGAACCAAGGAGACGATCCAATGTTTGGGATGTAAAGACGCTGGTATTTTGAGAGTTAGCCAGAGAGGGTAAACTACTATCTAGTGAGAGACTACCATTCAAAATACTCTTCATCAAAGGTACCTTTGTCATATGAAATCTCTTTGCAGCAAAGGACAAAAGATGACCCAGAGAGATCTACTGCCAGAGGAAGACAGACGCTGGAGATGACATCTGCTGCCCGGTTTTGAAAATTAAGTTGATGTAATTTTAATATGTGCTTTTATTAAAACAATATTGTTATAGAGTGAGAGGTAGATACCAAACCTTTAAGAGAAAGGAGGTTTAGAGTTGTGAATAGTTAATGTTTTATGTTTCCTTTTAGATATAAAGAATTAATTGATATATTTTTCTTTAGTGGGCGGCACGGTAGCAGAGTGGTTAGCACTGCTGTCTCACAGCGCCAGAGACCCGGGTTCAATTCCCGACTCAGGCGACTGACTGTGTGGAGTTTGCACATTCTCCCCGTGTCTGCGTGGGTTTCCTCCGGGTGCTCCGGTTTCCTCTCACAGTCCAAAGATGTGCAGGTCAGATGAATTGGCCATGCTAAATTGCCCATAGTGCTAGGTAAAGGGGTAAATGTAGGGGTATGGGTGGGTTGCGCTTCGGCGGGTCGGTGTGGACTTGTTGGGCCAAAGGGCCTGTTTCCACACTGTAAGTAATCTAATCTAAACAGTGGAAGTTGGGCGTTGTCATTCACTCATGCTTTAATAGATTATGAGGCGAGCTGAGTGTTTCTGGGTGTTTGGTTTATTAGCTGAAGGGTTCACCTGTAATTACTTGCTTCTTGTGAGATCATGAAAGAGCACACTGCTGAACATTAGTGAGCAACTCCACCATGAACTGGAGGATGACAAACCTGCAAAAGATTTTCATGGTCCAATTTCTATACTGGAATAAATGACAAAGCTTTCATTACTCTCTTTTAATAGAGTTAGTAAGACAGTGACAGTCTGGTGATTGTACAGACAGGACGAAACATAGAAATCCAGAAGCTGATTTCCTTCTTACTCGACAAGTTCTGCCATACAAATACTTCACCAAGAAAGTCCACACAAATCTGTCAGCTTGCAGTACTGAATAAAATGCCAGAACAAGAAATCCTGCCAATTGAAATGCAAGTGAATGAAACCCATCTTTTTATCCTCTCTATTTTACTTCCTCTCCACAATTTTAGATTGAATTAAATATTTAAGTTTACATCCAACTTCAAATTCAGTGCATCGCATCAAGGATTTCTCAACCATGTGAGAAAGGCACTCAAGTCTAGTTACTACAGTCTTACCAGACCATAGAGTTGCTCTTTAATCAGAGAGAGATGACTGGCAGTGATTTAACCTGAGGGCCATCCCACTTCAGGTGAGTTGACAGGTTCAGAAGGAGAGTCCTTCATGGTAACCTCAAGACGGTGCGAAGATGACATCACACTGCTTTGCAAACCAAGCTCTCAGCCGACTAAGCTAAACTGACCCCCAAGAAAGGCACTGCTGCAGTAATCAATGTGGACTTCAGTATGCAGGTGAACTGGGAAAATCATGTGTGTAGCAGATCTCAAGAAAAGGAGTTTGTGGGATGTCTACAAGATAGTTTTTGGAGCAGCTTATGGTAGAACTTAATAGAGAACAAATGATTCCAGATTTGGTGTTACATAATGAGGCAAATTGATTAGGGAGTTTAAGGTGAAGGAATCCTGAGAGAGCAGTGACCATTCACCCTGCAGTAGGAGAGGGAGAAGCTGGAATCAGATATAACAGGATAATATTACAATTGAGTAAAGGTAACTACAAAAAGACATGTGGGAGGAGCTGTCAGTTTCTGGGGGTAATTTGAGTATAACTGCAGAAAATCATCCCAAGAAAGAAGAACTATACTAGGGGAGGATGAAGCAACCATGGCTGACATGGGAAGTCAGGGACAGTCTAAAAGAAAAAGAAAGAATATACATTGTGGTGAAGATGAATGGGAAGCCAGAGGATTGGTTAGCCTTTAAACGCCAGCAGTGAATGATCTAAAAAGCAATAAGAGGGACAAGATGAAATATGTCAATAAGCTAGATAGTAATATAAATGAAGATTGCAAGAGTTTCTTTTAAGAAATCTAAAAGGTAAAAGGGAGACAAACATGGACATTGGACTACTGGAAAATGAGGCTGGAGAGGTAGCAATGGGGAGCAAAGTAATGCTGGAGGAACTCAATAGGTACTTTGTGTCAGTTTTCACCATGGAAGACACCAGCAACATATCAGAATGTCAATAGAATCAGGAGGCAGATCTGACTGTAGTGGCCAAAACGAAGGACAAAGTGCTTGGGAAGCTGAAAGGTTTGAAGATGGATAAATCACCCAGACCAGATGGACTACACCTCAGAGTTCTGAGGGAGATAACTGAGGAGATTGTAGAAGCATTGGTGATAATCCTTCAGGAATCACTGAAGTCGGGGAGGATTCCAGGAGACTAGAAAATAGAAAGTCAAATCAAGGCAGGAGTTTCTTCATGAATGATAGGGCCTTAAGAAGAGTAGTGGAACACTACCTTGGCTTTCAGGTTCATGGTTCTCTGAAAGTGGTAGACAGAGCAGTGAAGGCTTTTTGCACACTGGCCTTCAGTCAGGGCGTTGAGTATTAGATTAGATTACTTATAGTGTGGAAACAGGCCCTTCGGCCCAACAAGTCCACACTGATCCATCGAAGCGCAACCCGCCCAGACTCATTCCCCTATATTTACCCCTCCACCTAATACTATGGGCAATTTAGCGTAGCCAATCCACCTAACCTACACATTTTTGGATTGTGGGAGGAAACTGGAGCACCGGAGGAAACCCACACAGTCACGGGGAGAATGTGCAAATTCCACACATAGAGGCTAACCACTGTGCCACCGAGCTGCCTGTAAAGTATAGAGTTTGGGAAATTATATTACAGTTGTATAGGATGTTGTGTTCAGTTTTGGTCACCCTGCTATAGGAAGGATGTTATTAAACTGGAAAGAGTGCAGAAGAAATTTAGGATGTTGCCAGGATTGAAGTGTCTGAGTTATAGAGAGAGGTTGGACAAGCTAGGACTTTTTTCTTTAGAGTGTTGGAGGCTGAGGGAGGTCCTTTATAGATATGTATAAGATCATGAGAGGCACGGATAGGGTGAATGCACTCAATCTTTTTCCCAGAGTTGGGGAATCGAGGACTAGAGGGTGTCAGTTTAACATGAGAGGGGAAGGAATAAAAGGGCACCTGAGGGGCAACTTTATGCACAGAGGGTAGTACACATATGGAATGATCTGCCAGCGGTTGAGGTCGGTGCTTTTCCAACATTTAAAAGGCATTTGGACATGCACATGGATAAGAAATGATTAGAAGGATATGGGCAAGTGCAGGGCAATGGGGTTAGTGTTGATTGACATTTTGGTCGACATGGGCCAGTTTGGGCTGAAAGCCCTGTCTCCGTGCTCTATGACTCCATGACTTAATGACTCTCTGTATTTGGTAAAATAGGGCTGAATCCGCATGACTTTGTGAAAGGGAGGTTATGCAGATCAATTGGATTCCAGAAGATCTTTCTCAAGGCGTGCACAGGAGGCTGCTAAATAAGGTAAGACGCCATGGTGTTAGGGGCAAAGTACTGACAATGATAGAGGATTGGTTGACTGATAAAAGTCAGAGAGTGGGGCAAAAGGGGTCTTTTGCAGGATGGCAGCCAGTGACAACTGAAGTTCTGCAGGGGTGAGTGTTAGAACCACAACTATTCACATTATACATTAACGACACGGATGAAGGAACTGAGAGCATTGTTGCTACATTTGAAGAAGACACAAAGGTAGGTGGAAGCTCAGGTAGTGTTGAAGAAACTGGGAGGCTGTAGAAGGTCTTGGCCAGATTAGGAGAGTGGAAAATGAATTGGCAGATAAAATACAATATGGGAAAGTGTGAGGTAGGAAGAAAAGTGTAGACCATTTTCTAAACAGAGCTGAAAATGTGTTGCTGGTTAAAGCACAGCAGGTCAGGCAGCATCCAAGGAACAGGAAATTCGAAATTTTCTAAACAGGAAAGGCTTCAGAAATCTAAAGCACAAAGGGACTTAGTTCAGGATTCTAAGGTAAACATGCAGGTTCAAATAATATTTAGGAAGCAAATGAAATGTTAGCATTCATTTCAAGACGGCTAGAATACAAGAGCAGAGATGTACTGCTGAAGCTGTGCAAGGCACTGATCAGACTGCATTTGGAATATTATGAGCAGTTTTAGACTCCCGGGTATCTAAGGAAGGGTGTAATGGGGATGGAGAAAGTCCAGAGGAAGTTTATAGGAATTATCATGGGGATGAAGGCCTTGTCACATAAGGAGCAATTGCGGACTCTGGGTCTGTGCACAATGGAATTTAGAAGTATGAGGAGGGAAGTCTCATTGAAACTTACAGAATACTGAGAGGCTTGGAATGGGTGGACATAGAGAATATGTTTACAGAACATAGAAATCGAACAGTACAGTACAGTACAGACCCTTTGGCCCTTGATGTTGTGCCACCCTTTTATCCTATTCTAAGATCAAACTAAACCACAGACCATACATTTTACTATGATCCATGTGCCTATCCAAGAATCACTTAAAAGTCCCTAATGTATCTGAAAATTCTGAAGAAGGGCTCATGCCCAAAACATCGATTCTCCTGCTCCTTGGATGCTGCCTGACCTGCTGCGCTTTTCCAGCAACACATTTTCAGCTCTGATCTCCAGTCCTCACTTTCTCCTAATGTATCTGACTCTACTACCACTGCTGGCAGTGTATTTCACACACCCACCACTCTCTGTGGGAAGAAAGTACCTCTGCCATCACCCCTAAACCTTCCTCCAGTCACTTTAAAATTATGCCCCCTTGTGATATCCATTTCCACCCTGGGAAAAAGTCTCTGAATATTCACTTTATCTATGCCTCTCATCATCTTGTACACCTCTATCAAGTTGCCTCTCATCTTTCTTCGTTCCACTGAGAAAAGCCTTAATCATTCATTATTCCTGTCCTGCAGAATCCTCTCCAATAATTTGTCCACCACAGACATAAGACCGACTGGTCTGTAATTCCCAGGGTTTTTTTCTATACTTTTCTAGAACAAGGGAATAACATTTGCCACCCGCCAATCATCTGGTACTTCTCCAGTGGACAGTGAAGTTGCAAAGATCATTGCCAAAGGTCCAACAATCTCTTCCCTCACTTCCTCTAGTAGTCTTGGATATATCCACACAGTAAGTAATCTAATCTAATCTAATCTGATCTAATCCCATCTGACCCAAGGGATGGGATTATCTAACCTCATGCTTTTCAAAGTTTTCAACACATCCTCCTTCTTGACATCAACCTGTTCAAGCATTTTAGCCTGTTTCACAATGTCCTCACAAATGACAAAGTCCCTTTCAGTCGTGAACAACGAAGCAAAGTATTTATCAAGAACCTCCTCTACCTCCCCCGACTCTAGGCATAAGTTCCCTCCACTATCCCTGATTGGTGCTACCCTTACTCTGGCCATTGTCTTGTTCCTCACGTAAGTGTAGATTGTCTTGGGGTTTTTCTTAATCCCACCCACTAAAGCTTTTTTATGCCCCCTTTAGCTCTCCTAAATCCATTCTTCAGTTCCTTCCTAACTACCTTGTAACCCTCTAGAACCCTCTCTGATTCTTGCCTTCTCAATCTTAAGTTAGCTTCCTTCTTCCTCTCGACTAATGGTTCCCCATGGTAGGCTACTGCAAAAAGTACGGAGATATGGCATTGAGGGGGAGTTGGAGGTTTGGATTAGGAATTGGCTGGCTGGAAGAAGACAGAGGGTAGTAGTTGATGGTAAAGGTTCATCTTGGATTGCAGTTACCAGCGGTGTTCCGCAAGGATCTGTTTTGGGATTTGTCATTGCTGTTTGTCATTTTTATAAATGACCTGAAGGAGAGGCTAGAAGGTTGGGTGAGCAAGTTTGCGGATGATACGAAAGTCGGTGGAGTTGTTGACAGTGAGGAAGGATGTGGCAGGTTACAGCGGGATATAGATAAGCTGCAGAGCTGGGCAGAAAGGTGGCAAATGGAGTTCAATGTCGCTAAGTGTGAAGTGATTCACTTTGGGAAGAGTAACAAGAAGATGGAGTACTGGGCTAATGGTTGGATACCTGGTAGTGTGGATGAGCAGAGGGATCTTGGTGTCCATGTACACAGATCTCTGAAAGTTGCCACCCAGGTAAATAGTGCTGTGAAGAAGGCATACTGTGTACTGGCTTTTATTGGTAGAGGAATTGAGTTCCGGAGTCCTGAGGTCATGTTGCAGTTGTATAAGACTCTGGTGCAGCCGCATCTGGAGTATTGTGTGCAGTTTTGGTCGCCATACTGTAGGAACGATGTGGAGGCACTGGAACGGGTGCAGAGGAGGTTTACCAGGATGTTGCCTGGCATGGTAGGAAGATCGTATGAGGAAAGGCTGAGGCACTTGGGGCTGTTTTCATTGGAGAAAAGAAGGTTTAGGTGTGACTTGATAGAGGTGTACAAGATGATTAGGGGTTTAGATAGGGTTGACCATGAGAACCTTTTTCCACGTATGGAGTCAGATATTATGAGGGGGCACAGCTTTAAATTAAGGGGTGGTAGGTATAGGACAGATGTTAGGGGTAGATTCCTTACTCAGCAAGTCATGAGTTCATGGAATGCCCTGCCAGTAACAGTGGTGGACTCTCCCTCTTTATGGGCATTTAAACGGGCATTGGATAGGCATATGGATGAAAGTGGGCTAGTGTAGGTTAGGTGGGCTTGGATCGGTGCAACATCGAGGGCCAAAGGGCCTGTACTGAGCTGTATTTTTCTATGTTCTATGTTCTATGTTCTAATGTTCTACATCCCTTGCCACCCAAGATTCCTTCACCCTACCATCTCTTCCTTATCTCAGCTGAACAAACCTAACCTGCACTATCAGCAAGTGCGACCTAAACAACCTCCATATTTCTGTCGTGCATTGTCCTGAGAACATCTGCTCCCAATTTAAATACCCCAGTTCTTGCCTAATAATATATAAATTCCCCCTCCCCCAATTAAATACTTTCCCATACCATCCGGTGCTATCCCTTTCCATGACTATAGTAAAGGTCAGGGAGTTGTGATCACTGTCATCGAAATGCTGTCACACCGACAGATCTGACACCTGGCCTGGTTCGTTGCCAAGTACCAAATCCAATATGGCCTCCCCTCTACCCAGCCTATCTACATATTGAGTCAGAAATCCTTCTAGGACACATTTGACAAAGTCCACTCCACCCAAACTATTTGAACTAAGGAGGTTTCAATCAATTTTAGGGAAGTTGAAGTCACTCTTTGCAACAACCCTGTTACCTCTGCACCTTTCCAAAATCTGCCTCCTAATCTGGTCCTCCATGTCTCTGTTGTTATTGGGGGAGTCTGTAGAAAACTCCCAATAATGTGACCGCTCCTTTCCTGTTTCTGACTTCCACCCATAAATGACTCAATAGACAAACCTTCCTCGGCGACCTGTCTGTCTGTGCTGTGGTACTATCCCTGGTTAGCAATGCCACTCTCCTATCCCTTTTACCTCACCTCATTCCTTTTGAAATATCTAAACCGTGGAACATCTAACAACCATTTCCACTAGTTGGAGAGATTAGGACCTGAGGGCATAGCCCCAGAGTGAAGGGATAACCTTTTAGAACTGAGCTGAGGAGGAATTTCTTCAGCCAGAGAATGGTTAATCTGTAGAACTCATAGCCACAAAGAATTGTGGAGGCCAAGTCATTGATTGCATTTAAGACACAGATGGATAGATTCTTGATTGGAAAGGAAATCAAAGTTTATGGGGAGAAGGCAAAAGAATGGGGTTGAAAAACATATCAGTTGTAATCGAATGGTGAAGTAGCCTCAATGGGCTGAATGGTCTAATTCTGTTTCTATATCTTATGGTCTTATGGAGATGGATAATCCACTCAGCACTTCTGGCTGGAGGTTGCTGCAAATACTTCAGCCTTATCTTTTGCTTTGATGTGTTGGGCTTTTCTATCATTGACAATAATCTATTTGTGAAACTTGCATCTGCTGTGTTGGTTGTGGTTTCGCTTAGTTCTGTCTGTCACTTGCTGCTTATACTGTTCAGCATACAAATAGTGGCTTCACCAGGTTGACATCTCATCTTCAGGAATGCTTGGTGTTGCTTCTGGCATGCCCTCCTGCACTCTCCATTGAGCCAGGGTTGATCCCCTGGCTTGATGGTACTGGTTGAGTGGAGAATATGCCAGGCCTTAAGGTTGCAGATTGTGCTGGAGTATAATCCTGCTGCTGTTGATGGCCCACAGCACCTCATAGATGCCCAGTATTGAGTTGCTAAATCTGTTCAAAGTCTGTTCCATTTAGCATGGAGATGGCACCATACAACTCAATGGAGAGTATTCTCAATCTGAAGGCAGGATTTCATCTGCACAAGGACTGTGGGGTGGTCACTCTGACTGGTACTGTCACAGATGGATGCATCTGCAGCTGGCAGATTGGTGAGGATAAGATCAAGTAAGGTCAACAACCCTCTTGTTGGTTCCCTCACCACTTGCTGCAGACCAAAAGCAGTTATGTCTTTTAGGACCCAAACAAGTTGATCAAAAGTGCTGCTGCTGAGCCACTCTTGTTAGTTGTATTAGTGACTATTTCATCTGTCTGGTCTCTGTTGCTGGGTTCTCACACAAAGGGAAACATCTCTGCAGCCAGTCTATCCCTTCATAGTTAAAAAAAATCTTTTTTCCAAACGTTCCACAGCACATTTCATCTCTTTAGAGATTCAGAGAGAAAACTGGCGAAGGAAAGCCAATGACAGGTCCAATAACAAGCTTGAAACAAGGACACCTGAAGGGCAGACAGAATTGGAGGATAATCATTATGTGATATGGTCATTGTGGGTCAATCCATTACAACGTCATGAGTCTGTGTTTAAAATAAACTCGAGCAATAATCATCCGATAAGAATCAGTCTCTCTCACTGTCCTGTGAGAGGAAGCATCTCAGTGTTGTACACCAGGAGCCTTGTCTCCAGTGTGACTCAATTGCATGACATCAAATGTGCTCTGGAAGCTTCTATTCTGCTTTCAAATGTGGAACCTGAAGAACAGAAAAGCAGAGGTCGCAAACATTGTAGCCATTTGCACCAGAAATGATTAAGCCGGAACTATAGAATGTTGCTGCTAAGCTGTTGAAGCAATGCCAGGTTTCTGGTTTAGATTAGATTAGATTCCCTACAATGTGGAAACAGGCCTTTCGGCCCAACCAGTCCACACCGACCTTCCGAAGAGTAGCCCACCCAGACCCATTTCCCTAATACATCTAACACTATGGCCAACTTGCCTGACTTGCACATCTTTGGACTGTGGGAGGAAACCGGAGCACCTGGAGGAAACCCACACAGACACGGGGAAATGTATTCCATGATTAAAGCAATAAGTATTAATTTCCACCATTTATCCATCCACATTATTCAGCTAGCATGGTGTGCTTACTGTGAAGCTGTGGCTGGGTGGGGGGAGAGGGACAATCAGCAAAGGCATTGTGGCCCGGCTCTTGGGCGATGGTGCAGGAAGTGGTCTATTAAACCAAGCTAGCCTGGTAAAGGAAATATATTTGCTCATTCATCCCAGCCTTCTATATTTGCACCCCTACCCCTCACCCCCAGCCAACTTTCCTCAGCTCCCAAGATACACTTTCTCTTCACCTCCTCACCTCTGGATTTCTCCATTCACTGCTAAACTTCCCCACAACCCCCAAGTCCTTACATAGTGATGTGCATCTGTGTCATAACAATTCTCAGCAGTTTCAAAGTTTAGATCAGAGTGGTGCTGGAAAAGCACTCTGGTTTCCAGCATCTGCAATCCTCACTTTTGCCTGGCAGTTTCAAAGTCACAATCTAGTTTTAATAGGAGCATTGAAATGTAGTTTGGAGATGGGCCTTAATAAAATCTTTTACAAATCCATTACAAATCAGTCACCACTGTGATTACCATTTCCCCCACCAGCCCAAACATGTCTAGGAACCCCTTATACTTACAACACTTACAAGTGTAAAGTTGAACTTGGAATGACACTGAATGTTTAGGTCTCTGCACTGTTGGAAATGGAGTGAAAAATGACCTGATCGAGGTAACTTCCTGATTGAGTCCTGGTGTCAGCCATGATGGCCATTACCAGTTCAAACGCCAGAGGATTCTCAAACTTTGTTAAGTAGGATTTGAGGAGGCTGACAGGGATTTTCCAGTCAGTTTCCAGTTTCCTGATGAGACAGAGGGCAAGTTTACACCCTGGAGACAGGCACCTAGTACCTCCAACACAGTGCTGATATGGCAATGCTTACATTACCTTGTGTAACCTGAGCAGCTAGCCGTGGCTATTGTGGCATTGACGAAGCTGTTTGTTATTTTTGGCAATTAACTATTTTACACAAACATTATATTCCTCTAGCAAATAAGTGTCTTAATATTAAGCTATTAAGTTTACAACAGAGGAGCATATTTCCAGTGCAGTGTCATGTTTCAAGTGATCTGAAGTAAAGATGGAGTCTGAGATCATTATATCCTCAGATCCCATACTATGACACAGTGACAATATCCTGAGCATGTCTCTTTTATACATGCTGAGAAATCATGAAACATAATTCAACATCCCCTTTAACTGAAGATAAATTTTATCCAATACATGATTGTACGTCGTATGTCGCTAATTCCAAAGATGATAACCAAACATATGTCAGGTGTAACCGCAAGAAAAAAGAACCAGAATGCAGGCATTGGTAAAGTATTTGAAATGGAGGAGAAAAGTTATGATCTGAACACGTTGAACCCAATATTTAAGTTGTGAATTATATAAATTGCTGAATTGGAAAATTAACTGCTTTTTAATTTGCATTGGGCTTCAAAGAAATGTCCTTGAAACAGACAGTGTTGGATCTCTCCAATATTTCATTGGGCTGGGGAAACACTGCTCAGCACAATTCATGTTTGTTTGTATTTGAGGAATTTTGTCCCCTCTTTAGAATATGCCACCATTTGTTCTCTCTATTTCTGAATTATTCTTTACTTTAGTCCAATTTGCTTCTCCCAGTCCTTTGTGCCCCTTGCTTTTCCTCGTTTATTGTTTCAACATGATACCACTTGCCTCATTAATCAGCTTCAAATCATTGTCCTTATTGTTAAAGTTTTAATTATAAATCATATAGAGAACAATATTGTGCAATTTTATGAGTTTCTGCTTCATGAACAGAACAGGCATTGAAGAAATGTGAAAGTTGGGGCCAACACAAATCGACTTTGCAATATTGAATAAAGTTCTGAAGTGAGGGACGGTCCTTGACATTGATACTATTCTCACAGGCCTTTTTTGCGATAGACGTGCCTACCTTTTACATGAACAATAGCATTGTACATCACAGACTGCAATTTCCTAAATGTTGGGACACCTTCTCTGGGTAATACAATGTGCTTTATGGGGTTGTATGTTTGATCTGAAATAGCTTGGCCATTTTGAAATCAGTCACGGTAATTGGTAGGTCGGTTTGTCTTCGAGTAAAAAATGAGGTCTGCAGATGCTGGAGATCACAGCTGAAAATGTGTTGCTGGTTAAAGCACAGCAGGTTAGGCAGCATCTCAGGAATGGGGAATTCGACGTTTCGAGCATAAGCCCTTCATCAGGATGAAGGGCTTATGCTCGAAACGTCAAATTCCCTATTCCTGAGATGCTGCCTAACCTGCTGTGCTTTAACCAGCAACACATTTTCAGGTCGGTTTGTCTGTCTGTCTACTTGTCTGCCTATTTGTTTATATGTGTGTCTGTCCATCCATCTATCTACCTATTTATTTAAATCCATTTTATATATCTATCTTATCTAGCTCTATCTTATTTATCTATATCCAGCTTATGTACCTATCTTCATATATCTAATCTATCTATATCCATCTTATGTACCTATATTTATCTAGTCTATCTCTATCTAGATCCATCTTATGTATCTATATCTATCTATCTGCTTGCCTATCTAACTGCCTTTCTGTCTATTGAGCAATTGATCTGATGATCTACATATCTATTATCTTCGCACCAACACACATTGATTGGTGATATCTCTGCCTGCTAGTTAGAATCTTGCTCCAGCATTCTCAGATTTCAGATACTGAGCTGTGATTATACTTTGATCAAGTTATTTTTTTACATAAAAATGTCTGGGGTAATTGAAATGGTTTCAGATGAGTGAGAGTGCCACTCTACCCAACTCCCTGTCCCAAAAGGAGTGTGCAACAAGTCATTGAAGCATGTCTTCTGCTTAACTTATCAAATAAATTAACACACTGAACAAATTATAAAAAACTAAGTCTTAACTTTAACACACTTAACAAGTTATAGCCCAACAAGCACACAAACAATGGTGTTAGAAATAGGATAGAGAATAAAGTAACAAGACACATACAAGGTAGGCTTCAGTTAAAGCAATGTTGCAGTCAAAGGTGCTCTCTTTTAAATAGAGACTGCATAATGGCCATAGAGAATTCACAGGATGGTAAAGGGAAGGAAAGCTGTAGTGTTAAGGAGAAATTGAGATTCAGGATCTATTTTATTTAGCAGAGAAAGCTAAATGAATTAACATTACAAGAACTTTTGACTGTGTCCCCTAATTAGAAATTCAGTGGAATGTAATTGTCAATTTAAAAGAATCACTTTGAGAGTGAAGATTGATGTTAAGATAAGCAACATATCTGAGGTTAATAAAAAACGGGATGAAACACCATTGCATGTATCCACTGCATCTCTTATGGACATATTGAAAAAAATATATAAAGCTCCATCATTTTGCTTTTGTGTACTGTTGCTCTTGAATAAATCTGACTTACACTTTTAGCCTGCATACATTGATCTAACTGGTATTCTCTACCCATTGGAACAGATTGAGATCATGGTGGTTTCCTTACATCATCTCAAATGAACCATGCTGTGTAATTTCAGGAATAAAATGGTAAATCTGGACACACTCAAAATATACCAGTGTGCAAAATTCAGTCTTCAATAAAAACTATCTTTTTATCAAGTGATGTAATTTGAGAAAAGATCACATCAAAAGAAAATATTTTTCATCAAAATATAAAAGATATAAAAACATTAAGCAGGATCGCTTCCCCAAAGGACAAAGCCCTATTCCTCTTCGCATTATATTCCTGTTGAAGATTTTTAGCCAGTAGCTCTGAGTAGTCAGTTAAACAGGAAGTATTAGCAGACAGACAATTAAGAAGTATTAGCAGAGAGATAACAGCAAAGTACTAACAGACAGTTAACTAGGAAGTATCAGCAGTCAGATAACTAAGTAGCTCAGCCTCTTCCCTTTCACCCTCTTTTCCTTTAACCCATAAGTGTTTTCAGAAGCACGCCCATAAAATAAAGTTCCCAGAAGCTTCTTTCCATCGTTTGGAGGTGGTTTTCTCCTGAATGTATACCAGATACGCCTAATCTCCTGTGTTATGAAGTGGGCCACCTCTGCTTCCTTAGATGGCCTCTCGTGGATGAACTGTCTCATGTCTCCGTAAGACAGAATGACCACTGACTCAAAGAGATTGATCAGGACACAGTGCATCACAAAAAGAAAGCACATCAGATAGATGCCACCGATAATCTTGCTGTAGGTAAATTCTGTGTTGTTAAAATCGCCAATGTGATAGGACAAAATAGTCTGTGCTGCATGGATCATGGTATTGAAATTCTTATCAAATTGACCAAACAGCAGGTAACCAAATGATATAAAAATAAGGGAATACACTGCCATGATTATGGCCAGGGAGCAAATAGCGGGAAGGCTTATAAAAATGGCCTTCTGGGCCAGGCGCACATCGTAAAGGAAGCGTGTGTACCTGAGAAGTTTCAATGTGGTGGTAAAAATGAGGAATGTGACATTGAACCTGAGTAGTTGATCCAAAGCAGCGATAACATGAAAAGCAATGAAAGTGTTTGGGTTGTTCTTATAGAACTCCAGCATATGCTGTGACAATATATACTTGGCCACATACAGGACTATGGTCACCAACAGCAGCACGGTCATCACCAGGCTGCCAATGTTCTTCAGACACTGGAAGTACTTGTATCCTTTCTGCCTTATTTTCCGAAACTCGTCTATGACAAACAGGACAAACAGAGTGACAACTAGGACGCTGAGCAGAATCCAGTTTTTCTCATGTCTCTCGAAGAGCCTGAGGGTGAAAGGTTTCACCACCAACTTCTTGTTGATCACACCAAGAGGGGCTGTCTCCAAAATCAGTGAGATGGTACAGAACAAATCAACGTTTGCATTGTAGATGGTGGTCTCAGTGATGATAGCCCAGGTACTTCTATCAATCCAGCTATTGTTCTGGAGAGCCACAAATCTTACCAGTGAATCCTGTAAGCTTTTTGGGGAGAAGTAGAGGGAGTAACCTCCCAGTGGATACACATGATATATCCCACGTGAGTGGTATAACCAAGGGGAATCTATACTTTCAAATATCCAGCCTGTGTAATCCAGTGGGTGCAGCACCGGCACAGCTCCTGTGGGTTTTTGCCAGGAGCCATTGTAGTTTCTGACATTCTGTTGGTGGACATTAAACAGGGGCCGGCACTGAAGCTTGCTCAGGATGGTGTTCAGGACACTGGTTTTCCAAAAGCAATCAACTGACCCATGTTTGGATCTGACCTGACGCATCCTTGGCAGGCCCAGGATAATGGAATAGGCTTCAGACAAAAATGCTGGATTTGAGTTTTCATGAATAAGTGGCAGGAAAGTGACACTCATCCAGGTGTAGAACTGTTGGACAGTGTTCACCTTCTCCAGGTTCTGGGAGAATCTATCCTTAATGATGCAATTGTAGTAGTAAGCATTGTTGTAGTCTGTGGAGCACACCAAGTACAGGATGAGTACAAGGAAAGCAATGTGCAACAGGAAACCCTTACAAAACACAAAGGCTTGATGTCTGATGGTGCCTTTTTTTCTCGCCAATATCAGTTCATCACCCTCCAGCGGTCTGTACGGCTTCCGAATGTGGTCCTCTGACCGGACGCAGTCAGGGTCATTCTTCGGAAGCAGGTCTTTGCTGATCTCCAATGTTTGGATCCCTGTGGACCAGTCAAGATCTCGAGGACGCCGACGTCTTAAGGCAAACAGAGCAGCGAAGGCCATGATCTTAAGAGGCTGCAAGAGGAAGACACTCTGGATGAAAGAAATGACAGAGGCCATGAGCCAAAGCCAGGAGGTCTCAACACCATATGAGAGGCCATATAACACAATAAATATGGAGGACACTGCAGAGATCAGGCACACAAGGCACCAAGCTAAATATAAGAGGCATTTTGACAATATGACATTTGCCTTGTTTTGTGAGTCAACATTTCTGGCAGGTTTGCCAGGTTGGCCTTGTGCCTTCTTGCGCAGTGTGGCTTTCTTTTGGCGAGAACGCCCCATTTGTTTGGGCTTAATTGTGCGTATCTTTTTCTCTAAGCTCATCTTGCCAGTGCTCTCCTCTCTGATAATCTGATTGGCCTCAGACTCTGGGACCACACAGTTATCTTTCTCTTTTGCTGAGGGTCCTAGGATGTTATCTGTACCCGCCATGTAGGATAAAAGGTCATAGTGCTCATTGTCTGACGTCTCTATCATTTCCTTAGGACTTTCTTCAGGTTCACTGGCCTCTTCTTCCCCCTCATACCAATTCTTCAACCTCTCCCTCAAGTTGTTTGGATTCATGTCAAGGTTTGTAGATAGGCTGTTATCAGTGCCTTGGATTGCTTCATGTTCTCCACCTTCTCTGGTAATCCTTAAAGTAGTGTCTTTTTTCTGTGCCAATATAAACAGTGTCGATATTAACATTTCCACTGGCACCATCACCAGTGCACTTTCCATGCCAATCACCAACGATCTCACTAGCTTCTTCAGATAGTGTTCCACCTCCTTTTCTTGGAACAGCATGAGGCTGAGCAGTAGGCTGGATAGCAACATGGTCAAACAACAGGAGAGCCTCTGAATCCGGGTGAAGGTCTGGTCAACGTCGTAGGCAAAGACGGAGAACCACAAGTGTTCTCTCTCAATCTTGCTAGATGTCTCAATGAAGAAGACATCCTTTCTCCTCAGCAAGCTTTCAGGGTCTGTGATGGGATAGGTCCTGTGCAACAGCCCATCACCTTTCATGGTCCCTAACCACTTCCTACAGAAGAAATGCCAGCTCTGTTTGGTTAGCACGTTTTGCACTTTCACCCTGCTGAGGTACCAGGTTGGTGAGATTCCCACATTGTTGTGCCAGACCCTGATGAATGTGAGATCGCCTAGGTCCTCTTTGGTGGTGAGTAAGAAGGTGTCCACGCTGTTTCTCCTGAAGCACTTATGGTCTGGATGGTAGAGAAGGTGGACTTCGCTCTCCACAGACTTGCCAATCAGAGTGAAAAAAACATCCGCTGTTGTCCCAGCATCAAGGCGACCCCCCGTGTAAAATGTCACGAGGTAGCATCCCTCATCACAGGGGTCATTGTCAAGAAGAACGATTATCTTTTTCTTGTCGCTTATTCGCTTCCGCCATGCCCACCAGAGCAGGATGGCATAGATGAACAAAATGATTAGAACTGTAATCAGCGTCACCAGGTTGGTTGGCAGAGTCTGAATGAGTTCGCCAATTTCCAGAAGATCAATAACTTCAGGCAACACCAGAACACTGCCAGTGAGGAACCAGGGCACCTTCACATTTAGGGCCCTCTTGCTGGCACGCTTGCCACCTCTCTTACAGATACAGTGCACTCTCTTGATGCTAGTGAAAGGACCGACTATACAGCTTGAAGAATTCCACTTATCAGAATTGCCTTCAAAGGTCAAGCAGCTTGCAACAAAAACTGAGACATTGAGCCCAGCTTCAATGATTAGTTGAGGGTTTGGGTACTTTGTCTCAACAGTGATGGTGATGTAGGTTTTGTTGCTCAGTTCAGTCCCATTCTTCTTGAAGATCTTGCTCGGAATGCTGATGATGTAAGGATTTTGCACAAAGTTGTTTCTGTGAGGATCCGGCCCTGAGCTACATTCTGGTATGGTATGTTTCTGTGCTAGAGTTGTTCTGGAGACCCCCACTCCAGAGTAGATGCTGACGGTGTAGATGGGGTCAATATCTGCAAATAACTGCAGCAAGACGAGTTGAGCAGAAGAGGAGGTCATAGTGACCGTGAATTGACCTGTGACCACATCACTTCTGCGAGGGTCAACAACCAATTTGACGGGCTGAAGGGACACAATGTCCCTCCTGGTCATAAAAGACTCCACTTGTTCAGGGACCAAGGTGTGCACAGTTCCATTGCTATCCTGGAAGATCATGTCGAAGCTGGTGATATCTGTAACAATGCTCAATGCCTTTCCAAGCCAAGGTAAAGGATTCTCTTCAAACTTATAAAAGACAGTAGAGACCGACTGAGGGGTTACAGAGATCTTTCCCAGCTCTGGGTAAATGCAGTTGGTACAATCTGTGTCAAGACGAAAGGAGTCCTCCACTTTGTCCATGTCAACTTTTTTCATGGTTATTTCCCATTGTCTGGTCTCCATCAAGGTATCCCGTTGCCCCGGCACTTTGCGCTGAGACACTGCTTCGGTCAGGATTTTCAAGATGGGGAAGATGGTGGTAGTCACTTTCTGTTGCTCTGTGGTTAGTGGGACTCCTTTCTCAGTGCCTTCAGTTGGGAACTGGAAGGAGAAGGCAGCCATCACATTGGAGGCTGCTGTTAGGATACTGCAGGACAGTTGCTCAGTCTGTTCCGATGATATATGGTCTTCAGTAGTGTAGTTTAGCAGGACGGAAGCCAGTTCCAACAATTTGTGGATGGAGAGGCGCTGTGCCTGTTGGCTGACCTGGGCTGGTACCTGCGCTGCCTGGAAAATTGTGGCGGATATCTGGTTGATAAGGTGGGATGATGTGACGGGAATACTGGTGGAGATATTGACCAAGGTTTTTCGTAGCCTCTGGATCCTGGGAATGTCCCTACCCACAAAACTGTGAATGTTTATCTCCGAAGCGATTTCATAAAGCAGCTTGTTGGCTTCTATATAATGTGTCTCATGGAGCAGAGTGGTCAATGGTGCTGTCGTTCCTTCTATATAATTGGACAATTGGTCCACCAGAGATTTCTGGGCTGCGTCAAGTGGGAGCTCGTATACTTTGACCCTCAGGTACACCTTTGTGTATGCACCACGGCTGTCAGTCACCAGCACCACGATAACCAGCTGGTGCTCACCTGAACTGCGCCCCACTGGCAGATGAAATGGATGTTTCTTAGGATTGAATCCAAAATACACAATGGTACCCAGAACATTATTGTTAAGACTGTCAATGCTGCCAGTCTGATGGTAGGTTTTTGCAAACACCGTGTAGCTGAGGGGGAGATCACTGTCCTCGAATTTCAAACAAGTCAGGGTGAATTGAGTGTAGAGCGCCCAGCCCTGTTTTGGGTTGATAATGCAATGTCCTCCTCTCGGAATAGAATTGACGTAGAAACGATGCCGGCTGATGCTGTAGGAACCAGTGGAAGTAGTTACTTTCAGTTCAAGATTATACCATCCATCAGCCAAGTGTTCTAAGGACATGGGGTTCAGAGACACATAAGGCAATGCGTTCCCTGTGGCGCTATCAATTGCCCAGTTGACCAAGATCTCGGAAACAGCACTCTCTGAGAGCAGGCTCCAGCGGTACTTCAGCTTAATGGACCTCGGGCAGTTGGAGCAAGTCCCGTTCAAAATGAAGCGTTCAGTGGTAATCAGGTACTCCCGACAATTCTCAATGCAGGCTATAGACATCTGGGGCACAAAGCCGGAGTGCACTGAAATGGTTTGGTCAAAATGACTGGCCCTCGTATCTTTCTGAATTACCAGTCGGAAGTAGAAGTACTTTTTGACAATGAGCACATGGGCAGGGATAACCAAGGTATCAGGCTTGGCGGAGTTCCATCTCAGGTCTGGGTTGCCAGGGTGACAGTACTGGTTCTCAGAGAGCGTCATGGAGCTATAGTCAGTAAATTTCATGGTGCAGTACCAGGAGAAGCTCAGCCCAAGGTGTGGATCGGGAGAGTCCGGGTCAGCGCTCTGGGAAGCGTCCAGCGTGATGGTATCCTCCACACTCACCATTCTGTAAGAGCCTCCAGAAATGACAGCCAGCAGCTCACTCTTAACCACCTCCACCACAACCTGGTGTGAGTTGTTGAGAGACGGTAGAGTGGGATCTGTAGTGTACATGGTTACATTGAAGACGAAGACATAGTAACCATAGTCCAGGCTGTGAGCAGGCAGTTGAAAGGTGGCTGTGCTGGTCCGTACACTGGGTGGGAGGGCCACACTTACATTCCAGTTTGGCTGAGCATCTTTGTCTGCAATGCTGTAGACCTTCCAGGAGATGCTCACTGAATTAATCCTATCGCAGTGCAAGCCCGAGTCTCCGTAAACCGTGAGTGGGGTGCCTCGGGGGCTCCGGATGACAGTGTCAGGGGGTGGTGGGTGCTCGATGCTGGGTAATGGGAGGTGGCAGCCAATGAGCTGGCAGAACAGAACCGACTCTCGGCTGGCGACTCGGTAATTGCCCAGCCTGGCCCGGAGTCTGAGCACCTTCTCCCCGGCTGCCCTGCAGCTCACCTTGGCCAGGAAGCCCTTGTAGTCCTTGGGGTCGAAGGGGAGCTGGACCTGAGGGATATAGCTGGCCGGGTGTGCCACCTGCCGCCTGTAGGTGTACAGACTGACTGTACTGCCATAGGCCAACTCAAAGGCCCAGGTGCAGTGAGTGGCCGGGTGCTGATGGCGAATGAACCAGACCACGTTGGCGAGTAGACCCACCTCGGTGGGGCCGTTGTTGTACAGGAAAAGCTCCACATCCAGATCCTCCAGGGAATTGTATACAGTCGCCCCTAGGTTCAAGTAGAGCTGGACGGTCAATGTGTAATGGCTGGGGCTGTTGTAATCGATCTGGTAGAGATGGCTAACCTGATCGTCCCTGGAGAAAATTAGGTGTCTGTTCCTTCCAGCAGGAGTGTCCATGTTGCTGTAGTAGAAAATATTATCTGAGCTCACGTAGTAGAAGGTGGTTCCTGCCATGGTGGCATTGAGGGTGAGCGAGACCCACTGGTGGTGGCTCAGGAAGCGTACCGTGTCCTCCTGAAAGATCACACCATTCTGTGTGGCCCCTGGAAGGCGACTGACCTTCAGCAGCAACTGGGCCACGCACCTGTCCTGCCGGTGGGACGGGCATCGGCACAGCTCCCTCCCAAAGGCCTTGGGGTGGTAGCTGAGGCGCCAGGGATTATGCCCTCTGGGGTGGACGATCAGCCGGTAGGCCAGGAACCCGTTGTCTGCCTGCAGCTCGTGGCCCACCCTCATCCTCAGGCTTGGCCGGAGAGGGCCAGACTGGGCACTGAGGAGGTGCATCAAGTCTGGCTTCACCGTCAGGCTGGCTGTGGAGGAAGTGTTGGGACCGCCAGCCAGGCTCAGGGTGCAGGTGTACTGACCAACCTGCAGGTACATCACCGGGCTGGAGTACAGGAAACTCTGGGAGCACTCGGCCTCTTTCCCCGGAGGGTAGCTGGCACCCTCGATGTGGGTGATCTGCCCACTGGCGAGGATGGTCTCGTTAGGATGGGCTTTGGGGCACAACAATCTGTAGCTCCAGGACGGGCTGTTCAGATTGGAGCACCAGGCCAACTCCAGGTCCTGGAAGGTGACTGGGGCCTGGTCAGAGTTCAGGGGGAAGAAGGTGAGCTGCAGCTTGGTGCCAATAACAGTCAGATTCTGGTAGAGGCAGTCGCGACAACTGCCAGAGGTGTAGCTGACCGTGATAGGGGTGTCAGGGGGCACATGGCGAAGGACCTGTTCCCCAGACCATTGGGTGGAAACAGCCAGGATTCGCTGGTTGATGGACCAGGAGAGGGTGGGAGGTGGGAAGCTGGTGTCAGTGCCTGGGCTCGATCGATAGCTCACTTTGATCGAGCTCTTCCAGTGGCAGGTATACCGGAGCGGGCTGTCCCCAGTGTGACTCACATTAAAGGGACACGTCAGGTGGACTGGGGGAATCGGCAGAGACAGCGCTGGGGAGAGGAGGCCAAATCCCAGCCACAGAGGCAGCATCACCGGGCGGAGAGAGCGCTGGGCCCGGGGGAAAACACCGAGAACTAACCGCCACCACCAACACCGCGGCACACACCCTCCAGCCGGGGGCAGGGACTGTTTGAACAAACAATCTCCCCACCCACGAGAGAAAACCCTGGAACCTGCTGCTCGAGCCTCATGAACACGCAACACACACCAAACAGATCAGACACATACACTCTGCTTAAACACACACACTCACCCTGATTAAACACACACACATATCCTGATTAAACACACACACTGATTAAACACACACACACTCTAATTAAACACACACACACTGTGATTAAACTCTCACACACACTCTAATTAAACGCACACACACACACACACACACACTGATTAACCACACACACACTCTGACCAAACACACACACTTTGATCAAACATACACTCTCTGATAAAAAAGACACACACACTCTGATTAAACAAACACACACACTCTGATCAAACAGACACACACATCCTGATTAAACACATACACACTCTGATTAAACACACACACATTCTGATGAAGCTCACACACACATTCATCCTGATTAAACACACAGACACTCACCCAAATTAAACACACAAACGCACTCTGATTAAACACATGCATCCTGATTAAACACATAGACACCCACCCTGATTAAACACACACACGCTCTGATTAAACAAACACAAACTCTGATCAAACACACACACACTCCGATTAAACACACCCTTTGATCAAACACTCACGACACACTCTGATTAATCACACACACACTGATTAAACACACACACAGACTAAACACACACACATCCTGATTAAACACACACACACACACTCATCCTGAATAAACACACACACACACTCTGCTTAAACACACACACACACTGATTAAACACACACACATACACACACACTCTGATTAAACCCACACACACACTGCTTAAACACACACACTCACCCTGATTAAACACACACACACTATGATTAGACACACACACATCCTGATTAAACACACACACTGATTAAACACACACACCCCCACACACACGCACAGTCTGATTAAACACACACATTCTGATGAAAAACACACAACTCACTCTGATTAAACACACACACACACTGTGATTACACTCTCACACACACTGTGATTACACTCTCACACACACTCTGATTAAACACACACACACATACTGATTAAACACACACACACACACACTCTGATCAAACACACAAACACACTGATCAAACACACACTTTCTGATAAAACAGACACACACACACTGATTAAACAAACACACACACTCTGATCAAACACACACGCACATCCAGATGAAACACACACACACATCCTGATTAAACACATACACACTCTGATTAAACACACACACATTCTGATGAAGCTCACACACACATTCATCCTGATTAAACACACAGACACTCACCCTAATTAAACACACAAACGCACTCTGATTAAACACACACATCCTGATTGAACACATAGACACTCACCCTGATTATACACACACACGCTCTGATTAAACAATCACAAACTCTGATCAAACACACACACTCAGATTAAACACACCTTTTGATCAAACACTCACAGACACACTCTGATTAATCACACACACTCACCCTGATTAAACACACACACACACACTCTGCTAAAACACACACACACTGATTAAGCACCCACACACACTGCTTAAACACACACACTCACCCTGATTAAACACACACACACATACACACACTGATTAAACACATACACACTATGATTAAACACACACACACACATCCTGATTAAACATACACACACATCCTGAATAAACACGCACACTGATTAAACACACAAACACACTCTGATTAAACACATAGACACTCACCCTGATTAAACACACACACTCTGAATAAATCACACACACTCTGATTAA
The DNA here is from genome assembly GCF_020745735.1 of Hemiscyllium ocellatum. NCBI lineage: Eukaryota > Metazoa > Chordata > Chondrichthyes > Orectolobiformes > Hemiscylliidae > Hemiscyllium > Hemiscyllium ocellatum. The sequence continues at coordinate 68,268,833 of NC_083419.1, read as the reverse complement.
ACGCACACACACACGCATACTCACCCTGATTAAACACACACACACTCTGATTAAACACAGATGCACACATAACGAATAACCACACACACACTCACCCTGATTAAACACACACACATCCTGATTAAACACACACAGACTCTGATTAAACACACACTCATCCTGATTAAACACACACACACACTCATCCTGATTAAACACACACACACACTCTGATTAAACACACACACATCCTGATTAAACACACAAAGACATCCTGATTAAACACCCACACACACACACCCACACACTGCTTAAACACACACACTCACCCTGAGTAAACACACTCAAACAAACACACACACACAGATTAAACACATACACACTACGATTAAACACACACACACACAATATCCTGAATAAACACACACACTGATTAAACACACAAACACACTCTGCTTAAACACACACACATCCTGATGAAAAACACACTCACCCTGATTAAACACACAAACACTCTGATTAAACACAAACACTTTAATTAACCACACACAGACACACACTCACCCGGAGTAAACACACACACACTCACCCTGATTAAACACACACACACTCACTCTGAACAAACACACACACTCTGATCAAACACTCACCCACACTGATCAAACACACACACTCTTTGATCAAACACACACTCTCTGATAAAACAGACACACACACATCCTGATTAAACAAACACACACACTCTGATCAAACAGACACACACTCTGATCAAACATACACACACACTCTGATCAAACACACACACACATCCTGATGAAACACGCACACATCCTGATTAAACACATACACACTCTGATTAAACACACACACATTCTGATGAAGCTCACACACACATTCATCCTGATTAAACACACAGACACTCACCCTAATTAAACACACAAATGCACTCTGATTAAACAAACACAAACTCTGATCAAACACACACTCAGATTAAACACACCCTTTGATCAAACACACACAGACACACTCTGATTAATCACACACACACTGATTAAACACACACACACACACATATCATGGTTAAACACACACACACACACACTCACCCTGAATAAACACACACACACTCACCCTGATTAAACACACACACACTCACTCTGAACAAACACACACACTCTGATCAAACACTCACCCACACTGATCAAACACACACACTCTTTGATCAAACACACTCTCTCTGATAAAACAGATACACACACATCCTGATTAAACAAACACACACACTCTGATCAAACAGACACACACACTCTGATCAAACACACACACACATCCTGATGAAACACACACACATCCTGATTAAACACATACACACTCTGATTAAACACACACACATTCTGATGAAGCTCACACACACATTCATCCTGATTAAACACACAGACACTCACCCTAATTAAACACACAAATGCACTCTGATTAAACACACACATCCTGATTAAACACACAGACACTCACCCTGATTAAACACACACACGCTCTGATTAAACAAACACAAACTCTGATCAAACACACACTCAGATTAAACACACCCTTTGATCAAACACACACAGACACACTCTGATTAATCACACACACACTGATTAAACACACACACACATCATGGTTAAACACACACACACACACACACACACACACACTCACCCTGAATAAACACACACACACTCACCCTGATTAAACACACACACACTCTGATTAAACACACACACACACATATCCTGAATAAACACACACACTGATTAAACACACACACATCCTGATGAAAAACACACTCATCCTGATTAAACTCACACACACTCTGATTAAACACAAACACTTTAATTAACCACACACATACACACACTCACCCGGAGTAAACACACACACACTCACCCTGATTAAACACACACACACACACACTGACTAAACACACACACATCCTGATTAAACACACACACACACACTCATCCTGAATAAACACACACACACTCTGGTTAAACACACACATCCTGATTGAACACACACACACACTCACCCTGATGAAACACACACACACACATCCTGTTTAAACACATACAGACACTCACTCTGAATAAACACACACACACTCACCCTGATTAAACACACACACACTGATTAAACACATACACACACTCACCCTGATGAAACACACACACACACACACAGCTTAAACACATACACACCTTCACTCTGAATAAACACACACACACTCACCCTGATTAAACACACACACACACTCATCAAACACACACACACTCATCAAACACACACACACTCACCCTCATCAAACACACACACTCTGATGAAACAGACACACACACACCCTGATTAAACACACACACACACCCTGATTAAACACACACACATTCACCCTGATTAAACACACACATTCACCCTGATTAAACACACACACACACATCCTGAATAAACACACACACTGATTAAACACACAAACACACTCTGATTAAACACATAGACACTCACCCTGATTAAACACACACACACTCTGATTAAACACAGATGCACACACTCATAACGAATAACCACACACACACTCACCCTGATTAAACACACACACATCCTGATTAAACACACACAGACTCTGATTAAACACACACTCATCCTGATTAAACACACACACACACACTCTGATTAAACACACACACATCCTGATTAAACACACACACACTTTGATCACACACGCACTCTCTGATAAAACAGACACACACACACTCTGATCAAACACACAAACACACTGATCAAACACACACTCTCTGATCAAACAGACACACACTCTGATCAAACATACACACACACTCTGATCAAACACACACACACATCCTGATTAAACACATACACACTCTGATTAAACACACACACATTCTGATGAAGCTCACACACACATTCATCCTGATTAAACACACAGACACTCACCCTAATTAAACACACAAACGCACTCTGATTAAACACACACATTCTGATTAAACACATAGACACTCACCCTGATTAAACATACACACACGCATTCTGATTAAACACACATCCTGATTAAACACACACTCACCCTGATTAAACACACACACGCTCTGATTAAACAAACACAAACTCTGATCAAACACACATACTCAGATTAAACACACCCTTTGATCAAACACTCACAGACACACTCTGATTAATCACACACACACTGATTAAACACACACACACATCATGGTTAAACACACACACACACACACACTCACCCTGAATAAACACACACACACACATCCTGAGTAAACACACACACACACACTCATCCTGAATAAACACATACACACTCTGCTTAAACACACACACACTGATTAAACACACACACACTCTGATTAAACACACACACACACTCTGATTAAACACACACACACACAGCTTAAACACACACACTCACCCTGATTAAACACACACACACTGATTAAACACATACACACTATGATTAAACACACACACACATCCTGATTAAACACACACACACCCTGAATAAACACACACTCTGATTAAACACATAGACACTCACCCTGATTAAACACACACGCTCTGAATAAATCACACACACTCTGATTAAACGCACACACACACGCATACTCACCCTGATTAAACACACACACACACACTGATTAAATACAGATGCACACACTCATAAATGAATAACCACACACACACACACTCACCCTGATTAAACACACACACACTCTGATTAAACACACACACACTCTGATTAAACACACACAGACATCCTGATTAAACACACACAGACACCCACACACTGCTTAAACACACACACTCACCCTGAGTAAACACACTCAAACACACACTGATTAAACACATACACACTACGATTAAACACACACACACACAACCTGAATAAACACACACACTGATTAAACACACAAACACACTCTGATTAAACACACACACATCCTGATGAAAAACACACTCACCCTGATTAAACACACACACACACACATACACACTCTGATCAAAAACACAGTCTCTGATCAAACAGACACACACACTGATCAAACAAACACACACACACTGATCAGACACACACTCTGATCAAACACACACACACACTATGATCAAACACACACTCTCTGATCAAACAGACACATACACTGATTAAACTCACACACACTCTGATTAAACACACACACACTCATCAAACACACACACACACTCATCAAACACACACACACTCACCCTGATCAAACACACACACTCTGATCAAACACACACACACTCACTCTGACTAAACACACACACACTCTGATTAAACATACACATATCCTGATTAAACACACACTCTGATTAAACACACACCCTGGTTATACACACACACACTCTGATTAAACACACACACTCACCTTGATTAAACACACACACTCACCTTGATTAAACACACACACACACACTCACTCTGATTAAACGCACACACACACTCATCCTGAATAAACACATACACTCTGTTTAAACACACACACACTCACCCTGATTAAACACACACACACTATGATTAAACACACAAACACACTCTGATTAAACACATAGACACTCACCCTGATTAAACACACACACTCTGAATAAATCACACACACTCTGATTAAACGCACACACACACGCATACTCACCCTGATTAAACACACACACACACACACTCTGATTAAACACAGATGCACACACTCATAACGAATAACCACACACACACTCACCCTGATTAAACACACACACATCCTGATTAAACACACACAGACTCTGATTAAACACACACTCATCCTGATTAAACACACACACACACTCTGATTAAACACACACACATCCTGATTAAACACACACACACTTTGATCACACACGCACTCTCTGATAAAACAGACACACACTCTGATCAAACACACAAACACACTGATCAAACACACACTCTCTGATCAAACAGACACACACTCTGATCAAACATACACACACACTCTGATCAAACACACACACACATCCTGATTAAACACATACACACTCTGATTAAACACACACACATTCTGATGAAGCTCACACACACATTCATCCTGATTAAACACACAGACACTCACCCTAATTAAACACACAAACGCACTCTGATTAAACACACACATTCTGATTAAACACATAGACACTCACCCTGATTAAACATACACACACGCATTCTGATTAAACACACACATCCTGATTAAACACACACTCACCCTGATTAAACACACACTCGCTCTGATTAAACAAACACAAACTCTGATCAAACACACACACTCAGATTAAACACACCCTTTGATCAAACACTCACAGACACACTCTGATTAATCACACACACACTGATTAAACACACACACACATCATGGTTAAACACACACACACACACACTCACCCTGAATAAACACACACACACACATCCTGAGTAAACACACACACACACTCATCCTGAATAAACACATACACACTCTGCTTAAACACACACACACACTGATTAAACACACACACACACTGATTAAACACACACACACTCTGATTAAACACACACACACACAGCTTAAACACACACACTCACCCTGATTAAACACACACACACTGATTAAACACATACACACTATGATTAAACACACACACACATCCTGATTAAACACACACACCCTGAATAAACACACACTCTGATTAAACACATAGACACTCACCCTGATTAAACACACACGCTCTGAATAAATCACACACACTCTGATTAAACGCACACACACACGCATACTCACCCTGATTAAACACACACACACTGATTAAATACAGATGCACACACTCATAAATGAATAACCACACACACACACACTCACCCTGATTAAACACACACACTCTGATTAAACACACACTCATCCTGATTAAACACACACACACTCTGATTAAACACACACAGACATCCTGATTAAACACACACAGACACCCACACACTGCTTAAACACACACACTCACCCTGAGTAAACACACTCAAACACACACTGATTAAACACATACACACTACGATTAAACACACACACACACATCCTGAATAAACACACACACTGATTAAACACACAAACACACTCTGATTAAACACACACACATCCTGATGAAAAACACACTCATCCTGATTAAACACACACACACAGAGATTAAACACATACACACTCTGATCAAAAACACAGTCTCTGATCAAACAGACACACACACTGATCAAACAAACACACACACACTGATCAGACACACACTCTGATCAAACACACACACACACTATGATCAAACACACACTCTCTGATCAAACAGACACATACACTGATTAAACTCACACACACTCTGATTAAACACACACACACTCATCAAACACACACACACACTCACCCTGATCAAACACACACACTCTGATCAAACACACACACACTCACTCTGACTAAACACACACACACTCTGATTAAACATACACATATCCTGATTAAACACACACTCTGATTAAACACACACCCTGGTTATACACACACACACTCTGATTAAACACACACACTCACCTTGATTAAACACACACACTCACCTTGATTAAACACACACACACACTCACTCTGATTAAACGCACACACACACTCATCCTGAATAAACACATACACTCTGTTTAAACACACACACACTCACCCTGATTAAACACACACACACTATGATTAAACACACACACACATCCTGATTAAACACACACACACATCCTGATTAAACACACACACATATCCTGATTAAACACACACACACTGATTAAACACACACACACTCTAATTAAACACACACACACTGTGATTAAACTCTCACACACACTCTGATTTTTTTTTGTAGATATTTTTATTGAAATTTAACATTTTTGCAAATTTACAAAAATAAACAAAACTCTCAAATACAAACATTGATGTACAATTAAATCATATATACAATAGTCATAATTTAACAAAGAAAAGAGAAAGAAAGAAAACAAAAAAGAAAAAAAAGAAACGAAAAAAGAAAGAAAAAAAAACTCAACTTTCTACTAATCTAACCTATAACTAACCAGAGTGTATACCTAAGTCTCTTACATGCTCGGAATGTATAAACATCAAATATAATAAAACCCGTATTCGCGCAGGATTCCTCTCCCAAGGGGCCCCGGAGCAGCCCGGTCTGAAATCTTCACTAAATAAAAGCCCTTGTTAGGATAGCCGAAATATCTGCATTTATATAATTCAAAAAGGGCTGCCATATTTTATAAAATAATTCAGTCTTTCGGTGCACCATATTTGTGAGGAAGTCAAGGGGGATATATTCCATAATTAATCTGTGCCAATTTGAAAGTCCAGGGGGGCCCTCAGCCACCCAGTTCACCAAAATATTTTTCCTTGCACAGAAAGAGAGAATAGAAAATAGTCTCTTCCCATGCATATCCAGAGATGAGAGGTTCGAAAAGCCCAAAAGGAGAGATACAGGGTCCACCCTAATTTCCGTTCCTAAAATTTCTGTCAGGGTATTTGCCACTTTAGTCCAGTATCTGCGGATTTTCTGACAAGTCCACAGACAATGTACAAGAGTACCCACCTCTATTTTGCATTTGGGACACATTGGAGATGCTCCTGCCTTAAATTTTGCCAGTCTAGCCGGAGCTATATGGGCCCTATGAAGTATCTTTAGTTGGATAGCCTGAGTTCTGTTACAGATAGCAATTCTTCTAGCATTTTCCCAAATGTCATTCCACATATCCTCAGAGATTTCTAGCCCCAAGTCCTGCTCCCATGTTTTAAGCAGGTCATCCATGTCTCCTGAGACTCCATCATGTAGCAAATGGTATATAGTACTAACGGAGGATGCCCCCGCTGGTCGTAAGACATTACGTTCTCTGTCTGATTTATAAAGACTATCTATTAATGTAGTCTTCCTCTGTATATAATCTCGAACTTGGAAGTATCGAAAGAGATCCCCATTAGGTATTCCGAATTTCAGACGCAGCTGCTCAAAGGACATCAGGATCCCATCTTTAAATAGGTCCCCTAAGCATGAGATGCCCCTGGATCTCCAGAGTTTAAAGGTGGCATCTGTAATCCCCGGTTGGAATCCCCATGCGCCTACTATTGGTGCATGGGGGGATGTTTTATGTGAGTTACCCTCATTTTGCCGCATTATATTCCAGGCCTTAATTGTGTTTAATATTATGGGATTTTTACAGTGGTCTGTAATGATTTTCCTCTTATCTGAAAATAAAAGGTTAATAAGTGGGTATTTTACTTGGGAGGCTTCGATATCCAGCCAAATTGATTGTGGATCAGATGAAACCCAATCAGCTATGTAACTTAGTAGGGAGCTTAACTGATATTTCCTAAAGTCTGGGAAGTCCAGTCCTCCCCTTGCCTATGGAAGCTGTAGCTTCTTCAGCTTAATAAGGGGCCGTCTATGGTTCCAAATAAAGGAGCCCAACCAGCCATATAATTTACGTAGGGCTAGCCTTGGCAGCATCAGCGGGAGCATTCTCATAGGATATAAGAGACGGGGCAGAACATTCATTTTAATTAATGCTATTCTCCCTAGCCAGGAAATCGGAAGGTCTCTCCATCGCTGGAGGTCCTGCCTTATCCTTTCCATTAATTGTACAAAATTAGCCCTATACAGCTGATCAAATACTGGCGTGATAAAAATACCTAAATATAAGAAGCCCTCCAGGGACCAACGGAAGGGAAAAGGGGATCCGTCCTTTAAGTGGGGTATCATAGCCAGACCACCCATTGGCATGGCTTCCGATTTTGAAAAATTAATTTTATAGCCTGAGAATGCACTAAATGTATTAATAACTTGAATTAGACGAGGCACTGACATTAAAGGATTACTGAGGAATAAGAGAACGTCATCTGCATAGAGGGTAATTTTGTGTTTACCTGTACCAATCCTCGGGGCCGTTATATTAGGATCAGTCCGGATGGCTTCTGCTAATGGTTCGATTATCAGTGTAAACAACAATGGTGAGAGAGGACATCCTTGACGGCAGCCCCTACCCACATTGAAGCCATCTGATCTTAACCCATTAGTAATAACAGCTGCTTTGGGGGTCATTACACAATGTTGAAACCCATTTGGTAAACACCTGTCCAACGCCAAACCTTTCCAATGTGTAAAATAAATATGACCATTCAACCCTATCAAATGCCTTTTCCGCATCCAATGAAATTACTACTCCTGGTATCTTTCCCTGATGACAGGCTTGGATCATATTCAAGACCCTTCTGATATTATTGGATGATCTGCGGCCCTTAATAAATCCCGTCTGGTCCTCCTTTATAATATATGGCAGTACCCTTTCTAGTCTTAGTGCTAACATTTTTGAGAGAATTTTAAAGTCTACATTTAGTAAGGATATTGGTCTGTAAGATGCACAATCTTCTGGGTCTTTTCCTTTTTTGAGGATAAGAGAAATATTTGCTTCTTTCAGCGTGGGCGGGAGACAGACCTGACTATGCGCAAAATTATACATATCCATAAGTGGGTCAACCAATATTCCTGTAAATTCTTTATAGAATTCAGCTTGAAAACCATCCGGGCCCGGTGCTTTTCCGCTCTGAAGTTGCCTAATTGCCTCAAGTATTTCTTGGACTGTTAAAGGGGTATTTAGGGCCGACACCTGTTCCGGAGTCAGGCCCGGGAAGGTCAAATTTTTAAAAAATGACTGCATCCTCCTAATCCTATCTTCACAATCCTGCGATCTATATAGTTCAGAATAAAATTCTTTAAAGGTCGCATTGATCTTTTTATGATCATGAGTCAGGGTACCTGTACTTTCCTTGATGGTCGGAATAGTTTGAGGGGCTTTCTTTTTCTTTGCAAGAAATGCTAAGTATCTACCCGGTTTGTCGCCATATTCATATAATCTTTGTTTCGCAAATAATATTTCCCTTTTAGCCGTTTGAGTAAGCGCGGTGTTTAAAGCTGTCCTAAGAGCTGTAATCCTCTGCAATTTTGTGATAGAAGGTCTATCAGCGTATGCTGTTTCGGCTGCTTTTAGGCGAGCTTCGAGCAGACGCTGTTGCTCTCCCTTCATTTTCCTCTGGGTCGCTGAATAGGAGATGATCAAACCTCGTACATAAGCTTTGATGGTCTCCCACATCATTGACGGATTGCTAGCCGTACCAGTATTAATTTCTAAAAAAGTTTTAAGTTCTTGGGAGAAGTACTTTAAAAATTTGCTATCTTTTATCAGGAAGGGGTCCATACGCCAATGCCGAGCGGATGTCCCATTGTTCTTTACCTTAGTTTCCATGTATACAGCGGCATGGTCAGAGATTGCTATAGTACCTATTTTACAGGTTGCTATAGAGTTTAGAAAAATCGATGGGGCAAAAAACATATCAATTCTTGTGTGACATTTATGTGGATTAGAGTAGAAAGAAAAATCTCTACCCTGTGGATGAAGACATCTCCATACATCTACCAATCCTAATTCTTTATTCAGGTCCGCCAGTTGTCTAGATCTGGGAGATACTCCAGCGGCACTCTTGGGAATCCTGTCTATTTCCGGATCCATAATACAATTAAAGTCTCCCCCTATAATTGTATGACGGGCACCAAAGGCCATCAGTTTTGAAAAAGCTTCCGTTATGAATTTAAAGGGGTGTGCCGGGGGGCAGTATACATTTAAGATCCCATATTCCTCTCCATTTATGAGGGCTTTAATCAAAATATATCATCCAGATTCGTCTTTTATCTGATTTAGAATTTTCAAAGGGAAGTTCTTCTGGACAAGGATAACGACTCCCCTGCTTTTTGAATTAAAAGAGGAAAAAAAGGCCTGATCAAATCCGCCCTGTCGTAATTTTAAGTGTTCTTTATCCGACAGGTGTGTCTCCTGTAGGAGAGCTATATCAACTCTCTCCTTCTTAAGATTTGATAATATTTTCTTCCTTTTAACTGGCGAATTACTCCCCCTGACATTCCAGGTGCACCACTTAACCGACTGTTCAGCCATAATCATCTGGACAGATCCGAGACCCCTCGGGAGGGGAAACCCTATCTAGAACATCCCGAGCATGGAGCATACAAGATTTACAAAAGCAAAGATTCTCTGATACACTCAAAACAATATAACAAAAAACTCTTTCTAAATATAAAAAATATAAAACATTCCGAATTGGAGATTTTCTCCCTTGTTCCCAGGGAGCGTCACTTCCTCTCCCACAGTCCATCTTACCCTCTTCCAACCAGTGCCCCACCCTTGACCCAGGTGTTCCTCAATAAAATGAGGAGAATTCAAATATAATATAAAGCTAGAGTTAACAGTGAACACCCCACCCCCACCCACACACACATCTAAATATATTTGGGAATATTAATACCATATATAACTATAAGATTACAATCTCAACACGTAATACTTAAATATAATACCACAAAATAACAGGGGAAAGAAAAACAACCCCGCTCCTAAAAACAGAAGTAAAATAGAATAAGGTAACCACCTCCCCCCATCAACATTAACCAAACGCCCCAACATATATATATATACATACACACATAGGGGGAAAGATAAGAAAAGATGAATGGATGTAAACCAAAATAATGGGAAAGGCAGACCAGCGTCCACAATCTCTTACAGCTTGTTTAAGAGAGTCCAAGAATTCCTTAGCCTTCTCCGGTGATCCGAAGTTATATATGGATCCTTCGTGGCTAAGGCGTAGCGTCGCTGGATATCGTAAGGAGTACTGGATATTTAAGTCCCTTAAACGCTTCTTCGCCTCATCGAATGCCTTCCTCTTTCGGACCAAAGCTGGGGAGAAGTCCTGGAACAGCATGATCCTGGATCCTTTATGGGTCATAGCTCGGGGATCTTTTCCCAGATTTCTTGAAGCTTCCAGGAGCATCTGCAGCTCTGCAGCTGGAACAGGACCGGGCGTGGGTGCTGGGTTGAGCCGGGCCCACGTACTGTGACCCGGTAGGCCCATTCTACCCTTACCTGGCCTGATCCATTATGCAGATTTAAAAGTTGTGGCAGCCAATGCTCTAAGAATGCTGTCAGCTGGCCTCCCTCTTCCTGCTCGGGAAGGCCCAACAACCGAATATTTTTTCTACGACATCGATTTTCGAGGTCATCAATGTGGTTTTCTAGGTTCTGGACTCGATTCTCGAGAAAACGGATGTGGTCGGCTGTTGATTTTATCCCAGTCTCTGAGGCTGCGGCCTTCGACTCCACCTCTCTGACTCGGCACTCCAATTCCTGAATGTCTCTGCCCTGCTTCTGCAGCTCGGCTGATAGTGCTTCTCTGCTCTGCCGAGACTCATCGATAAAAGCATCAATCTTCGCCTCCCACCTGGCAAACATCTCCTCAAAGCTCATCTTCATTGGTAAATCTCCTGAAGTAGCTGAAGACACCTTTGTTGCAGCTGAAGAGGGAGAGGGTGGGGGAGGGGTCCCTGCTTTCTTAGAGCCGCCTGTTCCCTTCCCTTTACTCATTTTCCAGCTAGTATTAGACTATTTAAATGTACTAATAGGTAACTATTTAAGGTTAACAACTATTATAAATGGTTTAGTGAGTGTGGTGGGGGTGGATAGCCCACTTTTCCCAAGTTTTGGGTAGAGCACTGTGGACTCAGTCTTGCTGGGTCGCCGCCATCTTGGATCCCCCCACACACACTCTGATTAAACGCACACACACACACACACACTGATTAACCACACACACACACTCTGACCAAACACACACACACTTTGATCAAACATACACTCTCTGATAAAAAAAAGACACACACACACTGATTAAACAAACACACACACTCTGATCAAACAGACACACACACTCTGATCAAACATACACACACATCCTGATTAAACACATACACACTCTGATTAAACACACACACATTCTGATGAAGCTCACACACACATTCATCCTGATTAAACACACAGACACTCACCCTAATTAAACACACAAACGCACTCTGATTAAACACACGCATCCTGATTAAACACATAGACACCCACCCTGATTAAACACACACACGCTCTGATTAAACAAACACAAACTCTGATCAAACACACACACTCACTCCGATTAAACACACCCTTTGATCAAACACTCACGACACACTCTGATTAATCACACACACACTGATTAAACACACACACACACACACACATCATGGTTAAACACACACACGCACACTCACCCTGAATAAACACACACACACACACACACTCTGCTTAAACAGACACACTCACCCTGATTAAACACACACACACAGACTAAACACACACACATCCTGATTAAACACACACACACACTCATCCTGAATAAACACACACACACACTCTGATTAAACACACAAACACACTCTGATTAAACACACACACATCCTGATGAAAAACACACTCACCCTGATTAAACACACACACGCTCTGATTAAACAAACACAAACTCTGATCAAACACACACACACACTCCGATTAAACACACCCTTTGATCAAACACTCACGACACACTCTGATTAATCACACACACACTGATTAAACACACACACACACATCATGGTTAAACACACACATGCACACTCACCCTGAATAAACACACACACACACACTCTGCTTAAACAGACACACTCACCCTGATTAAACACACACACACAGACTAAACACACACACATCCTGATTAAACACACACACACACACTCATCCTGAATAAACACACACACACACTCTGCTTAAACACACACACACACTGATTAAACACACACACACTGATTAAACACACACACATACACACACACTCTGATTAAACCCACACACACACTGCTTAAACACACACACTCACCCTGATTAAACACACACACACTATGATTAGATACACACACACATCCTGATTAAACACACACACTGATTAAACACACACACACCCACACACACGCACAGTCTGATTAAACACACACATTCTGATGAAAAACACACAACTCACTCTGATTAAACACACACACACACACGCTCTGATTAAACACACACAAAAACTGTGATTACACACTCACACACACTCTGATTAAACGCACACACACTCTGATCAAACACACACACACTTTGATCAAACACACACACACTCTGATTAAACAAACACACACACTCTGATCAAACAGACACACACACTCTGATCAAACATACACACACATCCTGATTAAACACATACACACTCTGATTAAACACACACACATTCTGATGAAGCTCACACACACATTCATCCTGATTAAACACACAGACACTCACCCTAATTAAACACACAAACGCACTCTGATTAAACACACGCATCCTGATTAAACACATAGACACCCACCCTGATTAAACACACACACGCTCTGATTAAACAAACACAAACTCTGATCAAACACACACACACTCCGATTAAACACACCCTTTGATCAAACACTCACGACACACTCTGATTAATCACACACACACTGATTAAACACACACACAGACTAAACACACACACATCCTGATTAAACACACACACACACACTCATCCTGAATAAACACACACACACACTCTGCTTAAACACACACACACTGATTAAGCACCCACACACACTGCTTAAACACACACACTCACCCTGATTAAACACACACACACACATACACACACTGATTAAACACATACACACTATGATTAAACACACACACACACATCCTGATTAAACATACACACACATCCTGAATAAACACGCACACTGATTAAACACACAAACACACTCTGATTAAACACATAGACACTCACCCTGATTAAACACACACACTCTGAATAAATCACACACACTCTGATTAAACGCACACACACATGCATACTCACCCTGATTAAACACACACACACTCTGATTAAACACAGATGCACACATAACGAATAACCACACACACACTCACCCTGATTAAACACACACACATCCTGATTAAACACACACAGACTCTGATTAAACACACACTCATCCTGATTAAACACACACACACACTCATCCTGATTAAACACACACACACACTCTGATTAAACACACACACATCCTGATTAAACACACACAGACATCCTGATTAAACACACACACACACACACACCCACACACTGCTTAAACACACACACACACTGATTAAACACACACACACTGATTAAACACACACACATACACACACACTCTGATTAAACCCACACACACACTGCTTAAACACACACACTCACCCTGATTAAACACACACACACTATGATTAGACACACACACACATCCTGATTAAACACACACACTGATTAAACACACACACACCCACACACACGCACAGTCTGATTAAACACACACATTCTGATGAAAAACACACAACTCACTCTGATTAAACACACACACACACGCTCTGATTAAACACACACAAAAACTGTGATTACACACTCACACACACTCTGATTAAACGCACACACACTCTGATCAAACACACACACACTTTGATCAAACACACACACACTCTGATTAAACAAACACACACACTCTGATCAAACAGACACACACACTCTGATCAAACATACACACACATCCTGATTAAACACATAGACACTCACCCTGATTAAACACACACACGCTCTGATTAAACAATCACAAACTCTGATCAAACACACACACTCAGATTAAACACACCTTTTGATCAAACACTCACAGACACATTCTGATTAATCACACACACTCACCCTGATTAAACACACACACACACTCTGCTTAAACACACACACACTGATTAAGCACCCACACACTGCTTAAACACACACACTCACCCTGATTAAACGCACACACACATACACACACTGATTAAACACATACACACTATGATTAAACACACACACACACATCCTGATTAAACATACACACACATCCTGAATAAACACGCAACTGATTAAACACACAAACACACTCTGATTAAACACATAGACACTCACCCTGATTAAACACACACACTCTGAATAAATCACACACACTCTGATTAAACGCACACACATGCATACTCACCCTGATTAAACACACACACACTCTGATTAAACACAGATGCACACATAACGAATAACCACACACACACTCACCCTGATTAAACACACACACATCCTGATTAAACACACACAGACTCTGATTAAACACACACTCATCCTGATTAAACACACACACACACTCATCCTGATTAAACACACACACACACTCTGATTAAACACACACACATCCTGATTAAACACACACAGACATCCTGATTAAACACACACACACACACCCACACACTGCTTAAACACACACACTCACCCTGAGTAAACACACTCAAACACACACACACACAGATTAAACACATACTACGATTAAACACACACACACACATCCTGAATAAACACACACACTGATTAAACACACAAACACACTCTGATTAAGCACACACACATCCTGATTAAACACACACACACACACCCACACACTGCTTAAACACACACACACACTGATTAAACACACACACACTGATTAAACACACACACATACACACACACTCTGATTAAACCCACACACACACTGCTTAAACACACACACTCACCCTGATTAAACACACACACACTATGATTAGACACACACACACATCCTGATTAAACACACACACTGATTAAACACACACACACCCACACACACGCACAGTCTGATTAAACACACACATTCTGATGAAAAACACACAACTCACTCTGATTAAACACACACACACACGCTCTGATTAAACACACACAAAAACTGTGATTACACACTCACACACACTCTGATTAAACGCACACACACTCTGATCAAACACACACACTTTGATCAAACACACACACACTCTGATTAAACAAACACACACACTCTGATCAAACAGACACACACACTCTGATCAAACATACACACACATCCTGATTAAACACATACACACTCTGATTAAACACACACACATTCTGATGAAGCTCACACACACATTCATCCTGATTAAACACACAGACACTCACCCTAATTAAACACACAAACGCACTCTGATTAAACACACGCATCCTGATTAAACACATAGACACCCACCCTGATTAAACACACACACGCTCTGATTAAACAAACACAAACTCTGATCAAACACACACACACACTCCGATTAAACACACCCTTTGATCAAACACTCACGACACACTCTGATTAATCACACACACACTGATTAAACACACACACACACACACACATCATGGTTAAACACACACACGCACACTCACCCTGAATAAACACACACACACACACACACTCTGCTTAAACAGACACACTCACCCTGATTAAACACACACACGCAGACTAAACACACACACATCCTGATTAAACACACACACACACTCATCCTGAATAAACACACACACACACTCTGCTTAAACACACACACACACTGATTAAACACACACACACTGATTAAACACACACACATACACACACACTCTGATTAAACCCACACACACACTGCTTAAACACACACACTCACCCTGATTAAACACACACACTATGATTAGACACACACACACATCCTGATTAAACACACACACACTATGATTAAACACACACACACCCACACACACGCACAGTCTGATTAAACACACACATTCTGATGAAAAACACACAACTCACTCTGATCAAACACACACACACACGCTCTGATTAAACACACACAAAAACTGTGATTACACACACACACACTCTGATTAAACGCACACACACTCTGATCAAACACACACACACTTTGATCAAACACACACACACTCTGATTAAACAAACACACACACTCTGATCAAACAGACACACACACTCTGATCAAACATACACACACATCCTGATTAAACACATACACACTCTGATTAAACACACACACATTCTGATGAAGCTCACACACACATTCATCCTGATTAAACACACAGACACTCACCCTAATTAAACACACAAACGCACTCTGATTAAACACACGCATCCTGATTAAACACATAGACACCCACCCTGATTAAACACACACACGCTCTGATTAAACAAACACAAACTCTGATCAAACACACACACACTCCGATTAAACACACCCTTTGATCAAACACTCACGACACACTCTGATTAATCACACACACACTGATTAAACACACACACAGACTAAACACACACACATCCTGATTAAACACACACACACACACTCATCCTGAATAAACACACACACACACTCTGCTTAAACACACACACACTGATTAAACACACACACACTGATTAAACACACACACATACACACACACTCTGATTAAACCCACACACACACTGTTTAAACACACACACTCACCCTGATTAAACACACACACACTATGATTAGACACACACACACATCCTGATTAAACACACACACTGATTAAACACACACACACCCACACACACGCACAGTCTGATTAAACACACACATTCTGATGAAAAACACACAACTCACTCTGATTAAACACACACACACACGCTCTGATTAAACACACACAAAAACTGTGATTACACACTCACACACACTCTGATTAAACGCACACACTCTGATCAAACACACACACACTTTGATCAAACACACACTCTTTGATAAAACAGACACACACACTCTGATCAAACAGACACACACACTCTGATCAAACACACTCTCTGATCAAACAGACACACACACACTGATTAAACAAACACACACACTCTGATCAAACACACACACACATCCTGATGAAACACACACACACACATCCTGATGAAATACACACACATCCTGATTAAACACACACACATTCTGATGAAGCTCACACACACATTCATCCTGATTAAACACACAGACACTCACCCTAATTAAACACACAAACGCACTCTGATTAAACACACATCCTGATTAAACACAAAGACACTCACCCTGATTAAACACACACACGCTCTGATTAAACACACACACATCCTGATTAAACACACACACAGATTAAACACACACACACACACTCTGATTAAACACACACACACACACTCTGATTAAATACACACACTCACACACTGATTAAACACACACACACTGATTAAACACACACACACAGTCTGATGAAAAACACACAACTCACTCTGATTAAACACACTGTGATTACACTCTCACACACACTGTGATTACACTCTCACACACACTCTGATTAAACACACACACACATACTGATTAAACACACACACACACACACACACACACTGATCAAACACACAAACACACTGATCAAACACACACTTTCTGATAAAACAGACACACACACACTGATTAAACAAACACACACGCTCTGATCAAACACACACACACATCCAGATGAAACACACACACATCCTGATTAAACACATACACACTCTGATTAAGCTCACACACACATTCATCCTGATTAAACACACAGACACTCACCCTAATTAAACACACAAACGCACTCTGATTAAACACACACATCCTGATTGAACACATAGACACTCACCCTGATTATACACACACACGCTCTGATTAAACAATCACAAACTCTGATCAAACACACACACTCAGATTAAACACACCTTTTGATCAAACACTCACAGACACACTCTGATTAATCACACACACTCACCCTGATTAAACACACACACACACATTCTGCTAAAACACACACACACTGATTAAGCACCCACACACACTGCTTAAACACACACACTCACCCTGATTAAACACACACACATACACACACTGATTAAACACATACACACTATGATTAAACACACACACACACACATCCTGATTAAACATACACACACATCCTGAATAAACACGCACACTGATTAAACACACAAACACACTCTGATTAAACACATAGACACTCACCCTGATTAAACACACACACTCTGAATAAATCACACACACTCTGATTAAACGCACACACACACGCATACTCACCCTGATTAAACACACACACACTCTGATTAAACACAGATGCACACATAACGAATAACCACACACACACTCACCCTGATTAAACACACACACATCCTGATTAAACACACACAGACTCTGATTAAACACACACTCATCCTGATTAAACACACACACACACTCATCCTGATTAAACACACACACACTCTGATTAAACACACACACATCCTGATTAAACACACACAGACATCCTGATTAAACACCCACACACACACACTCTGATTAAACATCACACTCACCCTGAGTAAACACACTCAAACAAACACACACACACAGATTAAACACATACACACTACGATTAAACACACACACACACAATATCCTGAATAAACACACACACTGATTAAACACACAAACACACTCTGATTAAACACACACACATCCTGATGAAAAACACACTCACCCTGATTAAACACACAAACACTCTGATTAAACACAAACACTTTAATTAACCACACACAGACACACACTCACCCGGAGTAAACACACACACACTCACCCTGATTAAACACACACACACTCACTCTGAACAAACACACACACTCTGATCAAACACTCACCCACACTGATCAAACACACACACTCTTTGATCAAACACACACTCTCTGATAAAACAGACACACACACATCCTGATTAAACAAACACACACACTCTGATCAAACAGACACACACTCTGATCAAACATACACACACACTCTGATCAAACACACACACACATCCTGATGAAACACGCACACATCCTGATTAAACACATACACACTCTGATTAAACACACACACATTCTGATGAAGCTCACACACACATTCATCCTGATTAAACACACAGACACTCACCCTAATTAAACACACAAATGCACTCTGATTAAACACACACATCCTGATTAAACACACAGACACTCACCCTGATTAAACACACACACGCTCTGATTAAACAAACACAAACTCTGATCAAACACACACTCAGATTAAACACACCCTTTGATCAAACACACACAGACACACTCTGATTAATCACACACACACTGATTAAACACACACACACACACATATCATGGTTAAACACACACACACACACTCACCCTGAATAAACACACACACACTCACCCTGATTAAACACACACACACTCACTCTGAACAAACACACACACTCTGATCAAACACTCACCCACACTGATCAAACACACACACTCTTTGATCAAACACACACTCTCTGATAAAACAGATACACACACATCCTGATTAAACAAACACACACATCCTGAATAAACACGCAACTGATTAAACACACAAACACACTCTGATTAAACACATAGACACTCACCCTGATTAAACACACACACTCTGAATAAATCACACACACTCTGATTAAACGCACACACATGCATACTCACCCTGATTAAACACACACACACTCTGATTAAACACAGATGCACACATAACGAATAACCACACACACACTCACCCTGATTAAACACACACACATCCTGATTAAACACACACAGACTCTGATTAAACACACACTCATCCTGATTAAACACACACACACACTCATCCTGATTAAACACACACACACACTCTGATTAAACACACACACATCCTGATTAAACACACACAGACATCCTGATTAAACACACACACACACACCCCCACACACTGCTTAAACACACACACTCACCCTGAGTAAACACACTCAAACACACACAC
Source organism: Hemiscyllium ocellatum (assembly GCF_020745735.1). Lineage (NCBI taxonomy): Eukaryota > Metazoa > Chordata > Chondrichthyes > Orectolobiformes > Hemiscylliidae > Hemiscyllium > Hemiscyllium ocellatum. The sequence continues at coordinate 68,247,022 of NC_083419.1, read as the reverse complement.
ACACAGATTAAACACATACTACGATTAAACACACACACACACATCCTGAATAAACACACACACTGATTAAACACACAAACACACTCTGATTAAACACACACAGACATCCTGATTAAACACACACACACACACCCACACACTGCTTAAACACACACACACACTGATTAAACACACACACACTGATTAAACACACACACGTACACACACACTCTGATTAAACCCACACACACACTGCTTAAACACACACACTCACCCTGATTAAACACACACACACTATGATTAGACACACACACACATCCTGATTAAACACACACACTGATTAAACACACACACACCCACACACACGCACAGTCTGATTAAACACACACATTCTGATGAAAAACACACAACTCACTCTGATTAAACACACACACACACGCTCTGATTAAACACACACAAAAACTGTGATTACACACTCACACACACTCTGATTAAACGCACACACACTCTGATCAAACACACACACTTTGATCAAACACACACACACTCTGATTAAACAAACACACACACTCTGATCAAACAGACACACACACTCTGATCAAACATACACACACATCCTGATTAAACACATACACACTCTGATTAAACACACACACATTCTGATGAAGCTCACACACACATTCATCCTGATTAAACACACAGACACTCACCCTAATTAAACACACAAACGCACTCTGATTAAACACATGCATCCTGATTAAACACATAGACACCCACCCTGATTAAACACACACACGCTCTGATTAAACAAACACAAACTCTGATCAAACACACACACACACACCCTTTGATCAAACACTCACGACACACTCTGATTAATCACACACACACTGATTAAACACACACACACACACACACATCATGGTTAAACACACACACGCACACTCACCCTGAATAAACACACACACACACACACACTCTGCTTAAACAGACACACTCACCCTGATTAAACACACACACGCAGACTAAACACACACACATCCTGATTAAACACACACACACACACATCCTGAATAAACACACACACACACTCTGCTTAAACACACACACACACTGATTAAACACACACACACTGATTAAACCCACACACATACACACACACTCTGATTAAACCCACACACACACTGCTTAAACACACACACTCACCCTGATTAAACACACACACTATGATTAGACACACACACACATCCTGATTAAACACACACACACTATGATTAAACACACACACACCCACACACACGCACAGTCTGATTAAACACACACATTCTGATGAAAAACACACAACTCACTCTGATTAAACACACACACACGCTCTGATTAAACACACACAAAAACTGTGATTACACACTCACACACACTCTGATTAAACGCACACACACTCTGATCAAACACACACACACTTTGATCAAACACACACACACTCTGATTAAACAAACACACACACTCTGATCAAACAGACACACACACTCTGATCAAACATACACACACATCCTGATTAAACACATACACACTCTGATTAAACACACACACATTCTGATGAAGCTCACACACACATTCATCCTGATTAAACACACAGACACTCACCCTAATTAAACACACAAACGCACTCTGATTAAACACACGCATCCTGATTAAACACATAGACACCCACCCTGATTAAACACACACACGCTCTGATTAAACAAACACAAACTCTGATCAAACACACACACACTCCGATTAAACACACCCTTTGATCAAACACTCACGACACACTCTGATTAATCACACACACACTGATTAAACACACACACAGACTAAACACACACACATCCTGATTAAACACACACACACACACTCATCCTGAATAAACACACACACACACTCTGCTTAAACACACACACACTGATTAAACACACACACTGATTAAACCCACACACATACACACACACTCTGATTAAACCCACACACACACTGCTTAAACACACACACTCACCCTGATTAAACACACACACACTATGATTAGACACACACACACATCCTAATTAAACACACACACTGATTAAACACACACACACCCACACACACGCACAGTCTGATTAAACACACACATTCTGATGAAAAACACACAACTCACTCTGATTAAACACACACACAGACGCTCTGATTAAACACACACAAAAACTGTGATTACACACTCACACACACTCTGATTAAACGCACACACTCTGATCAAACACACACACACTTTGATCAAACACACACTCTTTGATAAAACAGACACACACACTCTGATCAAACAGACACACACACTCTGATCAAACACACTCTCTGATCAAACAGACACACACACTGATTAAACAAACACACACACTCTGATCAAACACACACACACATCCTGATGAAACACACACACACACATCCTGATGAAATACACACACATCCTGATTAAACACACACACATTCTGATGAAGCTCACACACACACATCCTGATTAAACACACACACAGATTAAACACACACACACACACTCTGATTAAACACACACACACACACTCTGATTAAACACACACACACTGATTAAACACACACACACACAGTCTGATGAAAAACACACAACTCACTCTGATTAAACACACTGTGATTACACTCTCACACACACTGTGATTACACTCTCACACACACTCTGATTAAACACACACACATACTGATTAAACACACACACACACACACACACACACTGATCAAACACACAAACACACTGATCAAACACACACTTTCTGATAAAACAGACACACACACACTGATTAAACAAACACACACGCTCTGATCAAACACACACACACATCCAGATGAAACACACACACATCCTGATTAAACACATACACACTCTGATTAAGCTCACACACACATTCATCCTGATTAAACACACAGACACTCACCCTAATTAAACACACAAACGCACTCTGATTAAACACACACATCCTGATTGAACACATAGACACTCACCCTGATTATACACACACACGCTCTGATTAAACAATCACAAACTCTGATCAAACACACACACTCAGATTAAACACACCTTTTGATCAAACACTCACAGACACACTCTGATTAATCACACACACTCACCCTGATTAAACACACACACACACACACTCTGCTTAAACACACACACTGATTAAGCACCCACACACACTGCTTAAACACACACACTCACCCTGATTAAACGCACACACACATACACACACTGATTAAACACATACACACTATGATTAAACACACACACACATCCTGATTAAACATACACACACATCCTGAATAAACACGCAACTGATTAAACACACAAACACACTCTGATTAAACACATAGACACTCACCCTGATTAAACACACACACTCTGAATAAATCACACACACTCTGATTAAACGCACACACATGCATACTCACCCTGATTAAACACACACACACTCTGATTAAACACAGATGCACACATAACGAATAACCACACACACACTCACCCTGATTAAACACACACACATCCTGATTAAACACACACAGACTCTGATTAAACACACACTCATCCTGATTAAACACACACACACACTCATCCTGATTAAACACACACACACACTCTGATTAAACACACACATCCTGATTAAACACACACAGACATCCTGATTAAACACACACACACACACACCCACACACTGCTTAAACACACACACTCACCCTGAGTAAACACACTCAAACACACACACACACAGATTAAACACATACACACTACGATTAAACACACACACACACATCCTGAATAAACACACACACTGATTAAACACACAAACACACTCTGATTAAACACACACACATCCTGATGAAAAACACACTCACCCTGATTAAACTCACAAACACTCTGATTAAACACAAACACTTTAATTAACCACACACAGACACACACTCACCCGGAGTAAACACACACACACTCACCCTGATTAAACACACACACACTCACTCTGAACAAACACACACACTTTGATCACTCACCCACACTGATCAAACACACACACTCTTTGATCAAACACACACTCTCTGATAAAACAGACACACACACATCCTGATTAAACAAACACACACACTCTGATCAAACAGACACATACTCTGATCAAACATACACACACACTCTGATCAAACACACACATACATCCTGATGAAACACGCACACATCCTGATTAAACACATACACACTCTGATTAAACACACACACATTCTGATGAAGCTCACACACACATTCATCCTGATTAAACACACAGACACTCACCCTAATTAAACACACAAATGCACTCTGATTAAACACACACATCCTGATTAAACACACAGACACTCACCCTGATTAAACACACACACGCTCTGATTAAACAAACACAAACTCTGATCAAACACACACTCAGATTAAACACACCCTTTGATCAAACACACACAGACACACTCTGATTAATCACACACACACTGATTAAACACACACACACACACACACACATCATGGTTAAACACACACACACACACACACACACACACACACACACTCACCCCGAATAAACACACACACACTCACCCTGATTAAACACACACACACTCTGATTAAACACACACACACACATATCCTGAATAAACACACACACTGATTAAACACACACATATCCTGATGAAAAACACACTCACCCTGATTAAACTCACACACACTCTGATTAAACACAAACACTTTAATTAACCACACACATACACACACTCACCCGGAGTAAACACACACACACTCACCCTGATTAAACACACACACACACATCCTGAATAAACACACACACTGATTAAACACACAAACACACTCTGATTAAACACATAGACACTCACCCTGATTAAACACACACACTCTGAATAAATCACACACACTCTGATTAAACGCACACACACACGCATACTCACCCTGATTAAACACACACACACACACTCTGATTAAACACAGATGCACACACTCATAACGAATAACCACACACACACTCACCCTGATTAAACACACACTCATCCTGATTAAACACACACACACACTCTGATTAAACACACACACATCCTGATTAAACACACACACTTTGATCACACACGCACTCTCTGATAAAACAGACACACACACACTCTGATCAAACAGACACATACTCTGATCAAACATACACACACACTCTGATCAAACACACACATACATCCTGATGAAACACGCACACATCCTGATTAAACACATACACACTCTGATTAAACACACACACATTCTGATGAAGCTCACACACACATTCATCCTGATTAAACACACAGACACTCACCCTAATTAAACACACAAACGCACTCTGATTAAACACACACATTCTGATTAAACACATAGACACTCACCCTGATTAAACACACACACACGCATTCTGATTAAACACACACATCCTGATTAAACACACAGACACTCACCCTGATTAAACACACACACGCTCTGATTAAACAAACACAAACTCTGATCAAACACACACACTCAGATTAAACACACCCTTTGATCAAACACTCACAGACACACTCTGATTAATCACACACACACTGATTAAACACACACACATCATGATTAAACACACACACACTTTGATCACACACGCACTCTCTGATAAAACAGACACACACACACTCTGATCAAACACACAAACACACTGATCAAACACACACTCTCTGATCAGACACACACTCTGATCAAACATACACACACACTCTGATCAAACACACACACACATCCTGATTAAACACATACACACTCTGATTAAACACACACTCATCCTGATTAAACACACACACACACTCTGATTAAACACACACACATCCTGATTAAACACACACACACTTTGATCACATAAGCACTCTCTGATAAAACAGACACACACACACTCTGATCAAACACACAAACACACTGATCAAACACACACTCTCTGATCAGACACACACTCTGATCAAACATACACACACACTCTGATCAAACACACACACACATCCTGATTAAACACATACACACTCTGATTAAACACACACACATTCTGATGAAGCTCACACACACATTCATCCTGATTAAACACACAGACACTCACCCTAATTAAACACACAAACGCATCTGATTAAACACACACATTCTGATTAAACACATAGACACTCACCCTGATTAAACACACACACACGCATTCTGATTAAACACACACATCCTGATTAAACACACAGACACTCACCCTGATTAAACACACACACGCTCTGATTAAACAAACACAAACTCTGATCAAACACACACACTCAGATTAAACACACCCTTTGATCAAACACTCACAGACACACTCTGATTAATCACACACACACTGATTAAACACACACACATCATGGTTAAACACACACACACACACACACTCACCCTGAATAAACACACACATACACATCCTGAGTAAACACACACACACACACTCATCCTGAATAAACACATACACACTCTGCTTAAACACACACACACACTGATTAATCACACACACACTCTGATTAAACACACACACACACACTCTGATTAAACACACACACACACAGCTTAAACACACACACTCACCCTGAGTAAACACACACACACTGATTAAACACATACACACTACGATTAAACACACACACACACATCCTGAATAAACACACACACTGATTAAACACACACACACATCCAGATGAAACACACACACATCCTGATTAAACACATACACACTCTGATTAAGCTCACACACACATTCATCCTGATTAAACACACAGACACTCACCCTAATTAAACACACAAACGCACTCTGATTAAACACACACATCCTGATTGAACACATAGACACTCACCCTGATTATACACACACACGCTCTGATTAAACAATCACAAACTCTGATCAAACACACACACTCAGATTAAACACACCTTTTGATCAAACACTCACAGACACACTCTGATTAATCACACACACTCACCCTGATTAAACACACACACACACACACTCTGCTTAAACACACACACTGATTAAGCACCCACACACACTGCTTAAACACACACACTCACCCTGATTAAACGCACACACACATACACACACTGATTAAACACATACACACTATGATTAAACACACACACACATCCTGATTAAACATACACACACATCCTGAATAAACACGCAACTGATTAAACACACAAACACACTCTGATTAAACACATAGACACTCACCCTGATTAAACACACACACTCTGAATAAATCACACACACTCTGATTAAACGCACACACATGCATACTCACCCTGATTAAACACACACACACTCTGATTAAACACAGATGCACACATAACGAATAACCACACACACACTCACCCTGATTAAACACACACACATCCTGATTAAACACACACAGACTCTGATTAAACACACACTCATCCTGATTAAACACACACACACACTCATCCTGATTAAACACACACACACACTCTGATTAAACACACACATCCTGATTAAACACACACAGACATCCTGATTAAACACACACACACACACACCCACACACTGCTTAAACACACACACTCACCCTGAGTAAACACACTCAAACACACACACACACAGATTAAACACATACACACTACGATTAAACACACACACACACATCCTGAATAAACACACACACTGATTAAACACACAAACACACTCTGATTAAACACACACACATCCTGATGAAAAACACACTCACCCTGATTAAACTCACAAACACTCTGATTAAACACAAACACTTTAATTAACCACACACAGACACACACTCACCCGGAGTAAACACACACACACTCACCCTGATTAAACACACACACACTCACTCTGAACAAACACACACACTTTGATCACTCACCCACACTGATCAAACACACACACTCTTTGATCAAACACACACTCTCTGATAAAACAGACACACACACATCCTGATTAAACAAACACACACACTCTGATCAAACAGACACATACTCTGATCAAACATACACACACACTCTGATCAAACACACACACACATCCTGATGAAACACGCACACATCCTGATTAAACACATACACACTCTGATTAAACACACACACATTCTGATGAAGCTCACACACACATTCATCCTGATTAAACACACAGACACTCACCCTAATTAAACACACAAATGCACTCTGATTAAACACACACATCCTGATTAAACACACAGACACTCACCCTGATTAAACACACACACGCTCTGATTAAACAAACACAAACTCTGATCAAACACACACTCAGATTAAACACACCCTTTGATCAAACACACACAGACACACTCTGATTAATCACACACACACTGATTAAACACACACACACACACACACACATCATGGTTAAACACACACACACACACACACACACACACACACACACTCACCCCGAATAAACACACACACACTCACCCTGATTAAACACACACACACTCTGATTAAACACACACACACACATATCCTGAATAAACACACACACTGATTAAACACACACATATCCTGATGAAAAACACACTCACCCTGATTAAACTCACACACACTCTGATTAAACACAAACACTTTAATTAACCACACACATACACACACTCACCCGGAGTAAACACACACACACTCACCCTGATTAAACACACACACACACATCCTGAATAAACACACACACTGATTAAACACACAAACACACTCTGATTAAACACATAGACACTCACCCTGATTAAACACACACACTCTGAATAAATCACACACACTCTGATTAAACGCACACACACACGCATACTCACCCTGATTAAACACACACACACACACTCTGATTAAACACAGATGCACACACTCATAACGAATAACCACACACACACTCACCCTGATTAAACACACACTCATCCTGATTAAACACACACACACACTCTGATTAAACACACACACATCCTGATTAAACACACACACTTTGATCACACACGCACTCTCTGATAAAACAGACACACACACACTCTGATCAAACACACAAACACACTGATCAAACACACACTCTCTGATCAGACACACACTCTGATCAAACATACACACACACTCTGATCAAACACACACACACATCCTGATTAAACACATACACACTCTGATTAAACACACACACATTCTGATGAAGCTCACACACACATTCATCCTGATTAAACACACAGACACTCACCCTAATTAAACACACAAACGCACTCTGATTAAACACACACATTCTGATTAAACACATAGACACTCACCCTGATTAAACACACACACACGCATTCTGATTAAACACACACATCCTGATTAAACACACAGACACTCACCCTGATTAAACACACACACGCTCTGATTAAACAAACACAAACTCTGATCAAACACACACACTCAGATTAAACACACCCTTTGATCAAACACTCACAGACACACTCTGATTAATCACACACACACTGATTAAACACACACACATCATGATTAAACACACACACACTTTGATCACACACGCACTCTCTGATAAAACAGACACACACACACTCTGATCAAACACACAAACACACTGATCAAACACACACTCTCTGATCAGACACACACTCTGATCAAACATACACACACACTCTGATCAAACACACACACACATCCTGATTAAACACATACACACTCTGATTAAACACACACTCATCCTGATTAAACACACACACACACTCTGATTAAACACACACACATCCTGATTAAACACACACACACTTTGATCACATAAGCACTCTCTGATAAAACAGACACACACACACTCTGATCAAACACACAAACACACTGATCAAACACACACTCTCTGATCAGACACACACTCTGATCAAACATACACACACACTCTGATCAAACACACACACACATCCTGATTAAACACATACACACTCTGATTAAACACACACACATTCTGATGAAGCTCACACACACATTCATCCTGATTAAACACACAGACACTCACCCTAATTAAACACACAAACGCATCTGATTAAACACACACATTCTGATTAAACACATAGACACTCACCCTGATTAAACACACACACACGCATTCTGATTAAACACACACATCCTGATTAAACACACAGACACTCACCCTGATTAAACACACACACGCTCTGATTAAACAAACACAAACTCTGATCAAACACACACACTCAGATTAAACACACCCTTTGATCAAACACTCACAGACACACTCTGATTAATCACACACACACTGATTAAACACACACACATCATGGTTAAACACACACACACACACACACTCACCCTGAATAAACACACACATACACATCCTGAGTAAACACACACACACACACTCATCCTGAATAAACACATACACACTCTGCTTAAACACACACACACACTGATTAATCACACACACACTCTGATTAAACACACACACACACACTCTGATTAAACACACACACACACAGCTTAAACACACACACTCACCCTGAGTAAACACACACACACTGATTAAACACATACACACTACGATTAAACACACACACACACATCCTGAATAAACACACACACTGATTAAACACACAAACACACTCTGATTAAACACACACACATCCTGATGAAAAACACACTCATCCTGATTAAACACACACACAGAGATTAAACACATACACACTCTGATCAAAAACACAGTCTCTGATCAAACAGACACACACACTGATCAAACAAACACACACACACTGATCAGACACACACTCTGATTAAACACATAGACACTCACCCTGATTAAACACACACACTCTGAATAAATCAGACACACTCTGATTAAACGCGCACACACACGCATACTCACCCTGATTAAACACACACACACACACTCTGATTAAACACAGATGCACACACTCATAATGAATAACCACACACACACACTCACCCTGATTAAACACACACACACTCTGATTAAACACACACTCATCCTGATTAAACACACACACACTCTGATTAAACACACACACACTCTGATTAAACACACACAGACATCCTGATTAAACACACACACACACCCACACACTGCTTAAACACACACACTCACCCTGAGTAAACACACTCAAACACACACGCTGATTAAACACATACACACTACGATTAAACACACACACACACATCCTGAATAAATACACACACTGATTAAACACACAAACACACTCTGATTAAACACACACACATCCTGATGAAAAACACACTCACCCTGATTAAACACACAAACACACTCTGATTAAACACACACACACTCTGATCAAAAACACACACTATGATCAAACACACACTCTCTGATCAAACAGACACATACACTGATTAAACTCACACACACTCTGATTAAACACACACACACTCATCAAACACACACACACACTCATCAAACACACACACACTCACCCAACACACACACACTCACCCTGATCAAACACACACACTCTGATCAAACACTCACCACACTCTGATCAAACACACACACACTTTGATCAAACACACACTCTCTGATGAAACAGACACACACACACACTTATTAAACAAACACACACACTCTGACCAAACAGACACACACACTTTGATCAAACATACACACACACTCTGATCAAATACACACACACATCCTGATTAAACACACACACACACACATCCTGATTAAACACACACACACACACTCTGCTTAAACACACACACACTGATTAAGCGCAAACACACACTGCTTAAACACACACACTCACCCTGCTTAAACACACACACTCATACACACACTGATTAAACACATACACACACTCACCCTGATGAAACACACACACACACACCCTGTTTAAACACATACAGACACAACTCTGAATAAACACACACACACTCACCCTGATTAAACACACACACACTCTGATTAAACACACACATATCCTGAATAAACACAAACACTGATTAAACACACAAACACACTCTGATTAAACACACACACATCCTGATGAAAAACACACTCACCCTGATTAAACTCACACACACTCTGATTAAACACAAACACTTTAATTAACCACACACATACACACACTCACCCGGAGTAAACACACACACACTCACCCTGATTAAACACACACACACACACTGACTAAACACACACACATCCTGATTGAACACACACACACACACACACACTCACCCTGATGAAAAACACACACACACATCCTGTTTAAACACATACAGACACTCACTCTGAATAAACACACACACACTCACCCTGATTAAACACACACACACTGATTAAACACACACACACACTGATTAAACACATACACACACTGATTAAACACATACACACACTCACCCTGATGAAACACACGCACACACACACACAGCTTAAACACATACACACCTTCACTCTGAATAAACACACACACACTCACCCTGATTAAACACACACACACTCACCCTGATTAAACACACACACACTCTGATTAAACACACACACACTCATCAAACACACACACACTCACCCTCATCAAACACACACACACTGATTAAACACACACACATTCACCCTGATTAAACACACACACTCACCCTGATTAAACACACACACACATCCTGAATAAACACACACACTGATTAAACACATAGACACTCACCCTGATTAAACACACACACTCTGAATAAATCACACACACTCTGATTAAACGCACACACACACGCATACTCACCCTGATTAAACACACACATACACACACACTCTGATTAAACACAGATGCACACACTCATAACGAATAACCACACACACACTCACCCTAATTAAACACACACACACACACTGATTAAACACACACACATCCTGATTAAACACACACAGACTCTGATTAAACACACACTCATCCTGATTAAACACACACACACACACACTCTGATTAAACACACACAGACATCCTGATTAAACACACACACACATACCCACACACTGCTTAAACACACACACTCACCCTGAGTAAACACACTCAAACACACACACACACACTGATTAAACACATACACACTACGATTAAACACACACACACACATCCTGAATAAACACACACACTGATTAAACACACAAACACACTCTGATTAAACACACACACATCCTGATGAAAAACACATTCACCCTGATTAAACTCACAAACACTCACTCTGAACACACACACACACACACACACTCTGATCAAACACTCACCCACACTGATCAAACACACACACTCTTTGATCAAACACACACTCTCTGATAAAACAGACACACACACATCCTGATTAAACAAACACACACACTCAGATCAAACAGACACACACTCTGATCAAACATACACACACACTCTGATCAAACACACACACACATCCTGATGAAACACGCACACATCCTGATTAAACACATACACACTCTGATTAAACACACACACATTCTGATGAAGCTCACACACACATTCATCCTGATTAAACACACAGACACTCACCCTAATTAAACACACAAATGCACTCTGATTAAACACACATATCCTGATTAAACACATAGACACTCACCCTGATTAAACACACACACGCTCTGATTAAACAAACACAAACTCTGATCAAACACACACACTCAGATTAAACACACCCTTTGATCAAACACTCACAGACACACTCTGATTAATCACACACACACTCTGATTAAACACACACACACACACATCATGGTTAAACACACACACACACACTCACCCTGAATAAACACACTCTGCTTAAACACACACACTCACCCTGATTAAACACACACACACACTGACTAAACACACACACACATCCTGATTAAACACACACACACACGTCCTGAGTAAACACACACACACACTCATCCTGAATAAACACATACACACTCTGCTTAAACACACACACATCCTGATTAAACACACACACACAGATTAAACACACACACAAACACAGTCTGATTAAACACACACATTCTGATGAAAAATACACAACTCACTCTGATTAAACACACACACACACTCTGATTAAACACACACACACTGTGATTACACTCTCACACACACTCTGATTAAACACACACACACACACACTGATTAACCACACACACACACTCTGATCAAACACCACACACACTTTGATCAAACACACAATCTCTGATAAAACAGACACACACACTCTGATCAAACACACAAACACACTGATCAAACACACAAACACACTGATCAAACACACACTCTCTGATAAAACAGACACACACAATGATTAAACAAACACACACACACTGATCAAACACACACACACATCCTGATTAAACACACACACACACATTAAACACACACACACACACACACTGCTTAAACACACACACTCACCCTGATTAATCACACACACACTGATTAAACACATACACACTATGAATAAACACACACACATCCTGATTAAACACACACACACAGTCTGATTAAACACACACATGCTGATGAAAAATACACAACTCATTCTGATTAAACACACACGCACACACACACTCTGATTAAACACACACACACACTTTGATCAAACACACACTCTCTGATAAAACAGACACACACACTCTGATCAAACACACAAACACACTGATCAAACACACACTCTCTGATAAAACAGACACACACACACTGATTAAACAAACACACACTGATTAAACACACACACAGTCTGATTAAACACACACATTCTGATGAAAAATACACAACTCACTCTGATTAAACACACACACACACTCTGATTAAACACATACACACTGTGATTACACTCACACATACTCTGATTAAACACACACACACACACACTGATTAAACACACACACACACACACACTGATTAACCACACACACACACACTCTGATCAAACACCACACACACTTTGATCAAACACACACTCTCTGATAAAACAGACACAAACACTCTGATCAAACACACAAACACACTGATCAAACACATACTCTCTGATAAAACAGACACACACACAATGATTAAACAAACACACAAACACACTGATCAAACACACACTCTCTGATAAAACAGACGCACACACACTGATTAAACAAACACACACTGATTAAACACACACACACACACACTCTGATTAAACACACACACTCACCCTGATTAAACACACACACTCACCCTGATTAAACACACACACACTGATTAAACACATACACACTATGATTAAACACACACACACATCCTGATTAAACACACACACTGATTAAACACAAACACACACACACAAATTCTGATGAAAAACACGCAATTGACTCTGATTAAACACACACACACTCTGATTAAACACACACAAACACTGTGATTACACTCTCACACATACTCTGATTAAACACACACACACACACTGATTAAACACACACACACTGATTAAACACACACACACTCTGATCATACACACACACACACTTTGATCACACACGCACTCTCTGATAAAACAGACACACACACTCTGATCAAACACACACACACTTTGATAAAACAGACACACACACACTCTGATCAAACACACAAACACACTGATCAAACACACACTCTCTGATCAAACAGACACACACTCTGATCAAACATACACACACACTCTGATCAAACACACACACACATCCTGATGAAACACGCACACATCCTGATTAAACACATACACACTCTGATTAAACACACACACATTCTGATGAAGCTCACACACACATTCATCCTGATTAAACACACAGACACTCACCCTAATTAAACACACACACGCTCTGATTAAACAAACACAAACTCTGATCAAACACACACACTCAGATTAAACACACCCTTTGATCAAACACTCACAGACACACTCTGATTAATCACACACACACTGATTAAACACACACACACATCATGGTTAAACACACACACACACACACACACACTCACCCTGAACAAACACACACACACTCACCCTGATTAAACACACACACACACATCCTGAATAAACACACACACACTCATCCTGAATAAACACATACACACTCTGCTTAAACACACACACACACTGATTAAACACACACACACACACACTCTGATTAAACACACAAACACACTCTGATTAAACACACACACATCCTGATGAAAAACACACTCACCCTGATTAAACACACACACGCTCTGATTAAACAAACACAAACTCTGATCAAACACACACACACACTCCGATTAAACACACCCTTTGATCAAACACTCACGACACACTCTGATTAATCACACACACACTGATTAAACACACACACACAGACTAAACACACACACATCCTGATTAAACACACACACACACACTCATCCTGAATAAACACACACACACACTCTGCTTAAACACACACACTCACCCTGATTAAACACACACACACTGATTAACTACACACACTCTGATTAAACACACACACACACTGATTAAACACATACACACTATGATTAAACACACACACACACACACATCCTGAATAAACACACACACTGATTAAACACACAAACACACTCTGATTAAACACACACACATCCTGATGAAAAACACACTCACCCTGATTAAACACTCACACACTCTGATTAAACACAAACACTTTAATTAACCACACACATACACACACTCACCCGGAGTAAACACACACACACTCACCCTGATTAAACACACACACACACTCACTCTGATTAAACACGCACATACACACTATGATTAAACTAACACACACACTCTCCGATTAAACACACACACACACTGATTAAACACACACACACAGAGATTAAACACATACACACTCTGATCAAAAACACACTCTCTGATCAAACAGACACACACACTGATTAAACAAACACACACACACACTGATCAAACAAACACACACACACTGATCAAACAGTCACACACACTATGATCAAACACACACATACACTGATTAATCAAACACACACACTCTGATCAAACAGACACACACACTATGATTAGATACACACACACTCACTCTGATTAAACTCACACACACACTCACCCTGATTAAACACACACACACTCTGATTAAACACACACACACTCACCCTGATCAAACACACACACTCTGATCAAACACTCACCCACACTGATCAAACACACACACACTTTGATCAAACATACACTCTCTGATGAAACAGACACACACACACACAGATTAAACAAACACACACACTCTGATCAAACAGGCACACACACTTTGATCAAACATACACACACACTTTGATCAAACATACACACACACTCTGATCAAACACACACACACATCCTGATTAAACACACACACACACACACATCCTGATTAAACACACACACACACACTCTGCTTAAACACACACACACTGATTAAGCGCACACACACACTCACCCTGATGAAACACACACACACCCTGTTTAAACACATACAGACACTCACTCTGAATAAACACACATACGCTCACCCTGATTAAACATACACACACTGATTAAACACACACACACTCTGATTAAACACACTCATCCTGAATAAACACACACACAATCTGCTTAAACACACACACACACACACACGCGCTCACCCTGATTAAACACACACACACACACTCTGATTAAACACACACACACACACATATCCTGAATAAAAACACACACTGATTAAACACACAAACACACTCTGATTAAACACACACACATCCTGATGAAAAACACACTCACCCTGATTAAACTCACACACACACTGATTAAACACAAACACTTTAATTAACCACACACATACACACACTCACCCGGAGTAAACACACACACACTTACTATGATTAAACTCACACACACACTCTCTGATTAAACACACACACACACTGATTAAACACACACACACACACACACTGATTAAACACATACACACACACTGATTAAACACATACACACATTCTGATTGAACACACACACACACTCACCCTGATGAAACACACACACACACATCCTGTTTAAACACATACAGACACTCACACTGAATAAACACACACAGTCACCCTGATTAAACACACACACACACTGATTAAACACATACACACACTGATTAAACACATACACACACTCACCCTGATGAAACACACACACACACACAGCTTAAACACATACACACCTTCACTCTGAATAAACACACACACACTCACCCTGATGAAAGACACACACACACATCCTGTTTAAACACATACAGACACTCACTCTGAATAAACACACACACTCACCCTGATTAAACACACACACACTGATTAAACACATACACACACTGATTAAACACATACACACACTCACCCTGATGAAACACACACACACACACAGCTTAAACACATACACACCTTCACTCTGAATAAACACACACACACTCACCCTGATTAAACACACACACACTCTGATTAAACACACACACACTCATCAAACACACACACACTCATCAAACACACACACACTCACCCTGATCAAACACACACACTCTGATCAAACACTCACCCACACTGATCAAACACACACTCTCTGATGAAACAGACACACACACCCTGATTAAACACACACACACTGATTAAACACACACACTCACCCTGATTAAACACACACACTCACCCTAATTAAACACATACACACTCTCTGATTAAAAAAACACACACTGTCTGATTACACCGACACACTTATTAAACACAGACTGACCCTGATTAAACTCACACACACACACCCTGATTAAACTCACACACACTCACCCTGATGAAACACACACACACATCCTGCTTAAACACACACACACACTCACCCTGAATGAACACACACACACTCTGATTAAACACATACACACTCTGATTAAACTCGCACACACACTCACCCTGATTAAACACATACACAATCTGATTAAACACACACACACTCTGATTAACCACACACACACACGCACACATTCTGATTAAACACACACACCCTGATTAAACACACACACACACACACACTTATTAAACACACACACACATTCTGATTAAGCACACACACTCTGATTCAACTCACACACACACACATACACACCCTCATTAAAAATACACGCACTCCCCCTGATTAAACACACACACACACTCTCTCTGTTTAAACCCACACACACTCTGATTAAACACACACACACCCCACACACACTCTGATTAAACAGACACACACTGGTCAAACAGGCTGGAGACACAGTTCAGTCTCCAGACTGGACAGCAGATACTCAGCAGATCTGACAGCGACTGTGGAGAGAAACAACAATCAATATTTCATCTCCACTGAGCCTTCTTCATGACCATTAACACTGTTTCTTTCTCCTCGGGTGCTGGCAGACATGCTGTGTTTCTCCAGCACTTTCTGTTTTATATCAGATGTCTACTGTCTGCAGCTCTTTGTTTAGAATAGATTAGATTCCATACAGTCTAAAAATCCGGCTCCCTGACGCTGTGAGGCAGCAGTGCTAACCACTGAGTCTTCGTGCCACCCCAAATTTTACAGAAATTTAGAAATTTACAGAAGTTTAATTTTATAGAAACCACGTTCCCCCCCCCAACCTTCCTCCTCCCCCCCCCCCCACTTCTCCTCCAGCAATAACACTCCTCTCCAACACACACAAGCGTACACAAGGTTAAACACAACCGTTTCTCTGCCACCATGACTCTGTAAGACTGGTCAAAGGTTACCCGACATTTATTTCCGCCCCCCCCCCCAATCCAGAAGAGAAAGGTTCCTTCTTCTCGATGGTGAAAACCATGACTGTTTATATACTGAGACTGATTCCTCCATGACCCAGCACCCAGTGAGATTCACACTCTGTTAGTGTGCTGCTCTCCCATTGCTGTCCCTGTGAACGTACTCCTGATTTGCCAGGAGTACGTGGCAGGGCGGCACGGTGGCACAGTGGTTAGCACTGCTGACTCACAGCACCAGAGACCCGGGTTCAATTCCCGACTCAGGCGACTGACTGTGTGGAGTTTGCACGTTCTCCCCGTGTCTGCGTGGGTTTCCTCCGGGTGCTCCGGTTTCCTCCCACAGTCCAAAGATGTGCAGGTCAGGTGAATTGGCCATGCTAAATTGCCCGTAGTGTTCGGTAAGGGGTAAATGTAGGGGTATGGGTGGGTTGCGCTTCGGCGGGTCGGTGTGGACTTGTTGGGCCGAAAGGCCTGTTTCCACACTGTAAGTAATCTAATCTAATCAGGACTGCTGTCTCTGTCCTGAGTCTTTCATTTCCTGCAGGCACTTGTGGAATCAGCACGGTCTCTGGCATCGGGGACCAGCCCTCTGGCACTTTTCTTCTACCTGGGAAGGAGACTCAGATCCCTCAGTGGTTTCACTGACAAAGCTGCTCACTGCCGCCTCCCCCAGATCCCACCCTGACAGATCACAAGGTATGTTAGCTCAGGTCGGGGCAGCCTGTGGGGAGGATTTGACTACAGGGTCGAGGGAGGTATACCCATGCTCAGTGACACGTGTGTGTGTGGTGGGATGGGGGGAGGAAGAGAGACAAACAGAGAGAGAGAGACAATGAACTGCTGGCACATGGTCCAAGTCTGAAATTGGTTTAAAAAGAAATCATCAGTGCGACCCTCATATGGGATTAGCCATTCAGTAAGGAACAGCATTTTAAAGTGTTTGTGTAACTAGGACATTCATGTAACAGCACAGATTCCCAATTAGCTCAATGCTCATTAATCACAGGCTGAGGCCCATCAACAGAACACTCTCCATTGTTCTTTCATTTCCATGTTCAACTCCAAACATGTAGACTCCATGAATTGCTGTCAGTTTCAGACACACTGAACGCTGACCACTTTATCACCACCATGGTGGCAAAATCCAAGAAATAAAATATTTACAAGTTGCAAAGGGTGCTGTGCTCAGCCGTGCTGTTTCTGTGGTCTATAGTTGGAATCATATCATCAGTCATATGGTGGACCATTCGACAATACATTATTTTTATTGCTGAACCAGTAACCCTAGCCTCCTTTCAACTGCCAAATCGTGACATTCTGAATGTTGTGTAAAGTCAACTAGTTCAATGAAGCATAGTTTTGACGAGGAAATGCCTTGATTTAGAATTGTGTCAGTGATGCTTAACTTTCGATTGAAAGCTCATTTTTAATTCTCTGTTATTTGCTGACGTTAGTTATAATCCTGAAAGCCAGGGATAATGGACAAATACAAGAAATGAAAGCACAAATATTAACTTCAAACTGTATTGTTTTCCTGGGGTGGGGAGGGGGGGGTGGGAGTGGGGAGGGGGGCGTTACTTTGAGGTATTCTGAAGGGATTGTTTAATTGTGGACTACCGCAGTATGGATTAATTTTAAATACATGCAGGCTTCCAAATTTTCAATTGAAAAGAAAATGCAATTTGCAAATAGCACTGAGTTTGACTGTGTCACAGTGAACTCATTGTCCCTGTTTGACTCTCTCAGGATGAATTTAATCATGAAGACATATAAAGGCACGGTGGCACAGTGGTTAGGCACGGTGGCACAGTGGTTAGGCACGGTCGCACAGTGGTTTGGCACGGTGGCACAGTGGTTAGGCACGGTGGCACAGTGGTTAGCACTGCTGCCTCACAGCGCCTGTAGACCCGGGTTCAATTCCCGACTCAGGCGACTGACTGTGTGGAGTTTGCACGTTCTCCCCGTGTCTGCGTGGGTTTCCTCCGGGTGCTCCGGTTTCCTCCCACAGTCCAAAGATGTGCGGGTCAGGTGAATTGGCCAAGCTAAATTTCCCGTAGTGTTAGGTAAGGGGTAAATGTAGGGGGTATGGGTGGGTTGCGCTTCGGCGGGTCGGTGTGGACTTGTTGGGCCGAAGGGCCTGTTTCCACACTGTAAGTCTAATCATAAACTATTTTCTAAATCTACCATTTCACGAAAATTTTGAACCATTTACTGATGCTGATTTCAAAAATTATTCAACATGACCAAATTATTCAAAGTCAGGTTAAACATGTGGATGAGTTAAAATTAAACCAGCTTTGGTGAGGAGTGAAACACAAAATATGATTAAGCCTTATTCAGCACAGCAACTATATCCTGGTATATTGCAACAACAACCATATTTATGTAGCACCTTTCATGTTATTCTACATCTCCATGATTCGCAGTAGTATTATAAAACATAATGAGGCACTGAAACAGATACTGAATGGACATTACTGCAAAATTGTCCACCTGGTGTCAAACATAATGGCTTCTTAGGATGATTGAGGAAAGCAAAGAATCTTACAGGGCAGACAGGCAAGAAATCCTCAACCCCATCAGAACCTCTGTGATCCCAGGGCACTGCATTTAAAAGGCACTTGGACACACTCTGCAGAACAGGTATGTCTCTAATCTCTCTTGGCCACTGACTGAAGGTGCCTGAAAACCGTACTGAAAGTGGTCATGGCTCAGCAATGCATCCCAACCTAGCAAGGCAGCCAGGAATAGATGTGGCAGGAGAAATCAGTGCCCCTGGGCAGAGCAAGAGAACTTGTCTCCAGTGCCACAAGAGCACAAAGAATCTGATGTGCTTTGCCAAGGCAGTGTCTACTCAATGCCAAGTCACATTCATAGGGACTTGAAAGACAGCATCATCATTGAAACTGTATAGTCTCTGGGAAAGGAAGCAGTCCAGGCTACATCACTTCACAATGTCTCGAAACATCTCTGCTTTTGTTTGAAGACGGCCCAAAACAGCACTGGTCTAAGGTGACTGAGAGAATGAATGAATGATTTATTGTCACGTATATCTTGGGAGATACAGTGCAAAGTGTTCCATCACCACAATCTGGCGCAGTTTTGAGGTACAAATGAATGAAAAGAAAGTACTTCAATCAAGTTAATCTTCATCAACCGTGGTCCCAACTAGTTCTGCAAGACTCTTGCAAAGACCACATTCTGGGTCTTCCACCGCCTGAGTCCCTACTCCTTCATCACTGCAGCCGCCACCAACTCCAGGAGTCCAAACATCGGGCCTACAAAGCCAAGAAAGCCCATTCCAGTCACCGCTGCACCGTTCCACCCTCCTGCAACATCAGGAAGATGAAGAAAAGAAAAGCAGATGAAAAGGAGAGAGAAACTGATCCATTTCCCTCTATTGTCAAGAAGATTAATACCACTTCTTCCATGCTATCACCAGCTCTGAACAAGTGTCACTGGACTCGAAATGTTAACCCTGTTCCTTTCTCTAAAGATGCTGCCGGACACGCTGAACTCCTGCAGTAATTCCTGTTTTAGATTTCCAGCATCCGCAGTTTTATTCCAATACTATTGTATGAGGTGATCAGTCCCTTTGGTCACATCAGGCAATGTTGGTTAACAGGAGGCCATTCAGCTCTTTGAGCCTGTTCGGCTGTTCAGTATGGTCACAACGGATCATCTGTCTCAGTGCCGTATTCCTGATTTCTCTGTCCACTTAATGTTTGTCAAATCTAAAAATGTACCTTTTCTAAAACGAAACTGTCTGATTAGGTGCCATTGTCCCACAGTCACTAATAGAAAATGTTAAATTCCTTATGCTGAGCTACTGGTTTTTATTTAACCTCAGACTTTTATGCTCATGTGGTTGTGCTGATGCTATTCTATCACAGAATCTCTACAGTATGGAAAGAGGCCATGAGCCCATCAAGTCAACACCCACACCCCTCCTGCATTTCCTATAGTTGATCCACCTAGCCTGCACAACCCTAGGCAATTTACCTTGGCCAATCCACCTAACCTGCACAATCTTTGGACTGTGAGAGGAAACTGGGGCACTCGGAGGAAACTCATACAGACACAGGGAGAATGTGTAAACTCCACACAGACAATTGCCTGAGGGTGGAATTGGACCGGGGTCCCTGACAACTGTTAGGCAGCAGTGCTCACCACTGAGCCACTGTGGTGCCCAATTTTTTCACATTGCTTATGTCTGTAAATGTTGGGAGTGTTCATATTCCATTATGTTTGCAGTTAGTGAAGGCTGAATGGGAGGGCACCTGGTACACATTATCTGAAAGGCAGTGCCACATTACCCGACTATCAGACTTGGGCTGATATAGTTCTCAGTACGGCCTTATTCTGTGGAAGCTGGAAAGCTGGACAAACAAAGATTCAGTGGGATTGTGTCAACAATGGGGATGTTTCCCATCTTGTGTACCTTGGGGGCAAGGCCAAAGTTTGCAGTGAGGAATATCTCCATATAAAAGAAAGGTTTAATAGCCTCATGTAATAAGACAAAGACTGAGTTTGTGAGGGAGTGCCAGCTGGGGGAATTTTACTGAACAAATTTATACCAGAGAAAGATTAAACTGAAATCTTGAGAACTGTGAGAAAAATATTTAGCACAGTTGCTTTGCAAACAGATGGAACTTGTTTGTGATCACATCCACAGGTGTGAGATAATGGCCTAGTTGCTTGGAAAAACTCCAGTTATTGTGTTAGTTTGAGAGAGTTTTTGTTTTGTTAAATGCTTTACAATTCACTGGAAGAGTTGGAATGTGTCATGAGTGATGAAGGACAGCTGTTAAAGGATCATGTGATACTCTTAGAGGATGAGTCTGTGCAGATTTCACATCACCAGTAGCCCAGGGCAAGACCAGAAAACATATCGTAACAACTGGAAATGAATGTACTAGTCTTACCCTGAAGTACTGTTTTAGAGTCATAGCGTCACACAGTACAGAAACAGACCCTTTGGTTCAACCAGTCTATTCCAAACATAATCCAAAACTAAACTAATCCCACCTATCTGCTCCTGGCTCATATCCGCCCAAACATTTCTTGTTCCTGTACTTACTCAAGTGTCTTTCAAACGTTGTAATTGTACCCATATCCACCACTTTCTCAGGAAGTTCATTTCACATATAAACCACCCTCTGTGTAAAACATATGCCCCTCATGCCTTTTTAAAATCTCATTTCTCTCTTCTTTAAAATATGCCCTGTAGATTTGAAATGACCTATCCTGGGGAAAAGATATTTATCATGATCCCTACCTATACCCCTCATGATTTTATAAACCTCTATAAGGTCACCCCTCAACCTCCGATGCTCCAGTGAAAAAAGTCCC